>NC_089598.1:114890484-115525216 GCF_019320115.1 Miscanthus floridulus
GGACAGAGTGGTAAGCCAATTGCCTTATTTTTGTATGTTAAGTTGCATAACAATACATCAGGCGTTCTTGGACTAACATTAGGAGTTATCTATTGTAGTTAGTGCAACCTTCGAGCCGTATAACCCTTATAATACGTTAGATTCTTGTACAAAAGAAAACAAAACCTATTGCTATCTGTTCAGAAGTATTATTATTGAGAACTTTGTTGCAGGGCAATACACTCAAATGCTCAGTTGAAGAGATCGAGCGCGTTCGGCTGAGAGTCAATGATGACTACATACTTGGCTTCCTGGACGTAAGATTAAAAATATTCTTTCAAAAGTATCATTAATACGTTAGATTCTTTCAGTTAACATAGTTTTGTACAATAGAGATTATCACATCGTCTACGCCGTGCGGCTGGTCGTTGTGGTTGTAGGATAGACATGACGCAAGACATGTACGTTCCTTCCACAGGCAAAGGAGGTTTGGGTTCCTCTAGTCAAGCAGCTATAGGGGACAGGGACGAGGACGAGGAAGACGACGACGACGTGGACAAGAGGCACGAGGAGCTTGGCCCCTCTCAGCTCCATGATGCTCCCTCGACTCATCCTACACCGCCTCTAGGCACTAGGCGACGCCGTCCGCGTGACCCTTACACCGCGTGCCTAGTGCCTAAAGCGCTCTCGGTCATAAGGGTAAGGGCAAGAGTAGGAGGCAGTGAGGGATGTGGTAGTTGTTAGTATGCACTATTATGGATTTTGTATTTACTTTTCTGTAATTATTTGGGACTATATGGACATTGTAGACTATTTGAACTGCGCAGGACATATTATGTTGGTTGTGATGTTCGTTGTGGTTGCATTTTGCTCCTTGGATGATTAAATGTTTGGAATATATAATGATGTCTCTGTTTGTAACTGTAGATGCTCCTAAAACAAGGGAAACTCTTGTGAACTTTTTTTGTGAAACAATAATCATACTACACTGCTAAAAAGGCATAAATATAGTACAGAGATTAACTATAAAATTATTAGAAAGTGTATAATCCAAACATATCGTACATACGCTTTGTAGATGAATCTAGGGTTACCAAGCAACAGTGAATGATTCTATGCTTTTTAGATAATAAAAATAGACTTTTCAGATACAGGGACAGTAGCGATTTATCACATCACTGACATAGTACTGGCATGCAAGGAAGCACAACTCCACTCTATCTCCATCATCCATCTTATTATTGTTTGATCCAAGGGCTTAGGTGAAGAGGCACACGGATCGCTGACATGGCACACTGAGAGGCCTCTATTCCTCCTCTCAACCTATAAATAACCACTCACTCCCTCTCATTCACATACACAACAAGGAAGAAGAACACTCCTCAGTATTTTCTTTTGTTGCAGTACCAATGTTTGGAGGGTCGTCCAGAGGGAGAGGAAAGGGGAAGGGAACTACCTAGGGGTGGGAGGGTCCTCTTGGTCCTGATTTCTTTGAGGAAGCTCTTTATGAGAGGTTCCCAGTTGAGAGCAAAAGTGATTTCACCAAAGAGGCACCACTAAGAGGATACGATGAAAGGAAAGAAGAGTGGCCAAAATGCATGGTGAGGACTGCCTAGTGCAGATGTTCACCGAGGGAATAGATGGAGGTCATCGTTTCTTCAAATACCCGCGAGCATGGGTAATTGCTATTACTTTTTATTTCTTCAATATGTTTCTCTTGTATATAACTTACACGACATACTTATTGTAGTCTTCCTTGGTCGAAGAAACTGTGGGTTCAGTAGGTGGGTCGATCCTCGACCTATTTATCCACATGCGGAGTACATCTACTACCTACAGGACCATATCTTCGATTTAGAAAGGGAAGTTAGCAGCGGTTACAAGGACGACGAACAGGACGACAACAACAATGGTGCCGATTCACAGGAGGCACTCTGTAATGATCCATATTGCACCTGCCCTAACCACAACAACAAGGGGCCTCCCCCGTCACCCCCGCCACCACCACCAACAACAACGGGAGGCTACTATGGAGAAGGTGCAACATAATTTGCTATGTGGCCACACTACTAGGATGACTTTATCTTTTTCACATACCATATCTATGTGTTTGTTGTTTGGTTTAATTACCTAAGGCATGTTAGGTTTAGTCGAAGGAAACCCTATACCCAGGTTCGGTACATGTAGTCACATGCTATTTCATGTGTTTCGTGTGTTGATTTATATAATGTCGTACGTCGTTAGGTTTTTTGCAGCAAGTGTTCACATTTCAATACATCCGTATCATTAAGTGGAATATTAAGACCATAAATAATGAAAACAACCATATAATGAAAAGTTCAATACCATGCCACATTACACAACATATTAATACTAGAAGTACGTGCCGACAGTAGACATAGGGGCAAATGCATTTTCAAATCCTCAGTCTAAAACGTACTGAGTAAGCAACTCATCATCCGAGTACCAGTCCTCTACCACAACCCTATTGCTGTGGCTAGGATCACCTGCATTGCTCTGACCTGCCTATCGCCTGTAGTAAGAGGCCTCCGCTTCATCTGCGGCCACTGCGGCCTAAGTGAAGAACGCGTCATCATCCTCCTCTGCCTATAAGCCCGCCTCTGCTAGAGCGATGAGCTCGCTCAGTCTGCCAGTGTCGTCCTCAGCCTCCTTTGCCTACATGCCCATCTCTGCTAGAGCGATGAGCTCGCTCAGTCTGCCAGTGTCGTCCTCAGCCTCTTGCGTCTGCATGCCTACCTCTGCTAGAGCAATGAGCTCACTCAGTCTGCCAGTGTCGTCCTCATCCTTGTCCTCCTCATCAGACAACACAATCAGTGATTGAACGGTGCGACCAGATCGCGATCTATGCTCATCTAACTTCTTCTCCTCATACCTTGCACGAGCCACCTCTGCGGCATGTTCCTCGCTGCAACCAATCCCTTCATGTATAAAATATAATCAGTTAGCAACGCGATTATATTACATTTAAAATCAGGCAACAAAAAAGGCTTTCAAGCACTCACTGGCACATAATGTAGCAACATGCTCGTTCAAGACCTGCATCTGTACTCTTGTCTCCTCCCTTGCCTCATTCTTTGCCCTCTCCTCCTCTAACATCATCCGCCTCTCCAATCCTCATTTGTTAAGCCCAACATCGATCGAGTTGCAAATACTGCGCTGTCTAGCAAACTCATGCATCTTTTCTTTGTGATGTTTAACGAATAGGTTGACGTAGTCAGGTCCATATCCCCTCTTTCGTGTAATTAGTTGCCTCTTCTTTAGTTCATCCAAGAACTTAGCTTGGCCATCATAACATTCACACCTGCATTTTCTAGTGCTCTGTTCAAAATAAATATTATATCATATATGTCTTAGCAAAAGAAACAAAATACGATTCCATGTTTACCACAAAAATAACGAACCTCATCACATATGGCCGTAATAATGACATATTCCAAGCTCCGAATGGACTAGGCCATAGTTGGATTTAACACCACATTCGCACATGACAGGAGGTGCTTTGTAGATTACCCTTTCTTTCTTCTTTTCCTTAACCCTTTGCGGTTCTTCCGGCCATTGGTTCTTAGGACCATACAACCATTCCTTGAAACGACGCTTCGCCATTGAAAACACCTAAATAATGAGACATTAGTACATGAACACATATAGATCAAGATTTGAATACATACACTTTACACTTACTTCATGCTTGTTTGGACACACAAACTCCAACGTATTCTCAGGGTTTATCACAGCTCGATCTCCGTAATCGCACAGAGAAGGTTCCTCGAGTCGTCTAACTGTGGCTAGGTGCTTCTCCTTAGCCGTCATTGGTGGAGGGTTAGGGGGGTGGAACCCACCGCTTGAAGTGCTCACGTGGATGTCTCCATCTAAACCAATCGTCGAAAAGGAGGTACCTAGGATCAAACTTGTCTGCACCGTCGATCCACTGAAAGAAAAAGCACCTCTCATGGTCCTACACAACGAGATTCCAACAAAATATTAGTAGCATACTTACACAAATAAAGAAAAAGGATAGTGGAAACAATTTCTTACATTAAAACGACTGCATGTGTAGAAGCAACGTACCGCTGTGTCCGGATGTTTCGATTGAAAAACATGGGCCGGGAAACCACAGTCACAGTTAGGGACAGGGAGGTCAGGAGGGATGGGGGCATCTTTGCTAGACGCGTCGGGGTATAATTCTCGAGGACGACCCCGTTTTCGCCAAAACTCCTCCCGGAACATTTCTTGCATCTAACAAAACGGATGTAATTTAACAAACATAAATCAAAACATCACAAATAAATGTCAATGAGAACCATAACTACAATACAACCAATTTTGTTCTAAGAAACGAAAGCAGTTAACATTAAACCCTAAACCTAGGGTTTCTCATTTGATGCACAACAATCAACCCATAACATAACTACATGCGCCTAGGTTTGCTAGCTTTTTCCACGCCTTTGCATCATCCAACGGTTGTATAATATATATATATTGAGGGATACAATGAAACCCTAAGTGATGACGATTCTTAGGTTGAAAAATCCAACTAATATATACCGAATCGATGTAAAAAAAACTAGGAGGGGAGCAATGATACCTTTCTCTCGAAGGTCTACGGATCAAATCAAGGTTTTCAAGGTCCAATATACCGATTCATGAGATAGGGTGAAGTGGGGAGAGAAAAAATCCGAGAGGGAGGAGAAAGAAGAGGAAGAACGCTCGGGCAGGAAGGTTGGGCCGGGGTTAAATGCAGGGAGCTCGGCGCTGAGTTCGGCGCCGTAGATCTTGGCGCCGAGCTCGGCGCCAGAGTGACTAGCGCCGAACTCCCTGCCATGTCATCCACCGTGCCCAGGAGCTCGGCGCCAGAGACGTTGGCGCCAGCATCAATGGCGCCGAGCTAAGGGTCTATTTTCTAAATTCTTTCCGCCAGGGGTCTATTTATGAGAAACTTTCAAAAAAGGGCTAAATTGTAAAAAAAAATCGGCCTATTTTCTTCCCAGTGGTTTTTGGACCCTGTTATTTAAAAAAAAATTGCAAATAAACAGAGATGATGATGATTATCCAATTGCTAGAATGGCTTTTTTTTAAACAATGCAAGCAGATCAAATTTATTTTAGTTCTGTTGACCGTATTGTCACATCTTAAAATTCTTTATTGTAATTTTTTTCATGAAGGACTTGAAATAGGTTACACTACATGAGCTTTTGGGGTGTAATATTTGAAGTGTTACATTACCTTGCAGGGTTTCTTAAACCTCTTCTGTTACCTACATTGCAAACGAAAAGGTGATGAATAGTTCTAGAGACATCGGTAGTTCTCACCTACTACCAGCAAAACGGGCTTGCATGCGTGCAGGGGCAGGACAGCTTGACAGGGATACAGACACACCAACCTTCAGCATCTATGAACACAGACTGGATTTGCAAATTGCATGCACTCGTGGCCGTGGGGCTTGAAAACAATGCAACGCAACAATGGTTATCTGACCAGGACATAGTTAAGATAGCGCTGAAAACTGATTTGGATGATGCGTTTGGTGACCAGTCAACTGAAAGGAGGCAACTACATGTCATAATTATGTATAGACAGCCTGTCTGTTCATCTGGCCAGATTACGCAAATTAAAGGAGGCAACTGCATTTCATAACTAAATGGCCTATCCATTGTGTATGCTCTCTCACTATGCATGATTATAGTTATTATCACACGAAACCTGTGGACAAGCGCTAAATTCTAGTTAGACTTGAGCAGTCAGTTCAGCTGAATGTTCATAGTCAGGGTGTCCTTATTCAGTTCAGTGTTGAGAGTCGGATTATCCAAGCAAAGTTAAACCAAAACAGATCAGCAGACCCAGGATGTGAACGCCAATCCAATCCTAGAAGCATGAGAAGTAAAAGAGCACTTCTCATGTATTTTCATTCAATGTTTTCCTTCTTTTGTCAATTCAATATTTTGGGCGATAAACGAATCAATGTGACCTGTCGTTTTAGCATGTAGTTTATTACCTTTCAGAATTTACATTTACATAAAGCACATCTGCCATCTACATAATTTCTCCTGCAGAGAAACCAAAACCAAATGCAGCTCAGACAAACTGAAAGTGTAGCAGCAAGAATGATACAGTGCTCTAATATTGTTTCAAACAAAAATGATAAGTCGCTTTATATGAATTTTGTACAGGTAACATAATAATACAACAAAGCATTTAAGTTCCAAACAAGTTGGGATAGGCTAGAGTTGAAACCCAACAGAAGCAATCAAGGTTCAGGCACGTGAATAGCTGTTTTCCAAGCACTCCTATCTAAGACTAAGTCTTTGGATATATTCCATCCTTTCAAGTCTCCTTTTATTGCCTCTACCCAAGTCAACTTCGGTCTTCCTCTGCCTCTCTTCACGTTAGTATCCTGGCTTAGGATTCCACTACGCACCGGTGCCTCTGGATGTCTTTGTTGGGACATGTCCAAACCATCTCAACCGGTGTTGGACAAGCTTTTCTTCAATTTGTGCTACCCCTAATCTATCACATATATCATCGTTCCGAACTCGATCCCTTCTTGTATGACCGCAATTCCAACGCAACATACGCATTTCCGCGACACTTATCTGTTGAACATGTCGTCTTTTCGTAGGCCAACATTCTGCACCATACAACATAGCAGGTCTAATCGTTGTCCTATATCAGATTTACCTTTCTAATAACGCACTGGAAGCTCAAAACCCAGCATGTTACATCGATCTGTTGCCAGTATTGACGATTACAACTCCAGAGTGAAGTCAATTAGCCGTATGAGCACCTCGTTCCTCTTTGGAGAAGGAATAGCAGAATTTCAATAAGAAAACATAGAGAATACAATTGTCAAAAGATCGAAGTGGCTTTTTGCAACCCTGGGCAGACAGGGGTAATTTTACATTCAATATCCTAGATGATGAATATCTAGTTTTGCTAGGGGATTCACATAGTTTTCTAAAGCTATGGGAGAAATTCATCAATAATTTCATAATGAAAGATATACAAGGAGATATACCATTAAGAAGCTCTTTGTCCTGGGATCATTGTAGCGTGCAAGCAAACAGCCTGGATGAGGCTTCAATCCATCGTTAAGTAACTGGGAGTGTAGATCCTTCTCCTTCTGGAGCACAATTGCTTCTTTCGGTCGTCCACTGAATTTTTTTCACTGCAGCAATGCCTCCTTCTACCTTCCGCAAAGTAACTGCTGTATTTGGAGCTGGTAATCTGATACCAAAAAAATACCATTAACCACAGAAGTAAAACCATACAAATTATTGCAATTATCGCCTTTATTACCTTATCACACCTATATAAAGTCACAGCCTAAAAACATAAAATTTAGAGGAAAAAAAGAAGAGAAAAATGGTAGGACTCTGGAGTTCAGATCTGAATCCTTGGATATACCTGTCCAAGTCTTTGTTCATTGGCAGAACAATCTGGATGGATACATCTGAAAGTGTGTCATCAGAAGCTTGAGTGAAGACAGGTGTAGTCATCGGAATCTTTTCAGATGAAGCATTATTGCCAAATATATATCTACATGTATAAGTAAATTCAGTATTGTGGCACGAGTTTCAAGAATATGTTTGACATGTTTGCTGATCACTGTAATGTATAGAATATCTCACCCGGTTACATTGTTGAAGCCCGATGATCCCGTCAGTTTATCACCTTTTGCTTCAACCACTAAGAATGGCGCATAACTCCTAACCTAATAAATTAGTTATGCTCATAAATTTTACCTCTGGCAAAAATTTGCAAATAACTAAAATTTATAATTAGGCATTTTTAATGATTATGACTCTGCAAGTGAAGATCATATGTATAATATAAATAACAAAACATGTAGATAATATGTATAGTGGATTATGAGGGCATGACAACGCTTTCTATATATTTGTGTAGTATATGCTAGTCAACAGGTATGTGGAATCCACGTTTTGAAAAATATAAGAATAATATTACTATTCATAATTCAAAGAACCGAAAGATGTTTGATTAGAATTAATAATAAATAGCAGATGATATATTAGTGGTATCTGAAACATATATATTTATAATGTAACAGTTACTGATAAGCACCAAATGATGGGCCATTAGATGTCAACAACCTGAGGCTTAGATTGCTGAGTACAAAATAAATTGTCAAATCAGTAAAGATAAAAAAATTGTAGATCAAGTACATTGTAAATCAGTATAGATGATGCATTATATTACTCTATGTACACGAAAATTGTAGATCAAACGCATAGTAAATCAGTATAGATGATGCATCAGATTACTCTGAGTACACAAAATTGTAGATCAAGCACAAATCACATTGTAAATCAGTATTGATGATGCATTAATACCTCGTAATGTGCAGTCCTCTTTAGAATAAGGTAATTTGGTGTTTCTATGTCAGGGGTCTTGTAAATCCGTAGCTGCACAAAATGCCAAAAACCAGAGTCTCTAAATACTTGTTGACATGTGAAAAGAAAATAATAGGCTGACTGCAGATTACCTGCTTGATAACATCCCATAATCCTTCAGAAGAGAAGTACTCGTTATTTTGTATCGAATCCCAAAGATCCATTTAATGAAAAACACTACATTATTGTTGATTACTACAATCTAAATGAAGGAGATTGGCCTGCAAAAAATACCATAGCCCATATAGCAAATGACAGTAGGACCAAAATAAACCACTGATATGGAGCAAGCAGCAAAAGAAAAGAAAATAATAAACTGAAAGGAAGGAACTAATTATGTTGCGTGGCTGCTCCTCTTGATACAACTCCTTGATCCTACTGTATGGTCTTAAAAATGGTGCCATGATGAGCAAGTAAAGTTATCCTAGGGTTGAGGTTTACCTGGATTCATCCTTCATGATGAACAATATGAAGAAAAAGAAAGAAAAAAAATTATGTGCCTTATCTCAGAATAAGCCTAAGGTACTGGGTGTTTTGCTTTTGCCTTGGTCAGGTATGGGTTATGGAAGCTAAGTGCTCGGTGCAGGACTATAGCCATATCATTAACCATCAGTATAGAAGTTAATTCCTACAATGCAAACATAAGCTTATGCTCAACCACATTGTTAACACACACTAAGCATTGGTGATAACTTAAGAATTTTATCCACCTTCAAAGCATCAGGTGCTAATGGTATGGTGGTGGAAAGAAACAAAACAACAGTTTCATTAAGCACCCCCATTGTACATGCTCTAACAAGCATTGTATCATTTGGGGTGGGGTGTGTGTGTGTGTGTGGGGGGGGGGGGGGGGGGGGGGGGGGGGCGGGGTGAGTACCAGATTGTGATGAAAAAGACTGTATGACAAAGTACCACCGAACTACAAGCATACAGCATGGCGTACACAAGAACAGGCAGGAAACTTGTCAGAGAAACCTCTGATATTGCTCTTTACATGTACTATTGTCCTCATTTGCATGTTCTTATATGCTTCATCTCAATGTGGCACCAAATAGGGGAAATGAACACAATGTATGCCTGCGCGACGCGAACCACACTAATCTAATTTTCGCCTGATAAGCAAGAGTGCTAACCACATGGCTATTGAACTTGAGATTCTGCAGGTTGACTCCCATGATCGACAGGCCAGTGAAGACCAGCTCCGGCTTCCAGGGCAGGAGCATAAATTTCATCACCATGGTCCACCTCGTGGTGAGCTCGTACGGCCCTGTCTAGAACCAAATTCAGCACACAGTCAATAGCTGCCACAACAAGAAATTTCGCTGCGCACGCGCGAGTCCTCGCCCGAGTGGCGAGCGCGCCGAACCTACTTGACGGCGTGGAGGTAGAAGTCGGGGCGGAAAAGCAGCTTGAGGAGGCGGATGTTGAAGAGGTAGCCGTCGATGGTGTCGTGGCGGGTGATAGGGTCGCGGAACCGCACGCGGTCGTCGTACGCGGACCGGTCGATGCCGACGTCGTCGAACAGGTGCGGCAGGTCGGCCCGCAGGAACTCACACAACCTCTCTGCATCAGACGCAGACAGGTCCCCGCCGTTGCCCATCTCCTCGTGCTCATCCTCCTTCGACGCGGCCGACGTAGGGGCCACAGCGCCGCCGGGCGGCGCCGCCCGTGCCGCGAGGCGGGAGCTCCTCCTCTGGGAGGACGAGGAGACCGTGGTAGCGCATGGGCGGAGACGAAAGGACACGGCGGTCGGGGGCGCCGGCGGCGGTGGGAGGACGAGCAGGCGGGAGCGGAGGGATGTGGTGCTGGCCATTGCTGCCATTCGTTTGCGTCGTACTATATTGTTTTAGAAATTTCCTTGTTTCGTTTGCGCGCGTGTTAAAATCTGGGCCAGAAGATTACTGGCGGGCCTTGTCCAATTTCTAGCCACAGGCCCGGAGTGGACGAGTGAAGTTCAACACTCCTCACACCTTGCAGGCTTGCAACACATGAACAACTGAACAAATTCCCCTTAGACGAGGAACGATTCAGCAAACAAGCCTAAATTGTACAAGAGCAAACTCACCGTCAGATTTTTTTTTTAAAAGATGATACATTGTACAACAATGAAACATCCGACAAACTTGGCCATTCCAGCATACCAGCAGCTGTGAACTGTGATTTTGTGCTGTCATGAGCAGCCAGAAACTACTACTACCCGGCTGCCACAAAAAGTCAGGTAGGATCGAAGGATGCACTAGCAAGTCTGGATTTTCATGACAACCTGACATGCCGCTAAGTCACTGTCGCAAGCACGTGATGTTCTTCCTCGTGCTAGCTCAACAAACTTTCCGCTAAAGATAGCCAGGTTAATCTCTCAAATGCCCTCTAAAACAACGAATCGCTGCTATCTGCTTGATGCAGAGTGCAGAACATCTTTGTTCAGTTTCTCTCCGAGACCCCTGATTTCCATGAAGGCTTTGCACAGCACTTCCTTTGCAACTCTGAAGGAGCCGGCTGATACAGCTCCCTTCTCTGCACACCTCATCGCATCACGAACAAGATCATTATATCTTGAAGCCACAGAATCTGCACTGCCACTTCCATTTCCAACGTTAAGCCCAAACAGTTCAGGCCCTGTCTTAGCCTTCTTTGTCCATCGCTTTGTGATGCAAGGCTCTGGAAGAATGATGACACCAGCCAAGAGGAACACACTAAGGACATGCCTGCACAGTATCGCCGAGAAAGCAAACCTGCAGCACTCGCACCAGGCCTTCTTCTCAGCAACATTGTAGAAAACGGTATGCCTGGTAGGAGGATCACCGCCTCTTTCGACGTAGTATTTCATGTATGATCCGTCCTGAACCTTGACGGCATAATGTTGCATTGCTTCAACCAATTCGAACTGGAATGTTTCGAAGGCAGCTCTGGTGTAGATACTCCTCGCTTGTTTTTCTAAGACCATGTCGGTTTTCAGAAAGTGTTCAGGAGAAAAAGAAGTGATGTCTTTCTGGGCTTCACTTGCATACAGACCGTCTATATATTGATCAAATCTACTTATAAAAGTATTCAGAGAAACTCTTGAACTGAAGTTATTCCTATAAAACCTACTGACTGTTTCTACTCTGTGAGTTAAGGACAGCTCAGCGAAGAAGGAGCTGGTTAGGTATGCAGGAACCCATTTGTCCCTTATTTCATACAGTGACTGCAGCCAATTATCGTCTCTCAGGCCATACTTGTCAAGAATGGAGCCCCAGAACAAGTCAAAAACAGCCACAGTATCACACCCATTGACACATCTCTTTAGCTCATCATGTAACCCAGGAAATCTTGTGCAGACATCAGTCAGTCTCTTCTTGCATCTAGACAAGATGCGCCATCTGCAAAGACGATGGAAACACTGAGGAAATATCTTTGCAACAGCAGCTGCTATTCCCTTACCTTCATCAGTAGTAAAGGAAAATGGCAACCGATTATCCATTGCTGTCAACCACGTCTCAAAAATCCAGCCATATGAGGATTCTGTCCTGTCCAAAATTAAGGCACAACCGAAAACAACAGTGTCACCATGGTGATTAACTCCTGTGAAAGCTGCAAAGGGCAGCATGTTCTCATTTTGACTATAAGTAGTGTCGAAGTAAACAGCATCCCCAAAGTATGTGTATGCCATTCTAGCTCTTGCATCAACCCAAACTGCATTGCTCACACAGTTTTTACTGTCAACTTGTGTAGAAAAGAAAAACCTAGAATTCTCTGATTGCATTTTCTTGAAGTAGTTAAAGAGCCCTTGTGCATTCATATCTCCAAACACATTCCTTCGCAGCTCCTGCAATTGGTTCTCATGTTCCTGAAACTTTCCAGAGAGGCGATGGAGTTGGACCTCCCGTGCCCGGTCTGCACTAACAATAACATGGGTGTGCTCCAGCACCAACTTCGTGATAACCCACATATCTGGGCCCCTACGCACCACTTCCATCATCGCTGGGCACCCATCCCGTATAGAGAGTCGTTTCCTCTTTTTCTTATTGCTAGGCTCAACTGGCTTCTTCTTGTGATGTCCCTCTTTCAAGCACACAAAACGCTTCATGACGAGCACCTCGACGCCCTTTCTGCGCTCACTACGGGATCGGGCAACACGAATCCAAAACCCAAAGCGTAAAGCGTATGCATTGTAGAATGCCCGAGCAGCGGCATCAGACTCGAACTCCATGCCCATACGTGGTTCATCATTTTTGCCCACAACATCAGCTGCCATCAGCAGCTCATTTCCAATAACAGGTGGCATTGATCCCGTGCAGGGATCATCACCATGGATCTGGGAAGCCATCACACCAGTTCCTTGGTCAATATTCTCAGTGCCTGTATTATCCTCGGCATCGATAAAATCTCCAACCAATTCCTCGTCTTCACTTGAAGAATACTCCATTCAGCAGTTTTTCAAAGCCTCAAATTTCATGGGTAGATGCAGTCCTCATGCACAATAAATCACTGCAATAATAAAGGAGCAAACAATGACTACATATTTCAACTTAAGATTTAGAGTAACACCACTTGATACGAAGATAACTAGAGAAGATGACGAAATGTCATGAATGTGGCACAAATTTGACACCTGATGACCTGAACTTCAGTAGAAGAAAATGAATCCTAAAGCAAAGTGTTTTGACTTAAATTTAACTATGCTATTTATATCCAGGGGCGGACCCAGTGAAGGACATGGGTGGACATCCTGTAATTCTTTTGCAAAAGAATCGAAATTAAGAGGCATAATAATAATGTATACAGTTGCAATTAGATTAGATCCGATTACAAATAGCCAAAACAGCTTAGGTTAGTATCAAAAAGAAAAAACAGCTTAGGTTAGGATTTGGGTGCTCGGTTTCGCACAGCAGGAAGGGAAAAGAAGGGGCGGGCATACCTGGTGACTGGTGAGTGCTCGTTGCAGGAGAAGGGGCTCACGCAGACCTCGGAACCTGTGGCGTAGGGCGGAGTCGTCGCCGGGACAGAGAAGGAGCACGCGAGGAGAGTGGCCGAGGGGGGAGCGAACGCAGCAGCACTCTAGCAGTCCGAGTCTCCTGGATGCTGAGTCCTGAGTCCTGACCTCCTGGACATGGACCGCTCCTTATCCGAATACTGTCTAGCCATCGTGAAACCCAAACTTAAAATGGACGTTCAAAACAGTATCTATAACCTCCAAAGTATTTATATAAAAAATTCATTTTGAGTATCAAGAGAGGCATAACCTAAATCTGAGTATTATCTTTTCTGAAGACCCATTTACAGAAAAGGTTGTCTTTTGGGTCTTGTTGTTGAAGAAGATCAAAAATAGGTATTGAACCATTTGTCTGTAGCAGTATCCAGATGATGAATGAGTCTTGTATTTTGAGTCACAGCTATTGAAGACAGTCTTAGCAGTTTTCTTTTTTCCCTTCTTTTTTAGTTTTTGTTCTTCTTGATGTTTAGTGAACATTGATTTTAAACTAGTGAACCATAATAATATTTATCGGAACATTGCAAATGAAACTGAATCTTTTTTAAAAGTTTTATCGTAAGAAATACAATCATGCAAGCTTTGACTTTTTATGTCTCGAGTTTTTGGTGCACACAGAACGGTGACTAGGGTCTGAAAAAAAAGAACGGTGACTAAGGTTCCTCCGCTCAAGCATAATTAATACTTCATTAGTTGGTGTTTTGAGTTACCACCGACGAGTAAATTTATAGTATTGCGCGTCTGGTTCAGATGGTCTGTTTAGAGGACACGAGGTTTATACTAGTTCAGATAGAAAATCACTACATCCAGTTCGTTGCTGGTGCTCGTGTTACTAGCACTGAAAGTTTATAGTATGGGTTACAAACTGGCGAGAGAAGGAAATGATCACAAATCTCTGGTGGAGCGAGTGAATGGGTGCTCAGAGCTCGAGCGCTGCTAAGCTGTGTGCTCATGTCATGCTTTTGTGCAGATCTGGATCTGATCGGTTTTCGATGGGTCGATCCACTGTGGGGCGCTCTCCTTTCCCTTTTATAGGCCAAGGGAAAGCGTGGATTACAATAGAGAAAAAGGAGAACAACTAGAGAGAGAAGAAGGCTTTCAGGATCGTCGGGTCCTTCTTCTCCTTTATGTAGGTTTTGTCGATCCTGTAGATGTCAACAGGGACGGCTCCACATCGTGGCCCTATTCGTCACTGACGCCATGCGCAGGCGTCGTCTGTCGGTTATGACGTCCCATTCCGTCCTAGCGGGCGTTGTGGTGAACTGACGTGCTTGTCAGCGTTCGTACGAGGGTTAGGCAGAACAACACCGGCACGCCCGACGCTGTTCTTGATGTGAATCCTCAGGTATGGCCCGTCATAGCCACAGGTTATATCGGGGCGTGCCGGTCTCTTCCTTAGTGTTAGAGTTTTGACCCAGGCTCATACGCCTGGACCTGTAGTGGTTGGCGGCGGTACGGGACCCCGTCGGGCGAGATAGAGCCTGCACTGATGGGTCGGGCAAGGCAGAGACCGCACCCGAGGGGTCAGGCGAGAAGGAACGCAAACCCAAGGGTCGGGCCAGGCGGAGCCCACGGCCTCGGGGTCGAGCGAGGCTAAGCCCGCGGCCTTGAGGTCGGGCGAGATGGAGCCTGTGACCTTGGGGTCGGGCGAGACGGAGCTCGCGGCCTTGAGGTCGGGCAAGGTGGAGCCCGCAGCCTCGGTGTCAAGCGAGGCGGAGCCCGCGGCCTTGAGGTTGGGCGAGACGGAGCCCACGACCTTGGGGTCAGGCGAGGCGGAGCCCGGGGCCTCAGGGTCGGGCGAGGTGGAGCCCGTGCACCTAGGGAGCTATAGTCGCACTCTTGATGGCTCGGATGAATCAATGTTGATGGCCATTAGCTCCTTCTCTTCGGATACCGTAGCATTGGTTCCTGACAGTAGCCCTTGAGCCTACGGAGGGGTAGAATACTCATTCGGAGGCTTTTCCGAACAGGAGGACTCTAAGGGCCTTGGCCTTCTTTTGTCGCCCATGGCGTGATCTGGGGATGGCGATTCCCTTTCGTCGTGATCAGACCCCTCGGGGGTATAGCCGTGAGATTTGGTGGGTCAAAAAAGGTCTTTCCTTATTCTCACCCCTATGGGGGTCTGTCGTTCTACGACCGCGCATTCGGTCTCCTTGTGAGTCCAACTTTCCTTGAGCCCCTGCCCGTAGCAGGGGTTTGGTCGAGGGTCGGCTCATCTTTGTGATCGTCTTTCCTTAAGCATTTTTTCTAATAAAAACGGAGGGGCTAAGCCGTGCCATGATTTTCCTCTATGGACGAATCATGTTGCTCGGTGGGCTGTTGACGGGCTAGTTCGAGTGGGACCCCATCATCCCATTCGCAGGGGTTCGACTTGGGTCAGCTGGTGATCGACTCCAGATTCTCAGCGGTCAATCCATATAGTTCTCTAGTCCGTTTGACCGGTTCCGATGGCTCTCTGCCTTTCTTCGAGGAAAAACCATGCATCGTATCCGATCGAGACTCGAACATGGGCCATGATCCCCACGGCGCTCGTGTTCCCGGGTACTAGCTGCTAGCGGGCCCATCCCTTTCCACCCCTCACTCTAAAGGTGTTCGGAGCAGTTGTCGAACCCGTCGGTGGGCCAACCTTCGAACTCCTGGGCCTAGACAGGATGTAGGAGCATTTTCAGCTCCGTATCCCTCTTACCTATGACGGGTCATGGCCCATTCGGGGAGGCAAAACATCTGGCGTGTTCTTCGAGGGGACGGCCATAGGTTGTGTGTGCATGCCCCGCGACGAGATGTGGTGATAGGTCGTCGTAGGCACGGAGATCTATGTAGGCAGTGAGTTTCCTCGCACCCGTCGTCCCTATAAAACCAAAGGGTTAGCCCTCCGTGTTTCATACGCACGCCTGCATCCTTACCTTCGTAGCCACGCCACCGCCGCCAATGCCTAGGTTTCATGCCTCCTCATCTCTGCTACCGTTGAGCTCACATCCATCCGCTCCCACCTCCAATGGATCTGTGGTGCCATTCCGACATCACCTTCTAGTGCATGGAGGGCCTCGTCCGTCATGGTCTTCTCTACGTGCAGACCTTGGGCGAGGAGTGGTTGCTGCCCGGTAATGAGGATTTGTCGTCATCGCTCGATGGCTACATGGTGTCGTTCACCCACTTCCACGAGTGTGGGCTCGCGACCCCGCCCACAAATTCCTCTGGGGGCTACTGCACTTCTACAAGATTGAGCTGCAGCATCTCAATCCCAATGGAATCCAGCACATGGCGGTGTTTGTCACGCTATGCAAAGGATTCCTAGGGATCAGCCCCCACTTTGACTTGTGGAGGTATTTCTTCACTGCCAACCTCTAGAAGAAGAGCGAGAAGGGTAGTAGGCAGGAGCTGCACATGTCGATGGGGTGCACTAGCATCCAACTTTGAAACAATCGGGTCGGTGAATACCCGTCCATGCGGCTCTCGACATCCAACAAGGGGTGGCACTCGTCATGGTTCTACCTCAAGAATGACGCCACCGCCCCTCTACTAGAGTTCATCGGGCGCCTGATCGAAGAGGCCCTGGAGCAATGGAGGAAGTGGAGCGTCCTGAAGAAGGACAAAAAGAAGATCCAAGACCACATCACCGCCATCCACATCCTATACATGATGGCGCCGTTGATGAAAGAGTCGAGAGTCATCGGGTCTTACCATGCAGGAGGGTGGCACCATTGATGATGTGCGTGCTCCCACTATACATGATGGCGCTTGAGGCGTCGTTCGATGGAACGGCGCTCGCCGAGGGAATGCTCCCCAACTCTGAGATCGCGCAACGCATGAAGGAGGCGATGGAGCCTTTGCAGGACAATGCGGGTGCCACCCTCGACTTTGTCTACCTAGTGCCAAGGCATCCTCTGATGTGGCCGGAGCTAGGCTACATTGTCTTCATAAATTTCCCTTTCTCTTGCCTTCTCTTCAATTGATTTCTGACCCCATGAGACTAACTTTGAGAGGGGTGGGACTAGCCGAGGGACCTCATCCTCATGGATCACCCGGTGCTGCTGCTGAGGGATTTGACCATGAGTGTGGTGAATCACGCTAAGGGTGAGCGGCTGAGGAAGGTGAAGGAGGACAAGAAGAAGCAGCAGTGGAAGCTATGGGCACAGGAATGAGGGGAGGACACTAACGACGATGATGATGATGACAATGGTGATGATGGTGAGGTGATGGAGGAAGAAGAAATGGTAGCCGATGATATTGAGTGGGACAACCTAGAGAACAAGGATGTGCTGACAGGCATCGATTCATCCTTGTAGGCGCCGGGACCCTTCCCATTCCATGGAGGGGAGGGCACATCTAGGGAGCCGGTGTTGGTGGGCTGTTCCAATGATGCCCCTAGGAAACGACGGAGGCGGGGCATACCGTCAGCTTGCCCCAGGAGCCAACAGAGGCAGGCGGTTCTACCATCGTGCCTAAGGTGCCAGCAGAGGTGAGTGTCTCTGCCATCGTGCCCCAAGAGCCAAGGGGAGCGGGGCGTCCCACCAATGTGCCCTAGGAGCTACCATGGGTGAGCCCCTCTACCTAGGAGTAGGGGGCGGGCTCGAAACGGCCTTGTTCTGATGAGGCAGAGCAAGGGTCAGGGGGTTCGTCCCCAAACGCATCTATCACCCAACGACTGCTGAGGTGAGTTATCAATTCCTCTATTTTTTCTTGTTTTAGTTAGATTTCATTGTGACTTATGTTTTTTGTCCCTTGTAGCATCAGCAGGCATCGGAATCCTTTGGCGCTGGCGTCGAAGAAGAGAATTGCCCTTCAGTGGTGATGACGGCTAGTGTCACACCCGTTTTGGGTGGGACCGGTGCCAACGTGACCTCATTGCTGTCTAGTTGGGCAATGCCCATGGTGGCACCTGTGCCCTCGGTGGGACGGGCGAACATGGGCGTTCAAGGGGTGCCTTTGGAGGTTGCGGAGTAGCCGGTGATGGCCGCAATACCGCTGCCAACAGCGGGGTGGATGGAGCAACCGATTGTGCTCATGGTGCCAACTGTGGCGAGCTTGACGCAGCCGATCATGACCCTACCGACACAGGTGGAGGTGGCGGTGACCATGATAGATGGGTCATAGCCGAGCGCAACCGTAGCGTCGCCTGAGGCATTAGCGTGACCCATGTCATTGGCAGCCCAAGCAACGGCACCTGGCGTGGACCGGACCAAGGGGTCCCCAGGAGTCGTGGGGCTAGGAGAGACGTTCGTGTCTGCACTGCTGACCCCTTCCATCATCAAAGGGGCATCCCAGTGGGGACATCACGGCGAGAGGGGTCGACGGTGCTTGGGGCCAGCGGGGAGTCATCCCTGACCCTAACATCAGTGGGCAGTGGCTCGCCTACATAGGGCAAGCCCCTGCTCTAGTGGGTAGATCCATAGGATACGGCATCGACGCTTTTTACCCTTAACGCCGCCACAGAGAGCATGGAGCTGGAGAGCCTCAATGTAGGGAATCGTGTCCATGCTCGAGGCCCTAGACCATGCCATTAGCGCATTGCATGATGTTGTTGTTCCCTTCAGCTACGTATTGTTTGGTCCTGCTTCTTGCCCTTTTCTTCCTCTATATACTTTTTGTATCCTAACCATCACCTCCGTGCAGTCCCTTATAGCTCGCAGCTGGAGGAAATCTCGATTCCTTCATCAATAGAAGGATGACTGGGACCGCCTCATCGAGGAGGCGTGGCTATGAGGGGAGGTGATAGCTTAGCTCATTGCTACCCAGTAGAGGGTGGTTGAGCTGACTCCCCTCGCTGAGGAGATGGCCAATCTTCGGTCACGTGTGGCCAAGGCCCGTTGGGATGCTGATGGGGCCGAGAAGGCGTTCGAGGCCCTGTCGGTGAGGTCATGAAAGGATGACAATGAAGCTGCTAGGGTCAGGAAGGAGCAGGATGAGTTGCTCTAGAAGGACACCCAAACCCGCTAGTGGATCCTTGACCTTCTAGGCAAGGTTGAGAAAGAAAAGGAACTAAAGATGGGGGCCGAGGAGAAGCTCATGGCCATGGAGAACAGGGTGAGCCTAGATGCTATAGTGGTCGCTCGGCTGCACAAGGAGCGGGATGAGCTAATCCAAACCATGGAGAGGCTCTGCTCAGAACATGGTGCAACTCATGAGGAGCGTGACTAGGCTTTTTGAGAGCATGACTAGGCCTACCAAGAGCACAACGACACGCAGCAGAAGGTCGGCTCCCTCTACGCCGAGCTCAAAAGGGAGATGACCTAGAAGCTAGAGGCTAAGAGCATTTCTACCGAACTATCTATGGATCTCATAGAGGTGAGGAGAAATCTTTAGGCGGAGAGTGATGAGCTCGGTATCCTGAGCGCCACCCTTGGAGTGGTCTACGATGACCTTGAGGTGGTGCGGTCAGAGGGGACTAGCTCGCTCACGGCTTGTGTCGTTGAGATCATGGCTTAGGTGCACCAGCTCAAGAGGAATGCCCTTCATGCCAGGGTCAATCAATCCTTCACAATTGCTCATTCTTATTATGAGGACATCATCGATCTAGAGGTGATGAGCCATGGCTACATGCCCGGTTATGAAGTCCATGAGCTAGAGGAGATGGAAACGGCGGTGGCTCCCCTTTTGTAGGACCTGGCGGATAGGATAGAAGGCATAGTTCTCTCTCGGAGGGGCTAGTTAGTTAAATAGGCCGGGCGGTTATTTTTGTAATCAGCAGACAAGTTCTGACCCTTTCGTTTAAACTAGCTCGTTATTTCGTTTGAACAAATTTATTCTTTCTCCCTTTTATGTGAAAAAGGGGTTAATGCATTTCAACCCTTCCTATTATTAAGACTGTAGAGCTCAAGGTGTGGGCAGAAAACTCTAGTCATGCTGGTAAGCAAGAGTGTCGTAGCCGTTGGGGCGTTGGTTTCTGGCAGGCCGACCGATTTTTCTCGGTGTTCGTTTCCGCAAAACCTTGCCTCTGGTTTTTTAACGTGAGAAAGGGTCAGGCATGGCGACTGCTTTAGAAAGGGTATATGTATACCCTTATCAGCCCTGAGTGAGACCCAACCCCTTGCCGTTGCTGGGTTAGGTTTCACTAAAGATCGAGGAGACGATAGCGAAATTGGTAGGGGAAAGCGTTTTTTGTTTTAGAAACTTCATTCTTAGCTTTTGTATGCAACCCCTCCCTAGGATCTGAGCCATTGTTCTACGACTATGTATTCGGTCTCCTTGTGAGTCCAACTTTCCTCGAGCCCTACGCATAGCAGGGATCCAGTCGAGGGTTGGCTCATCTTTGTGATTGTCACCTCGTCCACGGTTTCCACAACCGGAGGGGTTGAGCTAACATTAGTTGCCTCGATGGCTTGTGTGACATGCTTGGTGAGCTTGCTAATGGGCATGTTCAAGTGGAATCTGAGTCCATCATTTGTAATGGGGTCAGCATAGCCCTCATGTGGCATTCCACTGCTCCTTAACCCACCATCCGGCAGATGCTCGAGTCATTTCGGAGACCAACTCAGGTGGCCCTACTGGCCTCCCCTCGATGGAGATTCTATGGGTATGGCTCGAGGTAAGGATCAAATGAGAAGGTCAAGATGACCTTGTCTGCTTCTGAGCGGGTCAGGCAAGGGCCGCTAGGGCTTATCTACATTTTCTCCCCTAGCTCTGTTCGACACGAGGCGGCCTCGAGCCCTTCGTGGGCCAGCCTTTGAACCTTAGTTGGTCGGATTCCTGAGTCAGGGTCGGGTGGCTTGAGACCCCAAGCCCCATTGGGCTTAGTAGGGGTTAGCCAAGTTTTATGCATCACCCCATCCATGGTTTCTACAACCAAAGGGGTTGAGCTAACGACACTTGCCTCGATGGCTCGAGTGTCACGCTCGGCGAGCTCGCTAACAGGCATGTCTAAGTGGAATCCAGGTCCATCGTTCATGATGGGGTTAGCATAGCCCTCATGTGGCACTCCACTACTCCATAACCTACCTCTCGGTAGATGCTCGAGTCATTTCGGAGACCGACTCAGGTGGCCCGCTGGCCTCCTTGAAAGCTCTAGTTTGGTTTTAGTGAATTGATAAAACCCTAAGTGCTAACCTAGTTCATCTAAGTGATCATGAGATAGGTAGCATTATTCCAAGTGGTGAAGCAACGGTGAAGATCATGATGATGGTGATGCCATGGTGATGATCAAGTGCTTGGACTTTGAAAGGAAGAAAGAGAAAAACAAAAAGCTCAAGGCAAAGGTAAAACTTGATAGGAGCTTTTTTTGTTTTGATGATCGAGACACTTAGTGAGTGTGATCACATTTAGGATCGATAGCCATACTATTAAGAGGGGTGAAACTCGTATCGAAATGCAGTTATCAAAGTGCCACTAGATACTATAACTCATTGCATATGCATTTAGGATCTAGTGGAAAGCCAACTCCCTTGAAAATGTTTGTGAAAATATGCTAACACACGCGCACAAGGTGATACACTTGGTGGTTGGCACATTTGATCAAGGGTGGTGAAGTTTGGGGTCGAAAAGAGGAGTTTCGTATTGACCGGACTGCCTTAGGCAGTGACCAGACTCTGACCCCGCGTCCGATCAGTGGCGCGCACTGTTTGCCTAAATGGTCATTTAGCCCGTTTAAACACCGTGTAAACGCTACACGGTGGTGCGCCGTTTCTATTTAATCACCCGTTTACCCCATTTAATTGGCCATTTAGCCCGTTTAATGGGACGTTTTGCCCAAATAATAGCTAAACGGTAGGTGACTGACTATTTATTGTTTAGTGTTTAGGAAAACACTGGTGGCACGTAGTGAAGGCCACCCTTAGTCCCTTGACCGGAGGCTGAACAGAAAGAGGGACCGGATGCATAGGGGGTATGTCTGATCACCTGGTGACGTACGCTAACGCAAGCAACAGAGAGAGGCTGAGTTGACCGGATGTAGGCTTGGGTCCGGTCATGAGCCACCAGAAGTGTCCGGTCGTGAATTTTCACCTCTAGAACCTTACTACAAGTGACCGGATGCTAGGCGACAATGTGTCTGGTCCTACACTTTAGTGCGTCTGGTCACAACTTAACACATGGCGCCAAGCTGAGTAGTCATTGAGATCGGGCGCTCAACATTTGAGGCTGATGACACGTGGTGAGCATTGAGTGACCGGAAACTACGGTCCTACATCTGGTCAACCTGACCGATGCGTCCGATCAGCCCATGTTTCAGAGGACTGAGGAGCCAACGGCTCTATTTTGTTGGGAGCTCTATTTAAAGGCATGTGGCTGGCTCTTGCTCACTCTCTTGGCCATTTGCATTGATATAGCAACCATGTGAGCTTAGCTAAAGCCCTCCCATTCATCTCCATCATTGATTCATCATCTTTGTGAGATTGGGTGAGAATCCAAGTGCATTGCTTGAGTAATTGCATCTAGAGGCACTTGGTGTTCGTGTTTCGCTATAGGATTCGCTTGTTACTCTTGGTGGTTGCCGCCACCTAGACAGCTTGGAACAGTGAGGATCATCAAGCGGAGGTCGGTGATTGTCTCCGGCTCCGATCATGGTGATTGTGAGGGGGTTCTTGACCTTTCCCCGGTGGAGAGCCAAAAGGTACTCTAGTAAATTATGTGGCTTGTGTGATCCTCATCTTGTGTTGGTTGTGCGGCACCCTGTTGAGGGTTTGGCGTGTGATGACAATTAGTGTGTGAACCTCTAAGTGAGTGAATTGCCACAACGAGGACTAGCTTGCCGGCAAGCAAGTGAACCTCGATAAAAATCATTGTGTCATCATTTGATTCTGAGGTGATTGGTCTTAATTGGTATTCATTCTTGTGATCAATTGGTTCATTCCTCAACTCGGCGGTATAACCATCTTGCTCTCTCTTTATATTACTACAAACTAGTTGTCAGGCTCTTTAGTGTAGCTAGTCGTGAGAGCTTGTTAGTTTGGTTAGTGTGTCTCTTTAGTTAGCCTTTGAGAGCACACTAACTTCGTATAGTAATATAGCCATTGTGTGGATAGGGACTATTGAAACTATAATCATGGTAGGTGGCTTGCTTTTTAGTAGGCTAGCACAACACTCGCTTCGCCTCATATTTGTCTAACCGGTTTGCTAGGTGTTGTTGTAGAAATTTTTGTTAGGCTATTCACCCGCCTCTAACCATTAGGACCTTTCAAGTGGTATCAGAGCCGAGGTCACCATGATTTGAGGCTTAACAACCTTCGGTGTCAAAATTAGTCAAATCAACAATACCAAGAAGCCACCATAATTTGATAGCTCAAACTATCCCTATTGAAAGGCTAAGATGACAACATACATCAAGTCAATCAATAGGAAGGTTTGGAAAGTGGTGGAGACCAAGATTAAGATAGAAGATCTGGAGAATCCCTCCGCCGCCAAAGAATTGCTTCTCCAAAACAATGGCATTGCTCTTAGTGCCATTCATGATGCCATTGATGAGAGAACATTTGAGCAAATAAAGAATATTGAGATGACTCATGAAGCATGGAAGAAGTTGGAGGAATCATTTGAGGGCACTCAAGCCGTTAAGGGTGCCAAGGCATATATCATCAAGGAGAAGTTTGCTAGTTTCAAGATGAAGGAGGATGAAAGCGTGCCGAAGATGTTCCATAGGTTACAAGTGCTTGTCAATGATCTCAAAGCACTTGGTGAGAAGGTGGAGGACAAGGACTTCTCCCATAAGTTCTTGAGATACTTACCCTCAAGATTTGGCATATTGGTCACTATTCTAGTGAGGAGTGGTTTGGACACCATGACCCCAAACCAAGTATTGGGAGATATAATGACTGATGATACATATAGAGATGATGATGAGAAGGAAGAAAAGAGCAAGAAGAAAGATGACAAGAAGGATGTGTCGACACAGAATTTTCGTCTCGGTGCCAAGGACACACGCAGCAAGCTAGAAGGGTCCACTCAATGGAGCAGATCTGCCTAGCTTCAGCGCAAGGGTGGTCGATCCTACGCAATCCTCCCGAGATGTGCCAGTCAATTTGACCCTATAATTGATAAGGAGAGAAAGCTCATCAGTAATTAAGGGTGGAACGTGCCAGTGTTGCCAGGCAGTTCCGAATGTGCGGCTCTAAGAGCCGATATGAGAGGAGATCGACTAAATAGTCGATTCCAGCCTATTCATAAGAATAAATCAATTAAAGCTCATGGGGTCGTATAAGAAGAATCGGTTATCATTCAGGATAAATATTATTTAAGCAAATATTAATCAATGGCAATAAGATATCAATGATAATCGGTTTATACTGAGCCAATGATTACAAATAACCGAACTCCTTTTTATATAAAGAGACAATTCAACACCACTTAACCATTTAATAAAGATAAATCTAATGAACATGTTAGATCTCATCCATCGCCATGACTAGTGGGGCATAAGGTAGAATCATGCAGGCTATAGTAACAATAATAGACTCGACGACCCTAACTCATTACTAATATCAGTGGGGCATGAGGCAGAATTATGCAGACCGTAATACAATAATAAGATCATGGGGCTAACATATCTTTCAACTTATCTCTACTTCAATGATCTTGTAATGTGAACTGTTCATGAAAGCACTCGATATTAGCTAAAAGCCGATTCAGGCATAGCGCACAGTTAAGGTCATGCCTCCTCAGGAATGGGTCTACCAACTAATGATCCTCACTCCATGGTACCAACAGTGGGGTCAGAGGCAGAATCCCATAAGCCATGATGATGGGCCATGGAACGGTTTTCATTAACCAATAGATCTACTCGAGATCGGACATGCCATAACCGCATACTATGCACGATTAAGATTGATATAAAACAACCGATAAAAATAGAATTCATCATTTAAGGTGTAGATTAGATCAACTTTAAATTAGCAAACGATGAGTTAAACAAGATATAAGGCCGATCCAGATCAATCTTAATCAGGCAAAGTGATATTGCTATAATTAGATAAACGATGAAAGCAATTGTAACAGAACCGCCCAATTTATACAAGATCAAGTAGGGCTGTCCCCGCTAACACGTTGACACACACATACTTTCACTCATATAAACCCGGTAGTCCGCCGAGTGTCTCGAAAGACCTTGGTAAATCAACATCACAACCAAGACCACGTGATTAAGCAAATACACATCACATACGTAGGGTTGCAGTGGAAATAATATTACAAATGGGTTCACAAATAATAGTACAAGTTTGGGTTTCAAAACCGCTTAGTGAAAACAACATAGCTTTTAAATGATTACATTAATATAAGTTCCAAATATATTGCTAGCATAAGTGACATCATCCGACAAAAGCATATAGATGAGAATTAACTATAGAATCACTGAGCCCACCGACGGTTAGCCACCATCTTCAACAGGCCAAGAACTCCACCTGCAACATGGTGGGATAAACCCTGAGTACTTGAATGTACTCAGCCAGACTTACCCAATGGAAACCAAAACAAATGACACCAAGGATCATGCATAGCTTAATTTAGTGGATCTGGCTGGACATCCTTTTTGCATAAAAGCTTGAGTAACCATTAGCATTATTCACCTATACTAGCAGTGACTTTTTGCCATTACCTACCATCTATATTAGCACCTGTACTAATCAATCACTTGATTAAGTTGCAAACAATAATAACCATATCAGGTATTTCATGGCTCATTGTCATTATCATCATCATCATCATCATTCTTTAACCATATCTTTAAATTTAGTGAATCTATGTTGCCGCTGCTCAGTCAAGTTCTCACTATCCGGGAGAGACGGCGATTCAAATCGATTCCTATCCAGCTGGAGGGGTATTCCTAAACACAAACCCTGCTTCCTCCATCAGGGTCGCAATCAAGTCACCTTTGGCACAACTCTAGAGTTGCGAGTCCAAGCAGATCGGCATTCTCAGAGAACCACTCTGCCAAGGTTGATCGGGACTCTAACCCGCCTTGGGCTTATGCCGATGGCTCTCCGCACATCCTTACTACCTCTAGAATGCGCGCCACTGATTGTGTTCCTGGCTTGAGTTGAGCTACTAGGCTTCATGGTCGGAACGACTTATCTAGCCAGCTAAGTGTTAGGCTGCGTTCAACATGACATAAGGACATACAGCGTATCGCTCCTTAAACGACACAGACGGGGATAGATTCACACCCAAGACCTCCATGCCTTGTTGCTGCACTACCGTCATCCCGTCTGGTCTCTTTTCATTATTAACACATGGTTCTTTTCATGATAGCAATTATAGCCAACCGTGACCAGAGCTCATCCTACATCTCGCAAGTGACAGGAAATCACCTGACTTCTATCGGTCTAAGCATAGCTAAGCATCATTCGATCCTACACTTAATTAGGATTCATAGGATTTTATCTGGACAAGGTAAGGCTATAATGCAACAATTGGTTCCAACTAATTCCTATACTTAATGCATCATCAACAATAAAAGATACTCAAGATATTTTTAAAAACATGGGAGACTTAGAATGCTCCGAGGCTTGCCTAGGATCCGACACAAGTCAGTTCAGTTATTATGCACCATCTTGGTGACATCTCCGGTCCTAGCACTTGTTTAGTCCTTCCATCTTTGGGATAGATCCACCAAACCCAATCTTCAAGTTTGGCTCCACATGACATCCTTCATGTGGTTTATCTAGCGTACCTAAATGAGATGCAAGATGCATGTGTATGAATGTGATGAATGGTAACACAAGATGCATCACATAAGCATTCAAGACAAACACAAGATTATGCAAGACATAAACACCAATAGCTATTTAACTAACATCACACAACTAACTATAGAGAGCAAGCACATCAAGCATGACACAAGTTTTACAAGGTCACAAGTATCATAACTTGACCATCAACAAGGGCATAAGCCACACTTAGCAACACATGGAGTAAACAACCACAACTAGCATATGTCTATTTCGGGACTGGAAACAACAGCTTCATGTTTGGATCATAACTTGAGTTATACAAATCCAATAGCTATGAAACAAGACATTCTGGAAAGCTTATGAAACTTTCTACAATTCATCTTTAATCATCTTAGCATGATTCTCAAGTTAAGTGGGTCAAAATTATATATTTACAGAAACTGGTCTAAAAAAGACAGAGAGCAATCAATTCTGTAACCCAACTTTAAACAGCTGTAACTCTTAAACTACTTGGCCAAATGACACCAAATTTTAACATAAGCTAGATACATGAATTATCTACAACTTTTGTATAAACAAGTTTTATAACAAAGCACATTATCATGAAGAACTTTGCTAAGTTCCCAGATCTGTCCTTAAACCACATCGGCAAGAAAATAATTATTAACTTATGTTGCAAACACATAATTGGGCAAAACCAACTTTATCAACATTTCACACATGACTAAAGAACACCAGAAAGCATGGTGCTCACTTCTAAATAAATTTTCTTAAAGTATTTCTTAATTTATTTAGACATCAAGGTGTATTTATGAACATATACCAAAAATGCACAATAACTTCTATAAAAATTACAGTAGCTCACATATCCTCTCAATAGTCTATTGTACAAATTTCATACCATTTACATAAGTATAGCTACCTCTATGAAAAAGACAATTTGCTATTGCAAGAAATCATGTGAGAGCGAGACAAACCAATAACTCACTCATACTTCATCCAATACTCATGAAATTTTTACCACACATCAACTATCACATGAGTAGCATGCCACAAAAATTTCTCTTCATTTGGAGCCCCAGATCTGCAGTTATGGAAAATAACAAATTCAACAAGCATTACAACCTTACTGCACGAATCTATTTTTGCAGCTAAACTTTAAACTAAAACATGCCATATTATAGATCTACTACATAAACAATTTCACAAGGATTCCAAAAAGTCCTCATTTGCTATTTTACGAATTTCCTATGAATTACTATGAATTTTCAAAGTTCCAGCCGATTTCGAAGCAAACAGGTCCAAAAGGCACTATTCACATGAGTCTGCGGTTCACAGAAAGGCCCCTCCCTAAACTCGAATTCGAAGCCGAGGTCCTTGATCGTGATTTTTAAACGTGCTGCGCAGGAGCTCGCCGTTTGCCGGCCGGAGGAGACTCGTCGGCGGCGGGAGAAGTGGCGGGGAGGGACCATGGGCCCGTGTGCACCCGTTGGACTTCCCAGCTCGGCCCGAGGCAGCCTGTGGCCTGTCGGCCGCATGAGCAGGCGGAGCACCAGTGGCTTCTCCGATGGCGACGGCGCTACAGCGGCTGCGGTGGCCGAAAAAGGGGAGCAAAAGGGGCGGCGCACGATGGGGAAGGTGGTGGCGCACACGGCAGGACGCGAGGGAGCTCGGGGTGGTGGGGACGTGGTGGCGGCAAGCTTGGCCAGCCGGCCATGGCGGCCGTGCTCCAGCACGCGCGCGCAGGCGCTGTAGAGCGAGGGAGAGGCGAAAGAGGAGTGCGTGCGAGTGAGGAAGGAAGTGGAGAGCTCGGCCGGGGCTCTCCTCATCCGCATCGGGCGTAGGGGGCACGCGGCATGGAGGTAGGGGCGCTGCTTGTGCATGGCTGCCACGCACGGGGCATGTGTCACCCCTTCGAGGTATTTTACCGAGCAAGTGGCGGGCGACGGTATGGCCGACGTGGGGAGCCGATTTGGGCCACTTCTAGGCTGAATTTAGCAATGGGCCCAAAATGAAGTTTGCTCACCTCGGTCTGCTCTACATTTCTTATTAAGGGTGCCAAGTCATTTGAGCAACAGATCAGCGGTTAATTAAGCATTAATATGATAGTGTCAACATGTTGATAACGGTCACGGGAATTCGCTTTCGGAGGTCAAAACTCGGTCAAACTCAGTGCAACTTTTTGCATGCTCTTCTCCATAATATAACCTTCAACTTTTATTTTTGGACCAACTCAAGTTGCTTAACGAATTTCAGAGAATGCGAGACGCCAATGCTGATGTCAATGAAATTCCAGACTTAGAATGTTTCCAAGCGCTGAAAACTACAGTAAATTCAATCTTGTGACCTCTGTTTGACTTATTTCCAAGCTGATCTAGGTCTTAGTGTAAAAACAAAGTTTCTTCTACATAATATGAACTACAACTTTTATTTAAGGTCCAACATCAAATCTTGCATAGAACCTATAGTTCTACTTTGACCAAAGTAGGATCACGATAAAGCTTAGATTATCCTTTTTGATCCATTGGAGCATTTTCTTGGCATTTGCCCAACATGAACCTTTTATGACTTTTGCTGTAGAGTTCATCTAGAGTCATTTGGGTAAGGTTGCAAGGTTTGGTTGATGACCTACATTTCCATTCACTTAATAGTGCAATTCAAGCACTTAGTAAATTCATTCCAATAAGGATATAACTTATCATTTCATGTGACTTTTTGATTCCAAACTTCATGAAACTTTTCTAGTGACCCATATAGATGGGTATTGATGTGAGACACATGAAGATATTCCAATAACACCAGCCAAGCATATATCTTGAAAAGGGCCTATATGTAAAGCAAGGGTGCAATATCCGAGTTTAGGTTGGGGCTTATTTCCATAGGTTTGACCTTGACATCTTCATCATCACTTAATCTGTCATGTTTGAGCTCAAACCCTCTGCTTAACTGGTGACAAACACGTCCCGAGATTCGGTGCGAAAGACTTTTAAGGGAAGAGAAACATGTCATCCAGTTTCCAACATCAGTGATAGCATTAGGCTACTTAACTTTGGAGTATCAGAGAGGCTAATTTGGTCATGACACTTTTTGATACTTGCTCTTCGTCGTAAGTTGTTGTCTGAAGAATTTCCTTCGTTGGCGTCCATAAAGCATTGTTACATTGGAAGGAATCCAAGATAGCACTGTCCTACGTACTTCATCCTCGATGTACGAAGAGTGATTCAAACGTAGACTAAATACTTGTAGCCTCTACTTCCCTAGTAGATATAACATAGAACTTATGGACTTTGCACTAGATTGTAGTCGGTTGACGGATATTCCTTGCAACGGTGCTATATTTGCTCCCAAGGTTTGAAAAGCAGTTCTCTACTAAAGTGGATTGAGCACAACTTCTCGTAAAGGATGTGATCATAGACGGGGTAAACATCCTTTGAGGGTATGAGAAGCTAGTTAACCAATATCCAAACTGGTTGTAGCGGTGCAATCACTCATATGTCAACTGATGGAAAGCTACATAATGTTCTATGTGTGCAGTGCTCTTTCTCTGATAACAATATTGTATTACCTGAGTCCATTGAGTGAGCGGTGAATGTGATAGCTGACTCTGTTGACTCAGCATTTTCGACGACCATTATTTAAGGTAATTCTCATATCCAAGCGGCAATAGTTATCTGAGTTGTATCTGAGGCAACCCCTTGGGTAAAACACATGGAAGACACCAAAGGCATGTCAGCATTGGAGAACCATTGATGCAGAAGGATGTTAGCGAGGCTTGGAGGGCAACACAAGTTGCAAGTAATCACAAAACTAGGGACTAGTTCACTACCAAGCAGGTTAAGTACAATTTGCCTTCGTGGTGCAGTTGCTCAGTACGTTGAGTTGACTTGCACTATATCAAAACTATCTTTGTGGAACTACTTTTGACATTGGGGCTTCATTTCTAATGTCAGTCAATATCTCCAAATCACAATTTTGAAATCTGTTATTTGACACCTTTCAAATTGCTTTCGATTTGCAAGGGTACAAATTGACTCGTAGAACACCTTGACTGCTCACGCATTGCTAATCTAAGAGGGCAAAAGCAAGGCACATAGGGGTGCAATTAATCTTCTCAAGGGTATGGAGGGTTGTCTAACAGCAATACACCTACAAGTTGTAATTTCTTGGCATGAATTACAAACACAACCGTCTAATACAAAGGATGATCGCAGTCACAGCGAAATTGCAGATTCTGTACCCTTTTGTTTTCTATTCATACCTCACAAACTACTGCTCTAATATGCACAAATTTTGGTGGACATGTAGATCCATGGGTCTTCTAACTACTCACCAAAATTTAACTCAACCGGACACCGTTTGCCCATCCAAACAATTCATCTACCAAAACTGCTGTGTTCTGAAATGGCAGCAAACCAAGCCAACAAGATATCTCTCAAATCTGATGTTTTACTCAACCAATACTCAAACCAACTTAAGACATTGAAGGGTCCTAAGCAAGGAATGAGATCACCAAGTTTGGGGTCAATCCAACTTCGTTTGAATCACTAATCGCCGGCTTGAAGATAACCGGTTTCATGCCACAAAATCTGGACAGATTTCGTGTTCTCCCTTTTCTTTGCTTGACACATTGAGGTGTGTGTTTTGCACTCTCTAACCTTTCTCATAGCAGCAGCAGCCTTTCCCTAGCTGAGGAGGGAGGCTAGAGTTTTCCTCACATGCTTCTCTGGTAACACTTCAACCATCATTCTAGACACCAACTTGACTATGCACAAGCATTGGACTTTTGGGCTGTTTTCGCAGGGCACAAAGCATTATTACACATGTAGGGCATTCCTACATAGACAAGGAACCATTTCTGAATATTCTCTGTCACTTGGTCCAATAGAACCTTGAACAAATTCGTTTGTGGTACCTAGGGGCACAATGATGCTGATCGAAACTAGGCACATGCTTTCTCTAGTTCTTCACTTAGCTGATACAACATCTTGCATTGCTGAACGTCCTTGTTGTTTCCTTGCTTAACATTGTTCTGTGAGACATAGTCTTCATAGCTACCAATAAGTTGCTACCTAGCTGGAGATTAACCTTACTATGGGTAACTAATCAGTTGTCTCTCAACACTCAAAGTTCCAAATTCTTACTCTTGACCACCACAATAATTGCAATCAAGGCACAAACAGATGGTCACCATCGAAGTCTGTAGATAAGGAGTCACACTAGAGATGGTTGATTTCAACTGTATGACCATCATGCACCTACAGGTCAAGAACTTGAACGGGAGGTTCATGAGCACCCGGTGACCTATTACACCACATGATATCGCCATCCATTATCATTAGATTGATAACTTGTCCAACATTAAGTGTTGGGTACCTTTCTGATCCAACATGGATGACATAAGTTGCTCATCAGATGATCGACGTCATTACAGGGACAGTTAGGTAGAGTCGCTTGTTTACCACCTCTTGCAGTCTGTTAATGTTTATGCCGGTGATCTGTTCTTCAAAGGTTATCCTTGTAGTGACTTCAAAAGGAAGCTCTACTACTTTCGGTTTGATATATGGATCTTTGATAAGATATGGAGAGATAACCAAGGAAGAGCTCACGTGAAAATAACACATCGGTGCAGTTCGGCAATGGATCATGACTAGAAACCTTGATACCAGCGCGCACCCAGCAGCACAACCATGTGCCGGCCGGCCACAAGGAGGCCCTAGGTTCCATCGCGGCACCGTAGTTGCTACTCATAACACCATTACTGATCACACACCCAAAGTGAATTTTCAAGTTGCACATATTGGGTCATAAGAACAAGCACTATGCAAAGGAGGGATAGCAAACAAAGGTAGTCACAATGTTAGGACTCAACAAGGAGGCGATTAGAAGATCAAAACATAGCACAAAAGAACATAGCTTAATTGTCGAAGACAACTGAGCAGGGGACTCTTGCCTAATTCCCATATACATCTTGTGTCCACCAAATTAATTACCAGATAAAGTAACATGAGATTTGGTCTTGTCGAGCAGCGACATGATATCAGTACTGATAAATATTCAGAGACTTGAAAGGGTTGGAGACAAAACAAATGAGATTCAAGGGACAGAGCCATTGCACTGACTAGGGATTCAGTTGATAAAGCAATGACATGATCTATGAGGAAAAGGTTCCAAAGCCAGGGCAGATAGCAATTAGCATTGCACTAGCTCATCAGTAGGAGAAAGAGCAATGAGATTCGACAAGGATTTTTGAGCAGGGTCCTCCCACACAGGAGCAGGACAACCACGACACATGCAAGCATTTTAGGGAACTAAGCTTGGGCCTACGGTTCAAGCAAGGCATAGATACACAAACGTTCAAGGGCTAGTGACCACATCTACATGCTCAGGCTCCCAAGAGAGAACCTAATTGGAGATGACAACCGTGCGATTACGTAACTTGAGCGTTGTTCTAGGATAAAGCTATTTGACACTCATATGCTTACCGAGGACAAACGAGGTGACAACTATGGCACTAATTAGATAACAAGCATACATACCACATCATAGTTTCAAGCAAGCATTTGAGAGATTCAATCAAATTAGCTTAAGCACAAATACTAAGCACAAGGCTCACACACATAACAAGCATTTACCAGACAAGATTTAACTATAAGCTTGGCCCAAAACCAAAGCAAGCTAAAGCATCCACTTAGTATATGCACAGAAAACTAAATAGCAGTACAGTAGGCACATGTTTCAAGCATAACTGAAGTTGTAGGCATCAAACAAAGGTGATCCTAGACTTTAGGTAAAGCTTATTAAGTTGTCTATAACTTTCTTATTAACATATTAAGATGATCCTATAGCGAACAAGACCAAACAAGACAAAGAAGACATCTCTGCCTAGATTTAGACAGATTCTGTCATTCCATTTTGCAAGCTCATAACTGGAGATTTAGATCACCAAAAGCAGTGCTATTAGACATTTTGGAAAGCTCAGAAAAATTACTATACTTCTTCTACTATTTCCAAGAAATAATTCTATATGCACACAGGTAAAACAAACCAAATATTTAGATCTGTTCAGAACATAAGCAAAACCTGACAACAAACTTCTAAAATTCATAACTCCTAAACCATAAGGCATGGGGTCATGAAATTTTTGGACAAGCAAGATACGAAAGTTAGCTACGACTTTGGTATTCTCCATAACTATAGAAAACACCGTTATGACCATGAAAACATCACTACTATAGAAACTGTTCTAGCAGCCAACGTCCCACAAGCAAAACAAAACTTGCCTTTGTTGTACTTAACAAGAGAGCACACAAACATGTTATTCTAGCAGCTCTAAACTTTGTAACCTTAGACCAACAATAAATTAATTTTTGTCATAAGAATCACAAGTACTTAAGTGAGGCCTAAAGCATTTGCAAAAGCTTGTAAGAGCAACATACCCACCACTTGTCTAAACTAGAGGACATTTATAGGTTTAAGCATGTAACCACAATTATTTCTAGCAAGGCTAAGCACACACTTTTCTCAAGCACTTCCTATTCAAGCAACATGGAACAAGGCATTCTTGTTTAACTCCACACAAGGAAGATAGTGCAACACATCGATCACAAGTTACTTAGTACTAGAACAAAGGGAGGGAAGCATATTTATGCACAAGCACAATCATGATGCATGCTCGTCCTATTTGTCCTCACAAAATTGCCAGCCTAAGGTGGCAATCACGTTCTATGTCAGTGGCATAACACGTACTATCTCGATATATAGCTAGTCGTCAACTACATTCAATCTACGCATTCGTGGTTAGCGTACCTGCAGGCAAATTCATTGCAGCCCATCCCCACAAGAGATAAATAAGCACACAATGAAAGCAGTAAACTAAGATACTCTCCATATATACATCCCCAGATGTATATACTTCGATATCCATAGCTACCCGATAAATATACCTGCAATTAAGTACATTCATATATACATGTGTGTAACATGTAAATATTCTAGTAACCACAGCTAACTCTCCCCTAGACTGACAGTTGGACGGTCATGCTCTCACAACTCACACTTACCTAGACGTAGAGGCAATTGATCCATACATTACCACCCAAGCGGATGGCATCCATACTATAGCACGCCGTATGGACGACGAAAGTAAAAATCCCAATGTTAGTACCTAGATAGCCATCTAATAGTCCTTAACTGGGCATAAAGGAGGATGTCGCTAGCATAGTTTTGTAAATAAGTTTTGACAAATTTGTTTGTAGCTAAAGTTTTAGTCAAAATAGGCTTTTTTTTAAAACCAAAACTTTGTTTTTTAAAACGATGTACATGACAGTATTATGCTTAATCTTGCTCTGATGCTAGCTATAACAGAACCGCCTAATTTATACAAGATCAAGTACGGCTGTCCCCGCTAACACGTTGACACACACATACTTTCACTCATATAAACCCGGTAGTCCGCCGAGTGTCTCAAAAGACCTCGGTAAATCAACATCACAACCAAGATCACGTGATTAAGTAAATACACATCACATACATAGGGTTGCAGTGGAAACAATATAACAAATGGGTTCACAAATAATAGTATAAGTTTGGGTTTCAAAACCGCTTAGTGAAAACAACATAGCATTCAAATGATTACATTAATATAAGTTCCAAATATACTACTAGCATAAGTGACATCATCCGACAAAAGCATATAGATGAGAATTAACTATAGAATCACCGAGCCCACCGGTAGTTAGCCACCATCTTCAACAGGCCGAGAACTCCACCTGCAACATGGTGGGATAAACCCTGAGTACTCGAATGTACTCAGCCAGACTTACCCACTGGAAACCAAAACAAATGACACCAAGGATCATGCATAGCTTAATTTAGTGGATCTGGCTGGACAACCTTTTTGCATAAAAGCTTGAGTAAGTAGCATTATTCACCTATACAAGCAGTGACTTTTAGCCATTACATACCATCTATATTAGCACCAGTACTAATCAATCACTTGATTAAGTTGCAAACAATAATAACCATATCAGGTATTTCATGGCTCATTGTCATTATCATCATCATCATCATCATCATTCTTTAACCATATCTTTAAATTTAGTGAATCTACATTGCCGCTGCTCAGTCAAGTTCTTACTATCCGGGAGAGACGGTGATTCGAATCGATTCCAATCCAGCTGGAGGGGTATTCCTAAACACAAACCCTGCTTCCTCCGTCAGGGTCGCAATCAAGTCACCTTTGGCACAACTCCGGAGTTGCAAGTCCGAGCAGATCGGCATTCTCAGAGAACCACTCTGCCAAGGTTGATTGGGACTCTAACCCGCCTTGGGCTTATGCCAATGGCTCTCCGTACATCCTTACTACCTCCAGAATGTGCGCCACTGATCGTGTTCCCGGCCTGAGTCGAGCTACTAGGCTTCGTGGTCGGAACGACTTATCTAGCCAGCTAAGTGTTAGGCCACGTTCAACATGACATGAGAACATACAGCGTATCGGTCCTTAAACGACACAGACAGGGATAGATTCACATCCAAGACCTCCATGCCTTGTTGCTGCACTACCGTCATCCCATCCGGTCTCTTTTCATTATTAACACATGGTTCTTTTTCATGATAGCAATTATAGCCAACCATGACTAGAGCTCATCCTACATCTCGTAGGTGACAGGAAATCACCCGACTTCTACCAGTCTAAGCATAGCTAAGCATCATTCGATCCTACACTTAATTAGGATTCATAGGATTTTATCTGGACATGGTAAGGATATAATGCAACAATTGGTTCCAACTAATTCCTATACTTAATGCATCATCAACAATAAAAGATACTCAAGATATTTGTAAAAACATGGGAGACTTAGAATGCTCTGGGGCTTGCCTAGGATCCAACACAAGTCAGTTCAGTTAGCATGCACCGTCTTGGTGACATCTCTAGTCCTAGCACTTGCTTAGTCCTTCCATCTTCGGGATAGATCCACCAAACCCAATCTTCAAGTTTGGCTCCACATGACATCCTTCACATGGTTCATCTAGCATACCTAAATGAGATACAAGATGCATGTGTATGAATGTGATGAATGGTAACACAAGATGCATCACATAAGCATTCAAGACAAACACAAGATTATGCAAGACATAAACATCCATAGCTATTTAACTAAGATCACACAACTAACTATAGAGAGCAAGCACATCAAGCATGACACAAGTTTTACAAGGTCACAAGTATCATAACTTGACCATCAACAAGGGCATAAGCCACACTTAGCAACACATGGAGTAAACAACCACAACTAGCATATGTCTATTTCTGGACTAGAAACAACAGCTTCATGTTTGGATCATAACTAGAGTTATACAAATCCAATAGCCATGCAACAAGACATTCTGGAAAGCTTATAAAATTTTCTACAATTCATCTGTAATCATCTTAGCATGATTCTCAAGTTAAGTGGGTCAAAATTATATATTTACAGAAACTGGTCTAAACAAGACAGAGAGCAATCAATTCTGTAACCCAACTTTAAACAGCTGTAACTCTTAAACTACTTGGCCAAATGATACCAAATTTAAACATAAGCTAGATACATGAATTATCTACAACTTTTGTATAAACAAGTTTCACAACAAAGCACATTATCATGAAGAACTTTGCTAAGTTCCCAGATCTATCCTTAAACCACATCGGCAAGAAAATAATTATTAACTTATGTTGCAAACACATAATTGGGAAAAACCAACTTTACCAACATTTCACACATGACTAAAGAACACCAGAAAGCATGGTGCTCACTTCTAAATAAATTTTCTTAAAGCATTTCTTAATTTATTTAGACATCAAGGTGTATTTATGAACATATACCAAAAATGCACAATAAATTCTACAAAAATTACAGTAGCTCACATATCCTCTCAATAGTCTACTGTACAAATTTCATACCATTTACATAAGTATAGCTACCTCTATGAAAAAGACAATTTGCTATTGCAAGAAATCATGTGAGAGCGAGACAAACCAATAACTCACTCATACTTCATCCAATACTCATGAAATTTTTACCACACATCAACTATCGCATGAGTAGCATGCCACAAAAATTTCTCTTCATTTGGAGCCCTAGATCTACAGTTATGGAAAATAACAAATTCAACAAGCATTACAACCTTACTGCACGAATCTATTTTTGCAGCTAAACTTTAAACTAAAACATATCATATTATAGATCTACTACATAGAAAATTTCACATGGATTCCAAAAAGTCCTCATTTGCTATTTTTACGAATTTCCTATGAATTACTATGAATTTTGAAAGTTCTAGCCGATTTCAAAGCAAACAGGTCCAAAAGGCACTATTCACATGAGTCTGCGGTTCACAAAAAGGCCCCTCCCTAAACTTGAATTCGAAGCCGAGGTCCCTGGTCGTGATTTTTAAACGGGCTGCGTAGGAGCTCGCTGTTTGCCGACTGGAGGAGGCTCGTCGACGGCGGGGGAAGTGGCGGGGAGGGACCATGGGCCCGTGCGCACCCGTTGGGCTTCCCAGCTCGGTCCGAGGCGGCCTGTGGCTTGCCGGTCACGCGAGCAGGTAGAGCGCCGGCGGCTGCTCCGGCGGCGACGGCACTACGGTGGCTGCGGTGGCCGAAAAAGGGGAGCAGAAGGGGCGGCGCACGACGGGGAAGGTGGTGGCACACACGGTAGGACGTGAGGGAGCTTGGGGCGGCAAGCTTGGCCAGACGGCCACGGTAGCCGTGCTCTAGCACGCGCGCGCAGGCGCTGTAGAGCAAGGGAGAGGCGAAAGAGGAGTGCGTGCGAGTGAGGAAGGAAGTGGAGAGCTCGGCCTAGGCTCTCCTCATCCGCATCGGGCGCAGGGGGCACGCGGCATGGAGGTGGGGGCGCTGCTCGTGCATGGCCGCCACGCACGGGGCACGCGTCGCCCCTTTGAGGCATTTTATCGAGCAAGTGGCGGGCGACGGTATGGCCAACGTGGGGAGCTGATTTGGGCTGCTTTCGGGCTAAATTTAGCAATGGGCCCAAAACGAAGTTTGCTCACCTTGGTCTACTCTACATTTCTTATTATGGGTGCCAAGTTATTTGAGCAATAGATCAGCGGTTAATTAAGCCTTAATATGATAGTGTCAACATGTTGATAACGGTCACGGGAATTCGCTTTCGGAGGTCAAAACTCGGTCAAACTCAGTGCAACTTTTTGCATGCTCTTCTCCATAATATAACCTTCAACTTTTATTTTTGGACCAACTCAAGTTGCTTAACAAATTTCAGAGAACGCGAGACGCCAATGCCGATGTCAATGAAATTCCAGACTTAGAATGTTTCCAAGCGCTGAAAACTGCAGTAAATTCAATCTTGTGACCTCTGTTTGACTTATTTTCAAGCTGATCTAGGTCTTAGTGTAAAAACAAAGTTTCTTCTACATAATATGAACTATAACTTTTATTTAAGGTCCAACATCAAAGCTTGCATAGAACCTATAGTTCTACTTTGACCAAAGTAGGATCACGATAAAGCTTAGATTATCCTTTTTGATCCATTGGAGCATTTTCTTGGCATTTGCCCAACATGAACCTTTCATGACTTTTGCTATAGAGTTCATCTAGAGTTATTTGGGCAAGGTTGCAAGGTTTGGTTGATGACCTACATTTTCATTCACTTAATAGTGCAATTCAAGCACTTAGTAAAGTCATTCCAATACGGATATAACTTATCATTTCATATGACTTTTTGATTCCAAACTTCATGAAACTTTTCTAGTGACCCATATAGATGGGTATTGATGTGAGACACATGAAGATATTCTAATAACACCAGCCAAGCATATATCTTGAAAAGGGCCTATATGTAAAGCAAGGGTGCAATATCCGAGTTTAGGTTGGGGCTCATTTCCATAGGTTTGACCTTGACATCTTCATCAGCACTTAATCTGTCATGTTTGAGCTCAAACCCTCTGCTTAACTGGTGACAAACACCTGGGGTGTTACAGCAATAAGCAATATCAGTAACTTAATGAATCTACCAAAGACTGCCATACTAAGGTAGAGCCGATAACTTGACCTTGATCTAATTCAAGCAGTGGGGTGTGAGGCAGAATCACACAGGCCATACTTGAATTAGACAAGAGTCGATAACTAGCCTATATCAGAGTTGCAGTGGGGGTCGACCGGATCGATGCAGCCATACGAACAGAGGTATAAACCATGATGGTACTCACAGACAAGCAGTGGAGGTCGACTAGATCGATGTAGTCGTACTCGCTGAAGAACTCACCGAGATCTACTCTACTCCTACTCCTAAGGGGTGGCCAGAGCCGAAAAAAGTAATTGACTTGTATTTGATTGATTGTTGTCTTTACAATAGCTGGGGCTTGATATTTATACCTGGGACCTTCGCACGACTCCTGTCTAAGCATGACTCATCACAATTTTTGATATGAAGGAAATATTCCTATTTTAAGATAACTTGGACTCTAATCTTTCTCCTTTTATAGAGCCTGATATGTATCTTCTTGGCGCCAATCATGTCCTGTCATCGTTATCTGCTGACGTCATTCGGAGAGAATCGATCTAGTGTCGTATTCGATCCAGCAGGTATCAATCTTTATTCTATAGACTCCTTGATTGGCATAATTCTAGAAGTCTACGAGTTCCTACGCTCTTCTCCCAAATTTTGGTGTAAACACATGCCCCCCAATTTAGGGATAAAATGATTTTATCTTGAAATTCTGGTTCACTGGTTTACCCACCGCAACTACACCATCTGAGATATGTGCGTGACTCCTGACTCCCTGGCTCGAGTTCTACATAACATCCCAATAGTATATCTTGCAACTTACTTGGCCTATTCGCTTTCTCCTTTCTTCTTAAGCCAACTTCAAACAGCCGACACCGTCATCACCGAGGCCTCAAACCCTAGCAGATCATCTGTTCTAATCGAGCCATCGTCCAAGCGATCATCGCCAGATCCAAACCAATTTTTGACCACGATGGCGACCGTCAACCATGTCCCTAAGGTATATCTCCAAGTTTCCATTTTCCAAGTATCGGCCACCACCCCATATCTTTTTTCTTCTTGAATTTATTTTATCCGATTTCTAGGAAATAAGGAATGAGATCTTGATTCCATCAGCTGCCGTCCCTAATGCTTTCTTTCTCGGGCCTATGGGCAATTCTGATCCATCCGATTTTATCCGTCAAGAAACCAACCAGATCCCCTTTAAATAGTCTATAGTGGATTCATCCTCCTGGAACAAAACTTCCTTTAGAAACTGGCCTAATGCACCTAAGGGATGGAGAGATTGGTTCTATAGGGTATCTACAAAAAAGGCGGAGACTGGGAACTTTATGATCTGAACCAATGCTTAACACTTTTGTTGTCTGAAATGGAGAGGAATGATTCACTCTTGATCTATGCTTCTTATTTCTGGTCTAATGCTCTGAATGCTTTCATTTTTTGTCATAGCCCAATGACCATCACTCTGGTCGACGTATACATGTTGACCGGCCTTAGGATCACTAGATTGGTGCAACCTTATGAGTATTTGAGTGTCGGTCCCAAGAGATTGGCCAAGATAGCAGACTGTACTAGATGAGCAAGTTACATTCTGAATCATATTGAAGATGGACCAGTCGTCAGTGAAAGGGAGTACGTGGCTTTTTTGAACATGTGGTTGGAAAAATTCATTTTCTACGGATCATCTTGTGGTCCAACCTATAATAACAAACTCATGGCGGAGCACCTAGCATTAGGCAAGAATATCCCTCTCGAAAAATATCTGCTAGGAGCTGCTTATCATCTGATGTACCAGGTGGCTGCCCAATTACTAAAGAATAAACCGATGCATACTATCAGCGGTCCTTGGTGGCTAATACAATTATGGCTCAATTTGTACATGCACAAGACTATAAAGCCTAACCTCAGGGACTTGAGCTTTCCTTCCTCTAATTTTAGTGAGGAATATAGAGGCAAAGAAGGAAGAACTCGATGGTGTACGAACTATGGTGAGACCGCATCTGCCATAATAATCAACTTCTATGTTGGCCACCTCTTTAAAAAAAATTTACAGAGGGTTTGATGTGGCTGACCTGACCTGGCTACCTTATAATGAGGAGGATGAACTGACTTTTCCTTTCAGATTTTGATTTGAATCTAGCTGTTCGGACGAAACAGCGGCTACGATCTTCAATTCTTTTATTAAGCCCTGTGTTCTTCCAACCGAATTTCATCATGGTTGTGGTAAAATGATTAAAGGCTCCTTCATCCCAGGCAATCCTCCAACCTATAAGTTTTACAACCCTTCATTTGTGGCCCGTTAGTTTGGCCTCGGTCAACTCCCCCCTTGTCTGTTCTTCAAGAACACCCTAAAGCCGAGGGAAGATATTAGTGGCGTGTTAGAAGCTTCCAGAGTCTTCCAATTGGGATTAGACCTTCCTTCTTTTTCCTTGCATGACTGGGTTAGGGCCAGCTTTTCTTCCAATCTCTTTGACTCCTAGTGGCAAGAATGGCATTCCCATCTCTTCTGTGGGCCGGTCTACCCTCTGTGCATAGCTCTGGACAGGGAATTTGCTTCTGATAGTGAGGTAATCCCTTCATTCTCTTTTCGGATAAATTACTTGGCAAATCTTCTTGCCAACTATCCTAACCGACCCTTTTAGGATATTGAATTCGAGCCTCCAAGCTAGGATAGGAGAGGGTGTCCGATAGATTACCAGCCGTCATGCCCAATTTCAAGGATGGGATCAACCACACCTTCTTTGAAGAAGTTGATGAGAACCCATGCTGCTCCCATGATCATGACATGTCAATCTCCAAAGCGTAAAGTGGTTCCAAGGGCAACTCAGAAAGCCACTACTAGAAAAAGACTCCATAGGACAAGACCATCAGTTGCTCAGGTGAACAATTCACACTCTCCTCAAACTGATGTTCAATTTTTTATCCCAATTTCTTCACAGTTATCGAGCATCGTGTCTCAGTCTACTTTGGGTGCGGGATAGCTATCTCAGGCACTTGATCCACCACCAACCGAACCTTCATCTTAGGAGAAGCCAATTTTAGTAGAGGCAACCAATGCTTTCACAATGGCAGAAAATGTGAGTTTTATCCTTGACTTTCTGTTAACTTCTTGATTTACCCAATTTTCCAACCTTTATTTAATCATTTGTCATGCTAGACATCTTCTGAGGAAATACCTATGCAAGAGCAGGGGCCTGGCAGTTCTCCTATTAACAATGATCCCATTGACGATGGGAACAGTCCTGTTGTTGATACTCATCCTGTTGATTCCCCAATTCGGCATATACCTGATGGTAAGGAAATCATGTGCCTGGCCTATTCCTCTACAATAAACACGAATAAAAATCTCCCCTTGCCATTGCAGATATCAGCATTGGAAATCTAGAGCCGATTCAACCAGATGCTATTGGTGTATCACCAGCTGCTCCCCCTCTTCTAATAGAGGCTACTATAGAGAAGGTAATGTATCTTTTCACCATCCATTTTGCGACAAACTGATTCAAACCTTTTAATCAAGATTTTCCCTATATATAGGCACTCGATCCTCTGGCACAGAGTTGTTCTTTCAATCTTGAGGAGTATTTTGATGAAGATGAAATTAGATCGTCGGCCACTTCTTCTACTGAATCCTTGCCAAAGGAGACTAGAAATCGGCTAAAAGATATACTACCTGTATTTGAGAAGAACATAGTTGATTTGGTCCAAGATACTGAATCAATGCAGCGAGTCTTCTTGGCTATTCAGGGTGATCCATCCCTAGCTCTCTCTAGGGTCTTATCATATTTGCCTATTTTCGAAGATCAGGCCTTAAAGGTGAAAACAAATCAGAGGAACTTGTCCAACCATGAAGCCTTGCTAGCTAAAAGGGACTCCAACAGGCAAGAGGTCAAAGAACTGACATAGTCGATTGATGCTCTGAAGAACTCCTCCCTCGAGATCGATCCAGAGTTGTCCCAATTAGAAGCCAAACGTGTAGAGCTTGAGAGGGAGCTAGAAAACATGAAGGCCGTCATTGATCATCGCAAGTCCACTCTGGCTCAAATACCTGATGCCATCAAACAGAAGAAATAGGAACTATTGGCCAAAGTGAAAGAAAGTAGAACTATCCATGGCAGCCTTGAGAACGCCCCTGGAATAGCTAAAGAACATGAGCGAAAGATTGTAGAGGCTAATGCTGTCCTACTTGCAATACTGAAAATCATTTAGGATGTTCTGAATGTGTAATTTGTAGGACAACATACATATCTTGTGTATGATAACCATATTTGTCTTGTTGTATTTCTTTCTTTGGCCAAAGAGCTGATTGGAAACAGCCGATTCTAGATTTACGATCTTGATCTTAATTGAATCTGAAAACATGACTTTTATTTAGAGAACTTTTTGATCTTTTGCCTTCAGTTGCCCGATGCTGCATCTTTCTTGGTATTAGCGAGGTGGTGCTTTGCCTTCTATTAATTGCGGTTACCTTTTGTACTTTCCTGAGGCATCCATCTCTTCGCTCCGTGGCTTCAAATACTAGCCAAGGGCTCTAGCCTCGAACACGTCTACACTTGCAACCGCTCTTGTTCCTTTGCACTTCTCCGCCTTCACAACCCTGTAGCAGTTTTCCTCCCCTTCTAATAAATCCAAACAACTTCATCACTGGTGAGGGCAAGCGCATGGTGGAGGAGACTCTGGAGGAGAACACATCGGTGAGCCAGCGCCTCCGACGCATGAGGTGAGATTGGTGACTTCTGCTCAAGGTGATGATCTGTAACTTTCTGTTCATAGGGGTGAACTCTTGTTTCTAGGTTTGTTGTGAACGACAGGCTTCGTCCTCTTCCCAAGGTTGGTGGACCCTGTGATGCCATGTCCTCTGCACCATCCTCATTGTAGGATTCCTCTGATTCGTACAACGGCGACAATGCTCGACGTTTCCTCCAGGAGTGGAGGGCGGCTCAAAACCGCTACTCTAAGGCAACTCGAGAAAATGGCTAGCTCGAGATCCACCTCGGGGCTTCTCAGGCCGCTCTTCATGTGGCTGAGGAGGAGGCCAGCGCCGTCCGAGCACGGCTGGCTGAGTCTGACACTATGGTAACAGGTAAGACGATCTTCAGAGATGTTTCCATTCTTATTTCTTACTGCCTTTATCTTGATAGTTCCCCCTTTTCTATGATCATCAGCTCTAACGATGTAGTTGGAGTCTCTCCAACTGGCAGCGAACATGACTGTTGACGCCGTCAATGCCCATGACTCCCTTATCAATGCTCGTCTCCATGATGTTTCGACCCATGTTCGAGAGATTGCCCTCCACAGAGTTTGTCATGGTGTGGTGGTGGCGCTGACTGCGGCACAAGTTCAGACTAGGTATGAACTTCACACCATGGAGACTAGTTTCCCATTGGGCGATGGCCCTAAAGAACATGAGGACCTACTGGAAGAGTTCATCATGGCAGCGAAGGCCATAGTGGACATCACATCCGCTCAAGATGTAGTGAATAAGGTCTTTGATTAGTTTGTACTTAGGGTAATTTGATGCACAAAAGACTCTTGTTCTCTTCACGAATATGTTTCAATGCGATGCCTTCGAGCATGACTATGAATGTTTCTTGCTCTATAGGTGATACATATCGTATCTGCTTTTACTGTCTTTGAAGATCTTTACTTTTTAAACTAGAGGCGATACCCTCCTGGTACCGGCTATTGAAGCCAAGAACACATCGGCTATCAAATTCCGATGTTAGGATAACATCTCTTCAAACATTTCTCATTCCAAAAATCAAACGATCGATCGATCTGGGTCAAGCATCCTATTAAGCGAAATAGAACTTCTCTTAAGAAATCCATTAACTCTGAATTGCATTTACACTTGGATTCAGCATTCACATATGTTGGCCTAAACCCATTTCCAAGACTCAATGTTTATTTTTCCTTAACTCAATGGCCGATGCGACGCCATGATTATTGATTAAAACAAACTTTTAGAGCCAATTGCTTGAACCGACCATTGGCCTTCATTATTAATCATGATGAAGCCTCCTTCCCATGTTTTGCCAGAAAGGCATTCAAAGTCTCCTAATTCCCAAAACACTAGATCGCATGTTGCGATGCTCACAGACTCATCAGCGCAAACCATCTCAACATTATCCCCATGCCATTGAATCAAACATTGATGCATGGTTGATGGCACACAATAGTTTGCATGAATCCAGTCATGACCAAGGAGTAAACTGTATGAGCCTTTTCCATTGATGACAAAGAACGTGGTGAGCAAAGTTTTACTCCCGATTGTCAACTCGACGTTTATTGCCCCCTGGGTCTTAGATGTATTCCCTCTGAAGTCTCTAAGCATCATGTCGGTCTCAAGCAAATCTCCTGGTCCCTTGCCAAGCTTACAAAAAGTAGTGTAAGGCATAAGATTGATAGAAGCACCTTCATCCACTAACATTTTGTTCATCGGCTTCCCATCAACAAAACCTTTCATGTATAAAGCCTTCAAGTGCCGATGTTTGACTGGCTTATCAAATATCGCTTGGTGTGTAACCATCAACTTGGCAACCATCTCTTCATACTCTGATTCATCGAAGTCTAAGTAAACTTCCTGATCTATAGGAGCTCTAAATTCTGATGGCAACAAAAAAGCCATTTGGATATTAGCTGATGGTTGTTTCTTATCAGCTATTTGCTTGGTACGCCACACTTGAGTTTTACCGGATGACTAAGCCTGTTCCATCTCCTTATTCCTTAGGCGTTGCACTCTTCTTTTCTAGCTTCTTGTTAAACTTTCGGGGCACCATTGGCCTTCCTGCCAAACATGTTCCCTCTAGTTGCTTCCTTCTTCATGATCAGCCTAGTCTTGGTCAACAACTCTTTTTCCTAGCCGATCATGAATACTTTTATTTTTTAAGCATCGATCCATGTTATTATGATGATATGCATCCTGGGCATGGATAGATCGGCGGTTGACTTGAGATTGCCTAAACTCCCAATATTGATTGCTGCATTCTGGATAGTTATGTCTGGTAGGCAATTTCAAACCTTTGTTCCAGCAGTATCTAAAGAAAGGACAATTCCAGTGCGATTCGGCTTGTTTCCTTTCATACCTCTCTTCTTCCAGTTGACGCTGGTATTCTTGATCCTCTAACCATCGCTGATAATCTTTTTCCTTCTATCGCTGCCACTTGTTTAACAGGATCTGAGATGTGACTTGTGGCTTTGTTGCTCCATCCTTTGATGTTTCCCCTATTCATATCGGCTTCTCTGCTGATTACGATGTTTTCTAATCTCTCTGTATTCATCAGCCGATATTTGCATCTTGGGATCAACTGTTCCAGCTTCTCTTGATTTGGCTGATGTTAGGACCTTAGTTTTTCCTTTGAATAGAGCAACATCAACCATATTTTGATCTCCTAGGAAAGTATTATCATCCACCTTCATCTTCCGAGGTGTATCAAACTTGAGCCTCCCTTGCTGAATAGCCCTTTGTATATGCTACAGGAAAATTATGCATTCATTGGTGGAATGAGAAGTAGCATTATGAAACTTGTAGAACTTCTTGTTCTTCAACTGTTTGGGGGGTAACATAACATGATTGTCCAACAATTTGATCTAGCCCTTCTCAAGTAAGAAGTCAAAGAGCTTATCTGATTTTGTGACATCAAAGTCATAGCTCTCCTTGACTCCTCTTCCCTAAGGATTTGGCACAATTACTGTCTTCTTGCCCCAATTCCATTCAGCTACAGCAACCTCCTCTTCTTCATCTTCATAGTCATCATCTGCTGCGTATGGATCGTAAGCTTTAGCTATGGTGGTACTCTTCTAGAATCGGGTATCTCTGCGCATACTCTGGAATTGGCTATTGAGCGCTGCTACTCGTTGAGCTAATTGACCTAAGTTGTCAAATTCTTGTCCTAGCTGCTTTTCTTTCCACATTAACAACATTCCTTAGGTAGCTAAAGCAGCTAGCTGATCATCGGCCAAGTTCAATGAGAAGCACAAGTTCCTAGTCTCTTAGAATCTCTAAAGAAACTCAATGCCCGATTCATTAGTCCTCTGTCTCATGGTTATCAAATCGGTTATCTTCTTTTCTCTAGTCCCAGTATAAAAATATATATGAAACTTATTTTCTAGGTCAGCCCAATTGGCAATGGAGTTGACTGGTAGTGATGAAAACCAAGTGAAGGCTAGCCCTGATAGGGATAAGGAGAAGAAATGAACTCGATGGGCATCCTCAACTGAAGCTTCGCCTAATTGTGTAAGATATCGACTGACATGTTCTATTATGCTTATACTGTCTTGACCGGTGAACTTGGCGAACTCTAGGAGCCTATAATTTGTAGGAAGAGCGACCAAATCATACCATTCTAGATATGGGCATTTGTATGAAAAGGTCAGCCCCTTTGGCTTCAGACCAAACTGATTCCTCATCATCTTAGTCACCTTCAGCAGCAACTCGTCAGCTTGCGGATTTGGTTTTCTCGGTACTTGCTAACCCATCTATGGATTGAAATCCCGCGTGCCTTGATATCCTAGATTTGGCATCATGTGGAGGGTGTTATAATCTATGCCATAGTGATAGCCTTGTGGAATCTCAATCTGTTGGGTCCTTTGTTGGCTCGCTGCTTGAAGCCTCTAATTATAGACATAAGGATCTATATCTCTATGGATCCTTTGAATTGATGGTGCTATTTTTTGAGCCGACGACGGTATGTGGCCTGATGTGCCAAAATTGATCACCTAATTCTGACCTTGCCTCACCGGCTATTATACATGCTGTATTGATGGTCCAGGATTGTACTACATCTGATTCATAGTAGTACCTGGAGTTTGTTCATGTCGACGAAATATGGTCGGCAGTCTACCTAGGGGTATGCCCAAGGTAGTAGATTATCGGCAGACAGATGCGCAAGTCCCAAACAAGACGGTGACGCAAGACAGACACGAGGTTTTATCCAGGTTCGGCCGCCAAGAAGGCGTAATACCTACGTCCTGCGTCTGATTTGTATTGCTGTATGTCAATGAGAGATGTTTTTTAGAGGGGTCCCCTGCCCGCCTTATATAGTCCGGGGGGCAGGGTTACAGATCTGGAAACTAATCCTAGTCAGTTACAATTGCCATATGTGGCCGGACAAGGATTCCTATTCTAATCGACCAGGATCCTGCTTGGTCGCCAAATCCGTCTTGATTCCTTGTGCGGGACTCCGATCAGGTGGACCGAGCCGCACGTCGTTTTTCGGGTGGACTGAACCCATTGATCCGGGCCAGCCCAAGCTTAGCCGTAAGGGTATAGGGGTTAATACCCCCACAGCTAGTCCCCGAGCATCATGTATTATGCTGCGACACGCCATTTTCACCTTCTCCGACAAGCGAGGCTTGGAACCTTGACGCCTCCGACCACCGTCATCACCGGAGAAGTAGGTTGTCCGAAGAATGTATGGTGCTCTTATAAAAAGAAAAGATTTCTGTCCTGAGAAGTGTGCCCACTTGTATTTCTGAAAAGAAATGTAAGTGGTCTTGAAGCATAGCATTCTTGAACATCAGAAGCGTAGGGGTCGAAAAACAAACACATTCACCGCAAGGTGAAGTGTGCCCACTTAGTCCCCGAGCCTGGTAGGAGGTGACGTAGGCATGTGGTGCCAGGGTCTAAAAAGAATTCATAGTTTAGTTGAGAACCCAATCGTCGTACAGGCGATACGAGATGCACCGGCAGGTGCATCGTACCGATGTAGTCCCCGAGCTTGCTGGAAGGCGAGGTATGAGCCTTGTAGCAAGGTCTAAAGAAATGTCTCTTAACTGTATGTGAGTACAAATCACATGTAGCCAAGGAAAAACACTATTCAAGCAGTGGTCGGGGCAGTCCCCGAGTATATTAATAATCCTTATAACCATTCAAAGCACAAACACATTCACCGCAAGGTGAAGTGTGCCCACTTAGTCCCCGAGCCTGGTAGTAGGTGACTCAAGCACGTGGTGCCAGGGTCTAAAAAAGAAATTCTGCTGAAGTTAAGAATCCAATTGCCGTACAGGCCAAACAAAATACACCGGCAGGTGCATCGTACCGATGTAGTCCCCGAGCTTGCTGGAAGGCGAAATATGAGTCTTGTAGCAAGGTCCAAATAAATGTCTTTCAACTGTATGTGAGTATAAATCACATGTAGCCGAAGAGAGCAAAACTCCAAAAAGTGGTCGGGAGGGTCTCCGAACACAGTGGTGGTCATAGCAGTTCCTGAATATAGTAATGGTCGGAGCAGTCCCCGGGCACAACCGTGGTCGGAGCAGCCTTCTAGCAAAAAAGGTGGTCTGGACAGTACCCGAGCACCGTAGTGGTCTGGGCAGTCCCCGAGCACCGTAATGGTCTGGGCAGTCCCCGGGCACAACCGTGGTCGGAGCAGCCTTCGAGCAAAAAAGGTGGTCTGGACAGTACCCGAGCACCGTAGTGGTCTGGGCAGTCCCCGAGCACCGTAATGGTCTGGGCAGTCCCCGAGCACAGTAGTGGTCAAGGCAAATCCACGATCACGTGCGCTGCTTGTACTATTATTTGGTGTATTTATTTTTCTCTACTCTCTGCCAAGTCTAGTCTGTCCAGTCTGACACGTCTGGTCAAAAAAAAAACAAATAGGTATAGTACGTCATTCTGTCTTCTTATTGTTTTCTGACAAACAGTCGGTTGACACCTGTATTGAGGTGTGTCAGTGTGGGCCCTCTTACACCATCAACAAAGAGGCGCGTACACTGTTATCGAAGGAGCGCGTTTATTGGCGCAGATTTCGGGGTTGTGTGAACAACCGTCCGCGGCGCGTGCGCACGACTCCCAATATTCTCGGGCGGACGAAACGACGGTGCCCTTTTGCTTTATATAATGTAGGTCTGGTAAGTTACCCTCACCATTCCCCATTGTCATCCGCCGCCGCAACCTTCTTCTTCCTCCTGCCAAACCCTATTTCCCAAAGATCATCACCAATCCCCTCGGTCTCCCGCATCCACCCACTTAGTAAGGACGAACAAATGGCGAAGAGAGACGCCCAGAAGAAAAGCGGGGTCATGGCGAAGGAATGGTGGAAGTCGCGGAGCAACGAGCAAACCATCGAGGACCTCGTCGCCATGGGAGTGCTCCACAACAAGGCACTTGCAGGATGGCGTGTACCCGAAGGAGAAAGCTTCCCCGATCCACAACCAGGTGAAATTGTGATCTTTGAAGATTTTTTCAAACGGGGTTTTGGGATTCCAGTGCACCCTTTCCTTCAGGGGCTCTGTTTGTACTACGAGATTGGGATTTGCAATCTGCATCCCAACTCGATTCTTCTCGTCTCTACCTTCATCCATCTCTGCGAGGCGTATGGTGGCTTCCAGCCCCATTTCGACCTCTTTCGCCACCTGTTTTGCCTTCGGAAAAAGGGAAGCGGTGGCTCGAAGATCGCCGGAGGCGTCTACCTGAACCTTCGGGACGGCATGAAGGCTCAATACCTGCACTGCCCCTGGAACACCTCTTTGGACGAGTGGTACAAGAAGTGGTTCTACATCCGTGAAGAGCCAAACTCCATCACTCTGTGCGATGTGGGACTGATTCCAGAGAAGAAAAGCAGCTGGTCGGAGAAGCCCGACAACTTGGAGCAGATCGCCGAACTACTCGGGTTGATTCCGTGGGGAAGGCTTGACGGCCCGAGCGTTGTCGGCAACTTCATCAGCCGTAGAATTCAGCCGTGCTAGAAAAGGATTCACCCCGGCTTCGAGTACCAAGGAGGCGCTGATCCGACGAGGACCAGAAAGGAGCCGCTGGACAAGCTGGAGATCAAGGCCAGGATTGGAGAGCTATTCAACCTGGCCGATCCCAACTATGTTGCATTGAACGCCATTGAACACGCCTTCAAGCTGGCTCGCCCTCCCCCAAAGGTAAATGACGCCTCCTTTTAACTGTAAAGTCATGTTGCACCAAGAAAATAACTGTTTTTTCCTTCATTTTGCGTCTCAGTATAATGGCCGTGACTGGGCAGGAGTGTTTGTGTCGCCTCCCCCCGGTGTAGAGTGGCCGCAAGTTACTGGACCAACCGCCCAGACCAGCGCCAGGACCGACGGCGTTCACTGGGCGATACTCGAGACCGTTGAAGACGCCTCGACCAGAGCCGCCGGCAAGCGTCCGGCTACCAGCAAACGACGCCAAGCCATCATCTCCTAGTCGGACGACGAAGCAGAGGATGCGGACATCTTCCGGCTCATCCCCCGAAAGAGGAGAAGGCAGGTGGGGCCGTCGGAGCAGGGTGGCTCCTCTGTGCCAGCAGTGGTCACAGCACCGACCACGGCAACACAGAGCACAGACGAAGGGAACATGCCGCATCATCCTCCGACGCCCGTACCGGAGGTTGAACAAGTCCCGGTGGAAACTGCCGAGCAAGCAGAGCAGGGGCGGTCGAGGAGACGTTCCTTCGCCACATCCTTCCGCAAGTCAAAACTGTAAGTATATATAATTTGGATGTAAGCTTGTCATTTTGCATTGGATGCTATTGTCTTATGAATTTGTCTCTGAATGTATTAGATCGGCGTCCACCGAAAGCCCCGACCAGCTAGCTGGGTGCGGGACGTCCTTTCCAAAAACGGCGGGACAAACTGCACAGAAACAAGCCGTGGAGGAGCCCATGGAAGGGACTCTGCCTGGGCCTCGGCAGGCGTACGACCAGACGCCAGTCCCCGAGCAGAACACAAGTGTTCCGAGCACAAACCCCGATGAGGAGGATACCACAGCACCACAGGAGCTGGATCTAGCCGAGGGGCAGCAGCCAGAAGTTGCCCAGGACAAGGGTGCCGACGCGACGGCTCGTGGGAAAGCCCTGGTGGTCGTGGAGTCTGCGAACTCCGGACCACTGCCGCCTCCCGAACAGGAGGCTGAAGAGGATGAAGTGGAAGAAGTCCTGGGCCGTCCCCAAGATAGACGACAACATGTATATGTGTCGCGCTATCGGAACGATGAATGGGTCATGCACGAGGAGATCCCAGAGGCCGAGGAAACCTTAAGAGTTGAGCGAGCAGCCAAACGCCTGGTGACTGAAGTCTAGGTATATTTGGCTTTAGTCCTTAAACCTGTTGTGTAGTCAAGCTGTCTGACGTAGCTTGTCTGTATGCAGGACGTGATGAAAACTGCGAGGTACCGAAAAAGGTGCTTCGACCAGATAGAAGTAGTCATGAAGACCAATAAGGAGCTGACGGCTGAAGTTGAACGCCTACGGCGCCAACTTGAAGCCACCGACCAGGAGAGGACAAACCAAGAAGCACAGAACCAAAACCTGGTCGGCCAGCTCAAAAACAAAGAGCAGGAGAAAACATGTAAGTGTTCACCGTATCATAGCAAGTGCTGGACTTGTGTTTTTTTTTTTTGTTCCTGACAGTAATAGCTGTAATGCAGGTTTAGAAGCTGAAGTGACCCGCCTCCAGGGGGAGAACAGCCGCGCGCTTGCAGAATGTGGTCGCCTGAAGGAGGACAATGAGAAATTGGAACGCCGCCAGTCGGAACTCCAAGACCACACTAACAGAATGAAGGACGACCTGAAAAGTAAGCACTCCAGACCGCCTTGCTCATTCAACTGCCCACATTGCCTTGTCGTGTCATCACGTTTGATGTCTTGTAATATTTTCAGTTTTGAAAGTAAATGCCAAGAGGCACCTTGAGGCCGTGATCAAGGAGCGTGACGACTGGAAAGCACAATGCCTTAAGGCCGTCGAGGAGCGGGACACGTGGAGCAAGCGGTGCCAAGAAATGGCAACTGGCATTGTGCCCGTCCTCGACCTCATCGACCCGACGCTCACAGAGGAAGAGCTAAGGACGCCTCAGCTCGGACTGGTCGAGAGATGCAAGCAAGCATGGGGATGGTTCCAAGACTTCGTGAAGGAGGCAGGTGAGTACACGGGCGCCCATGTGCTAAGCATGGTGCGTGCTCACTACCCCCTGATCGATCTCAAACGCTTGGAGGCTGGGTACCCGAAGGAGATAGACCCAGACAAGGCCGAAGAGCTTCGGACGGCCCAGCTGGACTTGTCGTCAAGGATAATTGGCGATATTAACCTGTGCGGAGGTGGGACAGCACCTGTGCAGGGTATGCCATCGACAAGCCAGCTGGAAATGCCATCACCTTCAAGCCAACCAACGAAGCCTGCGGTCTCGACCAGCCAGGCACCGGCGGGGCCATCCCCTTCAGCTTGACTAGCTCTAGAGTCCCCTAGAATCGAGTAGGGTATCGGAGGCGGCGAGCAGTAAATGCCATGCGCCCCGACCAGCCAATGTAATAGGCTTAGAGCTGTAGAAGGAGGACATAGTTGTGTTATTGTAAACTTGAGCCTTTTCAGGCAAGCTTGTAATAACGTAACTGTATATCATTATAAGCTTATTTGTTTTATACAAAACGCACTTTAAGCTTGAATTTTTTTTTTTTTTGTCGGTGTAACTAAGTGGGAACGTGTTAACGCTCTGTTTTAGTTGTACCGTTTTGCTCGACACGTCATCCTGAAAAGTTTGGGCGGCCCCAGTCTGGCATGTGGTCGGAGTATGAGGTACTATGACCTGTGCATACGTGGACGCAGACAAGTCAAACCAGAGGGGACCTGCCGATCACCCGCAACGCAGAGAGCAGATCCCGTGCACGTGTTGGGAGGAACCGGAGACAGGGCCTGCTCCGAAAACCGTAGAAGGAGTGGTGGTCGGCTTGTACTGCCTTAGGTTAAAATAACCATAAAATTGGGAGTGACACATTAGAGTGGTCGGAGAAATCATAATTGCTTTATTAAAGTAAATCGAAAATGTAAGTAGAGTACATATCTCAGTAGTTAAGCATAGAAACGTCTAAGCTTGTCGATGTGCCACGAGTTTGGTACGTCCGTGCCGTCCAGGTGAGCTAACCTGTAAGACGTTGGACGTGTGACTTCCTTGATCATGAAGGGTCCCTCCCATGGGGTTGCGAGTTTGTGGACGCCAGCCTGGTTCGTCTTCCACTTCAGGACTAAGTCCCCGACCACGAAGAAACGCTCTTTAACGTTCTTGTTGTAGTACCTGCGCAAAACAGCAAGGTATTTGGCCGTGCGTACGCAGGAATCAAGCCTTTTCTCTTCTGCGCTGTTGACTTCTAGCTCCCGTATTTCATTGACCCTGCCTTCATTGAAGTTCTCTACCCGTGCTGATCTGAAAGCTATATCTAGTGGGAGGACTGCCTCAGCGCCGTAAACCATAAAGTATGGTGAGACGCCGGTGTTACGACTGGGCTGAGTTCGGAGGCCCCAGACCACGGCTGGTAACTCTTTGAGCCATCTTCCAGGAGCTTTATCATTTTCTCTGTACATCCTCTTCTTCAATGCGTCCAAGATCATGCCATTTGCCCGCTCGACTTGTCCATTAGCTCTAGGATGCGCCACCGAGACGTATTTTACAACTATGCTCCTTTCATCGCAGAAGTCCCAAAAAGCGTTCCCGGTGAACTGAGTACCTAGATCAGTAATGATGCTGTTGGGCACGCCGAAACGGTGGATGACCTGGTCGAGGAATGTGACAGCTTTCTCTGAGGATGCCTGTACCAGAGGCATGTATTCTATCCACTTAGAAAACTTATCAATTAGCACGAAGACACATGTAAATTTCCCAGGAGCTGGTTTGAAAGGCCCAATCATGTCCAGTCCCCAGCAGGCGAAGGGCCAAGAGGCTGGAATCGTCTGGATCTCATGTGCTGGTACATGGATTCTCTTGGAGAAGAACTGACAACCCTCACAGCGGCGGACTAGCTTCTCTGCGTCGGCCACTGCTGACGGCCAATAGAACCCTGCTCGGAAAGCCTTACCGACCAGTGTTCTTGAGGCCGCGTGGTTGCCGCAGGAGCCAGAGTGGATTTGGTCTAGGAGATGCTCGCCTTCCTCCTGGGTTATACACTTCATCAAGATTTCCTCCTTAGCGTTTTTGCGCCATAACTTGCCATCGGCGAGCAGATACTGCTTACTACGACGCATCAGTCGCTCATTTTCTGTTCGATCGATATAACCGCTACCATCTGTCAAGTACTTGATGAAAGGTGTTCTCCAGTCCGGCTCATGAGTGGTCGGAAGCGGCTCGGCTGTGCTCGGCGCCGGAACCGTAGCCACTAAGTGCTGGTCTGAAATTTTGTTGGTCGTTGAATCTTCGTCTTCAATGGAAGGCGTGAGCAGGTCCTGGACGAATACGCCATGTGGGATTTTGGCTCGGGATGATCCTAACTTTGACAACGCATCCGCTGCTTGGTTCTTGTCCCGGACCACGTGTATGTACTCGATGCCATAGAACCTGCCTTCCAGCTTTCTTATTGATTTGCAATATGCGTCCATCTTTTCACTGGTCGTGTCCCAGTCCTTGTTGAGCTGGTTGATGACCAGAGCCGAATCTCCGTAGACATAGAGACGTTTAACCCCAAGCTCAATCGCAATGCGTAGACCATGCAGGCATGCTTCATACTCGGCGGCATTATTAGATGCTGGGAAATAAATCCTGAGGACGTACCGGAGCTGCTCCTTGGATGGTGACACGAAAAGAACTCCTGCTCCCGCACCGTCAATGTTGAGAGAACCATCGAAGTACATCGTCCAATACTCGTCGGATCCCGGAGAGGCAGGCGTGCTTAAGTCTGTCCACTCGACGATGAAATCAACGAGTGCCTGAGACTTGATTGTAGTACGGCTTGCAAATTCCAAGGAAAGGGGGCATAGCTCCATTGCCCATTTGACGATGCGCCCATTCGCATCCTTATTGCGAATGATGTCCCCCAAAGGATACTCGGTCATGACTACCACACGATATCCGTCGAAGTAATGTCTCAACTTTCGGGATGTTATCAGTATGGCGTAGAGCAGTTTCTGAATCTGTGGGTACCTGGTTTTGGATTCGTTGAGTACCTCACTAATGAAATAAATTGGCCGCTGTACCTTGTAGGCGTGGCCCGGCTCGTCGCGCTCGACCACCAGTGTAGTGGAAACCACCCGATCGGTTGCCGCAATGTAAAGTAGGAGAGTTTCGTCTTCTCTGGGAGCAGTAAGTACCGGAGGTGACGTGAGGTATTGCTTCAGCTGCATGAAGGCAGCGTCTGCTTCCTCCGACCACTCAAACTTCTTGGACGCTTTGAGCAGTTTGAAGAACGGTAGTCCTTTTTCTCCTAACCTTGATATGAAACGACTTAGAGCAGCCATGCAGCCGGTAAGCTTCTGGACATCCTTCACCTTTCTCGGGGGCTTCATGTCTAAGACAGCTTTGACTTTCTCCGGGTTAGGGCGTATGCCGTCGTAACTGACGACGTTGCCAAGCAATATGCCAGAAGGGACACCAAAGATGCACTTCTTTGGGTTTAATTTCCATTGGAACGTATTAAGGGCTGCGAAGGTGCGTTCTAGATTGTCAACAAGGGTATGAGCTTCCTTGGTTTTGACAACTACGTCGTCGACATAAGCCTCGACGAGGCCGTCTTTTATCTCGTCGTTGAGGCAGGCCTGTACAGCGCGTTGGTAGGTAGCACCGGCGTTTTTGAGCCCGAACGACATAGTCGTGTAGCAGTAGGCGCCGAAAGGCGTGATGAAAGATGTCTTGATCTGGTCGTCTTTTTTGAGAGCGATCTGGTGATAACCAGAGTAGCAATCGAGAAAGGAAAGCAGCTCGCAACCGGCGGTTGAATCTACGACCTCGTCTATGCGAGGTAAACCAAAGGGGTCCTTAGGGCAGTGTTTGTTGAGATCAGTGTAATCAACGCACATTCTCCATTCATTATTCTTTTTGCGTACAAGAACCGGGTTGGCTAACCATTCCGGATGATACACTTCTTTGATAAATCCGGCTGCCAAAAGCCGCGTAACTTCTACCCTAATCGCCTCCTTTTTGTCGCGAGCGAACCGTCGTAGCTTCTGCTTGATTGGTTTGGCCTTGCTGTTGACATTTAAGGAGTGCTCGATCAAGTCCCGAGGTACACCGGGCATGTCGGAAGGTTTCCATGCAAACACACCCACGTTGCCCCTCAAGAACCTGACGAGCGCGTCTTCCTATTTGGGATCCAGGTCGGCCCCGATAAGGGCCGTTTTGCTGGGATCGCCTTCGACCAGCTGGATCGTCTTGTGCTCCTTGGATCTGATGTTCTTGCGCGGAGCCTCGAGCTCTGGGATCTCCAGGTGGTCGGCCGGGGTCTTCTTAGCGTCGAGCATGGTCTCGGCCATGCGAATAGAGAGGTCGTGGGCCTCTGCGATTTTGAAGCTGTCGTCCTCGCAGGTATAAGCTGCGTATACGTTGCCCCTGAGGGTTAAAACTCCTTTCTCAGTAGGCATCTTGAGCACCAGATACCTGTAATGAGGTATGGCCATGAACTTGGTGAGCGACGGTCGACCAAGAATAGCATGGTAGGTGCCGTCGAAGTCAGCGACCACGAAGTTGACGTAGTCGGTGCGGAAGTGGTCCGGAGTCCCAAACTGCACAGGTAGCGTGATCTGCCCGAGAGGTGTGGAGCTCTGTCCGGGGAGAACGCCCCAGAACTGTGCCTCGTACGGCTTCAGGTCTGCCTGGGCTATTTTCAGAGCGGGCAGGCTGTTCTTGAACAGTATATCAATGGAGCTGCCGCCGTCGATCAGTACCCTGTCGAATTGAACCTTGTTGATACAAGGATCGAGGACCAGGGGAAAACGCCCTAGCTCGGGTATGGCGGCCCATTGGTCCTTCCTGCTGAAGTAGATTTCACGGTGAGACCACGGAGGAAGCCGTGGATCGGTGAGAAGGTTGTCGGTGTTTGCCACGTTCATGCAAGCGCGGGCGAGCAGCTTGCGTTCTCGTTTGGTTTCGATGGACACCTTGCCGCCGATGATGGTGTGTACGCGATCAGTCGGCTTGACGTATTTGTGACGAGGGTCTGCATCGTCGTCGTCGTTGTCCTCGTTGCGCTGTTCCCCCGCGTCGTTAGGCTTGTCGGACGTATCCGGAGCCTGTTGACGCGTGTAGATAGTCTTGAGGACGCGGCAATTCTCCATGGTGTGGTTCGACTTAGGATGGAGCTGGCAGGGCCCCTTCAATGCTTTGGCGTAGTCGTCCTCGTAGTTACGACGTCCGCCGCCCTTTTTCACGGTATTGACCTCGCCGTCGTCTTCCCGAGCGCGCTTGTTTCTGTAATCGCCACGGCGGTTGCGCCGCTGATTACGTTGATCACGGTGGTCGCGGGAGTCGTTGCGCTGGTTGCGGCGGTCAAAATTGTCGTTCCGACCACGATTACTGCGGTAATCGTCGCGGTGTGGAGGGTGGTCGGAGCGTGGAACCCTTGCTGCTTCTTCAACGATTATCTTTTTAGCGTCGTCAGCGTCCGCATATTTCTTAGCGGTGGCCAAAAGCGCTGTGACCGATTCGGGTCTCTTCCGGAGGAGCTTGTCTCTTAGGGCGTCGTGGAAACGGAGGCCGGTGACGAAAGCCTCGATTGCTTCGTTGTCGGATATTGATGGGACCTTGATGCGCATCTCCGAGAAACGCCGAACGTACTCGCGCAGTGGTTCATCCTTTCGATCTCGGATCCGCTGCAGATCGTACTTGTTGCCGGGTTGTTCACAAGTAGCGATGAAGTTGTCGATGAAGGCCTGCCTGAGCTCCTGCCAAGAGTCAAAATAGTTCGCTGGCAAGCTAACCAGCCATTGGTGACCTGCATGACCAACAGCGACTGGGAAGTAGTTAGACATGACGTGCTCGTCGGCCATGGCTGAGCGGCACGCAGTTTCGTAGAGCATGACCCATAATTCGGGGTTTTCCTTGCCGTCGTACTTCTGAAGCTTCTCGAGCTTGAAATTCTTGGGCCATATGACTTGGCGCAGGTGTGGAGTGAACTGCTTCAGGCCCGGCGGACCGTGGGCGGTGTCATACTCCATACGGCGATAGCTTTCATGGGATGCACGATCGTCGGCTCTCTGGTTGATGCGAGCACGTAGATCACGTCCACCGAGGTGATGGCGGAGATCGTTATTGCCATCGCGGCGATCTCGATTGCCATCTGGGTTGGCCCTGCGACCGTGGTTATCACGGCGATTGTCGCGGTTATCTCGGCGGTTGTCGCCTCGAACGTCGTGGCGGTTATCCTCCCGGCGGCGGTTGTCGTCCCGACCACCATCACGACCACCATTTCCGCCTTGATGGTTGTCTGATGGGTCGTTATTGCGCGAGCCACGTTGGTTGAGTGGCTGTGAGCGACTTGAGTATTGGCGGCTGTGGCTTGATTCGACAGAAACGGATGGAGCCCGGGCTTGGTTCATCTCTGCGGTCTGAGCCATAGCAGCCGTCAGATAAGCTTGTATGTCATCACGGATTACTTGAGTCTCGGGAGTGTTGGGCAGCCGCTGCATTGTCGCCATGGCGACGGCTACGTTGGCGCTTGGGGTCTTGAAGACTTGTTTGTCCCCCACCCTGTCGAAAGCATTGTTGAGGTCACGTGGCTGGACCCTTATGCGTCGTGCCTCCTGGTCTGCTCCAGCTTCGGTTTGCCGGCGATTAAACCGGTCAATATTGCGTGCTTCGCGTGCAGTCTTTTCTTGTTCTGTTTCGCCAACCGCTGGCGGCTCGTCGTTGCTGACAACATGGATTAAATCCCCTTGTCTTGGCGGGAAAGACGGAAATTGGGGGAAACCCGGGGCGTGGTCTGGTAGATCCAGATCGTATTTGACGCCTTCATCTTCGTGACGCTGAAGCTCGGTGTGGACCGATGCGTTGGAAGCAATGCCGGATGAGGAGCTGGAATCACCCTCTCGGACTGTGTGGACAGATCCTTCTTGATAATCTTCGATCCGGACCATGTTGACGATGTTGCATGGCTTCGGCCGAGATCGATGTATAGGACACAGATCCGAGCGGCGTCGTAGGTTGTACGCATAGCTGGAGGCAGCGTTTCGCAGGCCGTAGGGCTGGACCTGGTGGTTCTCCTTCGGGACCTCGTACTCGCAGAGTCGGAGACCCGTCGCGAAGGCTGGCTGGCGACGAGCGGAGCGCCCCTCAGGGGTAGATACGACCACAAGATCTGTTCCAAGTCGTGCAGGACGACTGGTCCGAGCTGGTCGGATAGATCTGTTGCGGGGAGATGTTACCTGCTCATTAGGTTGACTTTGAATCGTACTTACCAGAGCTAGGGTTTCAGCGAGTTTGATGCCGACCCGATCGATGGAGTCGAGCAAGTCGGTGTCGTCGATCTGCTTTCCTTTGTAGCGGGGAAGCGGACGACGGGTTGTCGGCGTGGCTGTAATCGTGGTCGGAGCCAGATGTACCGTGGTCGGAGCCAGATCCATCGTGGTCGGAGCCACGTTCGTCGTGGTCGGAGCCGTGTCCACCGTGGTCGGAGCCGTAGCCGATGCAGGTGAAGTAGTCGTCGGCGCGGGTTGAATCCACGCCTCCTCCGCGGTCATGGCGATGGAAACGTCGGGGCCGGTGGTCCAGGTGATCTGGCCGACGGTGAACGTGAGGCCGTTGGGCGTAGCCATGGAGCCGGAGATGATGACCATCTTGTTTGCTTGGAGAGCAGTACGCACACCCCCTACCTGGCGCGCCACTGTCGATGAAATATGGTCGGCAGTCTACCTAGGGGTATGCCCAAGGTAGTAGATTATCGGCAGACAGATGCGCAAGTCCCAAACAAGACGGTGACGCAAGACAGACACGAGGTTTTATCCAGGTTCGGCCGCCAAGAAGGCGTAATACCTACGTCTTGCGTCTGATTTGTATTGCTGTATGTCAATGAGAGATGTTTTTTAGAGGGGTCCCCTGCCCGCCTTATATAGTCCGGGGGGCAGGGTTACAGATCTGGAAACTAATCCTAGTCAGTTACAATTGCCATATGTGGCCGGACAAGGATTCCTATTCTAATCGACCAGGATCCTGCTTGGTCGCCAAATCCGTCTTGATTCCTTGTGCGGGACTCCGATCAGGTGGACCGAGCCGCACGTCGTTTTTCGGGTGGACTGAACCCATCGATCCGGGCCAGCCCAAGCTTAGCCGTAAGGGTATAGGGGTTAATACCCCCACAGTTCAGATGAACCTTGAAGTGTCTGGACGTCACCATTATCAGCTGGTGCTACTTCTTGATGGCTGGTACTGACTTGATTAGTCCCTTGAGTTGATAGATCTGGAATGTTGTAACAAGTCAATCCAACCTGACCAACTGGAATTCCACGAATCGCCTCTTTCATGGCGTTTGAAATGCGTCAACGAAAGCTTCATTGTGGCTCGATATGGCATCATGAATAGATTTGTCTATGGCTTCCGTAAAGAAACATCTGTCTTCAGCTTCAACTGTATCTATCTGCCCATATAGTAGAACTCTTGGTAGTGGAAATTTCTGAATAATTGCGTTGTCACGTGTTTTGGTGTAGGACAACAAACACTTCTTCTAAAATTCTTCTATAGCTTTGCTGATGGTATCCTTATCTTCATCAAGTAGGTCTTCATAATGTACCATAAGGATGTTGTCATTGTTGTGAGCCGCCATGACGATTGTGGTGTCCCACCGGGCGTGCCAGAAACGTGTGTCGACATAGAATTTTCATCTCCGTGCCGAGAACACATGCAGCAAGCCAGAAGGGTCCACTCGATGGAGCAGATCCACCTAGCTTCAGCGCAAGAGTGGTTGATCCTACACAATCCTCCCAAGACATGTCAGTCAATTTGACCCTGCAATTGACAAGGAGAGAAAGCTCATCAGTAATTAAGGGCGAAACATGCCGGTGTTGCTAGACAGTTCCAAATGTGTGGCTCTGAGAGCCGATATGAGAGGAGATCGACTAAATAGTCGATTCCAGCCTATTCATAAGAATAAATCGATTAAAGCTCATGGGGTCATATAAGAAGAATCGGTTATCATTCAGGATAAATATTATTTAAGCAAATATTAATCAATGGCAATAAGATATCAATGATGATCGGTTTATACTGAGCTAATGATTACAAATAACCAAACTCCTTTTTATATAAAGAGACAATTCAACACCACTTAACCATTTAATAAAGATAAATCTAATGAACATGTTAGATCTCAACAATCGCCATGACCAATGGGGCATGAGGCAGAATCATGCAGGCCATAGTAACAACAATAGACTCGATGACCCTAACTCATTACTAATATCAGTGGGGCATGAGGTAGAATCATGCAGGCCATAATACAATAATAAGATCATGGGGCTAACATATCTTTCAACTTATCTCTACTTCAATGATCTCATAATGTGAACTGTTTGTGAAAGCACTCGATATCGGCTAAACAGCCGATTTAGGCATAGCGCACAGTTAAGGTCATGCCTCCTTAGGAACGGGTCTACCAACTAATGATCCCCACTCCATAGTGCCAATAGTGGGGTGAGAGGCAGAATCCCACAGGCCATGATGATGGGCCATGGAACGGTTTTCATTAACCAATAGATCTACTCGAGATCGAACATGCCTTAACCACACACTATGCACGATTAAGATTGATGTAAAACAGCCAATAAAAACATAATTCATCATTTAAGGTGTAGTTAGATCAACTTTAAATTAGCAAATGATGAGTTAAACAAGATATAAGGCCGATCCAGATCAATCTCAATCGGGCAGAGTGATATTGCTGTAATTAGATAAACGATGAAAGCAATAAGCAATATCGGTAACTTAATGAATCTACCAAAGACTACCATACTAAGGTAGAGCCGATAACTTGACCTTGATCTAATTCAAGCAGTGGGGTGTGAGGCAGAATCACACAGGCCATACTTGAATTAGACAAGAGTTGATAACTAGCCTATACCAGAGTCACAGTGGGGGTCGACCGGATCAATGTAGCCATACGAATAGAGGTATAAACCATGATGGTACTTACAGACAAGTAGTGGAGGTCGACCAGATTGATGCAGCCGTACTCGCTGAAGAACTCACCGAGATCTACTCTACTCCTACTCCTAAGGGGTGGCCAGAGCTGAAAAAAGTAATTGACTTGTATTTGATTGATTGTTGTCTTTACAATAGTCGGGGATTGATATTTATACCTAGGACCAGTGCACGACTCCTGTCTAAGCACGACTCATCACAATTTTTGGTATGAAGGAAATATTCCTATTTTAAGATAACTTGGACTCTAATCTTTCCCCTTTTGTAGAGTCTGATATGTATCTTCTTGGCGCCAATCATGTCTTGTCATCGTTATCTGCTGACATCATTCAGAGAGAATCGATCCAGTGTCGTATTCGATCCAGCAGGTATCAATCTTTATTCTATAGACTCCTTGATTGGCATAATTCTAGAAGCCTATGAGTTCCCGCACTCTTCTCCCAAATTTTGGTGTAAATAGGATGACAAGAAGAAGAGTGTGGTGTTCAAGGCCACATCATCCAAGGGCAAGGCAAAGCAAGAATCATCAAGTGAAGATGAAGACTTGAGCTTTGATGAGATGGATGATGAGAAGATGGCTCTCTTTGTCAATAGATTTGGGAAGTTCATGATGAAGAAGGGCTACCGTGCTAGAAGAAAGAAGTCTTCATCCAAGAACAAGGAAGAATCAAGAAGGTGCTTCAATTTGGAAGCAAAGATCATCTTGTTGCTCAATGCCCATACAATAGCGAAAATAGTGATGACAACAAGAAGAACAAGAAGGAAAAGAAAGAGAAGAAGGACAAGATGACCTTCAAGAAGAAGAAGAAGGGTTGTTCATATGTAGTCACTTGGGATAGTGATGCTTCCTCAAGTGATGATGATGATAGTGAAGATGACAAGACCACCAAGAAGAAGGCACTTGCAAGCATTGCTATCAATGAGAAACCATCTCTCTTCGACATTCCATCATGCTTCATGGCTAAGGCCACTAAGATACAAACTTATGATGATGGAAGTGATGAGGAACATGATAATGAAAATAAAAATGAGAGTGATAGTGATGATGATGATCCAACTAAGGATGAATTACTTGACATGCTAGATGATGCTAAAGAACACTTTGACATTAAGAGAGGGGAATGCAAAAGCTTGCGTAAGAAACTAAAAGTCCTTAAGCAAGCATTTGATGAGCTCAATGCATCTCATGAGAGGCTAGAGGAAGCCCATGAGAAGCTTGGTAAGGTTCACAAGAATCTTGAAAAAGCTCATTCCTCTTTGCTTAATGAACAAAATGAGAAGAAGCATGTTGAGACATGTGATGTAAGCTTAACTTGTGATATAATTGATGAATCATTCTATAAGTCTATCATTGTTGCTCCCACTAACCCTTCTTGTAGCACTTCTACTTCCATGTCATCTAGTAGTGATGGTTTCACATGTGATTCCTCACTAATGGTTGAGAATGAGACCCTCAAGAAGGATGTCAATGAGCTCACTCACACCTTGGCTAAGGTCTATGGTGGTGAGGACCACTTGCTTATGTGCTTTGATAGCCAAAGAGCTTCTGTCTACAAAGAGGAATTGGGCTATACCCCCAAGAAAGGCAAGGTAGCCTTTGCTCCTCATAAGACTAGTTTTGTGAAGAACAATGGTTGATTTTGCACTAGTTGTAAACAAGTTGGTCATAAAGAGCATGAGTGCAAGAACAAGACCAAAAATGCTAATGTATCCTTAATTAAGTTTGATTCTTTCTATGTGCTTATTAAGGGTATAAATGGTGTAAAAGCTAAGTTCATTGGTACACCATGGATGGGCTCAAAGAAGAAAGTCATTTGGGTGCCAAAGAGCTTAGTCACTAACCTTCAAGGACCCAAGCAAGTTTGGGTACCTAAAAGGAATTGATCTTCTTTTGTAGGTCAATTACAAAGCTGGAGGAAGGCATTGGGTTCTTGATAGTGGGTGCACTCAACACATGACCGGTGATGCAAGAATGTTCAACTCAATCAATACCAATGGCAATGATGGTTATGATAATATCATATTTGGTGACAATGGCAAAGGCAAGGTCAAAGGGCTTGGTAAGATTGCAATATCCAATGATTGAGTATTTCCAATGTGTTGCTTGTTGAGAAATTGAACTTCAATTTGCTATCCGTGGCTCGATTGTGTGATCTTGGATTCAAATGCATATTTGGGGTAGATGATGTAGAGATCATAAGTGTAGATGGCTCTAACTTGATCTTCAAAGGCTTTAGATATGAGAATCTATACTTGGTTGATTTCAATGCTAGTGAAGCTCAACTATCTACATGTTTGTTCACTAAGTCTAGCATGGGTTGGTTATGGCATAGAAGGCTTGGTCATGTTGGAATGAAGCAATTGAATAGATTGGTTAAGCATGACTTGGTTAGAGGCTTGAAAGATGTTGTGTTTGAGAAGGATAAGCTTTGTAGCTCTTGTCAAGCCAGCAAACAAGTTGGAAACACCCATCCTAGAAAAAGCATGATGAGCACTAGTAAAGCATTTGAGTTATTGCACATGGATTTGTTTGGGCCAACACAATACACTAGCATCGGTAGAAACAAATATGGCTTTGTGATAGTAGATGATTATATTAGATACACTTGGGTATTCTTCCTAGTGGACCAAAGTGATGTGTTTGCAACATTCAAATCATTTGTCAAGGGCATTCACAATGAGTTTGAAACAACCATCAATAGAGTTAGAAGTGACAATGGTAGTGAGTTCAAGAACACTAGAATTAATGAGTTGTGTGATAAATTTGGAATTAGACATCAATTCATGACCAAGTACACTCGACAATCAAATGGCCTTATTGAGAGGAAAAATAGAACACTCATTGATATAGCAAGGTTTATGCTTAGTGAGTACAATATGAGTTAATCTTTTTGGGCCGAAGCTATCAACATGGCTTGCTATTGTAGCAACCGCCTCTATTGTCACCCATTGAAAGAGAAGACACCATATGAGCTCTTGAATGGTAGAAAACTCTACATTGCATATTTTCGGGTCTTTGTTTGCAAATGCTATATCTTGAAGAAAGGCACTAGATTGGGCAAATTTGACAAGAAATGTGATGAAGGATTCCTACTTGGATACTCAACTACTAGCAAAGCATATAGAGTTTGGAATTTGGTTAGTGGTACTCTTGAGGAAGTTCATGATGTTGAATTTGATGAAACCAAGGGTTTCTAAGATGAGAATGAGAACTTGGAAGATGTTAGAGGCATTCAACTTTCAAATGCCATTAAGAACATGGATGTTGGTGAATTGAGGCCTAGGCAAGTGAATGATGATCAAGTGCAAGTGCTCTCAAACACAAATTTGCAAGATGATACAAATCAAGCTAGTACAAATGGCTCTCATGACAATGAACGAAATCAAGTGGCTAGTACATCATCTCAACCCAATGATCAAGCAAGTGCAAGCAATCAAGTTTCAATACTCCAACCAACCAAAATTGCAAGGGATCATCCATTGGACACTATCATTGGTGATATTTCAAGAGGTGTGCAAACTAGATCAAGATTGGCTTCATTTTATGAGCATTTCTCATTTGTGTCATCCATTGAACCAAAGAAGATAGATGAAGCACTAAAGGATATTGATTGGGTGAATGCTATGCATGAAGAATTGGATAACTTCGCAAGAAATCAAGTATGGGAATTAGTAGAGAGACCAAAGGGACACAATGTGATTGGAACCAAATGGGTTTTTAGAAACAAGCAAGATCAAGATGGGATAGTAGTAAGGAACAAAGCAAGATTGGTAGCACAAGGATATACACAAATTGAAGGTCTTAACTTTGGAGAAACATATTCCCCGATTGCTAGATTGGAAGTAATTAGAATCTTACTAGTCTATGCTTGTGCCCACAACATCAAGCTCTATCAAATGGATGTTAAGAGTGCATTTCTTAATGGTTACATCAATGAAGAAGTATATGTTGAGCAACCTCCTGGTTTTGAAGATGACAACAAGCCCGACCATGTGTACAAATTGAAGAAGGCATTGTATGGCTTAAAGCAAGCACCTAGAGCATGGTATAAGAGATTGAGGGACTTTCTACTCTCTAAAGGGTTCATGATGGGCAAGGTTGACACCACTCTATTCACCAAGAAGATTGGCAAAGACTTATTTATGTTGCAAATCTATGTTGATGACATCATATTTGGATCAACCAATCAAGATTTTTGTGAAGAGTTTGGAAACATGATGGCTAATGAGTTTGAAATGTCTATGATTGGGGAGCTAAGTTACTTCCTTGGTCTTCAAATCAAGCAATTGAAGAATAGTACATTTGTGAGTCAAGGCAAGTACATCAAAGATATTCTCAAGAAGTTTGGCATGAGTGATAGCAAAGCCATTAGCACGCCAATGGAGACAAATGGCAACTTGGATAGTGATGCAGGTGGCCATATGGTGGATCCAAAATTGTATCGGTCTATGATTGGAAGCCTACTCTATGTGACCGCATCAAGGCCGGATGTCATGTTTAGTGTATGCATGTGTGCAAGATTTCAAGCCTCACCAAGAGAAAGTCATTTGAAGGCTACAAAGAGAATATTGAGGTACTTGAAGCATACACAAAATGTTGGTTTGTAGTATTCCAAAGGAGCAAAGTTTGAGATAGTTGGTTACTCCAACTCAGATTTTGCGGGATGCAAGGTTGAAAGGAAGAGCAGCTCGGGCACATGTCAATTGTTGGGAAGATCACTTGTTTCATGGTCATCAAAGAAGCAAAATAGTGTTGCATTATCAGTCACCAAAGACGAATACATATCCATCGATAGTTGTTGTGCACAAATACTTTGGATGAAGGCCACCTTGAATGACTTTGGAATCAAGTTCAAGAAAGTGCCATTGCTATGTGACAATGAGAGTGCAATAAAGTTAACCAACAATCCGGTTCAACATGCAAGAACAAAGCACATTGATGTCCGCCACCATTTCATAAGAGATCACCAACAAAAAGGGGACATTTGCATTGAGAGTGTAGGCACCGAAGATCAACTTGCCGATATATTTGCCAAGTCATTGGATGAGAAAAGGTTTTGCAAGCTAAGGAATGAGTTGAACATATTGGATTTCTCAAATATGTGTTGATGCACCCCACACTTATATGACATGCCTCTCCTTCAATCCAAGGTAAAAGTTGATTGGCATAACATACATCCTTACTAAGGACATGATTAGTGCATCTAGTCATCTTTCACGTTTAATAGGATCATTTATGAAAATCAAATGAATTTGATGATTCTGTGGTACCACTATTGCTTCTATGCTTGACTTGATCTAGTGGTAGCATATGACACGTTTGTGGGCTTGTAAACCTAGTGTTTGATCTAGAAAATGAGCTCTAAGTGTTTAACTCAACATGATACAAGATAACCCTTATTTGGAGGTGTGAAGAAGCTTGTCCTTGGATCAAACCGAGTTAAATGTCTTTGGCAAATGATCTAGATTGGACCAAATTTGGGAAAATAATCCTCACCCCATTGATTGACATTGATAATCTCAACCTATTTAAAATTAAACCTTTGTGGTCATTGATGATAAAGGGGGAGAAATAGTGTACAAAGATAGTGAAAAGATAACAAAGGGAGAGAAATTGACATAGGGGGAGAGATATGACAAAGTAAGGGATCAATTAAAATTTTTGAGCACATAAGTAGGAGGAGCAAGCTCATAAACTTCGTGGATGCATTTGAATGTGCATTTCATATGTTTGCTTGCATGGCACAAGTTTTAAATTTCAATATCCTTGCTTGTGTGGTGTATGCTAGTTGTAGGTTTGAATGATAAAATGAAAAACTAGCATGCATAGGTTAAGTAACTAGACTCATGCTCATATTATGAAAACTAGACCCTTGCTTCTAATGTTGATCTCATGGGATGTTCTAGTTTTTGTGTATGTCTAGTTACTTATGGTGCTAAGGATGGTATATTGGTGCACTCCGATTGGTATCACGCTTCAAAGGTCCATCTCTTATACCTTAGCATCATTTGGTAGACATTGTCTCCTATGTTTCCTATCTAAGCATATGTGCAAGCTATAATCCAAACTCTTAGCACATATGAAGGGGGAGCAATTGCTACTATTTGGGGTTCATGAAACTTGTCCATATCCTTTTACACATGGTAAATATGCTTAGGCAAGCAACATGGATTCAATTAAATTTCAATTCATATCTTTGTGTAAGGGTTGTCATCGATTACCAAAAAGGGGGAGATTAAAAGCTTTAGTTTGGTTTTGGTGAATTGATGAAACCCTAAGTTCTAACCTAGTTCATCTAAGTGATCATGAGATAGGTAGCATTATTCCAAGTGGTGAAGCAATGGTGAAGATCATGATGATGGTGATGCCATGGTGATGATCAAGTGCTTCGACTTTGAAAAGAAGAAAGAGAAAAACAAAAAGCTCAATGCAAAGGTGAAACTTGATAGGAGCTTTTTCGTTTTGATGATCAAGACACTTAGTGAGTGTGATCACATTTAGGATCGATAGTCATACTATTAAGAGGGGTGAAACTCATATCGAAATGTGGTTATCAAAGTGCCACTAGATGCTATAACTCATTGCATTTGGATTTAGGATCTAGTGGAAAGCCAACTCCCTTGAAAATGTTTATGAAAATATGCTAACACACGTGCACAAGGTGATACACTTGGTGGTTGGCACATTTGATCAAGGGTGGTGAAGTTTGGGGTCAAAAAGAGGAGTTTCATATTGACCGGACTGCCTTGAGCAGTGACCATACTCTAACCCTGCGTCCAGTCAGTGGCACGTAGTGAAGGTCACCCTCGGTCCCTTGACCGGACGCTGAAGAGAAAGAGGGAGCGGACGCATAGGGGGTACGTCCGGTCACCTAGTGACATACGCTGACGCAAGCAATAGAGAGAGGCTGAGTTGACTGGATGTAGGCCTAGGTCCGGTCATGAGCCACCGGATGCATCTGGTCGTGAATTTCCGCCTCTGGAACCTTATTGTAAGTGACCGGACGCTAGGCGACAATGCGTCCGGTCCTACACTGCAGTGCGTCCGGTCATAACTTAACACATGGTGCCAAGCTGAGTAGCCATTGAGATCAAGCGCTCAACATTTGATGCTGATGACACGTGGTGAGCATTGAGTGACCGGACACTAGGGTCCTACGTCCAGTCAACCTGACCGACGCGTCCGGTCAGCCCATGTTTCAGAGGACTGAGGAGCCAATGGCTCTATTTTCTTGGGGGCTCTATTTAAAGGCATATGGCTAGCTCTAGCTCACTCTCTTGGCCATTTGCATTGATATAGCAAGCTTGTGAGCTTAGCCAAAGCCCTTTCACTCATATCCATCATTGATTCATCATCTTTGTGAGATTGGGTGAGAATCCAAGTGCATTGCTTGAGTAATTGCATCTAGAGGCACTTGGTGTTCATGTTTCGCTACGGGATTCGCTTGTTACTCTTGGTGGTTGCCACCACCTAGACAGCTTGGAGCAGCAAGGATCATCAAGCAGAGGTCGGTGATTGTCTCCGGCTCCGATCATGGTGATTGTGAGGGGGTTCTTGACCTTTCCTCGGTGGAGAGCCAAAAGGTACTCTAGAAAATTGCTCATGGCTTGTGTGATCCTCATCTTGTGTTGGATCCTCATATTGTGTTGGTTGTGCGGCACCCTATTGAGGGTTTGGCATGTGATGTCAATTAGTACGTGAACCTCTAAGTGAGTGAATTGCCACAACAAGGACTAGCTTGCCAGCAAGCAAGTGAACCTCGGTAAAAATCATTGTGTCATCATTTGATTCTGAGGTGATTGGTCTTAATTGATATTCATTCTTGTGATTGATTGGTTCATTCCTCGACTCAGTGGTATAACCATCTTGCTCTCTCTTTACATTACCGCAAACTAGTTGTCAAGCTCTTTAGTGTAGCTAGTCATGAGAGCTTGTTAGTTTGGTTAGTGTGTCTCTTTAGTTAGCCTTTGAGAGCACACTAACTTCGTATAGTAATATAGCTATTATGTGGATAGAGACTATAGAAACTAGAATCGTGGTAGGTGGCTTGCTTTTTAGTAGGCTAGCACAACACTCGCTTCACCTCATATTTGTCTAACCGGTTTACTAAGTGTTGTTGTAGAAATTTTTACTAGGCTATTCACCCCCCTCTAGCCATTAGGACCTTTCACTCCCCTCAATGAAGATTCTGTGGGCTTGGCTCAAGGTTAGGATCAAATGAGAAGGTCGAGATGACCCTATCTACTTCTGAGCGGGTTGGGCAAAGGCCATTGGGGCTCATCTACGTTTTCTCCCCTAGCTCTGTTTGACATGAGGCAGCCTCGAGCCCTCCATAGATCGGCCTTTGAACCTCGGTCGATCGCCGCTCATATCGAATGAGACGACTACCGCTTCATGACGCGACGCAAAGCGTTGTGATGCAATAATTGCATATGCGATGCTTGGATGTATGAGAATGGATGAATGAATGTTCATGCGCTAGAAAAGTAAATTGGGGGTTGGTAAAGTTACCTTGATGGCTCGAGTGACGGGTTCAGGGAGCTCTTACTAGATATGTTCGAGTGGAATCTAGGTCCATCGTTCATGACAGAGTTAGCCTAACCTGCATGGGGCATCCTGCTACTCCTTACTTGTCTCTCGGCAGCGGCCTGAGCCGTCCGATTGACTTGGGTGACCTGCTGGCCTCTCATCGATGGAGATTCCACCGGTGGGCCCCTCCAAACCCTTCCTAGGAAGGCGGAGGCTAAAGCTCGAGGTGTGGACAACTAACTTTGATCATGCTGGTGAGCAAAAATGTCGTAGCCGCTGAGGCATAGGTTTCTTACTGTCCGACCAATTTGATTCAGCGTTTGTTTCTGCAAACCTTGCCTCTCGATTTTTAATGTGAGAAAGGATTGGGCACAGAGAATGTCTACCGAATAGACATACTCTTACTAGCCCTCGAGTGAGGCCTGACTCCTTGCCATTGCTGGGGTTAGGCATCACTTAGAGATCATGGAGTCGATAGCGAAAATAAGAGAAAACATGCATAAATTAAGGGTGACCAGTCTCTCAGCCGCGGCCCGAGTCATCTGATCAACTTGGGTGACCTACTGGCAGAGGACTTTCCATGATGGCTCGAGTGACAGGTTTGGGGAGCTCTTGCCAGATATGTCCAAGTAGAATCCAAGGTCATCGTTCATGATGGAGTCGGCATAACCCGCATGGGGCATTCTACTGCTCCTTACCCATCTCTCGACAGTGGCCTGAGCCATCCAATCAACTTGGGTGACCCGTTGGCATTGGACTTTCTTGTAGAGATAGAGGATGAGATCATCCCCCCTAAGAAATTAGTTAGGCAGATAAGCCAGGCGGCGATCTCGTAATGAGAGAACAAGCTCTTAGATTTTATTATGGCCAAACAGATTTTTAGCCCTTCTCCCCTTTTTGTACAAAAAAGGTTAGTGCATTTTGACCCTTTCTATCATTAAGGCCATAAAGCTTGGGGTGTGGGTGAACAAACTATGATCACACTGGTGAGCAAAAACACCGTAGTCACTGGGGCGTAGGTTTCTTGCAGTTCGACCAGTTTTACTTAGAGTTCATTTTCACAACCCTTGCTTCTAGATCTTAACATGAGATAGGGTCGAGCATAGAGAATGTTTGCTAGGTGGATATACTCTTAAACACGTATCGACTCTTTCCTTAGTTAAGGCTAAAAAGCTCGAGGTGCCAAAAACTCTTATCACGCTAGTGAGCAAAAATGCCATAGCCGCTGGGGCATAGGTTTCTTACAGTCCGACCAGTTTTACTCAGCATTCGTTTCTGCAACCCTCACTTCTAGGCCTTAATGTGAGAAAGAGTTGAGCATAGAGAATGTCCACCAGATAGATATACTCTTACCAACCCCCGAGTGAGTCCTAACCCCTTGCCGTTGCTAGGGTCGGGCGTCACTTAGATATTGGGAATTGATAGTGAAACTGATAAGAGAAAGTATGCGTATATTAAGGGTAAAAGCGACATACCTATTCGATGTTCTAGGTATTGATGAAGACTTTGCTATTAATGGTCTTGAGCTTATAGGTGCTAGGTCAAAGCACCTCCATGATGATGTACGGTCCCTTCCATGGCGGAGAGAGCTTGTGGCAGTTCTTGTTGCTCTGGACAAGGCAGAGCACCAGGTCCCCGACGTTGAAGGCCCAACCCTGTACTCAATGGCTATGGTACCGGCACAATGCTTGCTGGTACTTGGCTGAGTGGAGGAGGGCAACATCATGTGCTTCATCTAGCTAGTCCATGGCATCCTCGAGGGATGCCTTGTCTCCCTGTTCGTCGTACACCCTGACCCTCGGCACTTCATAATCAAGGTTGGTCAGGAGGATAGCCTTGGAACCATAGACCATGAAGAATAGTGTGTAGCTGGTGGCCTAGCTAGGGGTCATCCTTAGTCACTAGAGCACTGTGGGAAGCTCCACGACCCATCATCCTCCAAACTTGTTCAATGGGTTGAAGATCCTAGGCTTGAGGCCATGTAGGACCATGCTGTTTGCGTGCTCTACCTGCCCGTTCATGCGGGGGTGCACCACGGCAGCCCAATCAATGCAGATGTGGTATTCATCGTAGAATCAAAGGAACTTCTTCCTAGTGAACTGTGTGCCATTGTCCATGATAATGGAGTTTGGGACTCCAAAACGACAGATGATGTCAAGGAAGAATAGCACGGCTTGCTCGGACTTGATCACGGAGATCGGTCAAGCCTCTATCCACTTTGTAAACTTGTCTACATTGACAAGCAAGTGCATATAACCCCTAGGTGCCCTCTAGAGAGGTTTGACTAGATCAAGCCCCTAGACCATGAATGGAAACGTGATGGGGATCATTTGGAGCGCTTGGGCCGGTAGGTGGGTCTATCGAGCGTAGTATTGACACCCTTTAGAGGTGCACTCAATCTGTTCAGCATCGGCTACTGTAGTTGGCTAGTAGAAGCCTTGTCAGAATGTGTTTCCATCTAGGGTCCTAGGCACGGCATGGTGCCCGTAGACCCCACCATGGATATCACTTAGCAACCGCTTACCTCGTTCAATGGAGATGCATCGCTGTAGGATCCCAGTGTGGCTTCACCTATAGAGCTCACCCTCAATAAGGACAAAGGACTTGGTGTGACGCATGAGCCACCGAGCCTCCATTTTGTCCATCGGTAGTGCCTCATAGTGGTGGTAGTCAAGGTAGGGCATCCTCTAGTTGGCTAGAGGGTCAGGCTTTGTCGCTGGATCCTCGTCAAGCTCCATGACTTTGGGGTTAGATGGAGCCGATGGCTGGTCAGCCCCTGAGCCTAGGGTAGGGGGCCTATCACCGGTCTATTCTAGCTCCTCGTAGCAGACCAAGGCTTGTACTAATCGCTAGCGAAGACGCCCGTCGGCACCGGCTCTCGACCAGACACCATTTTCACCAGCGCGTCGGCCGCCTCGTTGAGAAGCCTTGGGATGTGAGGGAGCTAGAGACCATTGAACTTGTCTTCCAGCTGATGGACTTCTTAGCAATATGCATCCATCTTGGCATTGTGGCAGCTTGACTCCTTCATGACTTGGTCGATGACCAGCTAGGAGTTGCCTCGGATGTCGAGCCGTCGGATACCCAACTTGATGGCGATGCATAGGCCATTGATGAGTGCCTCATACTTGGCCACATTGTTGGAGGAGGGGAAATGGATGTGAACCATGTATCTCATGCGTACCCCAAGGGGTGAAACAAAGACTAGCCCCATGCCAGCGCCTTTCTTCATCAATGATCCATCGAAGTACATCATCCAGTATTCTTGGTCGATGGCTACTGGCGGCATTTGGATCTTGGTCCATTCTGCAATGAAATTAGCCAGCACTTGAGACTTGATGCCCGTTCGAGGGGCATATGAAATGCCTTGACCCATCAGCTCAAGTGCCCACTTGGTGATTCTTCCCGTGGCATCCCTGTTTTGGATGACCTCACCGAGAGGGAAGGACGTCATGACCATCACTAGATGCGACTCAAAGTAGTGGTGCAACTTTCTCTTAGCGATGAGGATGGTGTACAGGAGCTTCTGGATTTGGGGGTAGCGGGTCTTGGAGTCGGACAAGACCTCTCTAATGAATTACATAGGATGTTGCACTTTGAGGGTGTGTCCCTCTTCTTCTCGCTCTACCACCAGGGCGGCGCTGACCACATGTGTGGTGGCCACAATGTAGAGTAAAAGCGGTTCCCCATCAGTCGGGGGGACCAAGATCGAAGCCTTTGTTAGGAGCCGCTTGACCTTGTCAAGCCCCTCCTGGGCCTCGGGTGTCCATTCGAAATGGTCGGCCTTCTTTAGGAACCGATAGAGGGGAAAACCTTGTTCGCCGAGGAGCGAGATAAAGTGGCTAAGTGCGGCGAGGCACCTTATAACTTGTTGTACCCCCTTTATGTTCTGAATCGGGCCCATCCTCATGATGGCCAAGATCTTCTCTGGGTTGGCTTCGATGCCATGCTCAGAGACGATAAAACCCAACAACATACCCCTTGGGACCCCAAAAATGCACTTCTCAGGGTTGAGCTTAATGTTGTTTGCTCAGAGTTTCGTGAAGGTATGCTCTAGGTCGAATATGACCTGGTCAGCCCATTTGGACTTGACCATGATGTCATCCATGTAGGCCTCAATGGTTCGCCTAATAAGGTCCCCAAAACACTTGAGCATACAACACTAGTATATAGCCCCCACGTTTTTAGACCAAACGACATTGTGACGTAACAGAATGATCCGAATGGGGTGATGAAAGATGTCATGAGCTGGTCGAACTCTTTCATCGCGATTTGATGGTACCCGAAGTATGTATCAAAGAAGCAAAGGGTTTCGCTCCCTAAGGTCGAGTCGACTACTTGGTCTATGCATGGCAAAGGAAATGGATCCTTTGGACATGCTTTGTTGAGACCCATGTAGTCAACACACATTCTCCATTTCCCACTCTTTTTTCATACAAGAATGGGGTTGGCTAACCACTCAGGGTGGTATACTTCCTTGATGAACCCGACCGCCAAAAGCTTCGTGATCTCCTCAACGATGGGCCTACGCTTCTCCTCCTCGAAGTGATGCAAGCCCTACTTTACTGGCTTGGAGCCTAGCCTGATCTTCAAGGCATGCTCGGTGACTTCTCTCAGAATGCCTAGCATGTCCAAGGGTCTCCACGCAAAGATGTCTTTGTTGGCGTAGAGGAAGTCGACGAGCGCGCTTTCCTATTTGGAGGAAAGCATGGTGCCAATGCGCACCACTTTGCCCTTGGAGCCATTAGGGTCTATGAGGACCTCCTTGGCTCCCTCTATAGGCTCAAAAGACCTGGTCAACCGCTTGGGGTCGGGTGCTTCTTCGACGACCTCCTCCCTGATGGCCGCAAGCTTCTTAGAGGTGACCATTGCCATGGCGTGCCCATAGCACTCCACCTCACACTCGGAGGTGCACTGGAAGGAGGTGTCGATGGTGATGACCCCATGTGGACCTAGCATCTTCAACTTTAGATAGGTGTAGTTAGGGACGGACATGAACTTCGCATAGCATGGATGTCCTAGGACGGTGTGGTAGGTCCTGTGGAACCCAACCACCTCAAAGGTAGGGGTTTCCATCCTGTAATTGGTTGGATCCCCGAAGGTGATGGACAGATCGATCTACCCAAGTGGCACAACCTGCTTTCCAGGCATGATGTCGTGGAAAGGCGCCCCAGTCGATTAGATGCGTGAGCGGTCGATGCCAATGGCATCGAGCGTCTTGACATACATGATGTTGAGGTCGATGCCTCCATCCATCAGCACCTTAGTGAGCCACTTTGTGCCGATGATCGGGTCAACCATGAGAGGATATCTTTCTGGCTGTGGGATGCTTTCTGGGTGGTCGGTCCGATCAAAGGTTATGGTAGACTCTGACCATCCAAGAAAAGCAGGTGTGGCCGGCTCGGCCATATAGACCTCGTGGCGCGTAAGCTTCTAGTGGCGCTTGGAGTCATAGGCCATCGACCCTTTGAAGATCATGAGGTAGCCATCCAGCACTAGGAATCCATCGTCCTTCCCCTCAGCATCGTCCGCAACCGGTTTGGGTTCCTTCCTATGCTCCTCCTTGTTGGAGCCTTCAGACAAGAACCATTTCATGAGACCACAGTCCTTGTATAGATGCTTGACGGGGAAAGCATGGTTCAGGCATGGCCCTTCAAGCAGCTTCTTGAAGTGGTCTGGGGTACCCTCGGTGGGCTTTTGACCCCCCATGCGGTCGGCGGTGGCCACGAGCAAGCCATCGCACCGCTGCTTGTTCTTCTTCTTGTTGGGACAGTTGGAGGCGCCTTCACCAGCATCCTTGTCCCACTTTGCCTTACCCTTGAGGTGGTCAAAGATCGCTCCAACCGCCTCCTCGCCCGAGGCGTGGTTGGTGGTGATGTCAAGGAGCTCCTTGGTGGTTCACAGGCCCTTACATCCTAGCTTATGGACTAGGGACTCATAGGTGGTCCCAAACAGGAAAGCTCCTATGACGTCAACGTCGGTGATGTTGGGTAGCTCATTGCACTATCGGGAGAAGCACTGGATGTATCGATGAAGGGTTTCCCTAGACTTCTATCAATAGTTTTTGAGATCTTGGGGGTTCCTAGGATGCGCATATGTGCCCTAGAAGTTTCCCATGAAGATCTCTTTTAGGTCCACCCAACTTTGGATTCGATTGGGTGGAAGGTGTTCCAATCACATTCGTGCTGAATCGGCCAGGAACAATGAAAGGTTGTGGATAATGAAATTGTCATTATCCGCTCCACTAGCTTGGTAAGCAAGCCAATAATCCTTGAGCCATAGTTTGGGGTTTATTTCCTAGAGTATTTCAGGATGTTGGTTGGCGGTCGGTACTGTGGTGGGAAGACGGCATTGAGGATGTGTCGACCAAAGGCCTGAGGTCCCAGCAAGTTGGGGCACAGGCTTTGGTCCACGCTGTTGTCGTAGCATCCGCCACGACAAGGGTGGTAGCCTAAAAGGTCCTTGTTTGATTTTGGTAATTGAGTGACAACCTAGGTGGACTAATTGTGTTTGATGTGAGATACACAGGAAATTAGTCCACATGTACATGCGTGTGAGCAACATATGTCATGGTGGTGAAAATGGCTCAGAGATGTTGCAAAGCTCACACATGTGATGAAGGAGCTCATTGCATATGAGACATGACATGGAGTCATGTGACAAAGGTGGAGAAGATCAAGACAAGGCTTGGCTTGATGGACCAGTTGCAAGCGTGAAGGGCAAGTTGGAGGCTTTGGAGCGATGGATCGTGTGGTGGTGAAGCTTGAGCAAAGACTTGGCACCGATGGACCAATGCAACAGTGAAGAGCAAGTGAGGTCAAGATCAATGAACCAATAAGGTAACATGATGATATGAAGTAGATCATATCATTATTGATCATGTTGGTGCATGTGTTGCATTGACATTGGAGGAGATGGAATGAAAAGCATAAGGCAAAGGTATAACCTATAGGACATTTCATTTCACCGGTCATAGGTGTGTAGAGAAGTTTATGATTGGGTTTAGGATAGATGGCCGTACTATCAAGAGGGGCAAACTTGTTTGCATATCGGTCATCTAGTGCCACTTGAGTGATCTAACTTTGCGATGTTGCTAGGATCGAGTGGCGTGGTAAATTTAGTGACTAATCCTTTGAAAAAATGTTTGTGAAAATGCTAACACACTTGCACTTGGTGGTGTTGAAAGCTGTAGTTTGGTTTTGGTTAATTGATGAAACCCTAAGTGCTAACCTAGTTTATCAAAGTGATTATGAGATAGGTAGCACTACTCCAAGTGATGAAGCAATGGCGAAGATCATGACGATAGTGATGGCATGGTGATGATCAAATGCTTAAATTTGGAAAAGAAGAAAGAGAAAAACAAAAGACTCAAGGCAAAGGTATAAATAGTAGGAGCCATTTTGTTTCGGTGATCAAGACACTTAGCGAGTGTGATCACATTTAGGATCGATAGCTATACTATTAAGAGGGGTGAAACTCGTATCAAAATGCGGTTATCAAAGTGCCACTAGATGCTCTAACTCATTGCATATGCATTTAGGATCTAGTGGAGTGCTAACACCCTTGAAAATGTTTGTGAAAATAAGCTAACACATGTGCACAAGGTGATACACTTGGTGGTTAGCACATTTGAGCAAGGGTAGGAAACTTCATCGGTGGAGTGTCCGCCCATAGAGTGCGGACAGTTCGACGGTGCCACCGGCGCCCTAGACAGAAAAGACGAAGGTCACTAAAAGTGATCGGACGCTGGTCTCGGTTGGACCAGTGCATCCGGTCAGTGGCAGCAGAGGGCGCGTGTTTCGGTCTTTGACTGGATGCTGGCGCTAAAAGTGATCGGATGCTGGTAGGGTGCGTCCGATCAGTGCTGACATGGGGCGCACAGAGGAGATGTTGAGTGACCAAATGCTGGGTCATGAAAATTCACGTTTGGAACCTTACTAGAAATGACCGGACGCTGAGGTCCAGTGTCTGGTCACTTTCTGACTGACGCGCCCAGTCATCATTTGACCATTGAGATTGGGCGATCAGCATTTGAAGTAGGAGACACGTGGCGAAGATCTGAGGACCAGACGCTAGGGTCCTGCATCCGGTCAATATGACCGGAGCGTTCGGTCGATATGACCAAAGCGTCTGGTCACCCCGCGTTGTGCCCAGTGAAGGTGTACAACGGCTCTATTTTATGGGGGCTTCTATTTAAGCCTCATGGCCGGCTCAAGCTCACTCTCTTGGCCATTTGCATTGACATAGCTACCTTGTGAGCTTAGCCAAAGCCCTCCCACTCATTTCCATCATTGTTTCATCATCATTGTGAGATTGGGAGAGAATCCAAGTGCATTGCTTGAGTGATTGCATCTAGTGGCACTTGGCATTCGTGTTTTGTTGCAGGATTCACTTGTTACTCTTGGTGGTTGCCACCACCTAGATGGCTTGGAGCAGTGAGGATTGTTGAGCGGAGGTTGGTGATTGTCTCCAGCTCCGATCGTGGTGATTGTGAGGGGTCTTGTGCCTTCCCCGGTAGAGAGCCGAAAGGTAACTCTAGTGGATTGCTCATGTCATTGAGTTACCTCACTTGTGGGTAGGTTCTTGCGGTGTCCAATTGTGTGGATGAGGTTTGTGCAACACCTCTTAGCTGCCGAACCACCAAGTGTTGGTCGACACAACGGAGACTAGTGTGCCGGCAAGCACGTGAACCTCGGGAGAAAAATTAGTTGTCTCTTGCCCTTTGGTATTCTCCTGGTGATTGATTTAGTATTCATCTTGTGATTGGTTCACTCCTCTACATAGTGGTATAATTACCCTACTCACTCTTTTATATTCTTGCAAACTTGTTGTGGCAAGCTCTTTAGTGTAATTAGAACTGAGAGCTTGCTTTGTTATTTTAAGTTCATCTAGTGGAGCTCTTTAGAGTAGCAAGATTGAGAGCTCTTAGTGAGTAACATTGCAAGTTGTGTGCCTAGTAATCATTGCAACTAGAATTGTTGGATAGGTGGCTTGCAACCCTTGTAGAGCTAGAGCAAGTTTGCATTTCACTATTTGTCATACTAATCAAATTGCTCTAGTTGTTTTGTAGATTTTTAAATAGGCTATTCACCCCCCTCTAGCCATATTAGGACCTTTTAGGTGTACACTTGGTGGTGTTGGCATATTTGCAAAGGAGAAGAAGTTGGAGTTGTTGTGGATCAACTTAGAGAAGAGAAAAAGGTTTTTTGGTGTACTCCGAACTATAGGATGGTCCTTGGATTGGAATACTATTTTGATCCATTGTGATTTGGATCAATTATTCATGTGGGATGTGTAGACTTCTGAGTAAGCTTTCCAAAATGTCAAAGATCATCGAAATTGGAGTTTAGAGCTAAGAGTTATAGCCGTTTTAGCACTAAAAGGTCTGTGACCGGACTCTGTGACCTGCGCGTCCGGTCATTATGACCTACGAGTCCAGTTAGTTCAAAAAGTGCATAGTGAAGGGGTACAACGACTCTATTTCCTTGGGGGCTATAAAACCAAGCATTGGTCGGTCTTGGGCTGGTTGCTGAGCACACTAGAGCCTTGATGGCTTATGTGGTAGTGCTTGGGAGCCCTCTAACTCACTTGAGCTTGATAGTGTTCATCCAATCGAGTGAGTGAGTGATTCTAGTGCGACTGCATCATGAGGTTGCATCGAGTGGCACTAGGTGGTCGTCTTGTAAGCCGGTGGTGCTTGTTACTCTTGGAGGTTGCCACCTCCTAGATGGCTTAGTGGTGGTCTCTGTTGAAGCCCACAAGAAGCTTGTGTGGTGCTCCAGAGAAGAGCTTTTGTGAGGGGCATTGTGCTCTCCCCGTGGGAGCCGCGAAGAGCAACTCTAGTTGACCGTGTTATTGAGCTACCCTCACTTTTGGGGTAGGTTCTTGTGGTGCCTGATGTGCGGGCTTGGCGGGTGATGCCAATTAGCCGCTGAACCACCAAGTGAGCGGTCGACACAATGGGGACGTAGCGTGTTGTCAAGCACGTGAACCTCAGGAGAAAAATCACCGTGTCACCATTGTTCTTCCTGTTGGTTTGCAATCCCCTTACACAAGCTTGTAATTACTTTCATATACATTGTGCTTGTGTAGTTGCTCTTGTAATTAGTTAACTTGTGTAGCTCACTAGTTACCTTCTTACTTATGTAGCATAAAAGTAGCTCCCCAGTGTGCAAAATACTAGTGCATAGGTTTGTGTGACCTTGCTCCTAGAATTGGATAGGTGAGCTCTAGCTAGCTTGGAACCTTTGATACTTAATTAGGACCTTTACAAGGTGCTAGAGAATATAGATAGAGGGGTGTAGTCTTGGCTAGACCGATAGCTTTAATTCCACACTTGTTTCGGTTAGCTGGCATAATTAAGTTATAGAAAGGACTATTCAACCCCCCCTCTAGTCCACCATCTCGACCTTACATAGCCGCGGCTTGCCCCCTCCCTCACATCACCGCGGGTATGTCTATGGGCGTCGAGGGTGTCGCATGTGTCATGGTGAAGGCCAAGACGCTCATGCACTAGGACCGTGGTGCGTGGCCTGCCACCTTGCTGCACCTAGTGGACTGACATGTTCATGTTGGGTCACTCTAAGGGCATGCGCTGGCTGGCATCAAGCTCATGTCATCGGGACAGCGAGCTCTCGGCCTGTTGCGCCGCCGTACGCTCGAGTAGCATGCAAATCTCATGATGGGCCCAATGATCCTTAGGCATCGTGGGCCCTAGAAGCCCTCAGAGCAAGGCCGTTGCGGCAGCAATGTTCTAGCTTGCCCGGGTGAAGTGTGGGAGGGCTTCATCATCTTCGATGATCCTCTGGTTCACGTCACGAGCCATGGCGCGTTGACGTGTGGACTTGGCGGGTGATGCCAATTAGCCACTGAACCACCAAGTGAGCGGTCGACGCAACAGGAACGTAGCGTGTTGGCAAGCACGTGAACCTCGGAAGAAAAATCACCATGTCACCATTGTTCTTCCAGTTGGTTTGCAATCCCCTTACACAAGCTTGTAATTACTTTCATATACATTGTGCTTGTGTAGTTGCTCTTGTAATTAGTTAACTTGTGTAGCTCACTAGTTACCTTCTTGCTTATGTAGCATAAAAGTAGCTCCCCGGTGTGCAAAATACTAGTGCATAGGTTTGTGTGACCTTGCTCCTAGAATTGGAAAGGTGAGCTCTAGCTAGCTTGGCACCTTTGATACTTAATTAGGATCTTTGCATGGTGCTAGAGAACATAGATAGAGGGGTGTAGTCTTAGCTAGACCGATAGCTTTAATTCTGCACTTGTTTCGGTTAGCTGGCACGATTAATTTATAGAAAGGACTATTCAACCCCCCTCTAGTCTGCCATCTCAACCTTACATAGCCGTGGCTTGTCCCCTCCCTCTCATTGTCGTTGGTTACGTCTACGGGCGTTGAGGGTGTCACGCGCATCATGGTGAAGGCCAAGACGCTCATACACCGGGACCGCGGTGCGTGGCCTACCGCCTTGCTGCACCTGGTGGACTGACACGTCCATGTTGGGTCACTCTAAGGGCACGTGCTGGCTGGGGTCAAGCTCGCGTTGTCGAGACAGCGAGCTCTCGGCCTATTGTGCCGTCATACGCTCGAGTAGAATGCGAATCTCACGATGGGCCCGATGATCCTTGGGCATCGCGAGCCCCAAAAGCCCTTAGAGCAAGGCCGTTGTAGCAGCAATGTTCTGGCTTGCTTGGGTGAAGTGTGGGAGGGCTTCATCATCTTCGATGATCCACTGGTTCATGCCACGAGCCATGGCGCGTTGACGTGCGGGCTTGGCGGGTGATGCCAATTAGCCGCTAAACCACCAAGTGAGCGGTCGACACAATGGAGACGTAGCGTGTTGGCAAGCACGTGAACCTTGGGAGAAAAAATCACCATGTCACCATTGTTCTTCCCGTTAGTTTGCAATCCCCTTACACAAGCTTGTAATTTCTTTCATATACATTGTGCTTGTGTAGTTCCTCTTGTAATTAGTTAACTTATGTAGCTCACTAGTTACCTTCTTGCTTGTGTAGCATAAAAGTAGCTCCCCAGTGTGCAAAATACTAGTGCATAGGTTTGTGTGACCTTGCTCCTAGAATTAGATAGGTGAGCTCTAGCTAGCTTGGCACCTTTAATACTTAATTAGGATCTTTGCAAAGTGCTAGAGAACATAGATAGAGGGGTGTAGTCTTGGTTAGACCGATAGCTTTAATTTCATGCTTGTTTCGGTTAGCCAGCACGATTAAGTTATAGAAAGGACTATTCAACCCCCCCCCCTCTAGTCCACCATCTCGACCTTACATAGCCTCGGCTTGCCCCCTCCCTCACATCACCATGGGTATGTCTATGGGCGTCGAGGGTGTCGCGCGTGTCATGGTGAAGGCCAAGACGCTCATGCACTGGGACCACGATGCGAGACCTGCCACCTTGCTACACCTAGTGGACTGACACATTCATGTTGGGTCACTCTAAGGGTGTGCGCTGGCTGGGGTCAAGCTTGCGTTGTCGAGACAGCGAGCTCTTGGCCTGTTGCGCCGCCGTACGCTCGAGTAGCATGCGAATCTCGTGATGGGCCCGATGATCCTTGGGCGTCGTAGGCCCCGAAAGCCCTCAGAGCAAGGCCGCTACAGCAGCAATGTTCTGGCTTGCTCGGGTGAAGTGTGGGAGGGCTTCATTGTCTTCGATGATCCTATGGTTCATGTCATGAGCCACGGCGCGTGCATGCCCACCGTCTCCATGGCGCTCGATCTCTCGCTCAAGCTCCATGCATTCCTGCTCGAGCTGGAGTCATGCTTCCTCGAGCTCTTGGTGCCAGGCCTTCGCTGCTCTACCCATAGGCGAGGTGGGGCCCCTGCATCCCTCTCGACCTCATCGTTGAAGTCATTCGTTGGGGTAGCCTCTCCCTCGTTGATGCTTTCGACGTGTCCCTTGGGGGTACCTACCATGAAACATTTATGAGAGGGGTGATGGCTCCCCCTGCTAGAGTTAGAGCTAGAGGGCAACTCTGATTCTCCCGTGAGGAGGTCAGGGAAAGATTCCGTGACATATTCGGTCATCCCCATGAACTCATCGTTCGTGGGGGATGGAGGCGTGCGTTGCGCCACAAGGTGGCCAATGGTCTCTATGGCGTTGCTGAGATCGGACAGGAGTGCTGCCGGGGCACTCCAGATGAGGTATTCTAGGGAGAGCGGCTCTCCCCTGGCCAGCTACGTTATGATGTTGGTGAAGGAGAAGGTGAGGCAGCCTAGGTCCTCCCAGAACAGTCAAGGTCCTAGGAAGGCACTGAGTTGGCGCTCTAGCCTCCCGTAATCGTAGTCGAGGAGCTGGTCGCTCCCAAGGGTGTGGACCTCCAGTGCGTGCAACTGCAGCTCCTCAAGTGCCTCGACGGTCGTGTCGAGGTTGGCGAAGTGGAGAGGTTGGGTGGCGGAGGGAGCCTGCGCCAACTCTCCCTCCATTGTGACGATGAAGTCTAGGTTCTCGAAGCGTACGTGAGTGCTCGGGACCTAGCTAACACCATGACTAGCCATCTGAGATCTGGTGTGGATGTTGAGACGCGCAAAAGCCCCTACCTGGCGTGCCAACTGTCGATGTTTCGAGTGACTACCGATGAGTAAATTTGTAGTATTGCGTGTCTAGCTCAGATGGTGTGCTTAGAGGACATGAGGTTTATACTAGTTTGGGTAGAAAGTCCCTACGTCCAATTCGTCGCTGCTGCTTGTGTTACTAGCACTAAAAGTTTGTAGTAGGGGTTATAAACTAGTGGGAGAGGGAAAGGATCCCAAGTCTCTGGTGGAAGGAGTGAACGGGTGCTGAGAGCTCGAGCGATGCTTAGCCGTGTGCTCGTGTCGTGCTTGTGTGCGGATCTAGATCTGATCGGTTTTTGATGGGTCGATCCACCATGTGGCGCCCTGCTTTCCCTTTTATAGGCCAAGGGAAAGCGTGGGTTACAACAGAGGAAAAGGAGAAGAACCAGAGAGAGAAGAAGGCTTCCAGGATCGTTAGGTACTTCTTCTCCTTCATGCGGGTCCCGCCAATCCTGTAGATGTCAACAGGGATGGCTCCACATCATAGCCCTGTTCATCACTAACTGTCGATAGAATATCATCGGTGGACCGTGATGGTAGATTTGTCGGTGGGGTGCGCATAATCAGGAATCGGATGGTGACACAAGGCGTAGAGATAGCGATTTAGACAGGTTCGGACCATTTGATAGTAGGTATTCGGGGGTCATACCCCCACAGCTAGTCCCTAAGCCTAATAGTAGGTGACATAGTCACATGGTGCCAGGGTCAGAAAGTAGAAGACCAGCCGAGCAGGCAGCCAGTCCCTGAGCGTAGCCTCAAGATAAGAACAAGCACATTCACTGCAAGGTGAAGTGTGCCCACTTAGTCCCCGAGCCAACTGGAAGATGAAGAATGAATCTTGTAGCAGGGTCAAAGAAAAAGAAGTCTAAAAGCTTGCCGACGTCATCTAGCATGTGCGTATCAAGACCCTAGACGTGCTGCCCAAGATCAGCACCCTAATCCGAACAACATAGAGCAACTTGAAAGCACACCGATGAGACGTAGCAAGATCTGAGCACCGAGGAGTCCCCAGCGTAGCCGGTGATGTTCGACCACCTAGGGAGTTCCCGGCGTAGCTGGCGATGACCGAGCACCGAGGAGCGAGGAGTCCCGACATCGCTGGCGATGACCGAGCACCAAGGAGCGAGGAGTCCCCAGCGTCGCTGGCGATGACTGAGCACCGAGGAGCGAGGAGTCCCCGACGTCGCTGGCGATGACTGAGCACCGAGGAGCAAGGAGTCCCTAGCGTCGCTGGCGATAATCGAGCACCGAGGAGCGAGGAGTCCTTGGCATAGGCGGCGATGTCTAAGCACCGAAGAGCGAGGAGTCCCTGGCGTAGGTGGCGATGTTCGAGCATCGAGGAGCGAGGAGTCCCTGGCGTTGCTGGCGATGACCGAGCACCAAGGAGCGAGGAGTCCCCGGCATCATTGGCGATGACTGAGCATCGAGGAGCGAGGAGTCCCCAGTGTTGCTGGTGAGGTCCGAGCACCGAGGAGCCTTCGGCGCAACTGGTGACGTCCGAGCAGCGAGGAGTTCCCGGTGTAGCTGGCGACGTCCGACCACTGAGGAGTCCTCGACATAGCTGGCAAGGTCCGAGCACCGAGGAGCAAGGAGTCCCCGACGTCGCTGGCAATGACCAAGCACCGAGGAGTCCCCGGTGTAGGCGGCGATGTTCGAGCACCAAGGAGTCTCTAGCGAAGCTAGCGAGGTCCGAGCACCGAGGAGTCCCCGGCGTAGCTAGCGATGTCCGTGCGGTGAAGTGTGCCCACTTACTCCTCAAGCACAAAGAAACCGAGCGCCGATGAGTCCCCGACATAGCTGGCGATGAAGCACGAGCGACAAACAGTCTGGTCAACTAGTTGGCGGTGAAGTGAGCATTGAGTAGAAGCGACTAGCGAATAGTCCGTTCAACTAGTCGATGATGGAGTCCATGAACCGAGCGGTCCGACCAGTTGATCGGTGGGGAAGCCCGAGCACCAGGTGATTCGATCACCTAGATGATGATCCTGCAATACAAACATATAGAACGGGTAGTACATGATGTAAAGATATATGAACTCTGGAGAAAAAATAGCATATGTAGCTTGGCGATCAGTTGGAGCGAAGATGTATTTAATATAAACCGCCCGAACAGTTAGTGTGTAGCTGAGTCTCTAGCCCTAGCTAGCCTGTTAACCATAACACGGAGCATGGAGCCCATGCACGTGTAGGAGGAACAAGCGTTGCTAAGGAGTCGCTACCAACCACCCATAACGCAGAGGGCAGATGCTCGTGCACGTGTAGGGAGGAACCAGAGACAGGGCCATCTCTGGAGGCGTTCGAGCATCAACAGGACTATTCGGGGGTTCGGAAAATTGTTTGGAGAGCAAACATGGAGAAAACAGCTCAGAGAAACGTCATGGCGACATACAGAGATTGGAGAATATTTAGAAGAATATTAAAACATGACTTAGCTTTAGATAGAAAGTCTGGTCAGCGACGTATGGCGTTATCTGTTGGCATTAACGGTGAGCACCTAGCGGGTGGTGAGTTGGTTGTGAAGACGACCTCAGAGGTGATTCCGAGATCGGATCTGCTGTCTCAGGGGCTGGTGTAGCCAGTGATGAATCATTGTCGTGGACCGACATGGATCTCCATGAGATTGATGACGAGAACGCGTTGTTGGTTTGAGGTCCATCTGGCTCGCCATGGGATCAAGCGCACACCCCTACCTGGCGCGCCAACTGTCGATAGAATATCATCGGCAGTCCACCGAGGGGTATCCCGTGATGGTAGATTTGTCGGTGGGGGTGCGCGTAATCAGGAACCGGATGGTGACACAAGGCGCAGAGATAGCGATTTAGACAGGTTTGGGCCGTCTGATCGACGTAATACCCTACGTCATGTGTCTTTGGTGTATTGTATTGATCTGTAGTAGATAGATCTTGATGGATCGTCTATGTATCTTGTCCGCTAGGGAACCCCTGCCTCTCCTTATATAGTCTGGAGGAGCAGGGTTACAAGGTAAGTATCCTATTTGGTACTATACAATGTCTTGCGGTGCACGCCGAGCAGCGCCGTGATCTTGTTGGTTGGGCCACCCCTGGGGGCGCAGCCCATGTGGTCTGCCGTGGGTATCCGGGGGCCATACCCCCACACCGACTCCATGCGTAGGCGTCGTCTGCCGGTCATGGCGTCCCATTCTGTCCTAGTGGGCATCGTGGTGAACCAACGTGCCTATCCACGTTCGTACGAGGGTTAGACAGAACAGCACCGGCATGCCCGACGATGTTTGGCCCGGCATGGCCATTGGTTACATCGGGACGTGACGGTCTCTTCCTTGGTGTCAGAGTTTTGACCCAGGCCCATACGCCTGGACCTGGAGTGGTTGGCGGCGGTACAGGACCTCGTCGGGTGAGACGGAGCTCGCACCCGAGGGGTTGGGCGAGGTGGAGCACAAACCCAAGGGTCGGGCGGGCCTCAGGGTCGGGCAAGGCGGAGCCTGCGGCCTTGAGGTCGGGCGAGACGGAGCCCGCAACCTTGGGGTCAGGCAAGGCGGAGCCGGCGGCCTCGGGGTCGGGCGAGGCGGAGCCCTCCCTAGAGGTCGGGCAAGGCGGAGCCCGCACACCTTGGGAGATGTAGTCGCGCTCTTTACTGCTCGGATGAATTAATGTTGATGGCCATTAGCTCCTTCTCTTCGGGTACCCTAGTATTGGTCCCCGACACCATCTGTTTCAAATTATAAGTCGCTTTGACTTTTTTTGGTACAACCATTTTATTATGCATCTAGATATTATAATATGTCTAGTACATAACAAAATGGATGAAACAAAAAAGTCAAAGAGACTTATAATTTAGAACGGAGCGAGTAATATTGTTTCGACATGGTTTAGAATAAATGGCGCATACCGAGTATGTGACTAGCTCCATTCCATTCCAATCTTGATACCAACCAATACAAAAGTCAATTAGTGTGTCTCCAACAATCTTATATTGGCCCCGTTCGCTTGGAGGAATTTTGGAACCTGGCTTGATCCGCTTCTTTTTTCATTCAGAACAGTGTTTTTCTCTCACAGATTCCTCCAAAATTCCTCAAAACGAATGGGGCCAATATAAGCTAATATGAGCTCTAAGCTAGCACACGTGGAGAGAGACAACAACATTATATCATATTGTGTGAGAGATGAGATCATGAAATTTGCAAGACTATCTCTTAATTTCGCGCTAGCCTTTTGTCTTTTACACTATTCAACGAATGAAAAAATGATTCGGCTAAGGTAGATCATTGGAAACACTCTTAGGGTTCCAAGAAAGTTCTGGCTCAACAAACTTCTATCGAGCTTATTGGTGGAGCCACTGCCCAGCGGCCCCGTGGCCGTCCAAGCTCGTCGCACAAATTGTAGAAGGATTTTTTATTTATATCAAAGAGAAATAATACATATTTTAAATAAATATTTCTGCCAGATCATTTGGGCTCTTAAAAGTTTGGCTTCGACACTAGTCGAGCTAGAATAAAACCGCTCATAATACATTTCTCAAATAAATGCTAGTTGTGGCTAAGAACTCTCAACATCGGTCTTTAGTGATGAGTTATATGGCGTTGTTTTCAAGACTCATCAAATTTATTGATGTGTCACAATATTAAATGCAAGTAAAACTAGATGGAACTCTACTAAGACTGACCTAAACATCCCACTAATCGCAATTCTGAACTTGGTGTCCAGATTCTCCTGAAGCTTGAGCCTGCATATAACCCTGTCTCAAGCTGGTTTTTTTAATAACCTTATCGTGTTGTGGAGGACCTTTTGCTTATCAGTTGTATCTGCCTCATGACAATTGATTCATCTGGTTTCCATGTCCTTAGTTCAAACCATTTTTTCCAATCTATACTCCGAAGTATGTTGATTTACCTTGCGTAGTTGATTTTGATTAGAACCCACTAGTGCCTCTGACCTGAGGTGGTTCTTCAATATCGATGGTGACTATTCCAAAGTTAGAGCCAAAAAGGACTAACTTGCCACAATGCATCAACCCGGGAAGGTTATTATGTGGTACCCGAGTAATTTTCTGACTCTTATCTTAGTTTAGAGACAAGTATATGTTAGTGGGAGGGAATCATCTCAAAATTAGAAATATGAAAAAAAAAAATAGAACGATCATTTATAGTCATTTTAGTTTTGACTCACTGACTAATATGGCAAAGTTTGATTAATTCTTTTTTACAAATGGATCTAAGGGGATTGGAGGAAATTAATAGATATTTTTTTTAACTCATGAGGCATCTAATTACAAATGGATCAAAGTTTGATTCTTTTTTTTTACAAATGGATCTCCTCCGACCTCCACCAAACCGAACAAGAACGAGGTCTTATTATATATTTAAACATATCTTATATCTAGATATATTAAAAAAGTCAAAATGATCTATAATTTAGAACATAGAGTATATAAACTAGTGATAGATTAATCTTGTACCGCCAACTAGAGGAAAATCACCGCCAACTGCAGCAGGTGCACCATCGAAGAACGGCATTGTCCTCTGCCGTAGCTCCAGCACCTCTGCCTTCGCCGTTGTCACGTCAAACCCGTCCTCCGCCTCACTGTCCACTGGCAGGCCCTGCTTGAGCCGCCCGAGCCGGCGCGCGTGGAGCACTTGCTGCGCCACAACTGGCAGGCGCACCGCCTCGTACTCTGCCAGCGCGTGCGCAGGCGTCGGCTCTGAGTTCCGCTTCGCCAAGCACTGCCCGAGCGTGCACGCGTCCATGACCGACATGTTGGTGCTCCGCAGCCCGTGCGGAGTCGTCGGGTGCGCCGCGTCGCCGACCAGCACCACGCGGCCGCCCGCCCACGACAACCGCGGCAGCGGGTCCGCGTCGTAGATCACGTTCACGAACGGCGCCGCGGTCTCCCTGATCAGACGCGCCAGCTCGGGGCACCAGACGCGCTCCGCCTCGTCCCGCACCCGCGCCACCATGGCGTCCGTCGCCTCCATGGTCACCGAGCTCCCCTGAACAACGAGCAGAATCAGTAATCCGCGCGAGCAGAATCCTAGCACGTCGACGACGCAGCGAGGGGGCGGAGATTACCGTGAGCTCCGGTTCTGGGCCGTTGATGTACCAGAGCCAGTTGAGCCTGCTCCTGGCCAGCTCGTAGAGCACGGCGTGGGTCTTGTAAGCAAGATCGAAGTAGAGGCAGTTGCCGAGCTCCGGGTAGGCTCTTCGGATGCTGGTCAAGGTGTCGCAGCTCTCTTTCCCGCTGAAATCAATCACGCCTCGCCACGCGCAGTACCCGGAGTACCTGCTCCGACCACGGCGAATAAGAAACGGGTCACTCTGGACCAAATCATCGAACCAATCAACCAAATAGGCAGGAAGCTGAACCTGAGCTTGAGGTCTGGCAAGAAGCTGCGACGGACAGACGACGTGGAGCCGTCCGCGGCGATGAGCAGGTCCCCCGTGACCTCAACCGTCTCTCCCGTCCGCAGCACGCGGGCCGTCGCGACGACCCCGCGTGTGTCGTCCGGCGCCTCGAACGACAGGAACTGGTGGCCCCACAACACGGTCACCGCGGGCGGCAGCTCCTCGTGCAGCCGCCGGTGCAGGTCGCCCCAGTGCGCCGCGCGGAAATTCAAGTCGTCGTCCCTCGCCAGCGTCCGCACCGCCTTCGTCTCGCTGTCCGTGGCTCTGTTCTGCGGCCTTAAACGGTCAACTCGCAAATTCCAATTGATCTCACCTCAACACGAGCGCGGGCGATCCGGAGAGGGCGGGGGAGCTTACCAGATCGACGGCGAGCGGCAGCGTGGCCGCGTCGATTCCCCACCCCGGGATCCAGCGCGAGAGGGTCTCCATAGACTGCGGGTCGAGGCCCAGTCCGGCGCCCGTGCCGCTCCCGGCCGCCGGCGCCGGCGCCTTCTCCAGCACAATCAGCTCCCATCCCGCGTCAGCCACGGCATGAGCGCACGCTAGCCCAGCCACGCTCCCTCCCACCACAACAGCCACCCTCTTTCCCATCTAGCCAATTTGCCCCACAACCATCCGCGTCGCTCTCCCGTTTCTATACGGCACCCAAAAAGATTCCGCCTTGGCTCCTCCGCCCACACGGCCACACGTCCCACGATGGCAACGGCGTGCCACCATGCCATTCCGCTACGCGACTGCAACGTACTGATCAGGACCCTGGCCAGGCGCGGCAGTTTCTCACGCGTCATGGCGGTGTACTACGATCTCCGCGCGCGCGGCCTCGTCGCAGACAGCTACACCTACCCGTTCGTGCTCAGGGCAATCGGCGTGATGAAGCTGTCCGTCGAGGGGCGCAAGGTGCACGCGGCCGCGGTGAAGACCGGGTTCCGTTGGGATGCGTACACCGCAAGTTCGCTGATGGAGATGTACACGATGCTGGGCCGTGTGGACTTCGCACGGAAGGTGTTCGACGAGATGCCGCATAGATTCCTGGTGCTGTGGAATATGATGATGAGGTGCTACATCAGGTGTGGCCGCTTCACAGCAGCAGTTGCGTTAGCTGAGGAGATGGAGAGAAGCGGTGCCACACCTGACAGGGTGACATTGGTGACCGCCGTTACCGCTTGCACCAGAGCAGGCAACCTGAGCTTGGGAAGGAGGATTCGTTCATACATGGATGGAGTCTTTGGATTCAGCCTCCCAGTTGCAAATGCGCTTCTGGACATGTATACGAAGAATGGTTACTTGGAAGAGGCGGTGAAGATGTTTGAGCAAATGCCCGAGAGGAACATCGTATCTTGGACTATACTAGTGTCAGGATATACTGTTGCTGGTCAGCTGGACAAGGCAAGAGTGCTTTTCTACCAGTGCACACAGAAGGATCTAATCCTGTGGACTGCAATGATCAATGCATGTGTACAACATGGAAGCTTTGAGGAGGCACTGACATTGTTCCGAGACATGCAGTTACAACGAGTGGAGCCTGACAAGTTCACTGTCGTCACTCTCCTCACATGCTGTGCCAATATCGGCGCTCTTGATCAAGGTGAATGGGTCCATCAGTATGCTGAAGGCAGGAATATGAAAATTGATGCAGTTCTTGGCACGGCATTGATTGAGATGTACTCAAAGTGTGGGCATGTTGACAAGTCACTGCAAATCTTTGGGCGAATGCAAGGCAGAGATGCTGCAGCCTGGACTGCCATCATCTGTGGTCTGGCCACAAATGGCCAGGCCAGCAAGGCTCTTGAATTGTTTGAAGAGATGCAGAGAAGCAAAACAAAGCCTGATGGTATCACGTTCATTGGAGTACTGAGTGCCTGTTGCCATGGTGGCTTGGTCGATGAAGGACGGAGACATTTCCAAGCCATGAAGGAGGTCTATCAGATAGAGCCGAGAATCGAACATTATAGCTGCCTTGTCAATCTTCTAGGTCATGCTGGTCTACTATATGAAGCTGAGAAGTTGATCGGTGGCATGCCTGTTAACAATGATACTATGCCTCTGTTTGGTGCACTCCTCACTGCCTGCAAAGCTTATAGCAATGTTGAGATGAGCGAACGGTTGACAAAAAGAATTGCCAAGGAAGATTGTTCCCAAAATCCTGATGTTAATGTCCTCATGTCTAATGTGTATGCAACAGCAAGTCGATGGGAGGAAGCAATAAGAGTGAGAAGTAAGATGACACATCCTGCGGTCAAGAAGACTGCAGGTTGCAGCATGATTGAGGTAAAAGAATACTGTTGATGGAGCTGATACTGCGATATACCTAATGTTTTGGAGTTGGAATGGTTGACAAAACAGAAATATGCTTGATTATATAGTCAAAGAAACTCAAGTCAATAACTATTTGATAAATTTAGTGTTCAGAATTCTGGTTAGTTTGACATTGAAATGTTCAGACTTGCTTAGTCGACATTGCTGGAATAATCAAAGCATACAGTACAGCAAAATGTAGTGTTCGTTCTTTGAGTCAATATATCCTCTTCTGTCAAAGTTCAAACACCCTGTTCGCTTGATCGTTTCTGTGGCTTATAAGCCGGCTGATGTTGTTTTATTGTGAGAGAAAAATACTGTATCATGCCTGATAAGTTTGGCTTGAAGCATTTTATGTCCACAAGATGCATAGCCTTTCAGAAAGATTTCAATGTAAAGTTTATACACCTGCAATGAAAAAAGCAAAGAGGTAGGCTGTTCAAAGCCTGGTGTTTGTGGTACCTGTGTTTCCATCACTGCTGCTGATGAATATTTTTTTTCTCGAACACGCAGATGAGCTACAAATGGTTAATATTAAGGAAGAGGGGGGGGGGGGGGGGGGGGGGGGGTAAAGAATCCCACAAACACATACCCAACTAGTTCTCAGATGTGATGAATATACCTAATGGACCACCTTCCATTCTCAGTAAAAGGGCAAATTCTCAATTCCTAGCTTAGCAGTTCCAATCATGACAAATCTTATGATAACAAAGAGCGTGTTTAGTTGGTGGAAGTTTGGAATTTGGGCTACTGTAGCACTTTCGTTTTTATTTGGTAATTAGTGTTCAATCATGGATTAATTAGGCTCAAAACGTTCGTCTCGTAATTTCCAACCAAACTGTGCAATTAGTTTTTTTTCGTCTATATTTAATGCTCCATGCAGGTATCGCAAGATTCGATGTGATGGGTACTGTAGCACTTTTTGGGAATTTGGTATGGAACTAAACACGGGCAAAACAATATATGAAGTTGGCCACTGTGTCAACTCTTGAACATGCAAGGCCTTGCAGTTGCTGATGATTCTGCAATTCAGCTGGAGCCTGGTCGTCGAGACTTGCAGGGCTTTTCTCAAATTAGGTTGTTCGATGCTGTGTGGTGTCTTCCTGTTTGATATTGGAATCTGGAATTCAGATTGTGAACAACTTGCTTTCTGAACATGTCAATGCTCCTAGATTATTTTTGGCTCGCCTCTGGATTAGCAAGACAAATGTGGTGCTGATACTTGTTTGCATAAGGTGGTTCATAGAGAGAGATCCAAATTTGGTTACCTCATTAGTCTGCTGCCGCGCAAGTTCACCTTAGTATTTATCTGGATTTGATTTATTTAGCATAATTAGAGCTACCAATTTGCTTGAACTGATAAAATTGGCAGACCCACGGGGCGGCCATGGCTGGTTTCCATCGGCTTTCAGGCTTTCTTCCTTCTTGATTATACCCTGCACTTATCTATTTTTTACGTTTCTATTTGTATATAATCCCGTGTCCTTCCTTTGTTTGAAATAGCGGATACAACAAACTTCTTATGGTCTTGGACTACCAACCAGAGGATTAAGTATTGGGTTCAGTTTCGGGAGGTGTTTCAGATGCAAATAACTCCAATGACCTACTAACACAAATCAGCAGTCGGTGTCAAGCTGCCCTTGTAGTCTATTTCAAGTCCATTTGCATAATATCAGCTGCTACATCTCACAGATGTTTGACCTTTTTATTAGTTACTGACTGCGCGTACAAGATAATTCGCCTTTGTTACCTCATTTTAAAGGTCCGTTATCCTTTCTTCACAATCTGGTCGCAGAAGAGAGAATACAGAACATGCCGTGGAAACCCTGCAACATTGGCGTGTAAGATCATATGAAAGAGAGAATACAGAACATCATCCCTCTTGGAAACCCTGCTCCATCGCTGTGAGATCATGCACACGAATCTTCAGCGGGTTTCTAGAAAACACCAGCAGGTTTCTTCTACACCATCTTACGGAGTACATTGGAACATTGGATGCATCTGAACCAACAAGAACTATTATACAGGCATTTCTGAGTACTTTACAGAGGTCGTTAACAGATTGATTGTTCATGATCCAAATGCTCTCGTCTTCATTCCTGGAGAAAGCTATCTAATCCCTACTAAACTCTACCAAGTTAGCTACAGCATGAGTGGTTAAGTGGTCTCCTTGTCAGCAGTAGAACATCACCCTTTTCACCTTCTCCTTCACAGCAGGCAGGGGCTTCACCGAGACTCCGTTTGTGCCATTGAAGCTCTTCGACGTCTGGTTCTCCGACATCTCTGGTTCCATGTAGAACCGAGCCCGGAATGCTGCCAGGTGTGCGTAGTATGCAGGAGGGACTGTTAAGAAGCAAAATATACAACATCACAGGTCAAAGTTGTTTTCTGAACAGGCGAGCAGGCTAAACAGTCGATAAAAATTGTGGAACTAGGCAAAAGTTTGTCTGTAAAGCACAGATGAACGTACCAACAGAAACCGAGCGTGTGCACCGGGCATAACTGCATCAATAACATGTACATCAAGCTAAGAAAATTCTGAAAAGTTAAAGTTCAAAGTGCAAGGGACAAATATAGCATATAAAAGAAGTGCATTACGTGTAGCAAAGGTTGTTTGTCAATGTCTGCATTTCGTCTGCTGTGAAATTGTTCTCATCCCAGAGGACATGGTAGTGAGCAGGCCTACTTGTTCCCTGGCAAACTCACAAATCAGTCATTTGAGTACCGTACAGTACGGAGAATCTGACTACATTCCCATGCTACTGATCCAAGTACCATAGCTGTACAATCACATGATAAAAGGTTGACCATAGGATCAGTTTGTTATATTCTTTTAGCATATGGCCTTCACTAGGTAGATAGGTGCAGTGATAGCTTGTGGAATAGAGCATATGACAAGACTTTTCAATACTATTTTGGTCACAAATGACATTCAGTACAGGAACATATGCTGTTTGGTTCCCAGGATCCCACAAAGGAATACCAGCCCTGTTTGGTTCCCAGGAAGGAATTGGAAGGTAATCTAATAATGAAATGGGAAGCACTTTCTAGATATTTGTTTCAATTCATGGGGGCCAAACAGGCCCTTACCTGAATTCCAGCATGACTACAGAGGTAGAAATCAAACTCCGTTGGGTGGCATATCTTAGAATCAACAACGGTTCCTGTTTTCAATTAACTTGTGAGCAGTCATAGAAACAAGAGAATAACTTCAACGTCATGCAATTTAAACAAAAGAAAAATCTGACTGCCTCAAAAGAGTGGCTAATTTCTTAAAATCCACAAGATATTTTTTACTCCAAAACACAATACATTTTAGTTCAAGTACTAATAAACTTTGGAATATGTCAGTTGAAAGAGTGTGGTTATAGATACACATCCTAAAGATTTAGAGGCCATAGATATACTACCTGGCAGAATATTTCCACTCTTGTCCATGCTACTTCTGTCTTTGTGATTATTTGCAAATAGTCTTGTATGATGACGTTTTTGAACTACCACAAATGTTACAGGAGGCTGGTAATTTGGTTCTAGGGATGCACATGCCTGAAAGAAAGCACTAGTTAGTAAACTCTAAGAAGGAGCTTAGAAGAGTGTAATAGAATAAAATAAAATGCAACCAACCTTACGGATGGCATCTAACTCGTAAAGGAGGACTTGGTAGAACTGGCCTTCACTAACACCGTCCCTGAAAGAGAAATTGAATAAATTTAACATGTGCATAATTTAGTTACAACATAAAGAAGACCTAGCAATGGATACGTCCACCCTGCGATACATCACTAACCTACACCCTTACGTATTTAGAAAAGATTCACATGGCAATAATAGGCATCAGACATGTTTTATTATTGCCATCTACAAGCTACAGGTGATGGTCAATATTTGCAAACATACCTGTAGAATATTATTCTCAATGGCTTCTGTCCAGTGGCCTTCCTGAAGGATATTAAGAGCTCCCTGCACAACAAAACATCACAGGAAATAAGTTAAATCAGCCAATATTTTTAATAGATTAAATTATATATTGCGCTTCTGGATTTCACATTGCTCGTAGATAAAAACCTGATCATGCCGCCTGTTACAGTGCCTCTCTGAGGATCATGCCATGTTTTGTAAAGGTCCTGAATGAGCTCTTGCCGGTGTGCCTGAGCACAAACCAATCCAGCATACTTTGTAACTTCTGGCCAATCTTGAGAAGCAACAACCTGTGAGCAGCATATTAAAATAAAGAGAGAGATAAGTCCGAAATCAAGATAAGGATGTGTGTATCCTGATGAATACGACATTTTGATGCAGAAAATGGCAAAATAGTAATGAGCCTTACGGCAGCAATTGATGGACTTGAGTCCTCCCCGGTTTCAGGATGTGTTACATCTGCACCAAATATAATAGTTGGTATGTCACTGACCAAAGGAATCCTCCAACTTATTGCATCCAGGAGCACAGTGTTTCTTCCTCCCATCTGAATTTAATGGTATCGTTAGCCAATAATAGAGCCACTTATCTACTAAAGTTGCTGTTCTGCACTGTATTTTATGTATAAACAAGGTGGTAAGTACCTTAACATTAATTTTCAGTGAGACATTTGCCAAGTACTGCTTGCTGATCTTAAAAACATGCTTGGTTAAGCAACATTGTGATATCAATCCCAAATCAGTTTCACAAATACGTTTGATGTCACCTACAAATACAAAGTTATATCGCTTTGAATTGAATATATATAAAGTTATATCTGAGAAAATATGTAAGAGTTCAAAAGGTAAATATATATGCAAGGCAATTAGCAGATGACACTTACCATATAACGGACCATTGTTGTCAGGGAGGATAGCCAAAAGAAGTTCAAGTTCTTTACCCTTGAGTTTGTTCAATGCCATATTATACACATTTTTAAGTGCCTTCACTACCTGGTCTGGTCTAGCTGAATATATTGGCATCACTGGCTCACTGTTAAATTCCTGTAATACTTAGGAGGTCAAATTAAAAGATGCTTACAGTTTCAATTTAAACAAGTATTTGTCTTGTGCACAAACACGAGCAGAGATGAGGGGTATAGTACCATGCCCGAAATCTGACACATTTGCGCCAATTCCTGGCAAAATCCCCTAGCTGTGTTTTCTGGAACACTCCTTGAGAAGTTTATACACGCCCAATGGCTCACCTTGCATCCATTTATCACTTTCTGTAAAATGAGTTATTTTAGGCCTAAAAGTAGTGCAATCAAACATAGTAATTAGCAAACAATAGACGCACACAAGCTGGAATCTTACCTTGTTTACCATGTTCCATTGACCAACCTGTGGTAAGCACTCTTTCTCTTTTCCAGTGTCATGATACTTCAACTGAATTCACAAAAGTTATTCAACGCATCAATAATGAGCAACTAACTTCATGAATAATAGTGTAAGGTGCTTCCAAAGGGGAAAAAATTGAATAACAGTGACATAAGATTATTCTTACCCAAGGCGCAGGAAGGACTCGAGCTTCAACAGAGGTTAGCTTCTCACTAATGTTGATCCCAAATTCCTTTGCATATGGATCTTGCTCATATCCATTTTGATGAACTGTCTGAAAACAAATAATAATCTGAAGCCTCTTGAGCCATTTTAACAAAAGTTTTGATTAATTAACACCATCACTTATGAAAAGTGAAAAACCCTAGCAGCATTAATGGGTGTCTATTCAAGGCCCACTGCATGGAAAGCTTGGACCACTGGCAAATAAATGCAGGACTCTAGGATAGGACAATGAACAGTTATAATGCATGTGCTTGCAATGTTCAGATTAGTTCATCAAGAACAAAAAAAACCTAGAATGCTAGAACATTTAGCTCCACATATAATACGTATGATCAGTTCAAGAGAGATGATTCAGTTTACTTACAATAAAACCCTAGTACATCTAGCTCAACATACAGCAGGTGTGTGTGTGTTCAAAAGTTACTTCTTTAATAATAGGGGAGATGACAAAAACTCTCAACCTGTAGAATATCCATCTCCTGTTCTCTAGGCCTTTGGCATGTAACCTTTAGCAATGATGTGATCTGTTTTTCATTCAGCCTCTTCGTGTATCTCTGGCCTTCAACGATCTTGCTTGCCTGGTAAAAAAAAAAACTCAATATTACAATGTTCATTATTGAGTGTAACACTAATAGAAACATAAACACAATTGACAAGAAAACACAAGTTTGTGATTAGCATATATACTGACCTCCATCGGTAGATAGTTTGCCTTCTTTTGGTTCCCAACCTGAAGGCAGGGAAGATGAGGATGCTGAATGGTGAAACCATACATTTCCTTGAAGTATTCCACCACAGATTTCATATTCATTTGTTCATCAATCGGGAAACTGTCAAAATTAGAAGAAGAAAAAACAATCGCATGATTTAGGCATCAATGTTTAACAACCCTTCATCGTCACATAATTTATTTTGTCAAATGTATTCACTGCTAAGGCGAATTAGATAAATCAATGTAATTAATGTAAGCAAAAATTGAGTATAGCCGCTTTTTGGTGTCAACAGGTTACCATTCTTTTATGTTCATCAAATCAGGCTACGATCATGTATTGAAAGAGAGATGACAATAACAGTACTTCAGGAGCTAGCAAAACCATTCAGAATCTGAACATACATTAGTTCATGAGTTGGTTGCGTTGTCAGCCCAGAAATGCGATACTTGCGCCTTACATTCCCCCGGTGAGTGACCTCAACTTTTACGCCCCGCAATGCCTTCTTGATCTGCTTGGCATAATAAGCAAATTACATAGATAAATTGCTGATTAGAGAGCACAAAAACCAAAGGACATAACCAGCTAACAGTCCATAAGTAATGCTAGCACCCAATGGCAGCTGTTACAAATCACTGTGGTACTATGCTAGATTCCTTGCCCAACCACAGTAATATTACCTTGATTCGGTTAGCATCGGACAATGGCCTTGATATGACATCCTTTCCTAATATCTGGGCCACGAACTCGATCACCGGCAGGGGTTCAATGAACGCCGTGGACGACATGTCTGCCGTCAACATCTCCGTGTAAGCAACAGCCACAGGACAAAAAAGAAATCACATGCATGAGGGCAACAAATATTCCCCAGCCAGCACAACTCACCGATGTTAAGCGACAATCCCATTTGTGTCGGCCGGATGCTCTGGTAGAACCCACACCACGACTGCAGGCCGTCGCCTAGCCGCTGCGGCTTCCTGATGTCCGGCGAGTAGAAGGACCGCCCTATCGACACGTACCTAATCAATGGGGAAGAAGCGCTGTTAGCACTAGCTTCCTCAAATCCAAGAGCGCAAACGGGCAATGTGTGGCGCTGCAATCAATGCAGGCACCGATGGAAAAAAATACCTCTGGTTGGCGAGCTCACGCAGCACGATGTCGAGTACCTGTAGGGCCTCCTGCGGCGCGTCCGCCTGCCGCCCGGCGATGAACTGCCTGAGGTGGTGGAGGTCGGCACGCGCGGCGAACTTGATGGCGACCCTGTACTCCCTCTCCCTGGAGGGACGCAATCCCGCGAATCAGTACGACATGCCATTATTAAGAAAGACGCACGAGGAGGGAGGCGGCCCAAGTGGCGCAAGAAACAAATGCAGGCACGTACCGGGGCGGGATGCCGGTGCCGTCGTCCTCATCGGTGAGGCGCACGACGAACTCGCGAGCGTCGAACGGGAGGGTGCCCGCGGTGTAGAGATTCTTGCGGCCGTCGTAGGCCGGGAGTCGCATTCCGAGGTCGGACGCGCGGTAGAGGCGGACCAGCTCCGCCATTATGGCCCGGTTCACGGTCCGCGAGCTCACCTCCGGCGTGATCTTCACCTGCAAAACCACCCAAAGACGTCGCCTTTTGATCTCAATTGCGCTAGCGCTCAAGGCCAGCGAGGCGAAATGAGCGGCGAGCGAGCACTTACATCATACTGGGTGAGGTCCTTGTCCGGGAGCTCGGCGAGGAAGTGGTTGGCCTTGACGACGCAGCGCGCGCCCACCGTCCCGAATCCCGGCCGGCGGCAGAACGACAGCCCCTTGCTCGGCACGGGCGGCCCAATGACCGTGCGCGGCGGCGGCGCCGGCTCTACCGCTACCGCAAGCGCAAGCGCGGCGCGTGGTTCACCCGGCGCCTTGGCCCGGCCGCGCCCGCCGCGGCGCCTCCCGCCTCCTCCGCACCTCTTGCCTCCCTCCGGCAGCACGGCCGCCGCGGCCGAAGCCGCCGGCGGCTCCGCCTTGGGCTGCGTCACGCTGCTCTGCAGCGGTTGCTTCCTCCGCTCCGCGTGCCCGCCCTTGTTGGCTGCACCCTGGTGGTGCCGCGCCTGCGCCTGCGGCGGCGGTGGCGGGGGGGGCGCCATGTCCAGGACCTCGAGCATGTGACCAATCACTGGAGAGGGCCGACGAGGTCGTGCGTTGCCCGACAAGGCGGCAGCAGCAGCTCGCCTGCGCGGACGCCTTATAACGTGATCAGTGGAGTAGCAGCAAAGCGGCAAATGCGAAATCAGGCAGAAGCTGAGCGGAACGAGAGCAACGAGCCAAGAAAGAGGCCGCCGCACTGTGAAAACGAAGCGACCCACGCGCGGTAAAAAAAAATAAAAAAAATAAAAAGCTTTGCTTGCGTCCTCTCCTCCTTCACGTAAAAACACCGTTCAAAATAAAACTACGGATTATAATACAAGGACCAAAATCGCGAAATTAATGTGGCGCGGGACAGAAGGGCATTAGAACCTCTCTCTCTCTCTCCAGCGCCACGGGCCGCACGGCACTGCTGATGCGGCAGCAGCTGCCCGGAGGCAGGTTTGACCTGTTTGGGACTGGGCGGCGGGCGGCGCAAGAACGGGGCCGGCGCTCTTTTCTCTCTCTCTCAGAGGTCAGAGAGCCTGTGAAAGTGAAAACACATAGCGGCAGCGGCAGCGGCAGGGCAGCCATTGAATTGAATCCTCCTGTTTTTACCAAAGGTGGCAGGCGTCGGAGATCCGGGGATTGTGCTGGAGCTCCACTAGCGCGAGTGCGCGCACGCTACGCCGCCGCCGGTGGCAGTGGCAGCAGCCATGGGTGATGGCGCGGTGCGTAAAAAAGCCGTGGAAAACGAGCTCGGGGCACGCGCACGAGACAGGTAGGGGGCGGGGCAGGGCTTCGGCGTTCGGATGGTGTTTTCCAGGTGGATGGATGGATGGGGATTTTTATTGAAAAAAGCGCAGCCCATGTTCCTTCGTGTGGTTGGCGGATAGCGTAGCGTGCGGCACTCTCGATCGCACGCAGCTCGCTCCGTGGCGTTAGGAATGTTTTTAAGGCGTCGATCGTGACGACAAGATCCGTTGCTACTGCTGGTACTACTGGCACTAGATGCTACACTCAAGATGGGTCTCGTCACTCTCGAAAAGCAGGTGGATAAACTAGTGCCCCAAGGGTGAAAAGTAGGGTCGGCTGACGTGTGGCGAAAGAAAAACAGTATTTCTTAGCTGAAAAACTAGGGCTTATAAGACCCGCCGAACACGGCACTGTTACAATTTCTTTTGACACCACACTGGACACAGTGCAAATGCATATTTTCACCCTGTTCGCGTGTTAGTTTCAGCCAGGCTTATTCAACCAGCCAACAGTATTTTTCTCTCACAGCAAATTAGCATCAGCCAGCCTAGAAACCAACCAGCGAATACGTCGTTTATTGGTGGGCAAAACAGCTACCACAATGTGGTCCATCCGGGGAAAAAACAATAGAAAGCCACAAAATGCAGTGTTCCAGTCCAGGCTCAAAATTGAAGAGCTACCAAGGTGAAACTTCCTCGCATGGACTTTACTGTTTGTCTATACTCCCTCCGTCTAGAAAAAGAATGAAACTACGTATTACGTGCCCGTAAAAGTAGTTCACGTTAAATCAAAATTCTATTAAATAATATTCATATTTACGACTCCAAAATAATTTATTATAAAAATATATTTCACAATTAATTTAATAGTATTTATTTTATATCATAAATATATATATTTTTTTATCTATAATTAATCGAACTTAAGCCACCATGATACCGTGCTAGAATTGCATCTTTTGTGTGCGAGGGATTACTATATTACTATTTGGGTTTATTTAATCTGCCAGCATGGTCCATGGGTTATAGAAAAAGCCACAACAGGAAGCTCCATGCCAGCACCGGCACTAGAGGGTAGCAAAGCAAAGCAAAGCTCGACGCAGCGAGAGCCAGAGCGAGCTAGCCGCCTCGACGGCCGCGCTCGCAGTCGCGCTTTGGAAGCGTGCCCCCGACAAGAAGGCGCTCCACTATTGCAGAATAGAATCGCCGCAGAACGCAGGGCAGATTCATCAGCCTGCCCTCATGGGTGAAATCCGTTTTTTATCGCGTCCGCCGGCCCGTGGGCGCGGCTGGCCGGCTGGCAGTAGCAACCTAGCAGGCACAGCCAGGCCCCTACTCCCTCGTAGCCGCGGCAGCCGTAGTACGAGCATGCGCACAGAACGTGCCGTCGCAGGCTTGCCTTGCATGTTGCACTGCAGCGGCGTGCGCGGCCGGGCGGGCAGGGGCAGGCCTGAGACGAACGGACGTCGCACGCCCGCCTGGGGCGGCAGCGGCAGCGGCACGGCCACGGGCGCGCGTGCCGAGGTCGTGGGACGGGCTCCGAGGGACAAAGCGGAGCGTTCGGGCATGGCGGGGCCAGGCGGCCAGATGCAGACCTTACACCCCCTGCCTGCCGGTGCCGAGGGACCAGCTGAGCAAGCCAAGCGCGCCACCCCCAGCCCGCTACAAGTCTACAACTGGCTGGGCGGAGGCTGCAGCCGCCGCATGCTGAAAAGGCGCCATCATGGCCTGGCCCGGCTGGGTCCGCGGCTTTCCTCCGCGGAACAGGACGTGCTGCGCAGGAGGCCAGTCCACCGCCTCCGGCTGGCTGGCCTGCCCGCCCGTTTGGTGGCGGACGTGGCTGGTGAACCCAGTATCTTCAGATTCGTGGATGACAAGGGTCCGGCCAAACTCACAGTCAGAGTGAGTACTTATTAGTAGTTACGCGCGCCCGTACGGAACTGGTCGCCACATCGGTGGATTAGGCGGCACGGCTACCGAGGCAACGGCAACCATGTGGCTTCCGAAGGTTACTGTTACTAGTAAAATCAGTTCCTCCTCCAACCGTACAGTTGGGTGCATACGGGTACGTGGTGGGAGATGGTCGCCGCAATCGAATCGGCAGTTGACCGATGGGTTCGAAAGCGTAGAAGGCCATTATGAATTTATGGGCGGGTACAGTGCAGCCATCAGGTAGGAGGGAGATCCGGCATCTGGCAGAGGCTGTGAGCGCAATGATTACCCCGTTGAAACAGGAAAAGGAGGTCTCGTGAGGCTCAGGCCCATGATGGTGAGCTCGGGCGTGCATGCGTCGGTACACCACACCGTACGGCGCCCGCGCATGCATGCATGCGCTCGGATCCTGCAGGTCTGATGAAGATCCGGAGGGCGTGGGCAAGCACAGGCACAAAAACACGCGTTCCCAGCACAAGCACAAAGCATGCGTGGAGCAGGGCGAGGGCTAGAAACCAACACGGTGCCGTGGCGAGCACCGGAAGGCCGGGCGCGCGTGCCGTGACCACTCACGGCGGTGCCGCGGCGTGCAGAATCCGCCCGTCACGTCGGCGCTTCCGGCCGGGCCGGAAGCCGGAGGGAGGGAGGCGGCTCAGGATGGCACCACTGGAGGCGTCGTGTCACTCCGTCTAGCCTCGAACTGCCCTCCTTTCGGCTGGCTGACTGGCTGGGCCGGCACTTATGCGGGCACTGTTTATATAAACAGTGTTTTTCAGTTAGTCACGTGAGTATTTTTCTCTCGTACTAATTCAGATAAAACAGTATTTTGTGTTATTTTTTCCGTCAGCCGAACAGCCGTCACCGGAGCTTATCATGCCGCGCGCGTGATGCGACGGGCGACGATGTCCGCCATGACTTTGAGGGGGCGCTCCTCTGGGCCTCGATCGACGGGCAGATGGATGGATGGATGGGATGGGATGGGTGACCGGTGGCAGGCACCATTACCAGTGATGAGTGTCAGTGGCACGGTAGGATAGGGTCAGGTGTCAGTCACTGTGCAGTAGTAGCCGCTAGCCAGAACCGGATCGTACTTTTACCCTCTCTCTCCCCCTAGTGCTAGGCCTAGCAAGGCGCAGTCGAATAACCGATGAAGAGAGGAAAGAGGAAAGAAGAGAGAAAAGAGAAATGGCCTTCGTGCGAAAAAAAGGAGCTTTTGTACCGGCCGGACCCAGCGTGCTTTCATATGCACTTTCCTTTTTTTTCCAGAATTCTCCTTTGTTTCCTTTTACGCATGCACAGAGATGCTGGGAATCTCGCATGATCTACAGTATGCTAGAGTATGATCTTTGTTCTTGCTCCTGACATCTGTAGTACAGTCCTGGTTACGCTCGCGCGGCGACGGCGAGAAGGCAAGGAGAGCCCGGCACCGGCAGCCCTCAAGCTTCAAGGACAGGACGGGGAAAGACGACGAGCGGGAAGGCAACAAGACGGGCAATCATGAGTTCGGCGAGGTTTTAAGAAAACGTTGGCAACGCATTGATGGCCGCGTGCAGGTGCACAGGAGGCGTGCGCCAGTACGTGCCAGGTGGTGTTCGGATGATGTGACTAAAATTTAGAATTTAGAATGTGTGTTGGAAGACGTGCATGAGGTGTTCGGATACTAATAAAAAAATAAATTATATAATCTGTCAGTACTCCACGAGATGAATTTTTTAAGCCTAATTAATTCGTCATTAGTACATGTTTACTGTAGCACCACATTGTCAAATCATGGTCTAATTAGGATTAAAAGATTCATCTCGTAAATTAGTCGTAAACCATGCAATTAATTTTGTAATTAGTCTATATTTAATACTCCATACGTGTGTCCAAACATTTGATGGACAACGACTAAAATTTTGGAGGGCCACATGGCCCTGATGTGTCACTACTCACGCCAGGTTCAGGACTTCAGACTGCTGTGGCCTCGGGCGAAAGAAAGCCGGTTTGCTATGCTCTCTGCACCTGTGCAGTGGGTCGCTGGCTCGGTGCCTCAAAAGCGCCGACCCGAGGCACAGGAACATGAACAGGAACAGGAACGAGCAGCACCACAGAGGCAACTCACAAGAGCCGAGAAGGGAAAAAAAAAGATCAACGAGCATCCATGCGAACTTGCGAAGCCAGCAAAATGACTGCTCATAAATACTAGGGCAGCCCAGCGTGCAAGAAAAAGGTACTGCCGCGTGTGCACTAGTGCTATCCTTATCTAGGTTGTCCTCGCCATCAACGGCACAGCAAATGCAGATTGTGTGGTTCATTCGTTCTCTACTGCTAGACTGGACACTTTGGTTACCTCAAGCTCAAACTCTAAAGCTGTATTGAGTGACATACACACACAAACTCTAAAGCTACAAGTACGAAAATCCAGCATGTACGAGCAAGCTGATGAGCATACAAGAAGGATACCTGAAGCTTGGCGAGAGAAGATGCGAGAGTGATGAAAAATCTGTCTCAAATTAGAATGAACTGGCAGGCAGCGCTGCTTTCGACAACCAAGCCAGCTATCTCCTCAAGTGCTTCCTTGTTCTTCTTCCGTTGGGCAACGGCACTTTGGGTCTCTATCACTCTATGGTAAGCTAGGAAAGATCCCACCGTACCAATAGTGGCACGGGGCTAACCCTTATATAAAGCCGGCAAAAGGCGAACGCAAAGCGAACCCAGCCGGACGGCCGTGGTCGCCCACGCAGAGACGCAGAGGGTAGCCGAAGCTAAAGCTACCCAGGGCCGGCCGTCTTTTTACGTGCTCGCTTCTTTTCGTATCGACGTGCATACTCCATGGTCGGTCCATGCAGGCCGAGCCCTTGGTAGCGCCGTAAAAACTGGAGAAAGACGGCATGGCACGGCGCGTTGCAGTTGCAGCGCCGGGGGGACCGAGGGAGCCGAGCCGAGGAATGTCCCTTTTTTTCTTCTTTTTGAGCCCCTTGCGTGATGGAACAGCGCCGCGGCGGCGGGGAGGGCGGCCGACCGACCGAAGGCGGCGTCCGTCGCCGGAACAGATCAGAGCAGCGACGGGCATTGACGCTTGTTTGACGCATGGAACAGATCAGATCAGAGCAGCGACCGACCGAAGGCGGCATTCGTCGCTCTGTTGGCTCGAACTTATCACAACAAATCATTTTTAGCAGCTTCAGTCGGCTTTCAGGCACAGAAACCATCAGCCTAGTGTCGCTTGCATCGCATGCAACCAACTTTCCATGCATGCATAATGCCATTGGTGGGGGTGATGTACTGCAGTACTGGACACTGGTGTGTCCGTCGTGGGGCGTGTTAGCCGAGTAGCTAATCCACCACCGCTGCTTGGCGGGCGGCCGGCTGCGTGTTCCCTTCTGCCCCTGCCCTGTGTGGTCCGACCGAGCCGCCGCCAAACTGAGGAAAAGCAACAGCAGCACTTGCTACAGACTGGTGGTGCGGCTGGTTACAATCTTATTTTCCCCATCTTTTCTTACCGAAAACTGTAGAGGAATAGGAACGGGTAGGCACACTGTCGACCCGCGCAACAGCGCAACGGAACGATCTGCGAAGCACAGTGGAGAGGCCCGGAGAGGAGCACCGAAACGGGCCCCGGGTCGTCGCCACACTGTACGCAAAAGGGGAAGAGGATCGGTCGATCAGCCCCGTACTGTACCCCTCGATTGACTGGGGTCTTTTGATGCTAGTATACTACTAGCTGGAATCACCGATCGCCTAGTGTAGAGTAGTGGGGAGTGAATCGGTCCACCAACGTTTTGCGCACACTTTGGCGTGGTGTGGTGTGAGTGAGTCCGGGACTGACCATTCTATCTTCTTTTTCCTGAATAACAGTGACATTTCTTTCTTGCGGGTCCCGACGACTCTGTAGATGTCAACAGGGGCAGCTACACGTCGTGACCCTGTCCGTCACTGGCGCCACGCGCAGGCGTCGTCTGCCGGTCATGACGTTCCATTCCTGTCCCGGTGGACGTCGCGATGAACTGACGCGTCTATCAGCGTCCGTACGATGGTTAGGCAGAACAGCACTGGCACGCCCGACGCTGTTCTTGATGTGAACCCTCAGGTATGGCCCGTCACGGCCACGGGTTACATCGGGGCGTGCCGGTCTCTTCCTTAGAGTCAGAGTTTTGACTTAGGCCCATATGCCTGAACCTGGAGTGGTTGGCGGCGGTATAGGACCCCGTCGGGCGAGACGGAGCCCGCACCCGAGGGGTCGGATGAGGCAGGAGCCCGCAGCTTGAGGGGTCAGGTGAGGCGGAGCGCAAACCCAAGGGTCGGGTGAGGCGGAGCCCGCCCTCCGCGGCCTCGGGGTCGGGCGAGGCGGAGCCCACCCTTAGAGGTCGAGCGAGGCGGAGCCCACATACCTGGGGGTCGATTAGGAGTTGTAGTCGCACTCTTGACTGCTCGGATGAATCGATGTTGATGGTCATTAGCTCCTCCTCTTCGAGGTATCCTAGTATTGGTCCCCGACAGTAGCCCTAGAGCCTGCGGTGGAATAGAATACTCCTTCGGATGCTTTTCCGAACGGGAGGACTCTGAGGGCCTTAGCCTTCTTTTGTCGTCCATGGCATGACCTGGGGACGGTGATTCCCTTTCGTCGAGATCGGACCCCTCGGGGGTATAGCCGTGAGATTTGGTGGGTCAAAAATTTTCTTTCCTAATTTTGACCCCTACGGGGGTCTATTGTTCGGCGACCGCGCGTTTAGTCTCCTTGCGAGTTCAAATTTCTTCGAGCCCCCGCCCATAGCAGGGGTCCGGTCGAGGGTCGGCTCGTCTTTGTGATTGTTTTCCCTCAAGCATTTTTTTTCAATAAAAACGAAGGGGCTGAGCCGTGCCACGATTTCCCTTTATGGATGAATCATGGCGCTCGGTGAGCTGTTAACGGGCTAGTCCGAATGGGCCCCGGCATCCCGTTCGTGGGGGTCCCAGAAAAGGACAAGAAGAAGGTCCAAGACCACATCACCGCCATCCACATCCTAAAGGAGAACGGCCTGAAGGGGTCGGGCGTCATCGGGGCTTACCATGTGAGGAGGGTGGCGCCGTTGATGACGCGCGCGCTCCCGCTATACGCGATGACGCCCGAGGCATCGTTCGACAGAACGGCGCTCGCAGAGGGAACGCTCCCTAACTCTGAGATCGCACAATACATCAAGGAGGTGATGGAGCCATTGCGGGACGACGCGGGTGCCGCCCTCGGCTTCGTCTACCCGGTGCCGAGGCACCGTCAGATGCGGCCAGAGCTAGGCTACGTCATCTTTGTAAGTTTTCCTTTCTCTTCCCTTCTCTTCAATTGATTTACCGACCCCGTGATACTAACCTTGAAAGGGGCAGGACCAGCCGAGGGACCTCATCCTCATGGATCACTGACGCCGTTGCCGAGGGATTCGACCGTGAGGACGGCAAATCACGCCGAGGGCGAGCGGCTGAGGAAGACAAAGGAGGACAAGAAGAGAAAAAAGCAGTGGAAGCTATAGGGAATGAGGGGAGGACATCGACGACGATGATGACTGAAAGTGACAATGATGAGGTGATGGAGGAAGAAAAATCGGTAGCCAACGATATCGAGTGGGACAACCTGGAGAACGAGGATGTGCTGATAGGAGTTGGTTCGTCCTTGCAGGCGTCGGAACCCTTCCCATTCCATGGAGGGGAGGGCACGTCAAGGGAGCCGGCGGGGGCGGGACGTACCGTCAGCCTGCCCCAGGAGCCAACAGAGGCGTGCGGCTCCGCTGTCAGCACCTGAAGAGCCAAGGGGAGCGAGGCATTCTGCCAGTGTGCCCTAGGAGCTACCAAGGGCGAGCCCCTCTGGCTAGGAGCAAGTTGCGGGCTCTAAACTGGCCTTCATTCCGACGAGGCGGAGCAAAGGTCCGGGGGTTCACCCCCCAAATGCATCTGCCGCCCACCGACGCTGAGGTGAGTTATCAATTCCTCTATTTTTCCCTGTTTTAGTCAGATTTCATCGTGACTTATGTTTTTTGTCCCTTGCAGCGTTGGCAGGCAGCGGAATCCTTTGCCGTTGTCACTTGAAGAAGAGCATCGCCCTCCAATCGAGGTGGCAGCCGTCGGATGGTGTCGCGCCTGTTTCGGGCAGGGAGCGGTGCCAGTGTGACCTCTTTGCTGGCCAGTCAGGCGCTACCCACGGTGGCGCCTGTGCCCATGGCGGGATGGGTAGACGTGAGCATTCAAGGGGTGCCTTCGGAGGTCGTAGAGCAGTCGATGACGGCCGCGATACCGCTATCGACAGCGGTGAAAGGTCCTAATGTGGCTAGAGGGGGGTGAATAGCCTATTTAAAAATCTACAAATCAACTAGAGCAATTTGATTAGTATGACAAATAGCGAAATGTAAACTTGCTCTAGCTCTACAAGGGTTGCAAGCCACCTATCCAACAATTCTAGTTACAATGATTACTAGGCACACAACTTGCAATGTTACTACTCACTAAGAGCTCTCAAACTTGCTACTCTAAAGAGCTCCAAGAGAGTGAGCTTGAGCCGGCCATGGAGCTTAAATAGAAGCCCCCACAAAATAGAGTCATTGGGCTACTCACTGCACTTGAACACGGGCTGACCGGACGCTTCGGTCAGATTGACCGGACGCTGGACCCCAGCGTCCGGTCGCGCGATACACACCACGTGTCCCCTCTCTTCAAATATTGAGCACCTGATCCCAACGGTTAAGTGATGACCGGACGCGCTGCTATGAGGTGACTGGACGCTGGACCTCAGCATCCGGTCATTTCTAGTAAGGTTCCATTTGCACAAAATCACGACTGGACGCGTGTCCGGTCATGCTCGACCGGACTCACCCAGCGTTCGGTCACTCAATGTCTCCACTGTGCACCACATGTTAGCGTACGTCAGCATTGACCGGACGCACCCTGCCAGCGTCTGGTCATAAGACCGAGATGCGTGCTCACTACTGCTACTGACCTGAACTCTAAACCCAGCGTCCGGTCACTACACCACCAGCGTTCGGTCACTCTGTGAACCCCTGTCTTTTCTGTCTAGGGCGCTGGTGGCACCGTCGGACTGTCTGCACTCTACGAGCGGACACTCCACCAGTGAGGTTTCTAACCCTTGCTCAAATGTGCCAACCACCAAGTGTATCACCTTGTGCACATGTATTGGCATATTTTCATAAATATTTTCAAGGGTGTTAGCACTCCACTAGATTCTAAATGCATATGCAATGAGTTAGAGCATCTAGTGGCACTTTGATAATCCGCATTTCAATACGTGTTTCACCCCTCTTAATAGTACGGCTATTTAACCTAAATGTGATCACACTCGCTAAGTGTCTTGATCACCGAAATAAAATGGCTCCTACTATTTATACATTTGCCTTGAGCCTTTTGTTTTTCTCTTTCTTCTTTTCAAGTTTAAGCATTTGATCATCACCATGCCATCACCATCGCCATGATCTTCACCATTACTTCATCACTTGGAGTAGTGCTACCTATCTTATAATCACTTTGATAAACTAGGTTAGCACTTAGGGTTTTATCAATTAACCAAAACCAAACTAGAGCTTTTAATCTCTCCCTTTTTGGTAATTGATGACAACCCTTACACAAAGATATGAATTAAGATTTAATTGAATCTGCGTTGCTTGCCCAAGCATATTTACCATGTGTAAAAGAATATGGACAAGTTTCATAAACTCCAAATGGTAGCAATTGCTCCCCCTATATATGTGCTAAGAGTTTGGATTGTAGCTTGCACGTATGCTTAGATAGAAAATATAGGAGACAATTTCTACCGTATGATGCTAAGGTATAAGAGATGGACCTTTGAAGCGTGATACCAATCGGAGTGCACCAATATACCATCCTTAGCACCATTAGTAACTATATATACAAAAACTAGAATACCCCATGAGATCAACATTACAAGCAAGGGTCTAGTTTCCATAAAATGAACATAAGTCTAGTTACTTTAGCCTATGCATGCTAGTTTTTTATTTCACCATTCAAGCATATAACTAGCATACACAACACAAGCATATATATTGAAATTTAAAACTTGTGCCATGCAAGCAAATATATGAAATGTACATTCAAATACAACATACAAGTTTATGAACTTGCTCCCCCTACTTGTGTGCATTTTTTATTGATCCCCTTACAATGTCATTTCATTTGTTTTCATTTGTTTGCTCCTCATATCTTACTATCTTTGCAAATTTCTCTCTCCCCTTTGTCAACAATTAGCACAAAAGGTGAGCTCAAATTATAGATAGGTTAGGGTAAAACCATGTGAAAAGAGGATCATTTTCCCTAATTTGGTTCAATCTAGATTACTTGCAAAAGATATTTAACTCAGTTTGATCCAAGGACAAGCTTCTTCACACCTCCAAATAAGGGTTATCTTGTACCTTGTTGAGTTAAACACTTATAGCTTATTTTCTAGATCAAACACTAGGTTTACAAGTTCACAAACATGTCATATGCTACCACTAGATCATTTGAAGCATACAAGCAATAGTGGTACCATACAAGCATCAAATTCATTTGATTTTCATGAATGAGCCTATTCAAATGTGAAATATGTCTAGATGCACTAAACATGTCCTTAGCAAGGATGTATGCTATGCCAATCAACTTTTACCTTGGATTGCTCGAAGGAGAGGCATATCATATAAGTGGGGGGTGCATCAACACATATTGGAGAAGTCAAGTATGTTCAATTCATTCCTTAGCTTACAAAACCTCTTTTCATCAAGTGTCTTGGTGAAGATATTGGCAAGTTGATCTTCGGTGCCCACACTCTCAATGCAAATGTCCCCTTTTTGTTGGTGATCTCTTATGAAATGATGGCGGACATCAATATGCTTTGTTCTTGAATGTTGAACCGGGTTGTTGGTGAGCTTTACGGCACTCTCATTGTCACATAGCAATGACACTTGCTTGGATTTGATCCCAAAGTCACTCAAAGTAGCCTTCATCCAAAGTAATTGAGCACAACAACTACCAACCGAAATGTACTCTGCTTCGGCTGTTGAAAGTGCCACACTATTTTGCTTCTTTGATGACCAAGACACAAGTGATCTTTCCAATAGTTGACATGTGCCCGATATGCTCTTTCTCTCAACTTTGCATCCCGCATAACCAAAGTCCGAATATCTAATCAACTCAAATCTTGCTCCTTTGGGATACCACAATCCAACATTTTGTGTATGTTCAAGTACCTCAATACTCTCTTTGTTGCTTTCAAATGACTTTCTCTTGGTGAGGCTTGAAATCTAGCACACATGCATACACTAAACATCACATCCGGTATTGATGCGGTCACATAGAGTACGCTTCCAATCATAGACCTATACATCTTTTGATCCACCATGTTGCCACTAGCATCACTATCCAAGCTTCCACTTATTCCCATTGGTGTACTAATAGCTTTAGCATCATCCATTCCAAACTTCTTGAGCATGTCCTTGATATACTTGCCTTGACTCATAAATGTGCCATTCTTCATTTGCTTGATTTGAAGACCAAGGAAGTAACTAAGCTCTCCAATCATAGACATCTCAAACTCACTTGCCATCATCTTGCCAAACTCCTCACAAAAATCTTGATTTGTTAACCCAAATATGATATCATCAACATCGATTTGCACTACAAACAAGTCATTTCCAAGCTTCTTGGTGAAGAGAGTGGTGTCAACCTTTCCCATCTTGAATCCCTCAGAGAGTAGGAAATCCCTCAATCTCTCATACCATGCTCTAGGTGCTTGTTTTAATCCATACAAAGATTTTCTCAACTTGTAAACATGGTTGGCTTTCTTTTCATCTTCAAAACCGGAAGGTTGCTCAACATACACAAGCTCATTGATGTACCTATTGAGAAATGCACTCTTCACATCCATTTGGTACAATTTGATATTGTGGGCACAAGCATAGGCCAACAAGATCCTAATTGCTTCCAATCTTGCAACCGGGGCATATGTTTCTCCAAAGTCAAGACCTTCAACTTGAGTGTAACCTTGAGCCACTAATCTTGCTTTATTCCTTATTACTATCCCATCTTGATCTTGCTTGTTCCGAAAGACCCACTTGGTTCCAATTACATTATGATCCTTAGGCCTCTCAACTAACTCTCATACTTAGTTTCTTGTGAAGTTGTTTAGCTCTTCATGTATAGATTGACCCAATCAACATCCTTCAAAGCTTCATCTATCTTCTTAGGTTCAATGGATGACACAAATGAGAAATGCTCACAAAATAAAGCCAATCTTGATCTAGTTTGTACACATCTTGAAATATCACCAATAATAGTGTCCAAGGGATGATCTTTTGCAACATTGGTTGGTTGAAGCACTTGCACTTGATCGCTTGCATTTGATAGATCACTTGGTTGAGATGATGAACTAGCCACTTGTTGATCTTGCACTTTGTCATCACTAGTTTTTGCTTGAACTTGATCATCAGAACCACTAGCTTGCACATTTGAGTTAGAGAGCACTTGATTCTTGTCATCTTCAACATCAATCATCTCTCTAGGCCTTATATCACCAATGTCCATGTTTTTCATTGCATTGACCAATTGAGTGCCTCTTACATCATCTAGATTCTCATCTTCCTCTTGGGAACCATTTGTTTCATCAAACTCTACATCATGAACCTCCTCAAGAGTACCACTAGCCAAATTCCAAACTCTATATGTCTTGCTAGTAGTGGAGTAACCAAGCAAGAAGCCTTCATTACATTTCTTTTCAAACTTGCTCAATCTAGTGCCTTTCTTCAATATGTAGCATTTACAACCAAAAACCTGAAAGTATGCTATGTTGGGCTTTCTTCCATTCAAAAGTTCATAAGGTGTTGTCAGTGTTTTGGACCAGCGGGCCCTCAACCAACTAGTGAAAATGTACTGCGTGCCCCTAATCCTGGATGGTGAAGCAAAGAGACACAAGGTTTATACTGGTTCAGGCGATAGATGCCCTATGTCTAGTCTGAGAGATCGATCTTGTATTCCTTGCACCAAGGTGCTTGTAGTAGGGGGTTACAAGCAGGGCGAGAGAGGGAGCTAGTCCTAGATCTTTGCATGGAGCGGTGTGGGTTGCTTGAGATGTTGATCTCAGGCAGTGGGGAAGCGTGTGTTCGTCTGATCGTCTACGCATGAGTTCGTGAACCCATGAGCTCGTGTGCTCGTGTCTCATGAGTATCTGTCTGTGTTCCTCTATCTCTAGAAATGGCCCCGGTCTCTTCCTTTTATAGTTGAAGGGGGAACATGGGTGATACATGTGTTCGCTACGCAGCGTCCTATGAGCGGAGGTGGCGTTTCCGAGCCCTGTAGCTTGCCACTGTGGCGGCATGGTTGATGGAGCGGTCTTGTCCTTGATGCACTAGAGCGACGCGCCGGTCACGACCGATCCTGTGCGATGTGGGAGTTCCAGTGATAGATTGAAGCAGGGCATGGTGGACGACATGCCGGTCATTGTATGTCGACAGCGTAGAGAGCCGAGGCTTAGTCGGTGCAGAGGCTGAACCATCGTGGGGGGCTCGACAGGCGCGAATCCTGAGGCTGCCAAGACCCTAAAGCGGATTGCCGAGGCTCGGAGGGAGCAGTTGATCCTGTACACTGATTCCGAGGCTACAGGCACCTGGACTTGATTCCCCATGCCGCGTTGTCCTTGGAGCTAGGGTTAGGTAGCACAGTGCAGTACGGGTGTTAGTCGTGGGCACAGTGCTGAGCACAGCGGTCGGTAACCCCTGCCCCATCCCATCCCGGATGGCATGGTGTTGAGGTGACTCCCATCTCGTCGGCCACTCCGCTGTGTCGAGCCATCGTTCGGCTAACGTCACGGGAGTGGTTGGTCACATTAGTTGGACATGACGTTCTGTCAGGGAAATCGGTCGAGGCGGAGGTGACGGGGTTGTTGCCGAGCCGACCTCGAGCGAGGTGGAGAATCAATACCTCGTCCGAGGCCTTACGTGTGAGGCCTCGAGCAAGATGGAGAATCAGTTCCCCGTCCGAGGCCTTACGTGCGAGGCCTCGAGCGAGATGGAGAATCGGTTCCCCGTCTGAGGCCTTACGTGCGGGGCCTCGAGTGAGACGAAGAATCGGTACTCCGTCTAAGGCCTTACGTGCGGGGCTTTGAGTGAGGCGGAGAATTGGTAGCCTCAAACAAGGTGGGGTTTTGCCGGCGATTGTCCTTTGGCTTTGATTTTTGCAGGGTCTAAGCAATTTTTTTGGTTCTTGCTTAGGGGACCCCTTTTTATGGTACCCGATAGTAGCCCCCGAGCCTCGGGGAGAGCGCGCTCTCCCTGAGGTTTTGACGTGACTTGGTTCGCGGCAGCTCCTGGCGGGATGGTGTTTTGTACTTGAGGCCTCAGTGGGTGCGCGCGAGCGCACCCACCGGGTGTAGCTCCCGAGGCCCTGGAGGAGTGGATTTATTCCTTCAGGTTCTTTTCATGTGTTGAGCGAGGGGTTTTATCGCGTCTGCCGAGCCCACGAGTGCGAGTTCAGGTCGCTGGGTCTCGGCTTTGTTGCAGGAAGAGCCCTCGAGCCTCTGCTCTGAGCAAGAGGGCGATCAGGAGTTTCCCTATCTTTTTTGTGCGGCCCTCACGCATCCTTTTCGTTCGGAAGGAGGGGTGGAGTATGCCAGGCTACCCTCGGTGGGCACAAGCAGTGACACCTCCAGTGAGCTGTTATCAGGTAAGTCCGAGTGGAGGCCCATGCCCCATTCGTTAAGGGTCGGCTAGTGGTCCAGAGACACACTCCAAAAGTACCAGAGGGCTTCTCTAGTGGGTCCTAGGGCTGTTCGATGGGCCCCGGGGGCTCGGAGCCTCCCTGTGGTGGGATCCCATTTAGAGACCTCCCTACCGGTCCTAGACACGACTTAGGGCATCCCGAGCGATCGCTTGCTCAGGCCTCGGTCATGTACGGGCTCGCCCATAGTTATCCCTGACTCTGTTGTCCTAGGGTGGCTGTTGAGACCCTTGGGGGCCAGCCTTTGAACCCCTAGACCGTAACGGGCTCGATGCCCTTTATTGCATTTTTTCGAGCCTCCGAGTGTGAGCACAGGTCGTTGGTATTCGACCTAGTTGCAGGAAGAGCCCCCGAGCCTCCGCACGGAGCGAGTGGGTGATCCAGAGTTTCCCTATCTTTTTGTGCGACCCTCGCGTATCTTTTTCATTCAGAAGGAGGGGTTGTTTGCTGAGCACTCGAGTGTGAGTTTGGGTCGCTGGGTCTCGGCTTGGTTGCAGGAAGAGCCCCCGAGCCTCTGCACGGAGCGAGAGGGCGATCAGGAGTTTCCCTATCTTTTTGTGCGACCCTTGCGTATCCTTTTTGTTCAGAAGGAGGGGTTGTTTGCCGAGCCCTCGAGTGCGAGTTTGGGTCGCTGGGTCTTGGCTTGGTTGTAGGAAGAGCCCCCGAGCCTCTACACAGAGCGAGAGGGCAATTAGGAGTTTCCCTGTCTTTTTGTGCGACCCTCGCGCATCCTTTTCGTTTGGAAGAAGAGTTTGTTTGTCGAGCCCTTGAGTGCGAGTTTGGGTCGCTGGGTCTTGGCTTGGTTGTAGGAAGAGCCCCTGAGCCTCTGCATGGAGCGAGAGGGCGATCAAGAGTTTTCCTGTTTTTTTGTGCGACCCTCGTGCATCCTTTTCGTTCGAAAGGAGGGTTTGTTTGTCGAGCCCTCGAGTGAGAGTTTGGGTCACTAGGTCTTGGCTTGGTTGTAGGAAGAGCCCCCGAGCCTCTGCATGGAGCGAGAGGGTGATCAGGAGCTTCCCTATCTTTTTGTGCGACCCTCGCACATCCTTTTTGTTCGAAAGGAGGGGTGGAGTATGCCAGGCTATCCTCGGTGGGCGCGAGCAGTGGCACCTCCGGTGAGCTGTTATCGGGGTAAGTCCAAGTGGAGGCCCATGCCTCATTTGATAAGGGTTGGCTAGTGGTCTAGAGACGCACTCCAAAAGTACCAGAGGGCTTCTCTAGTGGGTCCCAAGGCCGTTTGATGGGCCTCGGGGGCTCGGTGCCTCCCAGCGGTGGGATCCCATTCAGAGACCTCCCTGCTAGTCTCAGACACGACTTAGGGCATCCCAAGCGATCGCTTGCTCAGGCCTCAGCCATGTATGGGCTTGCCCATAGTCGTCCCTAACTCTGTTGTCTTGGTGCGGCTGTTGAGACCTTCGGGGGCCCAGCCTTCGAACCCCTAGACCGTAAAGGGCTCGATGCCTAGTTCCTTCGTCTAAAAGGGATCGGGTGAGGGATATTCCCCTCCCATCGACTGACAACAGTAGGTACACCTTTTGAGGTAGTTTCTCAAGGAGACGGAACGGCACCTACCGTTGCTATGGTCGGATGCGATGCGATGTTAGCGGTTGGGATGTTACTATACGTGCGCAATTAATAAGGAAAAGGTGGGCATGTAGGCGGTTTAATCGGATCCGGATTAACCACACCAGATCTAAGGGTAACTTCCCCGATTTCGCTGCCCATTTGTTTTGCCCCCTTCCTACATAAATACGTGACGAGCCTCACCCCTCTCCTCCTTACCTTGCCTGCATTCGCCTTTGCTGCCCTTGAGCCATTGCTAGGAACAGAGAGCGCTAGGGAGAAGAAGGGAGAAGGGAGAGAGAGGGAGAGCGAGCCTTACCATCATAGCCGCATTCTCCACCGCACCCATGGCTGGCGATGCTGTTGTCCTCTAGGAGGATCCTTGGGGTCCGTTCGACGTGTCGGTGGAGACGCTGTAGTCACTCGTTGATGACGGCCTCCTCTACCCAGTTATTGACCCCACCAGGCTAGAGTGGATTGCTCCGGGGGGCGAGCCAAAGCAGAGGCCGTGCGATGGCTACATCGTGAGCTTCGTGGCTTTCCACGAGCGTGGTCTCGGCCTGCCGGCGGACCGGTTCATGCAGGCGCTCTGGCACTACTACGACGTGGAGCTCCATAACTTCAACCCCAACTCCATCGCATAGGCGGCCATCTTTGTCACCGTCTACGAGGGGTACCTAGGCATCGCCCCCCACTAGGAGTTGTGGCTCCACCTCTTTTGGGCGGGGCTCACCACCAAGCCGACAAGCACAACGGGCACGCAGAAGGCGATGAGGGCCAGTGGCTGCACTCTCCAAGTGCACCAAGACCGGTAGCCCCTCTACATCTTGGCCCAGCTCATGTCGTCCAACCATCGCTGGTACAACAGCTGGTTCTACCTCCACAACAACGACGGTGGACTTCCCCCCTACACCGGGCGGGTCGTGGAGAGCCAGTCGAAGAAGTGGAGGTACGGCGTCCCGATGGTCGATCAGCCCAAGCTGCAGCCGCTCCTAGAGGGGCTAGAGAGGCTACGCAGCCGTGGCCTTTTGGCAGCTGTGGTCGTGGTGGCCTTCCACCACTAGAGGGTGCTGCCACTGATGGCTTGGTGGCGGTGCCTATTCGACATGACATCGAACGAGCCGATCGATGGTGTCCGGATGTCCACCGTCGCCCTCTCCGATGAGGAGATTCTACGTCGAGTGAGAGAGACGGTGGAGGGGCGGCTGAGGAGCAGTGGTCTGACCCCGTTCACGATGCACCCATCGTGGGGGTACCTCTCTCTGGTAAGTCAAGCGCCGCTGCGGCCCCCGAGGCCTCCTTGCTCCTCGCATTTTCCTGTTCCCTTATTTGTGTTCGCCATTCCTACAGGGGATGAGGAACGTGCGAGCCTCCCCACCGCCTATTCCTGAGGACGCAGAGTGGTGGGCGGTGAACCAGGCGCACGCTGAGGCGCAAAAGAAGCGGAAAGACACCAAGGAGGCAAAGCGCAAGAGGAAGATCCTTGAGCGTGAAGAGCTAGAGAAACATCACCGGCATCAGAGGCACGAGGGTCTCCTGGTGGAGCCATCTCCATCACCATCGTTGTCGGATTCCTCGAGCGATGACGATGAGAGTGAGGTTGGGCGGGGTATCCTAGACCATCTCCCTGACATTAGGGGGATGGCGTTCGGGGCATCAGCGAGCAGCCCGGTGTTTCCAGGAGGAGGAGGAGAAGATGTCTCGGGGCTGGCAATCGCCCACCCTAGGGCCGAGGCCGACGCGCTCGAGGCACGGGTGTTAGGGAAGCGCGCCATCAATCCAGTGGGCTCAACGGCGGAGGTGGAGTAGGCGGTGGCGGGGGCGATGCAACTACCCTCATAGAGGGTCGAGGGGCGCCAGAGTTCGGCGATGGCCAGCCGGCACCGGCAGACATGGAGGCCGTGCCACCGCCGCCGCTACCACCATTGCAGAGGAGGGACATAGTGCCGAAACGGTTGTGTCCCCGTTCGAGGTGAGTGTTTTTTTCAGCAGAGTTGGCAGCACCTCCCATTTATTCCTTGGTCGTATGCTGACCTTGTCGGTGTTTTGCCTTCAGCCGAAAGCGTCAGGCAGAAGTGCCCGTCTTGGCGCCACATAAGGTGCTCAAGGTGAGCACCAGCTCCACCACCCAATGGGTGGTAGAGGCACAAGCCGCCATACAACGTGGCACGGCATCAGCAAGGGCCAACCCAGAGGAGCCGGTTGCCTAGGGAGAGGCTACCAAGGTAGCCGTGAAGCGAGCGGAGGAGGAAGAGCCTACGCCCCGTGAGGCCGAGGCCCATGAGTTAGATGGGGCCGAGGCACCTTTAGTCACCGAGGCCATCGAGGGCGAGGCCGAGGCCCCTTAGACTTCCAAGGCCAAGGCGATGGAGGCCAGGGTGCCCAGGGCCACCGAGGCCGAGGTGGCAGAGGTTGAAGCCCCTGGGACCTATGAGGCTGGGGTGGTGGAGGCCAGCGTGAGCGCGGCGAAGCCGGCGGCCTAGGAAGCGGAGACGAAGGCGGGACAAGCTTCAATACCGCCCCCGGTCCAAGGCCCGCCGCCGTCACAGCAGAGCGCTCGGGAAGTGGAGGTCTATTCAATCTCCTCCAACGATACTTCCTGGGGGAAGGAGGTGGTGGATGCCAAGGCGGCCAGCACCGTGGAGCAGCCTACTCCAACCTCTAGTGAGGGAAGCTCGGCCCTTATGCGGGTACAACCCGAGCCCTATGGGTGGGATCACCCGCATGTCTTGTGGCAGAGCCAGGATGACCCTGAGGGGGAGCCTCTGTTCGCCCTCGAGGACACGGCTGAGGGGGGGCGCTAGAGCTCTTTCGAGCAATACTGCCGTCTTGCGGAGCGGTCACTGCGGACAGTGCCGTCCATCATGGCTGATGATCTACCCAGTGTTGCCCAGGTATGTGTCTTCTTTTCTCATACGGTGTTGTCTTTTTCCGAGTTTTCTCGTAGTGCATGACCCCTGATCTGCCTATCTAGGAGCTCGAGTCTCGGTCCCTCGGGAAGTCGCTGTTCCTCCAGTGGGAGAGGGACGTCTAGGACCAGCTCCAGTGGTAGAAGGACTTGCTCGCCCATGCCAACGAGCTTCTATTGGCGTGGAGCATGGAGGTGGAGGACCTTCATCTTCGCGGTGCTGATATGAAGGCCGAGGCGGCCACGTCTCGAGAGCAGGCCACCCCTTTGGTGGTGCGGATCAAGGAGCTAGAGGAGGAGCTGACCCGGGTGGCCGGTGAGCAGGACACCTTTAGGTCCCAGGTTGAAGAAGCGACGGCCTCTACCAAGGCCATTGCTGGGCAGCTAGGGATGGAGCGGGGCATGCACCTGCTAATGAAAGACGCCCTGGTGGAGGCCCTCAAGGTGGCCGAGGCCTCCCGAGCTGAGGCTTTGGTCTGGAAGGGAAAGGCCGAGGGTGAGTCCTGTTCCCCTTGTTTTATTTATTTTTCTTGCGTTCGACCCCTAACTCCCCGATGTGATGCAGAGTTGGAGAAGGAGGCTTCTAGGGCGGCCGAGGCCTCTCGGGTCGAGGTCCAGCGCTAGAAAGAGAAAGCCGAGGGTGAGTCCCATAGGCCTTCGCCCTTGTTTGGCTTATTTTCTTTTGCGCTTAACCCCATCCTGCTTATCTTGGCATAGGGTTCGAGAAGGAGGTCTCCTGGACAGCTGAGGCCTCTCAGGTCGAGGTCTAGCACTGGAAAGACAAAGCTAAGGGTGAGTCCCGTAGGCCTTCGCCCCTGTTTGGCTTATTTTCTTTTGCTCTTAACCCCATCCTACTTGTCTTGACGTAGGGTTGGAGGAGGAGGCTTCCTGGGCAGCTGAGGCCTCTGTTGAAGTGTAGGCAGTGCTCGAGGCCGAGATTGGGGAGCACAATGCATTGCAGAGCACCGCCCATACCGCCTACGAGGCCCTAGAGGTTGGGGGGTCAAGTCGAGCAGCTCCCTCAGGAGCCGCTTAATCACATTGAGCGGCCAAGTGTGCGAGCAACTCTAGGGGGCGCTGCACACGGGCGTCAAGCGTGTCCTGGCCGTCGTCTCCTCACACTATGCCGGCGTCGACCTTGAGGCCATCAGTGACGGCTACATCTTGGATGAGGATGACGAGGAGGCCAATGAGGAGGTCATGAAGCTGATGGAGGCGGCTGAGGTCCCCGGCACGGCACTGGCCAAGTTTTTCGAAGAGGAGGTGGTTCCTCCCACGCCGTCCGCTGAAGCTGGTGACCCTAAGCCTTGACCTAGGCCAAAGAGGCCATGTAAACAGATTAGGATTATCGTACCGTGACGCTTGTGGCCGTCGAGGCCTTTTTTAAAGTACTTATGTGTCTACGCCTTTTAATTGTTTTTATGGTATTTTCGAGCCTCTGCCCTCTGTCTCGTTTCTGAACATATCTTTTGCAAAAAACTTCCTCAGAACCTAAGCTGCCCTCGGGGAAAAAGGTGGTGAGGGAGTGCCGTAGCCCAGAGGTGTAGGCCATCTCGTGGCTCGACCGGCCTTTTGGCCCTAAGACAGACTTTTGGTCCTTAGGTCTTTTACAATCGATTTGTTAGAGAATGCTAGGGAGTTTGGTGTAGAAATTTATTCAAAAAATGATTAAAACGGTGCCTGGGACTTAGGGGGGGTTCCCCCCCTTCTAGCCCCTAAGGGAGGCTCAGTTCTATAGAGGCAGAGTTGAGTCACCCTTATGGTGTTATCGTAATGCTGAGCCCCACGATGGGCTCGGAGGGTTTCTCGAAAAATTAGAACAACTAAAGAACACTTCTTTATTGCATTTCGAGAAACAATGTATACAATGCTTAGAAATTTAAGGGTAGAAGCGATGTAGCTGTTCTATATTCCAAGCATTGGTGAGGATTGCGCCCTTCTCGTTGGCTAGCTTGTAGGTCCCAGGCTTTAGCACTTGGGCAACGATGTAGGGCCCTTCCCATGGCGGGGTCAGCTTGTGGCAGCCCTTGTTGCTCTACCTCAGTCTCAGTACCAGGTCGCCCACCTTTAGGTCTCGGCTTCGAATGCGCCAGTCTTGATAGCGTTGTAGGGCTTGCTGGTACTTGGTCGAATGTAGCAGCGCAACATCTCGGGCTTCCTCTAGTTGGTCGAGGGCGTCTTCGTGGGCAGTGCGGTTGCTTTGCTCGTTGTAGGCTTGTAGCCTCGGGGAACCATACTCCAAGTCAGTGGGGAGGATGGCCTTGGCTCCATAGACCAGGAAGAACGGTGTGAATCTCGTGGCTTGGCTCGAAGTGTTCCTCAGGCTCCGAATGACCGACGGGAGTTCGGCAAGCCATTTCTTGCCAAATTTCTTCAATCGGTTGTATATTCTTGGCTTGTGGCTTTGTAGGATCATGCTATTGGCACACTCTACTTGGCTGTTTGTCCTAGGGTGTCCTACGGCCGACCAGGCCACATGGATGTGGTGGTCGTCGCAGAACATTAGGAACTTGTGGTCGGTGAATTGTGTCTGTTGTCAGTGATGATGGTGTTTGGAACCCTGAACCTATGGATGATATTAGTGAAGAACAGCACTGCCTTCTTAGATTTGATTCGATTGATCGGATGAGCCTCGATCCACTTGGAGAACTTATCGATCGCTACCAGCAGATGGGTGTAGCCCCCGGGGGCTTTCTGCAGAGGCCCAACCATGTTGAGCCCCCACACAGTGAATGGCCATGTGATGGGGATGGTTTGGAGGGCTTGGGCTAGGAGATGCGTCTGTCGTGCATAGTACTAGCACCCCTTGCAGGAGCGTAATAGCTTGGTGGCATCGACAACCGCCGTTGGCCAGTAGAACCCTTGGCAGAAGACATTTCCGATGAGCGTCCGAGGCGCTGCATGGTGCCCGCATGCTCCCACGTGCAGGTCCCAAAGTAGGGCTTGGCCTGCCTCGGTGGTGATGCATCGTTGGAGGATGCCAGATGGGCTTCGCCTGTACAACTCGCCGTTGCTGAGGACGTAAGTTTTGGCTCATCGCGCAAGCCATCGGGCTTTGGTCCTATCTGCAGGAAGCTCTCCTCGAATGAGGCAATCAAGGATTAGGACTCGCCAGTCCATGCCCTGGTTGGCCTCAGGAGGCTCCGCATTGACTTCCATGACCTCAGGCTCAGCTGAAGGGGTCTCGGTGACAGAGGGGACCTCGGGCCCTATGGTGGGCTCGATCGGTGGGCCCTCTTCCACCGCCGAGGTGTAGTCGATGGAAGGCTTGTGGAGGTCTTTGGCGAAGGCGTTCGGGGGGACCAGGGCCCGTGACGACGCCATCTTTACCAGTTCATCCGTGGCCTCATTAATTTTTTGCGTGATGTGGTTGAGTTCGAGACCGTTGAATTTGTCTTCAAGGCGACATACCAGCTTGTAGTACGCCTCCATTTTGGGTCATGGCAGTTCGACTCCATCACTTGATCGACGACCAGCTACGAATTGCCCCATACGTCGAGATGCCGTACTCCAAGTTCGATGGCGATCATCAAGCCATTGACGAGGGCCTCATATTCGGCTACGTTGTTGGAGGCAACAAAGTGGAGCCGAATCATGTAGCGCATGTGCACTCCGAGGGGTGAGATGAAGAGCGGACCTGTGCTTGCCCCTGTCTTCATCAGGGACCTGTCGAAGTACATGGTCTAGCATTCCGCCTAGACTTGAGCAGGTGGCAGTTGGGTGTCGGTCCACTTAGCCACAAAATTGGCCAAGACCTGAGATTTAATTGCTTTCCGAGGTGTGAAAGATAGGGCTTCCCCCATGAGTTCGACGGCCCACTTGGCTATCCTACTCGAGGCCTCCCGGTTATGAATTATCTCTCCTAGAGGGAAAGACAACACCACGGTCACCGGGTGGGACTCAAAGTAGTGACGTAGCTTGCGTCGAGCCAAGACTATGGCGTAGATCGCTTCTAGATGTAGGGGTAGCATGTCTTAGTCTCAGAGAGCACCTCGTTGATGAAGTAAATAGGTCGTTGGACGGGTAGAGCATGCCCCTCTTCCTGCCTCTCGACCACCACGGCCGCGCTTACCACTTGGGTCGTTGCGGCGACGTAGAGTAAGAGGGCCTTGCCCTTAGCCAACGGTACTAGGACAGGAGGATTGGTGAGCAGTGCCTTGAGCTTGGCGAGGGCTTCTTCGGCCTTGGGGGTCCAAGAAAAGCGTTCCAATTTCCTCAAGAGGCGGTACAGGGGCAAGCCTTTTTTGCCAAGGCGTGAGATGAAGTGGCTCAGGGCCGCAAGGCATCCCATAACCCTCTGTACTCCTTTGAGGTCTCGAATTGGTCCCATATTGGTCACGGCCGAGACCTTCTCCGGGTTGGCCTTGATGCTGCGTTCTGAGACTATGAATCCCAAGAGCATGCCTCGGGGGACCCCGAAGACACACTTCTCGGGGTTGAGCTTGATGCCCTTCTCTCTAAGACATCTGAAGGCTATTTCCAAGTTGCCGATGAGATCACTGGCCTTCCTGGACTTGACCATGATGTTGTCCACATAGGCCTTGATGGTTCACCCATTGTGCTCGCCAAAGACATGGGTCATGCACCGCTGGTATGTGGCCCCTGCGTTTCTGAGGCCAAATGGCATAGTCAGATAGCAGTACATGTCGAATGGTGTGATGAAAGAAGTCATGAGTAGGTCTGACTCTTTCATCTTGATTTGATGGTAACTGGAATACACATCAAGGAAGGATAGGGTTTCACATCCCACAGTGGAGTCAATGATTTGGTCGATTCAAGGTAATGGGAAAGGGACTTTTGGACATGCTTTATTCAAACCAGTGTAGTCTACACACATTCTTCACTTCCCATTTTTCTTCTTAACTAATACAGCATTAGCTAACCACTCCGGATGAGATACTTCCTTGATGAATCTGGCCGCCAAAAGCTTCTGCACCTCCTCGCCGATGGCCCTGCACTTTTCCTCGTCGAATCAGCGCAAGCACTGCTTCACCGGTCTGGAGCCAGCCCAGATGTCTAAGGCGTGCTTGGCGACCTCCCTCTGTATGCCTGGCATGTCCGAGGGACTCCATGCGAATACATCGGTGTTCGCGTGAAGAAAGTTGATGAGCACGGCTTCCTATTTGATGTCGAGGGTGGCGCTGATCCTCAGCGCCCAATCATCGGGGCAGGTGGGGTCGAGCGGGACGAGCTTGATGGCCTCCGCGGGCTCGAAAAGTCCTAGCACAATCAGGCACCTCGCTACCTAGTAGGTCAAGGTTGACAATGAGGGTCTCGGCCTCCACGAGAGCCTCTACGTACTTGATGAATTCGGCATTGTAGTCATAAGCATGCTCGTACGTGGACTCGACAGTGATGACATCGTTGGGGCCCGGCATCTTGAGCTTGAGGTAGGTGTAGTTGGGGACGGCCATGAACTTGGTGTAGCATGGCCACCCTAGGATGGCATGGTAGGTTCCCTTGAACCCAACCACCTCGAAGGTGAGGACCCCCTTGCGGTAGTTGGAGGGAGTGCTGAAGCAGACGGGTAGGTCGATGTGCCCGAGGGGTCGCATGCGTTTCCCCGGCATGATGCTGTGGTGTTGACACTATTTTTTGCACGTGTTAAAATGATCAGAGTGGACTAATCGGCAAGGGGAAAGTTACTGTATACTTTGATAGCCGATGAAAGCCAGCTTGTATTGATGGTTGCCGATAGCTGGTGATGCCAATGAAGGGAGGCTTAAAGACTACTGCCGAACTGACTCTGCCGATGAAACAGGGAGTATGCCGATGAAGGAAGACTTGAGGACTACTGCCGATGAAACAAGGAGTATGCTGATGAGGGAAGACTTGAAGACTATTGTCGATGAAACAGGGGGTATGCCGATGGGAAGGAGGACGGTGAGATTTCCATCGTAATTGAGGCGGACAGGGAAATAGATAGGAGTTGATTTCCTTTTCTATATTTGTTAGAGTATGATTCATGTAAGAGTCACGTGTTTCTTTAGATATGGGCTTGGTGTCCTAGTTGTGTTTGGTTGTGTCTCTTTAGATCAGGGTATAAATATGGAGTGAGGGGCAATGTAATTAGATATATCAATCAATATCAAAACCAATTTTTACTCCCATTTGCATCTACTTACTTTTCGGCGACTTCGTCAATTTGCATTATTTTCTCTTTACGAGTTCTCATTGATTCGGCGAGCTGCATCACTTCAGTGCGACCTTCGGCGATCCTCGAGTTCCGCATGAGTACCTCTTGGCCATGACTTCCGGGCGTATCGCTGTTGTCAGGACCAAAGTGCTCGTATCTTCATCCTTGTCGATTAACAGGTCAAATCGACTGGCACGCCTTGGATATCGATTCGGGTATTAGCCCTTTGTGTTTGCAGATCCACTTTTGCATCAACACATCTTTTGGCACGCCCAGTGGGACCAATCAATCTGATCAATATGTTCAATTCCGAGATCGATGTGGGGAACATTATCGCGGTATCAGAAGAAGATCTTAAGGAAGAACAGAGGCAGGCTATGGAAAAGGCCGTAGAAGAATACAGGCAGCTTTGTCTGAAATCGTTTAGCCTGAACAAGAGTGGACAAGTCATCCAGAAGCAAGATTTGCCATTGCCTCAGCAGGTTACCTTTGACTCCAATCCTGGTAAACTTCAAGAGATGGTTAATTCTGCAGTAAATCATGCTTTGATTAATCATTCCAATGTGTTGTCCAATACTATTCATAATGCTGTGGTTCGAACTCTCAAGGAAGGACAAGCGTCACCGCATTATGTTGGGCCTGCCTATCACCAACCAGAGCCGACATCTGTCAATACTTCATCGGCTTCCTCGGCCGTTGTGGGTACAGAAGTTACTTCTTCTCTAGTATTGGTAGGCTTACCTAATATTCAATCTACACCGATACGATCAGATCCGGTACTACCAGGAGGACAAATTCAGCTTAGTACAGATCTATCGGCATCAGCTATGTCAGGCCCTGTGTCTCAGAATAGCCAGATTCCTACTAATTGGTGGGGATATGGTATGCCTCCGGAGTCATCTGCTTTCAATCCTGGATTACCTCAAGTGTTTGATGCAGTAGGAAAAGCTCCTATACCATCGGCTGTTTCACCGATGGCCCAAGTGCCTCAATATGCCACAGCAACTACTGTGCAACCAACTCTAGGGGGTTTCCAGATGCCTTTGGTTCAAACGCCCAGTTCAAATCCATCGGCAAGCTTACTGCCGATGCAGCAGAAAGCCCCTGTTATGAGTCAAACTGGGGTTCAGTTTATGCCTCAAGCTGGTTATAATTATCCAACAATGTCAGCAAATTACCAGCCATCGGTAAGTTTTGTACCGATGGGTTCTAATAATGGTTGGTCAGGACAGTTACCTGTTCAATATACAGTTCAGCAAAATCAACAGATTGCAGGGATTCAACAAGGTTATATGCAAGCTGGTGTCCAGAATCAAGCATCGGCAGCTCAGCCGATGAATCCTTTCCAACAGGTTAATGGACCACAAGTAACGGCAAATATGCCGATTGCTGGAGATCGTGGGCCACAAAGATATGTGAAAGGATATCAGCAGGTACCTCCTGTAGAAATTTAGCCAGTTCATCAGCAGGAAGCTGATGCTTTTTGGGCCGATAGGATAGCAGAAATTATGAAGGATCAGTTTGGGACAAAGCCCAAGGTCAATACTTATTCTTATCGGACTCCATATCCTCCTGCATATGATTTAATTCCTCTCCCAAATCGGTACAAGGTACTAGATTTCACTAAATTCTCCGGGCAGAATGATACATCAACAATGGAACACGTCAATCGCTTCATTATTCAATGTGGAGAGGCAGCTAGCAGAGATGAATTAAGAGTTCGATTATTTTCATCATCTTTGTCTGGATCGGCATTTACGTGGTTCATTTCATTACCACCAAATTCTATTATTACCTGGGCTGATCTAGAAAAACAATTTCATAAGTATTTCTTTGCTGGAATCCATGAAAAGAAGCTTACCGATTTAGTAAGATTGAGACAGCGCAATGATGAATCGGTAGAGAGCTTTGTGCAAAGACTACGAGATGTAAAAAATAAGTGCTACAGTCTGGTGCTGGATGATCGGCAGCTTGCCGATCTGGCTTTCCAAGGGTTATTGCCACATCTTAAAGACAGATATGCTTCTCAGGAGTTTGAAAGCCTCAGTCATCTTGTGCAAAGGATCTCTGATCAAGATACTAGGGTTTTTGAACCTAAAAAGAATTGGAGTAAAAAGGTATCATTTGTTGAAGAAGTAGGAGATTCTGATTCTGATGAAGAACCAGTTATCGGCTTAGCTGAGTGGGTTAAGAATAAAAAGCCGATATCTTGTCCCTTTGGTCAAAAAGAGCCAGAAAAGTTTACCTTTGATATCACCAAGGCTGACAAAATATTTGATCTTCTACTTCAAGAGGGCCAAATTAAGCTGTCACCTAATCATGTGATCCCATCAGCAAAAGAGTTGAAGAAGATCTTATACTGCAAATGGCACAATGCAACTTCACACAGTACAAATGAGTGCAAGGTGTTCAGGCAACAGTTACAATCGGCTATTGAATCTGGGAGAATTAAGTTTGGTACTTCCAATGCCCAAAGGCCGATGAAAATTAATCAACACCCTTTTCCAGCAAATACATTGGAGGCCAAAGGGAAGACCAAGGTATTGACGTCCGAGGCTGCTGAGAAAAACGCATCAGTGGATCCCCAACATCAGATAACTACCGATGATGCAAAAAGTAAGGGTTTGCTGGGAGAAAGCAGTAGTTCCAAAAAAACCTCCTCGACCTGGCATTGTGATTACTCATCGAAGGCAGCAGGAGGGTTGGCGTCAGCGTAATGATCGATATCGACAACAGCAAGAAGAAAGACGTCGGGAAGAGTGGCATCGGCATAAAGATCATTGGAGGTGCCCGTTTTTTATCCATTGCTGGGAAGAAGGTATTAAATTGCCAACTGTTGAAAATTGCCCTGAGTGCAATGGTTATTATGGGGTCAATTGGTCAGAAAGAAGATTTCAACCTGGCAATCAGGGTTTATTTATCAATGAGCCGATCAGAAGCAGAGCATCAGTGCATGATCGGCTGGGGGGCAGACTTAGTGTACATGAAAGGCTTGGTAAACGCGCTGGATATTTTCCAAGGAATCAAGAGGAGCTTGAGGAAATGGCAAATGCAAGAGTTCCCGATGAGGAAATATTCTATAGGGACCCTAATATACGCCGTGTAGAATCGACTAGGACCTGTTATCAGCCGGTTTGGAAAACCAAGTTTCCTCGATGGTGCCCGGAGGGTCTAACAAAGACACAGAGAAGGAGGATGCAACGTGAGCGTCAGGAGGGTTTATACCAAGAGGAAAATTCCTCCAATGAGAGGTCCGGTCATCAGCAGTGGCAGGTAAAACATAAAAATAAGGGTCCATCGGCAGATGTTAATATGGTATTCATGTTGCCGATGGATTTTTTGGCACTATCTGATAATGAGGAAGAAGTTGTTCTCTCTGATCAAGTAGCTCAGTTGACACTAGATCCAATGATGGCTGTTTTTGAGAAACCTACCGATGACGAGAGACAGCATCTTAAGGCTTTGTTTGTGAAGGGCAGAGTTGATGGGCAGCCTATGTCTAAGGTACTTATTGATGGAGGGGCTGTGATTAATATTATGCCTTATGTGATGTATCGGAAACTTGGTAAGGGAGATCAAGACTTGACCAAAACCGATATGATGCTGAAAGATTTTGAAGGCAATGTGTCACCGGCTAAAGGGGCAGTATGCGTTGAATTGACCATCGGCAGCAAAACCTTGCCGACGACGTTCTTTGTTATTAATGGCAAGGGTGCATATAATCTGCTTCTAGGGAGGGATTGGATTCATGCTAATTGTTGTGTTCCTTCTACAATGCATCAATGCCTCGTACAGTGGATTGGGGATAAGATTGAGGTTGTCCCTGGTGATTCTTCTTATATCATCGCATCGGCAGAATTAGATACTTATGAGCGAACTAAATGCATATCAAGAGAAGCTTGGGAAAAAGAGTTCCTTAGAGTTGCTGATTATGAAATTCCACCGATCCAAGCAGTCGGTTCTGAAGAAGAATTTTAATGGATAGGTTTGCCGATGATAGAAAATTAGGTCAAGGGTTCACATCGGCAGATGATTTAGTAGAAGTAGATATCGGTGATGGCGATAGGCCAAGACCTACTTTTATTAGTGCTAAGTTAGATTCCAAGTGTAAGCAGCAAATAATTAATGTGTTAAAGGAGTATAAAGATTGTTTTGCTTGGGATTATACTGAGACGCCTGGATTAGACCGATCGGTAGTTGAACATCGGTTACCTATCAAATCTAGATTTCAGCCACATCAGTAGCCAGCGCGCCGATGCAACCCTAATATACTTCCTGATATTAAGGCCGAAATAACTAAATTAATTGAGGCAAAGTTTATTCGGCAGTGTCGATATGCAGAGTGGATCTCTAATGTGGTTCCTGTTTATAAGAAAAATGGAAAACTTCGTGTTTGTATTGATTTCAGGAATCTCAACAAAGCCACACCGATGGATGGCTATCCAATGCCGATTGCTGATTTATTGATTGATGCTGCAGCCGGACATCAAATTATCAGCTTTATGGATGGTAATGCAGGCTACAATCAAATATTTATGGCTGAAGAAGATATTCCCAAGACTGCTTTCAGATGTCCAGGTCATGTAGGGTTGTTTGAGTGGGTAGTCATGACGTTTGGCTTGAAAAATGCCGGTGCTACTTATCAGAGAGCTATGAACTTTATTTTTCATGAATACATCGGCACATTAGTGGAGATCTACATTGATGATGTGGTGATTAAGTCTGGAGATGTCACAAAACATCTAGCCGATCTACGAACGATACTGGAATGTACAAGGAAGCATGGATTGAAGATGAATCCTAATAAATGTGCATTTGGTGTATCGGCAGGTCAATTCTTGGGTTTTATGGTGCATCAGCGGGGCATCAAAATCAGTAGGAAGTCTATTGATGCAATTAACAAGGTGGTTGCTCCTGCCAATAAGACTGAATTGCAATCTTTGATCGGTAAGATTAATTTCATTAGAAGATTCATATCTAATCTGTCGGGTAAGATCAAGGCTTTCAGTCCATTACTTAAATTGAAGGCCGATCAGGAATTTGTATGGGGAGCTGAGCAGCAGTTAGCCCTTGATGAAATTAAGAAATATTTAACAAATCCTCCAGTGCTAGTTCCACCTCAACACGGGAAGCCTTTCAGGTTGTATTTGTCAGCTGATGAAACTGTTATTGGTTCAGCTCTTATTCAAGAATTTGAAGGGAAAGAACATGTTATTTATTATCTAAGCAGAAGATTAGTGGATGCTGAGACAAGGTATTCGGCCGTCGAAAAATTATGTCTATGTTTATACTTTTCTTGTGTCAAATTGAGACATTATTTGTTATCTGCCGAATGTACGGTCATATGCAAAGACGACGTAGTCAAGTACATGCTGTCAATGCCGATATTAAGTGGTAGAATCGGCAAGTGGATTTTAGCATTATCAGAATTTGAACTACGTTACGAATCGACCAAGGCAGTTAAGGGGCAAGTTATGGCTGATTTTGTTACTCAGCATTGTAATACAGTGGACTCTCTGGAGATTGCCCCTTGGACACTTTTCTTCGATGGTTCCACATGCGGTGAAGGAGCAGGTATCGGCATTGTGTTGATTTCACCTTAAGGAAGGAAATATGAGTTTTCATTGCCGATTGTTGCTACATCGACAAACAATCAGGCTGAATACCAAGCCTTGATAAAAGGGTTAGAATTACTGAAGGAGATACGTGCCGATGCTGTTGAAATCTTTGGTGATTCTATGCTAGTTATAAATCAATTGGCTGGAATTTATGAATGTCGAAGTGAAGCTTTGATTTCGTATTATGAAAGATGTTTGCAATTGTTGAAAGGATTTAGAGATTTTCGTCTTGAACATATCTCTCGGTTGCATAATGAGGAAGCTAATCGACTAGCTCAACATGCTTCAGGGTATCAACTTATTCAGGAAGTGCTAACATCGGCAGTTGATACCGATGACTGGAGGAAGGAGGTTGTCGATTATTTAAAGGATCCATATAGAAAGGTTGAGAGACGTATAAGGTTCCAAGCTACTAAGTATGTGCTCCTCGATGATGAATTATATTATCGAACTATAGATGGAGTTTTACTCAGATGTGTTGGCAGTGATGAATCGAAAACTTTGATGGGTGAAATTCATGAAGGAGTGTGTGGTGCGCATCAATCGGCTTTCAAGATGAAGTGGATGATCAGAAGGAATGGATACTATTGGCCGACTATTCTTGAAGATTGTTTTAAATATTTTAAAGGATGTCAGGGATGTCAAAAGTTTGGTAATATTCAAAGAGCGCCTGCATCGGCTATGAACCCTATAATCAAACCGTGGCCGTTCCGGGGATGGGCTATTGATCTCATTGGTCAGATTTATCCGCTATCGAGTAAGGGACATAAATTTATTCTGGTTGCTACCGATTATTTCACAAAATGGGTTGAGGCAATTCCTTTGAAAAAGGTGACATCGGTTAATATGATTGATTTTGTGAAAGAGCATATTGTTTATCGATTTGGTATTCCTCAGACTATCACTACCGATCAGGGCACTATGTTTACATCAGGAGAATTTGATGAGTTTGCTGTAGGTATGGGAATTAAAGTTTTAAATTCTTCTCCATATTATGCTCAAGCTAATGGTCAAGCTGAGGCTTCTAACAAAGGGGTCATCAAACTCATTAAGCGCAAAATTGAAGAAAATCCTAGGAGGTGGCATACAGTATTAAATGAAGCCTTGTGGTCATATCGGATGTCATGTCATGGTGCAACCAAAGTAACGCCTTATCAGTTAGTATATGGACATGATGCAGTATTGCCTTGGGAAATTAAAGTTGGCTCTAGGCGAATACGTTCTCAAGATCAGCTGACAGCCGATGATTATAATACTCTTATGAAGGATGAGTTGGAAGATGTGGCGGGTCATCGGTTAAGGGCTTTAGTTAGCATCGAAGAAAATAAGAAAAGAGTAGCCAGATGGTATGACAAGAAGGTGAAGATAAAGGAGTTTGCCGATGGAGATCTGGTCTGGAAATTGGTTTTACCGATTGGGACTAAAAGTTCAAAGTTTGGAAAGTGGTCTCCTAATTGGGAAGGTCCATATCGGATAAATCAGTCTGTTCCTGGTAACGCATATATTCTAGAAACCCTCGAAGGGGTTGTGTTTCCTAGAGCATTAAATGGAAAATATTTAAAGAAATATTACCCTAGTATCTGGATGGATGCATAAAAGTATAAGTGCCGATAACAGTCCTATCGGCTAGAATTATGCAAGGATGTCAATGTCTCATAAAGTGCCGATACAATAAACAAGATTACAAGTTCAACAAGGATTGGATAGCTAATATCGCACGCAGGCGAATCTACTCGGCTTCCTCCATTTCTTTGATATTGTCATCGGCAGTACCCTCCACAGGCTTGAGTTTTTTCTTCATGGCCAAAGCTTTGCGAGCCTGGATATCTCTTTCTTGCTGAAGGGTTTTGATGGCATTGGGTAGCTGGCTTTCTTCTTGTTGAGCATGAGTTAAGGCTGCATCGATTTCCTTCAATTCAGCCAATAGAGCCATCTTCCTTGCTGATAAATCCAAGATTTTCTGCTTAAGTTCAGCACCCGAAGTCTGCAAGTTACCGATGCCCTTGTGCTTCTCATCGGCAATTTGTTTCAGTTGTAGCATCTCTTCTTTGAGTTGAGCCTGAGCTGCTCTATCGGCAATACGTTGAGCAGCCCATTGATATTGTAGTTGGTGACTCTCTAAATGGGCTGCTGGGAAGAGTACTTCTTCAACATCGGCAGGGACCTGGCCATGGATTGTTTTGAAAATTGCCTTTGCGGGGTCCGAGTCATCTACCAGTTGGGCGGTATCCTGCTGTAGCAAGTTCAGGAGAGCTTCCAACCTGGACTTAGTTTTTGCCGATATTGTTCCCAGTGCAAGGGAAGAACTTGTTTCCTCTCCATCATCGTCAGAGATGTCAATAGCGAAGGAGAATAGGCTGTTTGGGGAGTCTTGTTCCTGAGAGAAAGAAAAGGAGGTCGGTTAAGGATAAGTATGAATATTGTAAATCAGCTAGGTTAATCGGTTTACCTGTTTCAAGGCAATTTCTTGTGCTTGACTGGAAGAAACAACCTGGAGTGTGCCGTGTGAGGGATCGGCTGAGCTTGCCGATGGGATGTCCTCTATGACTTCATCAGTGGTTGGCTCTTGAGGTATGATGACCGATGACATTGGGGCAGATGTAGGGATCGGCATGGACCTTTGTCATTTTGGCTGTGCCTCGGCATCTGTTAAAGCTTTGCGCTTTGCTTGGGCATCGGCAACGATTGGCTGGGGGGCATCGGCACTTGTTGGTTGTGAAGCTTGGATGTCTGGTACGCTTGCCGATGTACCCAATTGTTGCTGCAAAACAAGTGTAAGGTATGATATTTAACGGATAAAATGAGAAGTCAAGAGAATACCTCTGAAGGTTTGTCAAAAGAAGTGGTGCTTGATATCGGAGGAATTGCCGATAACGATCCAGTGGCAGCTCTTACCCCCTGATGATTAATGTTAATACAGTTTGTAATCGGTATAAGTAGAAATAAACAAGGTTGTTACCTTGAATGCCTTGACCAAGGTTGTAGCAGCAGCCGATGGAGTGGCCCTAGCTGTAGCCAATTTGGACTTAGAGGTGATGGTCTTGGTACGGATCTTCTGGTGGGTCAAAGCAGTTAAGGTGGGGGCATTGTAGCCGATCGGTGATATTGGGGAAACAGGCTGAAGATTGAAGGGTTTCCCACTTTTGCTCACCGATGGTGCTGGGTTGTTAACCTGTCATAAGAGAGTCAGTTACTGATATATGTAGGGAAAAAGCAAAAAGGAGTTAAAAGAAACTTACTGCGTCGTCAGGGATGGCATATTCAGGGTCGATCATGTGCCGATATGTGTGAGCAGAAGTTGCAAACAGTTGTTCCTTCCACTCTCGCCACCATTGCTTGTATGACTCGGTGATGAAGGATACTGGCGTCCAGGTGGATATATCAACATCTGTGGTATCGGCATCGGGGGAGAGTTGTACTACCTTGTTCCAATCTGTTCCACAGGTGATTGTTTCCCTGGGTTTGATCACATCGGCAAAGCAAAGTTTGATTGGCAGTTGCCCAAAAGCCAATTGACGGGATACTGCCGATGGGTTGTAAAATTCATATGAAATGTTGGTGTTTTTCCCGCTACCAAATGTATTTACTAGAATTGCCCTGGGAGTAATGATGGCCATCATGAGTTCCTTATCCTGATTTAGGGTGTCATCGGCAAAGTTGAAAAGAAGGGGAAATCTGTTTTCCTCGTCAATATAAGGTACCCAGGCCCTATGATCATGAGAAAGACCATTGTAGAAGTTTTGGAAGAATCTGCCGATCTGGTCTTCATTGGCCTCTGTTCCAGGAAGGACAATTATGGCTTCACCAAAATTGAGGGGTGAGCGTGTTGCCAATTCATCATCCCCAAGCACATGGTCTTCAGCAATTTCTCGTGGGAATTGTTGGGCAAAAAAGTCCCATTGCAAACGTTTATGCATATGGGCATTCAGCCACATGTTGATAAACCACCACGGGCCTCCTAGGTTGCCGATGGGTTCGCCAAGCAGAAGTTTCTGAGACACTTGATGAAGAAGATGATAAGTGGAGCTCAGAAGGTATCGGCCAAGAGGAAACCTTACACCATTAGCCAAAAGTTCAGCTGCGGGGAGGAAGGCGTTGGTTGGTCCTACTGATCGACCACAGAAGATAAATTTTTCTAACCACATATTCAAGAATGTGGCATGTTCCCTCTAGTTAAGTGTCCCAGTCTTCTGGTATTCTTGAATGTATCTTGTCCAACCGCCGATGTTGCGGGTATTCACCCTATATTCAGATTTTCTACCATAAATGGAGCCTTCATCGGCAGTTGAAATATCCAAGCCAGTGAGCATGTGGACATCGGCAAGTGTAGGAGTAGCTGGGCCATGTCCAAACATAAAAGTGTTTGTTGTGTCTGACCAGAAGTAAGCAGCTGCAATCATCATCGATTCATTCTTCTGCATATCGGCAATAGATAACCTAATGCATTGGTCTAACTTCCGTTCTGCCTAGTATACTTGCATCGATCTATTAACCCTCAAGTACCAATCTTTCCACCCTTTGGTGGTTTTGGGCCAAGATCGGAATGTGTCTTTCCATAAATTCAGAGAGAAATTTTGGGCTCTAAAGGGGATTCTGTTAACCTCTGCATTAATCAGATCGGTTGGATCTGGGTTGCCCATTGGTCCTAGGCATTGGACATGTGGCTGATCGGTTGGAATAACTAATTTGTTGCGTAGTTCCTAAGTTTGAAGGATCTGGAGAACAAAAGAAAGGAAAAATCACCAACTGTATGGATTTGCAAAAACTAGGGGAATCAAAGTAAAGGTAATGGAAGTGGAGCGAACCGCGAGGACGTCGAAGTTGATTGCCATTATCTTGAGGAAGATGAGGGCACGAGCCGGAGACTTGAGGTAACGCTGGAGAAGGGTTCTTGTTGGTTGAGGTCATGCAGTGGTTTGTCGGAGTCGCCGCCGGAAAGAGAAAATGTCAAAGATTGGAGTCTGAGGGTAGAAGACGAGTGTTCTGGAGGAATCTATTTATAAGCCGCTTGGAGTAGGGGTATTTTGGACTTATCTCTATGCCGCGCGCATGTAGGTCGAAGTGGTTCAGATGGATATGGTAACTGTTCGCACGATAATCAGGGGATTGTACAGATGGGTTGATGGCAAGTAATCATGACTTGGAAGAGATATCGGTACAGGATATTTTAATTCTGAAAATGACAGCATTATCATGTTAAGATCTTGCCGATGGGTTATTGTTTCGGTATCTTAACCATAATCAAGGCAAGAGTGGTTGGCGATTATGCGATATTTACTGAAGTGCGTGAATCAGGATTAGATTTGATTGGATTTGATAACAAATCAGGTTTTGGCTTGGAGAATGAGTTACGGTAATCTGGAGTAAATTTCGGAGCATTAATGGTTTTATACTCCGAAATTGGGGGGCATGTGTTGACACCGTTTTTTGCACGTGTTAAAATGATCAGAGTGGACTAATCGGCAAGGGGAAAGTTACTGTATACTTTGATAGCCGATGAAAGCCAGCTTGTAAAGATGGTTGCTGATAGCTGGTGATGCCGATGAAGGGAGGCTTGAAGACTACTGCCGATGAAACAGGGAGTATGCCGATGAAGGAAGACTTGAGGACTACTGCCGATGAAACAGGGAGTATGCCGATGAAGGAAGACTTGAGGACTACTGCCGATGAAACAAGGAGTATGCTGATGAGGGAAGACTTGAAGACTATTGCTGATGAAACAGGGGGTATGCCGATGGGAAGGAGGACGGTGAGATTTCCATCGTAATTGAGGCGGACAGGGAAATAGATAGGAGTTAATTTCCTTTTCTATATTTGTTAGAGTATGATTCATGTAAGAGTCACGTGTTTCCTTAGATATGGGCTTGGTGTCCTAGTTGTGTTTGGTTGTGTCTCTTTAGATCAGGGTATAAATATGGAGTGAGGGGCAATGTAATTAGATATATCAATCAATATCAAAACCAATTTTTACTCCCATTTGCATCTACTTACTTTTCGGCGACTTCGTCAATTTGCATTATTTTCTCTTTACGAGTTCTCATTGATTCGGCGAGCTGCATCGCTTCAGTGCGACCTTCGGCGATCCTCGAGTTCCGCGTGAGTACCTCTTGGCCGTGACTTCTGGGCGTATCGCTGTTGTCAGGACCAAAGTGCTCGTATCTTCATCCTTGTCGATTAACAGGTCAAATCGACTGGCACGCCTTGGATATCGATTCGGGTATTAGCCCTTTGTGTTTGCAGATCCACTTTTGCATCAACATGTGGAAAGGCGCGGCATCACCCCGAAGTTGCGACTGGTCGAGCTCTAGGAGCTCTAGGGTGTTAGCGTAGGGGATGTTGAGGCCACTGCCTCCATCCATCAACACCTTGGTGAGCCAAGTGTTGCGGATGATCAGGTCAACAACAAGTGGGTACTGCCCTGGGTTCGAGACATAATCATGGCGGTCATCCTGATCAAAGGTGATCACCGTCCGAGACCAGTTGAGGTACCAGGGAGCGGCCACCCTCACTGAGAAGACCTCTCGACACTCCCTCTTTCGCTGGCGTGTAATGAGGCACACTGAAGGCCCGCCCAAGATCATGAAGGCATTATGCACCTTGGGGAACCCGTCGTCCTTATCGTTGTCCCTATCGCCGGCGTCCCTCATCTTGGCATCGTCGCTGGGGAGCCCGAGCTTAGCATAGTAACGCCGGAGCATGGTGCACTCTTCGAGGGTGTGCTTCACTGGGCCCTGGTGGTAAGGGTAGGGTTTCTTAAGCATATTGTCGAAGAGCCCGGGGCCTCTGGGGCCTCGGGGATTCTTGCGATCTATGGCCACAACTAGACCAGCCTCGAGGACCTCCAGCTTCCCTTGGTGACCCTTTTTCTTTTTCTTGGGGAGGTGGGGAGCCGAGGCCTCGGGGGCCTCGTCCCTCCACTTCCCCTTGGCGTCGCTGTCGGGGAAGATGGCCCCAATAGCCTCTTCACCCGAGGCAAAGTTGGTGGCGATGTCGAGGAGCGCGGCCGCCGAGGTTGGCACGTTCCGGCCTAACTCTCGGACCAGGTCTCGGCAGGTGGTGCCGGAGAGGAAAGCCTAGACAATTTCCGAGTCACCGACGCTTGGCAACTCGGTGCATTGCTTGGAGAAGTGTCGGATGAAGTCTCGGAGAGACTCATCCGGCCCCTAGCGACAACTCTTAAGGTCCCAGGAGTTCCTAGGGCGCACGTATGTGGCCTAGAAATTCCCGACGAAGACCTTTACCAAGTCGCGCCAGTTGTGGATCTGCGAGGGAGGGAGGTGTTCGAGCCAGGCTCACACCGAGTCTAACAGGAACAACAGGAGGTTGCGGATGATGAGCAGGTCATTGTTCGCGCCACCTAGCTGACAAGCTAGGCGATAATTGGCTAGCCAAAGTTCAGGATTGGTCTCGCCGCTGTACTTCGTGAGGTTGGCCAGTTGCCGAAATCGGGCCAGGAAATGAGCAGCGCGGATAGCTCTGCTAAAGACTTGAGGGCCAGGTGGCCCAGGAGAAGGACTGTGGTCCTCTCGACTGTCGTAGCGGCCACCTCGGTGCGGATGGTAGCCTTGGGTGGGCCCCTCGTTGTCGTGGCGCCGTCGCCTGCTGGCCACATCGTGGTCGCCTTGTGCCTCGCGTCGGTCATCGAGGCGGTCGTGCACTGAGGGGACCCTATTGGCCGTCGGTGCCTAAGCGGGCTCGGGACGAACCGAGGCCTCCTTATCCTACCGAGGCAGTGCCGTGGGAAGTTCCGAGGTGCCTCTACGCCGTCGAGAGGTAGAACTTTTGGCCTGCTGCACCGCGGCAGTCTCAAGGAGGTCTCGAAGCTCACCGTGGGCCCGTCGCCCCTTCGTGGTAGAGGGCTCGGGCATCGTTCAGAGTAGCATTGCTGCCGCCGTGATGTTCTGGCTAGCGTGGTTGAAGATAGGGGGTTGCTTGCCCCCTTCGTCATTGTTGATGCGACGGTTGACGTCATGAGCCCTCCGTCGGGCTGCTCCGCCGTCACCATGACCCTGCTGCTCTTGCTCGAGAGTGTCTTGGAGCTACTGCAGAAGGAGTTGGTCTTGTTCGACCTTGGCTTAAAGCTCATGGAGCTGCTCTAGGTCTAGACGTCGAAGTTCCTCATGGGTAGGGTTCTCATTCCGTGCCACCAGGGGCTCGATGCGTGGAGGCATGGCGTTGCCTGCCCCTTCGCGGCACGGGGAGCGGTTGCCTACCCCTTTGTCATCATCACTCGCTCTTGGCATCCCGAGCCTGATGTGGAAACACTCACGAGTGGGGTCATAAGTGTCTTCGTTGTCGGAGTCGAAGTAGCCGAAGCAGTAGTCGCTCGCGGCCAAGAAGCGACGCGTGGCTTCAGGGTCGCAAAGCCCAGAGAAGTTCGCTTTGGCCCATGCCTCGTCCTCCTCCGAGGAGTCGGCGCAGGTGTGGGTCAAGGTTGTGGAGTCGAGGTCGAGGGCGAAGCGTTGGTGGTGTCCTAAAGGCTCCATGTGTGCAGAAGCGTAGGTAGAAGCATAGGCGGCGGAGGTATTGCCAAACCCGAAAGGGTACGGGGATGGTGCCATCGCCAGGCTTTGCTCCACTAGAGTCGACTCCTTAGGAGGTGGTAGGGCAGAGCTTGATGACGGGGCGTCGCTGCACGCCACCGGCATCTTTCCCTTGCCCAGGCTTAAGCTGGACAGGTCCCCAACCAGGGACTCTGTACCAATAGCCGGGCATGGGGTACCAGCAGAGCGTGGTGCATCGCCCTAAGCTTGCACGGTGTCGGGGTGGTCCTGCCCGCATCGTGCCTGGCGAGCGTGACGAGAGCGGTGGCCTAGGCGCCGTCAGCGCCTAGGCTACTGGTGCATGACATTGTCGCTGATCGGTGGGGCTCTGGGTGTGAGGAGTACCATATCGTACTCACATCCTAGAGACATGAACTCTAGGCTCCCAAACCAGATCACCGTGCTGAGACACAGTGGTCGTACGGGGTCTGCCATCCGGAACTTGTTAGGATGACGAAGCTAACACGTAGTAGAGCCCCTACCTAGCACGCCAACTATTGGTGTTTTGGACCGGCCAGCCCTCAACCAACTAGTGAAAATGTACTGCATGCCCCTAATCCCTGATGGTGATGCAAAGAGACACAAGGTTTATACTAGTTTAGGTGATAGATGCCCTACGTCCAGTCTGAGAGATCGATCTTGTATTTCTTGCACCGAGGTGCTTGTAGTAGGGGGGGTACAAGCAGGGCAAAAGAGGGAGCTAGTCCTAGATCTCTGCGTGGAGCGGTGTGGGTTGCTTGAGATGTTGATCTCAGGCAGCGGGGAAGCGTGCGTATTACAGAGTGTTGAGCGTGTGTTTGTCTGATCGTCTACACGTGAGTTCATGAACCCATGAGCTCGTGTGCTCGTTTCTCATGAGTATCTATCTATGTTCCTCTGTCTCTAGAAACAGCCCCGGTCTCTCCCTTTTATAGTTGAAGGGGGGACAGGGGTGATACATGTGTTCGCTACGCAGCGTCCTATGAGCGGAGGTGGCATTTCTGAGCCCTATAGTTTGCCACTATGGCGGCATGGTCGACAGAGCGGTCTTGTCCTTGATGCACTAGAGCGACGCGCCAGTCACGACCGATCCTGTACGATGTGGGAGCTCCAGTGATAGCTTGAAGTAGGGCATGGCGGACGATGTGCCGGTCGCTGTATGTCGACAGCGTAGAGAGCCTAGGCTTAGTCGGTGCAGAGGCCAAACCATCGTGGATGGCTTGGCGGGCATGAATCCCGAGGCTACCGAGACCCTGAAGCGGATTGCTGAGGCTTGGAGGGAGCAGTTGATCCTATACACTGATTCTGAGGCTATAGGCACCCGGACTTGACTCCCCACGCCGCGTTGTCCTCGGAGCAGGGGTTAGGTAGCACAGTGCAGTACGGGTGTCAGTCGTGGGCACAGTGCCAAGCACAGCGGCCGGTAACCCCTGCCCCATCCCATCCCGGACGGCATGGTGTTGAGGTGACTCCCATCTCATCGGTCACTCCGCTATGTCGAGCCGTCGTTCGGCTGACGTCGCGGGAGTGGTTTGTCACGTTAGTTGGACATGACGTTCTGTCAGGGAAATCGGTCGAGGCAGAGGCGATGGGGTTATTGCTGAGCCAGCCTTGAGCGAGGCAGAGAATTGGTACCTCGTCCGAGGCCTTACGTGCGAGGCCTCGAGCGAGACGGAGAATCTATTCCCCGCCCGAGGCCTTACGTGCGAGGCCTCGAGCGAGATGGAGAATCAGTTCCCCGTCCGAGGCCTTACGTGCGGGGCCTCGAGCGAGACAGAGAATTGGTACTCCGTCCGAGGCCTTACGTGTGGGGCCTCGAGCGAGGCAGAGAATCATTAGCCTCGGACAAGGTGGGGTTTTGCCGGTGGTTGTCCTTTGGCTTCGATTTTTGCAGGGTCTAAGCGATTTTTTCAGTTCTTGCTTAGGGGACCCCTTTTTATGGTACCCGACAGGTGTCTTCTCCATCATGGGGTGACAATAGAGTCGGCTGCTATAATAGTAAGCTGTGTTGATTGCTTCGGCCCAAAATAAATGACTCACATTGTACTCACTCAACATTGATCTTGCCATATCAATCAAAGTTCTATTCTTCCTTTCAACTATGCTATTTGATTGAGGAGTGTACTTAGCCAAAAATTGATGTCTAATTCCAAATTCATCACACAACTCATCAATTCTAGTGTTCTTGAATTCACTACCATTGTCACTTCTAACTTTCTTGATGGTTGTTTCAAACTCATTGTGAATGCCCTTGATAAATGATTTGAATGTTGCAAACACATCACTCTTGTCAACAAGAAAGAATACCCATGTGTATCTAGTGAAATCATCCACAATCACAAATCCATATTTGTTTCCACCAATGCTTGTGTATGTGGTTGGTCCAAACAAGTCCATGTGCATCAACTCAAATGCCTTAGATGTGCTCATCATGCTCTTCTTAGGATATGTGTTACCAACTTGTTTTCCGGCTTGACATGCACTACATAGCTTATCCTTCTCAAATGTGACATCTTTCAAGACTCTAACTAAGTCATGCTTAATCAACTTGTTCAATTGTTTTATTCCAACATGACCAAGTCTTCTATGCTATAACCAACCCATGCTAGACTTAGTGATCAAATATGTTGTCAATTGAGCTTCTCTAGCATCGAAATCAACCAAGTATAGATTTCATATCTAAATCCTTTAAATATCAAGTTAGAGCCATCTACACTTATAATATCTACATCATCCACACCAAATATGCACTTGAAACCAAGATCACACAATTGAGCTACCGACAAAAGGTTGAAGTTCAAGCTCTCTACTAGTAGCACATTGGAAATGCTCAAGTCATTGGATATTGCAATCTTACCAAGCCCTTTGACATTGCCTTTGCCATTGTCACCAAATGTGATACTATCAATCCTATTGCTCTTGTTTTCATTGATTGAATTGAACATTCTTGGATCACCGGTTATGTGTTGTGTGCACCCACTATCCAGCACCCAATGCCTTCCTCTGGCTTTATAATTGACCTATAAAAGAAGATTAATTCTTTTTAGGTACCCAAACTTACTTGAGTCCTTGAAGGTTAGTTACCAAGGTCTTTGATACCCAAATGGCCTTCTTCTTTGGGCCCACAATTGGTATACCGATGAACTTAGCCTTCACACCATTGGCACCCTTAACAAGCATGTAACAAGAATTAAATTTAATTGAGGATACAATAGGTAGCTTGTTCTTGTTAATCTTGCAATCTTGCAATATAGCTCTACATGCCCAACTTGCTTGCATCTATTGCAAAACCGACCATTGTCCTTCACAAAGTTAACTTTGGGAGTGACAAACGCCGCCTTGCCTTTCTTGGGGGTATAACCTAATCCCTCTTTATTGAGAGAAAACCTTTGGCTGCCTAAGCACTTTAGCAAGCGGGCATCTCCACCATAGGCATTGCCTAAGGCACGAGTGAGCTCATTCACCTCCTTCTTGAGGGTCTCATTTTCCACCATTAATGAGGCATCACAAGTGAGACCATCACTCAAAGGTGAAGTAGAAGTAGTAGTGCTACAAGAAGTGTTAGTGGGAGCAACTATAATGGGCTTAAAAAAGATTCATCAATAAGATCACATGTTAGTCCCACATCAAATGATACAATCACTTGCTCCTTCTTGGCTTCCTCTTTGACTTGCTCGATGAGAGAGGAGTGAGCTTTCTCAGGCTTAGAGTGAGCTTTGCCAAGCTTCTCATGGGCTTCTATTAGGCTCTCATGAGTGGCATTGAGCTCATCAAGGGATTGCTCAAGAAATTTGACTTTCTTGTTCAATTCCTTGCACTCCTTTTCTCTTCACCTCAAAGCAAGTATGCACTTGCTCACACATGTCCATGAGCTCCTCCTTGGAGTACTCATCATCATCATCATCACTCCTACAAGCATCACTTTCACATTTATCATCATCACTCACATCATATTTTACCTTGGTAGGTTTTGCCATGAGGCATGTCGAAGGAGTGTCGAAGATGGAGGGCTTGTTGTTGATGGCGATGCTTGCTAGTGCTTTTTGATAGATTTCTTGCCAGCATCACTAGAGTCATCACTATCCGAAGAGCCATCACTATCCCAAGTGACCACATAGCCCCCACCCTTCTTCTTTTGGAAGGTCATTCTCTTCTCCTTCTTCTCCTTTTCTTTCTTATCCTTCGTGTGCTTCTTCTTCTCATCCTCATCATTGTCACTATTGTAGGGACAATTTGCTACAACATGATCAGGACTCTTGCAATTGTAGCATCTTCTCACATATTCTTTGCTTTTGGTGTGATCTCTTCTCTTTCTTGCACCATAGCCCTTCTTCTTCATGAATTTTCCCATCTTGCGTACAAAGAGGGCGATAGCTTCATCATCAATATCACTAAGATCATCATCATCACTTGATTCTTTCTTGGACTTGCCCTTGTTCATTGGATGATGATGAGCTAGCCTTGAATGCTATACTCTTCTTCTTCTTTTCTTCTTCTTCCTTCTTGTCACCCTTATCATCCCCCTCCCTTTCCACATGGTATGTCTCTTGGGTTATGACATCACCTAGTACTTGGTTAGGGGTAATCTCCTTCAATCCTCCTCTTATGATAAGCAATCTCAACATCTCAAATCTTGGAGGTAAGCACATCAAGAACCGATGAGAGACATCATCATCCTTGCTCTTCTCTCCCAAGGTCTTCAAGTCATTTACAATCACTTGCAACCGATGGAACATTTCCAGAATGCTCTCATCTTCCTTCATCTTGAAGCTTGTCAATTTATCCTTGAGAATGTACAACTTAGCACTCTTCACCGCCGGTGTGCCCTCATATGTTTCCTCCAATCTCCTCCACACCTCATTTGCTCTTTCACATTCCTTGATTTGCTCAAACACCTTGGAATCAATGGCATTGTATATGGTGTTGAGAGCCATGGTATTGCATTGCTTGTTGGTCTTGTCTTGGTTGGTGGGGTCATCGGGATCAACGATAGCATAGTTATTCTCGGTCACCTCCCAAACTTGATTATTGATTGAACCAAGATACATCCTCATATTTCTCTTCCAATAATCATAGCATGTGCCATCAAAGAACGGTGGTTTGCCCCCCACATGGTTGAACACAACTTGAGTCATAATTTGACACCGAGGTTGTTAAGCCTTCAATCAAACGGTGACCATGGCTTCGATACCACTTGAAAGGTCCTAATGTGGCTAGAGGGGGGTGAATAGCCTATTTAAAAAATCTATAAATCAACTAGAGCAATTTGATTAGTATGACAAATAGTGAAATACAAACATGCTCTAGCTCTACAAGGGTTACAAGCCACCTATCCAATAATTCTAGTTGCAATGATTACTAGGCACACAACTTGCAATGTTACTACTCACTAAGAGCTCTCAAACTTGCTACTCTAAAGAGCTCCACTAGATGAACTTAAAATAGCAAAGCAAGCTCTCAATTCTAATTACACTAAAGAGCTTGCCACAACTAGTTTGCAAGAATATAAATGAGTGAGTAGGGTGATTATACTGCCGTGTAGAGGAGTGAACCAATCACACGATGAATACTAAATCAATCACCGGGAGAATACCAAAGGGCAAGAGACAACCAATTTTTCTCCCGAGGTTTACGTGCTAGCCGGCACGCTAGTCCCCGTTGTGTCGACCAACACTTGGCGGTTTGGCGGCTAAGAGGTGTTGCATGAACCTCGTCAACACTATTGGACACCGCAAGAACCTACCCACAAGTGAGGTAACTCTGACACGAGCAATCCACTAGAGTTACCTTTTAGCTCTCCACCGGGGAAGGCACAAGACCCCTCACAATCACCACGATCGGAGCCGGAGACAATCACCAACCTCCGCTCAATGATCCTCGCTGCTCCAAGCCATCTAGGTGGCGGCAACCACCAAGAGTAACAAGTGAATCCCGCAGCCAAACACGAATGCCAGGTGCCACTAGATGCAATCACTCAAGCAATGCACTTGGATTCTCTCCCAATCTCACAATGATGATGAAACAATGATGGAGATGAGTGGGAGGGCTTTGGCTAAGCTCACAAGGTTGCTATGTCAATACAAATGGCCAAGAGAGTGAGCTTGAGCCAGCCATAGGGCTTAAATAGAAGCCTCCATGAAATAGAGCCGTTGGGCTACTCACTACACTGAACACTGGGCTGATCGGACGCTCCAGTTAGATTGACCGGACGCTGGACCCCAGCGTTCGGTCGCGCGATACACACCATGTGTCCCCTCTCTTTAAATATTGAGCACCCGGTCCCAATGGTTAAGTGATGACCGGACGCGCTGCTGTGAGGTGACCGAACATTGAGGTACCTCAGTGTCTGGTCATTTCCAATAAGGTTCCATTCACACAAAATCACGACCGGACGCGTCCGGTCATGCTCGATCGGACTCACCTAGCATCCGGTCACTCAATGTCTCCACTGTGCACCACACATCAGCGTACGTCAGCATTGACCAGATGCACCCTATCAGCGTTCAGTCACTCTTTGCGCCAGCGTCCGGTCACAAGACTGAGACGCGTGCTCACTGCTGCTACTGATCGGACTCTAAACCCAGCATCTGGTCACTACACCACCAGCATTCGGTCACTCTGTGAACCCCTATCTTTTCTATCTAGGGCGCCGGTGGCACTTTGATAATTTTAAGGGTGTTAGCACTCCACTAGGTCCTAAATGCATATGCAATGAGTTAGAGCATCTAGTGGCACTTTGATAACCACATTTCAATATGTGTTTCACCCCTCTTAATAGTACGGCTATTTAACCTAAATGTGATCACACTCGCTAAGTGTCTTGATCACCGAAAACAAAATGGCTCCTACTATTTATACCTTTGCCTTGAGTCTTTTGTTTTTCTCTTTCTTCTTTTCAAGCTCAAGCATTTGATCATCACCATTGTCATGATCTTCAGCCATTGCTTCATCACTTGGAGCAGTGCTACCTATCTCATAATTACTTTGATAAACTAGGTTAGCACTTAGGGTTTCATCAATTAACCAAAACCAAACTAGACCTTTCACACATGTACTAGGGTCTTCAACCAGACCCGCGGCCATTGGTCCTGGACCACCTAGCACACTAGGGTCTAGGAGCCTACGCCGCCACTGCTCCTAGCTAGGGTAAGGTTCAAGACCCATTGCACCATGGTTTGGACCTCTTGCCCACCTGAGTCCATATCACCTTTCTTCTCCTTTTCAACTCAAACACTTCATCCTTGTGCATTTGTGCCAACTCCAAGTAATCCAACACTTGTGTAAGTTAGCAACATTCTAAAGCATTCTTCAAGTGTTAAGTTAGTCCACACTAGGTCCTAATGTATATGCATGAATGAGATCACCTAGTGGCACTTGATAACCGCTTTAACCATGATTTTTCCCTCTTCATAGTACGGCTATCTATCCTAAATCCAATCACACTCTCGATAGTGTCTTGATTGGTAAAACAAAAATGAACCCTATGAAGTATACCTTTGCCTTGAGCCCATTTTTACTTTTCTCTTTCTTTGTTTCCAAGTTGGAGCCTTGATCATCATCACATGTTGCTACCTCCATCACCATGAGTGCCATCATTTAGCTCCACCACTTGGAGTGTACCAACATTATCTCATGTGACTTAGAGCAAAGGGTTAATACACTAATGTTTCATCAATTATCCAAAACTAAACTAGGGCTTTTAGCAGTGGCGGTAGCAACCTCAGACATGAAGATGGAGGCTACGCACCTCTCTGCCTAGTGCCGTAGTGCTTGGACTCTGCAGGGGGCATGGTGAGCTAGAGCCAGAGGAGGTGGAGAAGGTGCTTCATGCCCAATTTGGAGTCTAGAAGGGACACGTCATGGTCTCCCGACATCGGCCAGAGAACTTCATCGCTTGACTTCAAGTTCCCACACCACCAGGACGTAGCGGTGGCCTTAGACAAGCTTCCCATGGGCGCTATGAGTTCCGCATCTGGCCATGGCACATCCTCCCCTACAGCGACTGTTGACGGTCACTAACATCCATTTTGACCATCAACATTCCACCCAAAAGCATGGCAAAGTGAGGTAAATCATCATCACATGTGAAGAATTTTGTTTATAATTCACCTAGTTTCACTTGTGCTTGTAGAATTATTTGTATGTAGGAAATTTAAGCAAAAATAAGCTAAAAAATGTGACAAATATGGACACATGGAGCAAGTGGACATGGTAGGAGGCCTTAGGCCCACTTGGGCCCGTCGCCCAGCCCCCAAGTGGCCTTGCCACATCACCGATCCATCATAAGACCGAGACGCGTGCTCACTGCTGCTACTGACCGGACTCTAAACCCAACATCCGGTCACTACACCACCAGCTGTTCGGTCACTTTGTGAACCCTTGCCTTTTCTGTCTAGGGCAGCCGGTGGCACCGTCGGACTGTCCGCACTCTACGAGTGGACACTCCACCGGTGAGGTTTCTAACCCTTGCTTAAATGTGCCAACCACCAAGTGTATCACCTTGTGCACATGTATTGGCATATTTTCACAAACATTTTCAAGGGTGCTTAGCACTCCACTAGATCCTAAATGCATATGCAATGAGTTAGAGCATCTAGTGGCACTTTGATAACCACATTTCAATATGTGTTTCACCCCTCTTAATAGTACGGCTATTTAACCTAAATGTGATCACACTCGCTAAGTGTCTTGATCACCGAAACAAAATGGCTCCTACTATTTATACCTTTGCCTTGAGCCTTTTATTTTTCTCTTTCTTCTTTTCAAGTTCAAGCATTTGATCATCACCATGCCATCACCATCATCATGATCTTCGCCATTGCTTCATCACTTGGAGTAGTGCTACCTATCTCATACTCACTTGGATAAACTAGGTTAACACTTAGGGTTTCATCAATTAACCAAAACCAAACTAGAGCTTTCAAGCGGAACAAACGGGATTGTCGACCGCGCTCATGGTGCCGATAGTGGTGGGTGCGGCGTAGCCGGTCATGACCCCACCGACGTAGGTGGAGGTGGTGGTGGCCATGACAGATGGGTCATAGCCGGGCGTAACTGCACCAGCGCCTGAGGCACCAGTGTGACTCGTGCCATCTATGGCCCAAGCAATGGCGCCTGGCACGAGTCGGACATAGGGGGATATGGCCGAGGGGTCCCCAGAAGTCGTGGTGATGGGAGAGAGGTTGGTGTCCACACCGCTGACCCCTTCCATCATCGGAGGGGGCGTCCCGATGGGGACGTCATGGCGATAGGGTCGGCGGCGCTTGGAGCCAGCGGGGAGTCATCCCTGGCCCTGACATCAGTGGGCAGCGGCTCGCCCACATGGGGCGAGCCCCTGCTCTAGTGGGTGGATCTACAGGATCCAACATTGGCACTTTTTACCCTAGACGACGCCGTAGAGAGCATGGAGCAGGAGAGCCATGACATAGGGATCGTGTCCATGCTCGAGGCCCTAGACCACTGCTGTGGGCACATTGTGCTGACGTCGTTGTTCCCTCCGGTCGGGTATTGCTTGGTCCTACTTCTTGCCCTTATCTTCCTTTATATACTTTTTGTATCCTCTCCATCATCTTTCTGCAGTATCTTATAGCTCAGTAGCTAGGGAAAATCTTGGTTCCTTCATCAACAGATGGAAGCCTAGGACCACCTCATCGAGGAGATGTGGCTACACTGGGGAGGTGATAGCTCAGCTTGTTGCCACCCAGCTAGAGGGTGGCCAAGCTAACCCCCTCATAGAGGAGGCGAACAAATCTTCAGTCACAGGTGGCCGAGGCCCGTCGAGATGCTGACGAGGCCAAGAAGGCGTTCAAGGCCTTGTCGGCGAGGTCGCGGAAGGATGACGAAAGAAGCTGCCAGGGTCAAGAAGGAGCTGGGATGAGTTGCTCTAGAAGGACGTCGAGACCCGCCAGTGGATCCTTGAACTTCTGGGCAAGGTTGAGAAGGAAAGGGATCTGAAGCTGGGGGCTGAGGAGAAGCTTGTGGCCCTAGAGAAGAGGGCAAGCCTGGATGCCATGGTGATTGCTCAGCTGCACAAGGAGCGGGATGAACCAATCCAAACCACAGAGAGGCTCCAGCTTGAAACGTGGCTCAACTCATGAGGAGCGCGACCAGGCTTTCTGAGAGCATGACCAGGCCTACCAAGAGCGCGACGACGCGCAACAGAGGGTCGGCTCCCGCTAGTCCGAGCTTGAAAGCACAATGACCCAAAGGCTGGAGGCTGAGAGCATTTCTACTAGGCTGGCTATGGATGTTGCCAAGGTAAGGAGGAATCTTGAGGCAGAGAGTGGCGAGCTCGGTTTCCTAAGCGCCACCCTCGGAGTGGTCTACGACGACCTTGAGGTGGTGCGGTCGGAGGGGACCTAGCTTGCTCACGTCCAGTGCATAGAGATCATGGCTCGGGTGCACCAGCTCGAGAGGAATGCCCTTCGTGCTAGGGTCAATTAGTCCTTCACTGATTGCTCGTTCTTATTATGGGGACATCATCAATTTGGAGGCGATGAGCCATGGCTACGCGCCCGGTTATGAAGTCCATGAGCTGGAGGAGAATGAAACTGGCAGTGGCTCCCCTTTCATAGGACCTGGTAGACAGGATAGAAGGCATAGTTCTCCCCCTAGAGGGGCTAGTTAGTTAAATAGGGTCGGGCGATCATTTTTGTAATAGTCGGACAAGTTTCCAACCCTTGTGTTTTGTTCGAACAAGTCTGTTTTTTTATTTTGGTGTGAACAAATTTGTTTTTTCTCCCTTTTTATGTATGAAAAGGGGTTAATGAGTTTCGACCCTTCCATTTGTTAAGACCATAGAGTTCGAGGTGTAGGCGGGAAACTTTGATCACGCTGGTAAGCAAAAATGTCGTAGCCGCTAGGGCATTGGTTTCTTACAGTCCGACCAGCCTTACTCAGTCGTTCGTTTCTACAAGTCTTGCCACTAGGTTTTTTTAACTTAAGGAAGGGGTCAGGCACGACAATTGTTTCAGAAAGGGTATATATATACCCTTATCAGCCCTCGAATAAGGCCTAACCCCTTGTCATTGCTGAGGTCGGGTGTCACTAAAGATCGAGGAGAGGATAAAGAAACTAGTAGGAGAAAGTGTCTCTTGTTTTAGAAATATTATTCTTAGTTTTCACACATACCCCCTCCCTAGGATCTGAGCCATCGTTCTATGACCATGCATTCGGTCTCCTTGTGAGTCCAACTTTCCTCGAGCCCCCCCCCCCCCCCCCCGTGTAGTGGGGTTCGGTCGAGGGTCGGCTCGTGCCTTGATGGCTTGAGTGACGCGCTCGATCAGCTCGCTACCTGGCATGTCTGAGTGAAATCTGGGTCCATCGTTCATGACGGGCTTGGCATAGCCCTCATGTTGCATTCCACTGCTCCTTAACCCGCCTCCTGGTAGATGGCCGAGTCATTCTAGGGGATCGACTCAGGTGGCCCGCTAGCCTCCCCTCGATGGAGATTCTGTGGGCTTGGCTCGTGGTTAGGATTAAACAAGAAGGTCGAGATGACCCTGTTCGCTTCTGAGTGGGTCAGGCAAAGGCCACTAGGGCTCATCTGTGTTTTCTCCCCTGGCTCTGTTTGACGCGAGGCAGGCCTCGAGCCGTTCATGAACTGGCCTTCAAACCTCAGTCGGTCGAATTCTCGAGTTGGGGTCGGGTGGCTCAAGCCCCCAAGCCCCATTGGGCTTGGTAGGGGTTGGCCGAGTTTTATGCGTTGCCCCATCGGTGGTTTCTGTAACTGGAGGGGTTGAGCTAATGACACTTGCCTCGATGGTTCGAGTGTCGCGCTCGGTGAGCTCTCTAACGGGTATGTGAAAGGTCCTTGTGTGGTTTTGGTAATTGAGTGGCAACCTAGGTTGACTAATTGTGTTTATGTGAGATACACAAGTGATTAGTCCATAGGTATATGTGTGTTAGCAACATATGCCATGAAGGTGGAAATGGCTCGGAGATGTTGCAAAGCTCACACATGTGATGATGAAGGAGTTCATTGCACATGAGACATGACATTGAGTCATGTGATAAAGGTGGAGAAGATCAAGACATGACTTGGCTTGATAGGCCGGTTGCAAGAGTGAAGGGCAAGTTGGAGGCTTTGGAGCGATGGACCACATGGCAGTGAAGCTTGAGTAAGACTTGGCGCCGATGGACAAAGGTGACGGTGAAAAGCAAGTGAAGTCAAGATCGATGAACCAATATGATCATATGATGATATGAAGTGGATCATATCATTGTTGATCGTGTTGATGCATGTGTTGCATCAACATTGGAGGAGATGGAATAGAATGCGCAAGGCAAAGGTATAACCTAGGGCATTTCATTTCACCGGTCATAGGTGTGTAAAAAATTTGATGACCGGGTTTAGGATAGATGGCCGTACTATCAAGAGTGGCACGCTTGTTTGCATATTGGTCATGTAGTGCCACTCGAATGATCTAACTTTGCATCATCGCTAGGATCGAGTGGCGCGGCAAGTTGAGTGGCTAATCCTTTAGAAAAATGTTTGTGAAAAGCTAACACACATACACATGGTGGTGTACACTTGGTGGTGTTGGCACAATTGCAAAGGAGAAAAAGTTGGAGTTGATGAGGATCAACTCAGTGAAGAAACAGAGGTGAGAAGGTGTCATTGTGAGTGACTGGACGCTGGCCTTGGCAGGATCGGCACATCCGGTCAGTGACAGCAAAGAGCGCACAGGCATCGGTCTTCGACCGGACACTAGGCGAAGAAGTGTCCGGACGCATAGGGCATATGTCTAGTCACGTGTGACATATGGTGAAGTAGCACGGGCAGCTGAGGCAGCGAGGACCTGACGCTCGGCTGCATCCAGTCGCAAAACAGAGGCTCGGGGAGCTCTCTAGAAACAACCGGACTCAGGTGTAGCAGCGTTCGGTCATCCACACTGTACTGTGTCCGGTCATCACTTGACTATTGGCACGCGGCAACCAACCATTGAAATCAAGCCACTAAGGTTGAACAGAGGTGACGCCTGGCATGCATCCGGTCGATCTGACTGACACGTCCGGTCACCCCAAGCAGTGCCCTGTGAAGGGGTACAACAGCTCTATTTTCATAGGGGCTATAAATAGAAGAGGGTATCGTCCATGGCTGAGGTAGAGCACCTTGGTGGACTTTGTGTCCATGCTTGAGAGTGCTTAGGAGCCCTCCATCTCATATATGCTTGATAGTGATCATCCGATTGTGTGAGAGAGCGATTCTAGTGCGATTGCATCGTGAGGTTGTATCGAGTGGCACTAGGCAATCGAGTTGCAAGCCGGTGGTGCTAGTTACTCTTGGAGGTTGCCACTTCCTAGATGGTTTGGTGGTGGTCTCCATCGAATCCTCCAAGAAACTTGTGTGATGCTCCAGAGAAGAGCTTTGTGAGGGGCATTATGCTCGCCCTGTGGGAGCCATGAAGAGTAACTCTAGTTGAGCGTGTCATTGAGCTACCCTCACTTTTGGGGGTAGGTTCTTGTGATGCCTGACGTGCGGGCTTGGTGGGTGATATCAATTAGCCGCCGAACCACCGAGTGAGCGGTCGACACAATGGGGACATAGTGTGTTGGTAAGCACATGAACCTCAGGAGAAAAATCACCGTGTCATCCTTGTCTCCCATTGGTTTGCATCCCCTTACACAAGCTTATAATTACTCTCATATACATTGTACTTGTGTAGTTGCTCTTGTAATTAGTTAGCTTGTATAGCTTACTAGTTACCTTCTTGCTTGTGTAGCATAGAAGTAGCTCCCTTGTGTGGCTAATTTGGTTTGTGTAATCTTGTTAGTCACATTGCTTAGTTTGTGTAGCTAAGTATTTGCAGCTCTTTAATTTGGCATTGGTTGCCTTGTTATTGAGCATTGCTAGCGAGCTTAGGAGCTTTGTGCTTTTGCTTACTAGAATTGTGTAGGAGCTCCCTAGTGTACAAAATACTAGTGGCATAGGTTTGTGTGACCTTGCTCCTAGAATTGGATAGGTGAGCTCTAGCTATCCTAGCACCTTTGTTGCCTAATTAGGATCTTTATAAGGTGCTTGTGAACTTAGATAGAGGGGTGTAGTCTTGGCTAGACCGATTGTTTTAATTCCGCATTTGTTTCGGTTAGCCGACGCAATTAAATTTAGAAAGGACTATTCACCCCAATCTAGTCTGCCATCTCGACCTTTTAGTATGTCCGAGTGGAATCTGGGTCTGTCGCTCGTAATGGGGTCAGCATAGCTCTCATGTGGCATTCCACTGCTCCTTAACCCGCCTCTCGGCAGATGCCTAAGTCGTTCCAGAGACCGACTTAGGTGGCCCGTTGTCCTCCCCTCGATGGAGATTCTATGGGCTTGGCTCGAGGTTAGGATTGAACGAGAAGGTTGAGATGACCTTATCTAGTTCTGAGTGGGTCGAGCAAAGGCCACTGGGGCTCATCTTCGTTTTCTCCTCTAGCTCTGTTTGATGCGAGGTGGCCTCGAGCCCTTCACGGGCCGTCCTTTGAATCTCGCTCGGTCGCGGCTCATATCAAATGAGACGACTACCGCTTCGTGATGCGATGCGAAGCATTGTGACGCAATAATTGCATATGCGATGCTTGGATGTATAATATGATTGTATGGATGAATGTATGAATGCATGCATGAGAATGGATGAATGAATGCTCATGCACTGGAGAAGTAAAGTGGGGGTTGGTAAAGTTACCTCGATGGCTCGAGTGATGGGTTCGAGGAGCTCTTACCAGATATGTTTGTGTGAAATCCGAGTCCATCATTCATGATGGAGTCGGCATAACCCGCATGGGGCATCCTGCTGCTCCCTACCCATCTCTCAGCAGCAGCCTAAGCCATCCAATCGACTTGGGCGACCTACTAGCCTCTCCTCGATGGAGATTCCATAGGTGGGCCCCTCCAAACCCTTCCTAGGAAGGTGAAGGCTAAAGCCCGGGGTGCGTGGACAAAAACTCTAATCGCGTTGGTGAGCAAAAACATCGTAGCCACTAGGGCATAGGTTTCTTGTAGTCTGACTAGTTTTACTCAGCATTTATTTTTGCACACCTTGCCTTTAGGTTTTAGCATGAGAAAGGGGTCGGGCATAGAGAATGTCTACCGAATAGACACTCTTACTAGCCCCCAAGTGAGGCCCGACCCCTTGCCGTTGCTAGGGTCGGGTGTCACTTAGAGATGACCCGTCTCTCGATAGCGGCCCAAGCCATCCGATCGACTTGGGTGACCTACTGGCATAGGACTTACCTTGATGGCTCAAGTGATAGGTTCGAAGAGCTCTTACCAGACATGTCCGAGTGGAATCCGGTCCGTCGTTCATGACAGAGTCGGCATAACCCGCATGGGGCATCCTACTGCTCCTTACCCATCTCTCGGCAGCGGCCAAGCTATCCGATCGACTTGTATGACCCGCTGGCATAGGACTTACCTATAGAGATAGAGGCTGAGATCATCCTACCCAAGAAATTAGTTAGATAGATAAGCCAAGCGACGAACATGTAATAAATGGATAAGCTCTTAAATTTCGTTATGGCCAAACAGTTTTTTAGCCCTTCTCCCCTTTTTGTATAAAAAGGTTAGTGTGTTCCAACCCTTTCTATCATTGAGGCCATAAAGCTCGGGGTGTAGGTGAACAAACTCTGATCACGCCGGTGAGCAAAAATGCCGTAGCCGCTGGGGAGTAGGTTTCTTGATGTCCAACGAGTTTTACTTAGCATTCGTTTCTGCAACCCTAGCTTCTAGGTCTCAACATGAGAGAGGGTCAGGAACAGAGAATGTTTGCTAGGTGGATATACTCTTAGACGCGTACTAACTCTTTTCATAGTTAAGGCTAAAAAGCTCGAGGTGCGAAAAAAACTCTGATCACGCTGGTGAGCAAAAATGTCGTAGTCGCTGGGGCGTAGGTTTCTTGCAGTTCGACCAATTTTACTCAGCGTTTGTTTTCGCAACCCTTGTTTCCAGGTCTCAATGGGAGAAAGGGTTGAGCATAGAGAATGTCTACCCGATAGATATGCTCTTATTAGCCTCTGAGTGAGGCTCGACCCCTTGCCGTTGCTAGGGTCAGGTGTCACTAAAGATCAGGGAGTCGATAGCAAAACTGATAAGAGAAAGTGTGTGTATATTAAGGGTAAAAGCGACGTAGCTGCTCGATGTTCCAGGCATTGATGAAGACTTGGTCTTGAGCTTGTTGGTGCCTGGTCGGAGCACCTTCGTGACGACATATGGTCCCTCCCATGCTAGAGAGAGCTTGTGGTGATTCTTGTTGCTCTAGACAAGGTGGAGCACTAGGTCCCCAATGTTGAAGGCCCAACCCCACACTCAACGGCTGTGATACCGACGTAATGCTTGCTGGTACCTAGCCGAGCGGAGGAGGGCAACGTCGTGCACTTCATCTAGCTGGTCGATGGCATCCTTGAGGGATGGCTCGGCTCCCTATTCGTCGTATGCCCTGACCCTTGGCTCTCCATAGTTCGAGGTCGGTCGGGAGGACAGCCTCGAACCATAGACCATGAAGAATGGCAGTGTAGCCGGTGGCCTGGCTAGGGGTCATTCCTCAGGCTCCAGAGCACCGAGGGAAGTTCCATGACCCATCGTCTGCCAAACTTGTTCAACCGATTGAAGATCCTAGGCTTGAGGCCTTGTAGGACCATGTCGTTCGTGTGCTTGACCTGCCCGTTCATGTGGGGGTGCGCCACTGGCAGCCCAATCGACTGCGGAATGTGGTATTCATCATAGAATCGAAGGAACTTCTTTCTTGTGAACTACGTGTAATTGTCCATGATAATGGAGTTCAGGGACTTCAAAGCGATGAACGATGTCAAGGAAGAACAACACGGCTTGCTCGGACTTGATCGTGGAGATCAGTCGAGCCTCTACCCACTTTGTAAACTTGTCTACAGTGACAAGCAAGTGCGTATAGCCCCCGGGTGCCCTCTTGAGAGGTCCGGCCAGATCGAGCCCCTAGACCAGTGAATGACCATGTGATGGGGATCGTCTAGAGTACTTGGGCCGGCAGGTGGGTCTGTCGAGCGCAGTATGGACACCCTTCGTAGGTGCGGACAATATGTTCAGCATTGGCTACCGCGGTCGACCAGTAGAAGCCTTATCAGAACACATTTCTGACTAGGGTTTTAGCCACGGCATGGTGACCGTAGCCCCACTGTAGATATCACTTAGCAACCGCTTCTCTTGTTCAATGGGGATGCAGCGCTGTAGGACCCCTAGTGTGGCTTCGCCTATAGAGCTCACCATCAATAACGGCAAAGGACTTGGCGCGATGTGCGAGCCACTAAGCCTCCATTTTGTCTGCCGACAGTGCCTCATGGAGGAGGTAGTCAAGGTAAGGCGCCCTCTAGTTGGCTAGAGGGTTGGGCTCTATCGTTGGATCCTCATCAAGCTCCATGACTTCGGGGTCAGATGGAGCCGACGGCTAGTTAGCCCCTGAGCCTAGGGCAGGCGGCCCATCATCGGCTTGTTCCGGCTCCTCATAGCGGACCGAGGGTTTGCACTGATCGCTGATGAAGACGCCTATAAGCACTGGCTCTTAGTGGGACAGCCGCTTTCGCCTAGTGAGTCAGCCGCCTCATTGAGATGCCTTGGGATGTGATTGAGCTCGAGACTGTCGAACTTGTCCTCCAGCTAGCGGACTTCTTGGCAATATACAACCATCTTGGCATTGTGGCAGCTTGATTCCTTCATGGCTTGGTCGATGACCAGTTGGTGTCGCCTTGGACATCAAGCCGTCGGATGCCCAACTCGATGGCGATGCGTAGGCCATTGATGAGCGCCTCATATTCGGCCACATTGTTGGAGGAGGGGAAATAGATGCGAACCATGTACCTCATGTGTACCCCGAGGGGCGAAACAAAGACCAGCCCTATGCCTGCACCTTTCTTCATCAGCGATCCATCAAAGGACATCGTCCAGTACTCCTAGTCGATGACTGCTGGCAGGCATTTGGACCTCGGTCCACTCTATAATGAAATCAGCTAGCACCTTGGGACTTGATGGCCGTCTAGGGGGGCATATGAAATGCCTTGACCCATTAGCTCGAGTGCCCACTTGGCGATTCTTCCCGTGGCATCCCTATTTTAGATGACCTCACCGAGAGGGAAGGACGTCACGACCGTCATTGGATGCGACTTGAAATAGTGACAGTAGCAAAACGATCTGAATAGGGTGATGAAAGATGTCAGAGCTGGTTGGACTCTTTCATCGTGATTTGATGGTACCCCGAGTACGCATCAAGGAAGCAAAGGGTTTCGCACCCTAAGGTCGAGTCGACTACTTGGTCTATGCATGGCAAAGGAAATAGATCCTTTGGACACTGCTTTGTTGAGACCCATGTAGTCAACACACCTTCTCCATTTTCCACTCTTTTTCATACAAGAACAGGATTGGCTAACCACTTGGGGTGGTATACTTCCTTGATGAACCCGGCCACCAAAAGCTTCACAATCTCCTCACCGATTGCCCTGCGTTTCTCCTCGTCGAAGCGACATAGGCGCTGCTTCATCGGCTTGGAGCCTAGCCTTATCTTCAAGGCATGCTTGGCGACTTCTCTCGGAGTGCCTGGCATGTCCGAGGGTTTTCACGTAAAGATGTCTCTGTTGGTGTGGAGGAAGTCGACGAGCGCGCTTTCCTATTTGAAGGAAAGCGTGGTGCCAATGCGCACCACTTTGCCCTTAGAGCCACTAGGGTCTATGAGGACCTCCTTGGTGCCCTATATAGGTTCAAAAGACCTGGCCAACCGCTTGGGGTCGGGTGCTTCTTCGGTGACCTCCTTCCCGATGGCCGTGAGCTCTTTAGAGGCGACAATTGCTGTGGCATGCTGGCAGCACTCGACCTCGCACTCATAGGCACGCTGGAAGGAGCTGTCGATGGTGATGACCTCGCAGCACTGAGTGATGAATAGTTACATATGTATGTAAACAGTGGATGTGTGTTGGGCAGAGGACGGTCTGATCATTGCTCTACCTGCCAATGCGTCCGCCACGTTTTGGACTATGCCTGGTGATGGGAGATGAGATTGCGCCTGGTCAGCATTAGATCTCAGACTAAGGTATAATGTATACATCTCTCAAACTGCGCGTGAACTCCTATCACATTATGTATTGCATCAGAAAAAATATTTTTAAATATGGGCATTTTTATTTTCAAAAGGTGGCATTATGGATTGTTGCTATTTTACAAATGCCTTAGGCGATGATCTCATCCATCCGATCCAGATTGAATGGCCCTTGCTCTATCTTCTTCCTCAGGCTGTTAGTGTTGCTTGCCTGATCACAAACCTCGTCCCTACCACCACCCGTCGCCCCGCCGCCGCGCAGTAGGGCTTGGCCGGAGCTCGGCGGCTACGGAGCTCCGGCCAAGCCCTACCGCATGCGCGGTGGCCTCCATCTTGCCCTCCCATCTCCTGCCACCAATTTCTTTTCTAGCTCTGGTGAATGGCCGCGACTCCCCGCCCTGACCTAGCCCAGCCGCCTCCACCGCCGCCAAGGCTCCAAACCGACCTGGCCACCGTCCCCACCGCCTCGCTTGTCTACCTCTTCGGGGCCCCTCCTTTTTCTAAGGTCGCCGGAGTTGGGAGAGAGAGAGAGGAGAAGCTCGCTGGAACCCTAGATCTAAGAGGAGGAGGAAGAGGAGGAGGATCCCGTCTACTTCGCCGCCGCCGTCGGAGGGGACAGAGGGAGGAGACGCGTGGGGGCAGTGAGCGCGGGTGTGGGCATTGTGGCCGTGGGCATCGCCGGAAGTCAATTTCGATTTCAAGCACCCGAGATGTAGGAAGAGTGGGATGGAAAAGCTTTTTTAAAGGTGGGTATGTTTAATTTTTAAAAGTGGACATTGTTTAATTTTTAAAGGTGAACATGTTTAATTTTAAAGGTGGATATTATCTATGGTCTTCTACTCCCATGATTTTTTGATTACTAAAACTAATTGTAGGGTACAAGTTTGCTATACACACACTAGTATAGCACACACTAGTATAGCATACCTATTCGCTACAATTAGTTTCGGTAATGGAACAGTGGTCAGGCTTCCTGAATTTTGTAAATCCAATCTTGAACAAATTTTTAGAGGGACTTTGAAGTGTTTCATTTGAACTTCCATTAATTCTTGGCATTTCATATAGGACTTCATTTAATAGCATACCAAAATATGTATTATACTAGATGCCGCTACATACAAACCACCAGTACATGCAGCAAAGCTTTACTGTCCGAATGCGCAAAATGATTCTGAAGAGCGTGGGATCCTTGTAGCATATGGATTTACATATTTCATATTGGGCTTTAATAGCATACCAAAATATGTGTTACTAGATGCCGCTACCAACAAACCATCCATACTAGTAGCAATGCTTTATGGGTACTTCCTCCGCTCTAAATCATACGTCATTTCAACTTTTTTAGAGAGTTAAAGATCAAAAGGTCTACACCAGAAGGCCACCAAAACCAAGTGCTCAGGTCACCAAGGTACAAGGGCATACAAGCCCTGATGACTCTATCTCTAAAGATAAAGCCCAACCCCTTGCTAATCTAGCCCTAAGCAAGATTACAAGATTTGGATATGAACACTAAGCTCTAGTATGGGTTGGACCATATATCGACCGTGTAAAATTGTTCCTCCATTTCTCTGATCTCCAGCTCATTCATCAAATATGCTCCTAGCTGTTGAAATCATAACTACAAAAGTAGTTATCACCGGATGACCTGTTGGGGGTTCAAATGTGCTTCACCACAATTTTAGACCAAAGGTCCAGACACTGCTTATATTGAAAGCAACTGTAGCTGCTGGGAATACCAGCTTACAAGGTTTCGCACATCCAAATTTAAAAGGTACAATACAAGCCAGCGCTACATCAAACATATAGAAAAAGGTCCTCCAACATGATATATATTCCCTAATCCACTGTTGCCACTTCACTTATTGACACTGGGCCCTCCGCATCGGATGAACAGTCAGTCTGACCCAGTGCATCCGCCATTTCATCTGGTGGCATTGTGCTGGAGTGAATCTGACCATTGGCCATGGTATTCATGATCATCGGACGATTTGCGAGTATTCTTGTGTATCATCTGTTACAAATCTACAAACAACTAGGAGTAGATCATTGGATGAGTTCTACTCTATTCAATATAAAATAGAGAGTTATTCCTAGAATATGAACTAGATAGAGAAAAGGAGAGAGGGAGAGAGGGGATAGAAGTCGCTGACCACCGGGCTTGGTGGAGGAGGAAGCCATGGCATCAGTGAAGAAGGACGCCAATGAGTTAGGGGTTGACGAAGAGGGGTGAGCGTGGTGTAGTGGCGGTGGTGTCCCAGCGGCGGCGAGGTGGTGGCCCTTCCCGTCGCTCACAGCGCACCCTATATCAGATTAGGGTTTGTAGGTGAGGATTTGGCAGTGTCGGTAAACCTCGTGTCACGATCCCTAGCCTCCAAATCTGAAAGGTCCTAATGGCTAGAGGGGGGTGAATAGCCTAATAAAAATTTCTACAACAACACTTAACAAAATGGTTAGACAATTATGAGGCGAAGCAAGAGTTGCGCTAGCCTACTCAAAATGCAAGCCACCTATCACAATTCTAGTTTAGATACACAATAGCTATGACACTACCCTATGTTAATGTGCTCTCAAAGGCTAACTAAAGAGACACACCAACCAAGCAAGCAAGCTCTCACAACTAGCTACACTAAAGAGCTTGTCAACTAGTTTGCTGGTAAAGTAAAGAGAGTGATCAAGAAGGTTATACCGCCGTGTAGATGAAGAAACCAATCAATCACAAGGATGAATAACAATGAAGACCAATCACCTCGGAATCAATGATGAACACAATGATTTTTATCGAGGTTCACTTGCTTGCCGGCAAGCTACTCCTCGTTGTGGCGATTCACTCACTTGGAGGTTCACGCGCTAATTGGCTTCACACTGCCAAACCCTCAATAGGGTGCCGCACAACCAACACAAGATGAGGATCACACAAGCCACGAGCAATCCACTAGAGTACCTTTTGGCGCTTCGCCAGGGAAAGGTCAAGAACCCCTCACAATCACCACGATTGGAGCTGGAGACAATCACCACCCTCTGCTCGACGATCCTTGCTGCTCCAAGCCAGTCTAGGTGGCGGCAACCACCAAGAGTAACGAGCGAAATCCGCAGCGAAACACGAACAACAAGTGCCTCTAAATGCAAACACTCAAGCAATGCACTTGGATTCTCTCCCAATCTCACAAAGTTGATGAATCAATGATGGAGATGAGTGGGAGGACTTTGGCTAAGCTCACAAGGTTGCTATGTCAATAAAAATGGCCAAAAGTTGTGAGCTACAGCCGGCCATGGGGCTTAAATAGAAGCTCCCACGAAATAGAGCCATTATACTCCTTCACTGGGCATAACACGGGCTGACTGGACTCTGCAGTCCAACTGACCGAACACAGCATCGGACGCTCCAGTCGTGAATACCGGACGTGTCCGGTCAGCATATCGGACGTGTTCGGTAGCTCCCCGACTGCCACGTGTCCAGTTCAAACCAACATAGCCGTTGCTTCGTAATCTACCGACGACCGGACGCTCACACCGGATGCTAAATCACAAATGACCGGACGCTGAGCCGCAGCGTTCGGTGGAGTACAGTAAGCATCCACGCCCGACCGGACGTGTCCGGTGATACTGGATTGGACGCTGCTAGTGTCCGATCGACTGCCCTGCCGAACACTGTGCCTGCTGATTCACACCGGACGCTTCCGGTGTGGCGACCGGACGCGTCCAGTCACTTTGTAACCAACGCGACTAACTCCTCTTCGACTATATCTTCTTCACCCTAGCTCAAATATGTCAACCACCAAGTGTATCACCTTATGCACATGTGTTAGCATAATTTCACAAATATTTTCAAGGGTGTCAGCACTCCACTAGATCCTAAATGCATATGCAATGAATTAGAGCATCTAGTGGCACTTTGATAACCGCATTTCGATACGAGTTTCACAAATTTCACAAATAACCATGTGTGTGGCTGGGCGCCCCCGATCAAGGCGTAGGATCAAGGCCCGACTCGGTCGTTGGACCGAGTCAGAGGAGATCAACCTAACATTCTCCCATTGATCTCAACTTATGACTTAAACTTAAAATACTTATCCCATTCCATCATAGATTAGTGTATAGAGTGTGCCTCGTCACAACAGTTAGTACCATTTGATTAACAGCTACAATACACCTCTCTATTTTGAAACAGATTCTCAACTAGGCCCTTATTGTTCATGGATCATAGGCTTTCCCATAAACCCATGCCGACTAAGTGTTCTCTAAACACATTGGGCGGCAAGCCTTTTGTAAGCGGATCCACAAGCATTTTTCTTTGTACTTACATGCTCGGACTAATAGAATGATTCTAGATTTTATCTTTCACAACATAAAACTTTATGTCAATGTGTTTGGCAGCACCACTTGACTTATTGTTGTGAGCATAACATATTGTTGGCTCATTGTCGCAGTACAACTTGAGTAGTCTGAATGTCGTCAACCCCTTTCAACCCTGAGCATAAATTTCTTTAGCCAGTTCACCTGCTCCTATGGCCTTATAACATGCTACAAACTTGGCATACATCGTGGACGATGCAGTAACGGTTTGCTTGGAGCTTTTCTACTGATATAGCTTCTCCTGCGAGAGTAAATACGTAGCCTAATGTGGACTTTCTATCATCTACATCTCTTACAAAATCTGAATCTGAATACCCCCACTATATGTAGGGAATCAGATCTTCTATACATTAGCGTGAGGCCATTTGTGCCTTGTACATAACGCAAAGCTTTCTTTTTCATTCTCCAGTGTTCTTTTCCTAGATTACTCTGATATCTGCCAAGTATACCAGTAACAAAAGCTAAGTCAGGGTATGTACATACTTGAGCATACTGTAAACTTCCGATAGCTGAAGCATATGAAACCGCTTTCATTCAAGCGATCTCATATTGGTTCCTAGGATATTGGAATTCTACAAAACTATTCGCCCTTGACTATGAGGGTAGGTGAAGGCTTACACTGCATGCATACTATATTTCTTTAGAATCTTTTCTAAGTATGCCTTTTGCGATAATCCTTAAACCCCCTTTCTTTTATCTTGGTGAATCTCTATTCCTAAAATGAATGAAGCCTCACCAAGATCTTTCATATCAAAATTTGAGGACAAGAACTTCTTCGTCTCTAGTAGTAGATTAACATCACTACTAGCGAGTAAGATGTCATCCATATATAAGATTAGGAAAATATATTTCCCATTATTAAACTTTGCATAAATGCAATTGTCCTCTACTATTCTCTTTAAATTCAAACTTCATTATTGTTCCATCAAATTTTAAATACCACTGTCTAGAGGCTTATTTTAATCCGTAAATGGATTTTTTCAGGACGACATCCCATGCGTTCTTTTCCTTTCACTAATAAAACCTTTTAGGTGTGCCATATACACATCTTCATCCAAATCCCCGTTAAGGAAAGCCATTATTACATCCATCTGATGTAATTCTAAATCATAGTGTGCCACTAACGTCATTATGATTCTAAACTGAATCCTTACATGAGACTGGACTAAAATGTCTCATTATAATCTATTCCTTCTCTTTGCGTGAACCCTTTCGCCACAAGTCGCGCTTTAAATCTTTCCACGTTCCATTTGGAGTCATATTTAATTTTGTAGACCCATTTACAGCCTACTGTCTTGGCTCATGTTCATTTATTGTCGCCATGGGAGAACTAACAACAGGTGCTGTCACTACAGTGTCCTGCATTGTTGGTGCTAGCAGCAGCAGGTAGTGAGAAAAATGGCTCCTGAACCATCGGAGTGGGCACATGTACCCGCTTCTCCTTAAAGTTAATTTCTCATGCTACCATGCTCCTCCTGACCATCTCATCCTCCAAGAACACAGCGTGTCTTGTTCTATAAACTCCGTATGTCTGTCAGGACAATAGAAACTGATAACCTTTTGACTTATCTGGATAGCCAATGAAATGGCAACTGATTGTCTTAGAGTCTAGCTTTCCATTGTTTGGGTTAAATACTTTAGCCTCAGCTCGATAACCCCACACACGTTAAGTGAGGGTTCCATTCCTGTCCACAGCTCATATGGTGTCTTGGGCAAAGATTTACTTGATACTCGATTGAGAATATGAATGACGGTTTTTAATGTCTCCATCCATAAACTTATCGATAAAGTGGAGTAACTTATCATACTTATCACCATATTCATTAATGTACGGTTACGTCTTTCAGCTACTCCATTCTAGCTAAGGCTCGTCCGGTGTAGAGTATTGGACAACTATGGCATTTTCCTGTAAGAATTTTGCAAAAGGTCCATAAACTTGACCATATGGGGTATATCGACCACAGTACTCCCCCCACGGTCGGATCTTACTATCTTAATCTTTAAATTATGCTGATTTTCTATTTCAGCCTTACATATCTTAAATTTATCTAATGCTTCTGATCTTTTCTTAATTGGATAAATATAGGCATAACAAGAATAATCATCTGTGAATGTTATAAATGAATCATAACCATCCACACTTTTCATAGGAAAAGGACCACAGATATCTGTGTGAATTATTTTCAAAATTCTTGCACTTCGTTTGGCGTCTTTCTTTATTTCCTTAACATACTTTCCTTTAATGCAATCAATGCATTGTTCTAAGTCTGAAAATTCTAATGGCGGAAGAATTGATTTATTAATCAATCATTTTATTCTCCACCTCGAAATATGGTCTAAACGACAGTACCATAATTTCGATGATACATCATGAATTCTCTTCCGCTTATTACTTACATTCATAGATGATGAGGCATTCTCATTTCTAGTGCTCACAACATTCACATTCTCACAAGGTGATAACAAATAAAGCTCGTCTTGTCGGAAGGCAAGACCAACACACTTATGATTAAACATAATCTTACATTGGCCATTACCAAAATGGCAATCAAATCCAGCATCGTCTAAACAGTGAAACACTTATTAAGTTTCTACGTAAAGAGGGTACATAAAGGACATCTGTAAGCTTAAGTATAAAGCCATCATTTAATTCTAACGGGAGTTCTCCAATGGCTTTAACTTCAGCTTTGACACCATTTGCAACCTTAATGTGTCTTTCTTCTCTTTGTAGGGTCCTTCTTGTATGGAATCCGTTTTCTCATCAGGTGCTTTAGGAACTCTGAACAATCCTTCTGGTAGTGTTCTTTCTTCTTGCACCATTTGCAGGTATCCTTGTCTACTTGAACATTGTTGAATTTTTGATGATGATTAGTCTATGGGGCCTTTTCTTGTGACTTAGAAGATGAGCTATTGTCCCATTGAGGTTTCCCTTATGGTTTAGCGTTCTTGTTGTTAAAGTTCTTTTTATTTTCCTTCACATGGTTGACCGAGTCACCATGTGAGCTCTTAAGCCTCTCCTCTTCTTGCACACACATGGCAATGAGCTTCTTAATGTTCCACTTATCTGGCTGTAAGCTGTAATTAACAACAAAGGTCTCATACTCTTTGGGCAAAGATGCAAAAATCAAATGAATTAGGAACTCATCCTTGAGCCCCATGTCTATTGGTTTGAGCTTGGATGTCGTATTGCTTATCTTCAATATGTGCTCTCTAATCCCTCCACCAGAGTATAACTTCTTAATAAGAGTGCTCAGCATAAGCCTTTGAAGAGCAAGTAAAGTGACTCTTCACCTTCTTGAAATACTCAGTGGCTGGTGGTACATTCTAGGATTGATCCCCTTATTGGATTCTCAATGGAGCCCTTAATCACCATCAAACACTTACGGTTTGAACTATTCCACTTTGCATGATCAAGGTCGTACTTCATTCTTACTGTTGTATGGTCACGCTCCCGAGTAGCAAAAGCTGCATCAGTCTCATTTGCTGTCCTCACTAGGTCCTCAGGCTGAGTGGGATAAGGAGAGGTTAGCTTTAGATCATTGTCGGACAGCGCAAGTGCTATCTCAAGCTTCTCTCGCTATACGTTATAGTTGCTTCCATTGAGAGGTGGAATGGACAAGATAAACATCATTGGGTTATATCCTGAAAACGATATCAGAAATTATGAGAAACATTTGACATAATAATTACATGTCATAATTTAATGTTGGTCAAAATTAAACATACAATAATCTTCTACATTAATTCTACATTACCGTTGGCAAAAAATAGAATTAATGCATAAAACTCATAAATAAAAAAATTTATAATATTTCTATAATCAACTTTGGTAAATAAAAATAGCAATATCATAAATACAAACATTCTTCTACATTAATTAATGCATGGAAAACTCATGAATAAACTTATAATATTGTTATCATCAATGTTGGTTAGAAAAATAACAATATCATAATTTAACTTAAACAAATCTAACTACTCCTCCAATTAAAATTTTTTCGTTGGTTCTAATTTAATTAGAGGATAAACATATTCATAGCAGCGTAAAATGAAAAGACTTGAAAAATAATAATTCTTGATCAGAAGCATCTCAACGTACTCATCTACTCTCTAAACAACTTATTCCTTTGGTTCAAATTTGAGCAAGAAATGAAAACTAGACAAATTTATCAAAGAAATGCATCCGAAAAGAATAAAATTATTCATAAATGTTACTGTTCATGCAGCCGGAGGGAGTAAACGGCCCACGGCTCATTCGTGCGTCACTCGTCCCGCATCCCAAGCCACAACCTGGGCCTGGGCCAGGAAAGACTCCGCCCACTTGGGCCAAAAGACGGCCCGGCCATCCTTGGCCGTCGGATCTAATCGGATGGTCGACCTTCTTCTTCTGAGGAACAAAACCGAAGCACAGCCGGCTCCCCTTCAACCCTAACTCGTTTGTTTCTTTCTTCTCTTCTTCGAATTGCACGCCACAGCCGCCGCAGCCGATGACTCCAGGGCGGGTGCGATGCAAAAGGTAGCGCCGCCACCGTGGCACCCCTGGCCGGTGCACGCGTGCGGACTAGAGCCACGCTCGGCGCCATCGAGCGGCACCGCGGTGGTGCCCTTTGGAGCCCCACGCTCGTGCGCGCGGCACGGCGGGGTGCTGGCGAGCCGGTGGCTCGGGCCTTTCTTCCCGCGCGACGGCGGCAGAAGAAACCTAGAGAGGTCCCTTCCTCCTCTCCGTCCTCTCATCTAGGGTTAGGGTTTCGTCCAAATCGAAAAATCGAATCAACTCCTATTTTTTGTTCCTTTTTCTATCCCAAACTGGATCTACAAGCTAGATTAGGCTAACTGATACCATTGTTACAACTCTAGAATCAACTAGGAGTAGGTCATTGGGTGAGTTCTACTCTATTCGATATAAAACAGAGAGTTTTTCCTAGAATATGAACTAGATAGAGAAAAGGAGAGAGGGAGAGAGGGGATAGAAGTCGCTGACCATCAGGCTTGGTGAAGGAGGAAGCCATGGCGTCGGTGAAGAAGGACGCCTATGAGTTGGGGTCGACGGAGAGGGGTGAGCGCGGTGCAGTGGCGGTGGCGTCCCAGCGGCGACCAGGCAGTGACGTTTCCCGTCGCTCATTGTGCACCCTAGATCGGATTATGGTTTGTAGGTGGGGATTTGGTGGCGTCGATAAACCTCAGTGTCACGAGCCCCGGTACCCACCTCCTTTGTATAGCACTGCGCGATGGGGGCCCACCAGCCATATGTGTGGCTGGGTGCCCCCGATCAGGATGCGGGATCAAGGCCCAATTCGATTGTTGAACTGAGTTCGGAGGAGATCAACCTAACATCATCGTATAATCTGATAGCACAGTTCTCCAGTGTCTTCAGACTTGCCATCTGTACTGATGTTCAGATCATTCGTCGGTGGTTCTTCTCTTCACCATATCATCTCGTAGACTTTGTTTTCTCTAGCCAAACTTACTAATCATCACCAAATGATTTGCCGACTTCTGATCAACCACTCTGGTGTATGATCTGGTGTTTGTTTTGACTAAGTTTGTACTCAAATCATGACAAAAAACTTGGACCTTGCATCCTAGGTCCTATATAAACCTATCTAATACATCTCTACACACATGTTGTTAGTCCTAGTGATTAGACTGTCACCAAAAACACAAAAACCACACAATAAATATAGCTAAGTGCTTATATTAGTTACAAAACCGTAAGGATAGTTTCGTTCCCTAGAATGATATTTTAGGGAAATCTGAAACCATACAGTACGGTTTATTTTCGATCCGAAAATTTCCTAACTTTTCTCTACTTACTTAAAACCGTAGGTGCGCACTTCCCCTTCAAATTTTCCTAAGATTTCAAGCCATAGTAAAACCGTTGGATTAATTCTTCTATGCGATTTGGTGTTAGGGGCCCAATTTGGTGTGAAATAGGTTTACGCGTGCAAACGTGTCCCATACTCCCATTGCAGTAGATTTTGTTTAGGCATGCGCTTCTTGTTGTGTGTAGATAAGTCCAGACATGCGAACGCAAACTTGCAAACCAAGAGATTCCTTCTCGCTGTGGCCTGTGACCGTGAGTCAGTCAGGGCCATCAAATGCCTTCGTGAACTCGAAATGCAGTGATGGCCACTGCCATTATAAATCATCAGAGTCTACACATGAGTACCTACGGCGACATGGCCGCATGGAGCAAAGGAGAGGAGGCCCTCGGCCCTCCTTCACTTAGTCACCGCTGCTGCCTCATGTCATCATCCCCATAAAGCAGATGCTTCATCGATCAAACGAGCTGCTGCAGGACTCATGGAGTCATGGCCACTTGCCACTATTTCCTGCCTGATGGTTGAAAGATGGAGAGAACCCATTTTTATATGACTGTCTGTGTGGCCTGATGCAGGGACGAAGCTAGGAAAAAAATTAGGAGGAGCTAAACAACGGCAATTAGCAAGAAAAGAGGTTCAGTCAATCTCAGCCCCTCCTACCTGTATATCTACAGCTGAAATTTCAGACGGCGGCTCTACTGGGGCTTCGCTTGCTCGCGAGCGGTAGGGGAGGCTGGAGCCCCCCTAGCCCCACCGCTGGCTCCATGCCTGGCCTGATGTCACCGTTGCTGAAAGCAAGGACTGCTTCTCTATCGTGATAGTAACTGACAGTATGATATTGCACTATGTTTGGAACATGGAAGTTTCAATTGATTGTTTTTGGGATTTGTGATAATGTACTGTTTCATGCAGAATTCCTGTAGCTGTGTTTAGTTCGCGAAATAAAAATTTTTAGATGTCACATCGGATGTTTCGGGGATGTCGGAAAAAAACTAATTACATAGCTCGTCTGGAAACTGCGAGACGAATTTATTAAGCCTAATTAATCCATCATTAGCGCATGTTAGTTACTGTAACACTTATGGCTAATCATGGACTAATTAGTCTTAAAACATTCGTCTCGCGATTTCCAACCAAACTGTACAATTAGTTTTTTTTCGTCTATATTTAATACTCCATGCATGTGCCGTAAGATTCGATGTGATAGTTTGGGGATGAAAATTTTTGGAACTAAACCAGGCCTAAAAATTTATAAGCAAGTTCCTAGTACGTTCTACCATAATATGAGCGAGTAATTAGTGTCATGATCTGTCGTGTGCATATTCAGTGGCTGCTCCTAAACGATTTCCACGGTATGAACCATCCAGTAATCCAGTTGCATCCAAGATGCGGCTTTTACTGGGCCATCACCACCACTATGGCCGCTAATGGGGAACATGTCTCGGTTGCCTGCGCAGTGCGGTCCTTTTCGTCCATGCTATGATCGGTTCAGTTTGTCAGTGCGCTGCTGTGTGTATGTCGTGCGCAATTGCGATGCGTGCAGATCCACTTCTGAAAATTCATTCAGAGGACAGATAAAATCTCGCGGGGGCCTCAGAGTGGATTGATTTGGTCGCCATTCATTGAGTAGCGTCCAGTGGGCGATGGCCATCATGCACGCAATCATGCAGGTAACGGCCACTGATGTCAATGTGATGCGACGTTCATGGGTGATGCCTGTTGGCCAGATGTTTCCTTCTGTCATTAGCTGTGGTAGTAGCTGGTAGTGGCGTTAGCGGTCATGTTGGTGGGCATGGAATCCTAAGTGAATGTTGGAAATTGTGGGGTTACTCCATCGTCGTATAAAGGATTTTCCGTATGTGTGGGAGTAAAATCGGATTCACTCATGACAGAGGGTTGTAAGAAGGATTTTAATCCCTGTCTGAGTGAGCAAGTTGTACACATCGGCATGTTTAACACGGCACCACGTAGGTCAAAATTGCTATCAAAACCGCTCAACCAACTGGTTTCAAAAGTTGGAGGAGTCCAAACATCCAGTTCTCGATTGAGAGAGAGAAAAGAACTGATTACACAGCTTAGTTGGTTGAGTTTTTTTTTATGGAACCTTCCCAGCGAGTCCTCAACTTGGGGTGCTCGCTTTTTTTATTCATTCCATGATCCATATTTTAACAGGTGTTGTTCTTTCAGTGGTAGGACATTTGCCTATTGACAACGATGCATATTGATGACTTCGTCAATCTTAATATATGTCTTAGTCTTTCGAAAGTGCTCATATTGGAGGTGCCCATATGTGTAAGGTGTGTGCGTGTAGGGCTAGATAACGAGCAAAAGCTCGGCTCGGCTCGTTATCTTGACGAGCCAAAAGGTCAACTCGGCTTGGCTCGTTTACGAGCTTGAGTGGGCCCATTTAGCTCGCGAGCCAAGTATAAAATAAAATACAAAAAATAACATAACCATGAGCCTTAAATCAAACAAAAAATTAATATGTGCTAACAAATATAGAGGTATAACATATACTGTAGTATATACTATAGTATTGCACCACATATCCATGGTCTATACTCCATACAATACATAATCCATCCATAATCTTACTATTGATTATTCATACATCCATTAAAAACAAAGTGATTGAGTCATAATAATCCCAAGTTTACATGTTGTAGGCCAGTTTAAGACATGAAGTAATACACAAATAATACAAGTTCAAGGCCAACATATTTGGCTCGTTAACTATACGAGCTAAAATACTGACTCAGCTCGTTGAAAAATATAAACGAGTCAAGTCACTAATTGAGCCGAGTCGAATGAGCTACTGTGAACTTTTCGTCCAGCCCTATGTGCATGCATACATAGCTATGAATTTACGTGCAGTGTCTACATCTGATTAAAAAAAAAAAAAAAAAAAAAAAAAAACTGAGCAAAGTCAGAGGAAGTGAAAGGGATATTTCCTTTGGTTTTTCTGCCTTGTCATGGGGTCATGGGCTTGCTCGCTGATGGTTTACAGACTTACGGGCCTGCCGAAAGCAGCAACAACCCTGTAAACGTCAACTGGGCTAACAATGTTATACGAGTCGCCGAGCAACATGCCCAGCCCAGTCTGAACGGGAGAATCCCGTACGTCTCTGAAGTTTTTCTTTCCCGACGAGACGTTTCTGCGGAATTTATACTGATTCTTGTGAGTCTATCGTGAATTCTTTCCTATCCAAACAGACATGGCAACAGTACATACGAGTCATCACTCTGAGTTCCATCAAGGTTCGTTGAGTGTTTGCTTAGTTCAGCATTCGTTTCTTGTTTCGTCCTTCTAATGATTGAGAAGTAGTAACACCTGGATGAACCCTTGCATGAGGCAACCGGGCATGACCAAATCACTCAACGTGACGGTGAAAATCAGTGGGACTTTTGTTAAAGGACTCGTTTGGATGCATATATATTCACCTCAATCCATATGTATTAGAGTGGATTATGGTGTAACTTAGTTTTATTTCGACTCCAATCCATTTTAACACATATGGCCAGGGTTTTCAATTTCAGTTTTAGAAATATTTCGCCACCACCAAAATTCCTGAATTTCACGAATTTCAGAACGAAATTTCGCCGAAATTTTTTTAGAGACTTAAACACAAAGTCTGTTTTTTTTAAAAAAAATCTTTTAGATCTAAACAAAATAGTAGCATGATTTATGACTATACATGTACTCAGTAGAAGAATATCCAACATAAACAATAGAAAATATAAGCCTATAGTTGTATAGCACATTAATTAGTGTAATACTGAAATTTCGGATTTTTTTCGATCACCACCGAAATTCCCGAACTTACGACGAAATTTTGAACCCTGCATGTGGGTTGAGTACATTCAAACAATCCCTTAATCCACATATGTTGAAATGAATTGAAGTAAAAATTAGTTATTTTTCTACTCAAATATACCCTAATACATGTGAATTGAGGTGCATATAACCGTGATTGAATCAGGTGCAAAAGCAAGTTCAATCACGTGTCACCACGATTAGCTAGAGCCTGATAGTGATAATCACCTGGTTTCCCCTCGTTACTTTTCTCAATGATGATTGCGGTACCAACAACAAAGCATCCAACCAGAAGCAAAAGCATACCCTGGTCTGTTGTCTCGCCCAGCACTCTGGATATACATTTTGGGCCAGGCAATCCATGTATCTTGAAGCGAAAAAAACTGCTCGGCTACTGCAGTTACAAACATGTCTATGTCTATCTTTGAAAATTCAACCACTTAGCAGCAAAAATAGCAGCTTTCCAAGTTAATTAATAACTATCCAAAGCGAACAACGGAAAATATTCAAGGGCATTATGAGCCTTTTACCACGACCCACCACCAATTTTATGGAGACCTACGAAATGCCGACTAGTCATTCAAGGCTTACAAAGTCAACGTGTCCCAGAAACTGATAAATAATACTCTTAACTGCTGATACAATTAGCCGCAGCATATTTTACAACTCTGGATCACTCAACAACAGCCATCTCAGCGAAATTATGAGATAGCACATGCTAAACCTATTTCCCAAGCTAAGCTATGGAAAAGGTCAAAACTTATAGTGGGGCTGCTAGAACCCCCATGTCAATCAGCCAAGCTATCAAGGAAGCTCTGTAGCTCCCTCAGGCCCTCTGCAGATATGCTTCTCTGTACACGAGGCCTAGGAGTTGTTAGAACAGGAGGCGGCCTAGAGTTGAAGCAGACGACAACCACAGAAAGGTTATCACCACTCTTCCTCTTGATGGCCTCATCAACTAGTTCTTTACAGCAAGTGGCCGGGTCATTGTGCTCTTGGAGCTTACGGCGGGCAAAATCTACTGCATTTTGGCTGCGGAATACATCCCAGATCCCATCACAACCCATGATCAGGAACTCGTCCTCTTCAGTCAGATCTGTTGTCATTACCTCAGGCTCGGCACTGAGAGGGCCAAGACCATCACATGCCTTCATGCCTTCCATATGCCAATCCCCGATTGCTCGCGCGACATTAAGCTGCCCATTCAGGTACTCATCATCAACATGTCCACCCAATGCCTCAATACGCATCTTCTCCCTGTTGCAAGATGGTTTGTGATCCCTGGACATCTCGATTGCCTTTCCACGACGACAAAGTACTGCTCGACAATCACCAGCATTTGCGACCAGAAGTAACCTGTTGAGCACCCAGAGACAGAAATATGCCAGCAGCTGAGGATTGTCAAAAGCATGTGCAAAATTTAACAGATCAGAACTCACAAATTTAATTATTCACAAAATTAGCTATCTTCAGGACATTCCTTAAACGAGAACACATGAATATTGTTGAGAAAAAACACATGCATGCACCATAAAAATTTGCAAATATGCAGTCACCAACGGGCAGGGGATGCAGATCCTTGTAGGCAGTGGCGGAGCCAGCCGAAAATTTTAGCTGGGGCATACTAAATGAACAAATCGCATATACCAGCGCAGTGTCATCAAGTCTAGCAACAGGCCTAGTATTCTACACAATATACTAAGTTCAAACTCTCCGTTAATGGCAGACAAACTATTTACAGCACTGAGTTCCATGCAAATTGCTGATGACACATTTAGCGAGAGAAAATTTTAAGCCCAGCCAGTAATGTTTGACAAAATTTCATACCTATTATGTTTGCTTAAGGCCAATGGGGACAAATTGAGCAAAACTTCTTGTACAGAGAGCAATAAAGAAGTAATTCCCTAACTTGTTATATTTCCCAGTTGGCCAGCTCTCCAGTAGCCTTGCTTCCCATCAAGGACGATAGTGCCGAGCGTGACGAGCTGATGGACGATTGTGCTGCTGCGTCTCTTCTTGCATTGTTAGGTTGGCCTCTTTTCGTTCCGGGCCTGCTAGCCAGTTAGGCTATGGACCAGTAAGCCCAACGAGCCATACCCCTTCAGCAGACAGTAGTAGTAGTTTCTTGCCCGATTGTTTAGACTTTGAGTTCGACCGCCACCGAGTCACTGAGCTTTGCAGTTGCAGCGGTCATGGAGATGAGGGAAAACTGAATGGGGTAATGAGGTTGGCCAGCTAGTAGCTGGGGCGGCCGCCCCATGTTGCCCAGGGTGGCTCCGCCCCTGCTTGTGGGGAAAAAGTGAAGGCGCATGTAGCTCATTTGCAATTAAGCGCGCGAGTGCAAATTGTTAGAACAGATTTGGCCAGGTGGGACCAAAGGGTACATGATGCCATAAACAGCAAATAGTGTTAAGTATTTATTTCCTCTAGCTATTACTTTGTATCGGCTGCCTCTTGGGTTTCTACCCAGTGTGCTGCCTAGGTACTCCCAGCTTGTTGCCTAGGACTTCTCCCCTCTTAACTCTCTAGCTTAGCCTCTCTCTATATATATGTAACCCTCTTGTAATCTCATCATCAAGTAATCTAAAGCCTCTTAGCCTTTCTCTATCATGGTATCAGACTAACGATTCCTCTGCTTCCCCGCGCGCCCTTCCTTGCCGCCGCAGCCCGCCTCGGGTCGCGCCCAGCCCGCGCGCCCTTCCTTGCCGCCGCAGCCCGCGACCTTTCCCTGCCGCCGGCGTGCCTGAAGCTGCCCAGCCGCGCGCCCATGGCCACTTCAACCTCCGGCGCCTCCACCGCGGCTACCGCGATCAAGCTTCGTGATGAAGCTCTCGCCGCCGCCCAGAAGCTGGAGGAGGAGGCCGCCTCCCTGCACTCCACCAACACCGACCGCAGCCAGCAGCTTCAGACGGAGGCTGATCTCCTCAAGTCCGCTGCTGCCGCTCAGGATCGCGTTCGTGCCGCCGTTGACGCCCTCGAGAAGGAGCGCGCGCAGGCCGACGCCCTGGAACAGCAGGCCAGCTGCCCTCCGGGACCGTCTCCGCACGGACTCCTTCCACGACGACGGCTCTCAAGACGGCGGCGATCACTCCTTCTCCTCCGACGCCACGACCATCGCTCATCTGCACAGCCAGGCTGCCGCTGTCCAGAACATCAAGAACTTGATTCCGATCGTTCTGGACCTTCAGTCCTCCAACTACTCCAGGTGGCGCGGCTACGTCCTCCTCATCCTCGGCCGCTTCGCGTTGAAGGATCACGTCCTCAGTGACGCCTCCCGCTTCACCGATCCTGCGTGGTCCCGCATGGACTGCATGGTCGTCTCCTGGATCTTCAACACCATCTCCACCGATCTTCTGGACGTCATCCACGAGCGTGACGGCATCTCCGCTCGGGCTGCGTGGCTCGGCATTGAACAACAGTTCCTGAACAATCGCGAGTCACGCGCCAGTGCTCCTCGACGCTGAGTTCCATACTCTCTCCCAGGGCGCCCTCTCCATCGACGACTACTGCCGCAAGATGAAGGGCATGGCTGATGCCCTTGCCGATCTTGGCGAGCCCGTCCATGACCGTACTCTGGTGCTGAACATACTAAGAGGCCTCAATGAGCGCTTCCAGTTCATGTCGCAGTTCATCACGCGCCAGAAGCCGTTTCCCTCCTTTGCAGACGTCCGCGCCGACCTGCGCCTGGCCGAGCTCAACATGGCACCTCCATCGGCTCTCATCGTCTCTTCGTCCAGCAAGCCACCTGCATCCTAGCCGGCCTCTGGGTCTGCAACCCAGCGCCCTCAACAGCACGCCGGGGAGCGTCCTCAACAGAACGCCAGGGGGGGCTTCTCTGGTAATGGCCGTGGCCGGCGTCGTCGTGGCGGCCGTGGCCAAGGCGGCTCGAACAGCGGCTCACCCGGTGGTTCCCAGTTGCCCTCCCTCCTCAACCCGTGGACCAGGGTCCATTCACATGTGGCCCGGGGCTACTCCCGGTGGCCCTCGCGGTCCACCTCTCCGCACCGGCCCGCCTTCATCGCAGCAGCTGCAGCAGCACGCTCTGGTGGCCGGCGTGCCTCCAACCTACTACCCTTCGGCTCCTGGGACATACCAACAGGTGTCCACCCAGGCGCCTCATCCTCAAATGATAAACTTCAGATAGCAGTTACCATGTGTCATATCATGTGATGTCAGAATTGATTTTGGCAGATTGGATAAAAAAAAAAACAGCTCCCATCGTCCATATGTAGTGAGAAACTTCAAATAGCAGTAACACCTATTCTATACAATGACTTTGTATGGATCACAGTTGCAGAAGTTAATGAGAGCATTACCTCCCAACCACAAGTGCTGCAAGAGCAGTTGTACCAGAAGCAAGAGAGCAGTTCAGAGAACAAGCATCTGCAAAAGCAGCATCGACCTGCAAGAATGCAGAGGATACTGCTTTCACTATCTCCCTAGGAAAACCCTCATCCTCGACAATAAACCTTGGTAAATTGCTGCACACAAAATCAGCTGCATGCTTTCCACCATGCCCATCAAAAACCTGAATAAAAAATGGAAATAAGGTTAAACATGCAGGAAATGCTAGCCAGATGGACCAAATTATTTTCCAAATAGGATGCCTATACTGTTTCTCTAGCCAAATGGCTAAAACCAGCTAAGATATATAGCAGTATTGACAAAGGAGATTGGACACTGCCACAATTCATTAGGAACATACCCCATAAAAGGCACTGGGGCCTTCGTCAGAACTTTCAAATCCGAAGTCCTGCATGAAATTATCAGAGCAGATAAAGACATCCTCCATTGTGTGCCTTGAGCCAATATCAGCCCACCCACCAGATCGTACAACTGGAATAAATTCAGTGTCTATGCTTTCAAAAGCTCTCTCATTTTCAGGCTTCGTATTGTTTGCAGGACTCCTCACCTTCAAAACCAGTGTCACTTATCAAACATACAAGAAAAGGATACACACTTTCAAACTGAGGTAAAAGGCCTTGTTTTATTTCCTTTTTTTCACTATAATTAAAAGGTAAAAGACGAACATGTCAGATATATACCACCTTTTTTGATTCACTAGGTGCACATACCGTGCACCAGTGCCACCAGCACACGAGTTACAAACTCGTGCTCTGAGTGTACCTTCATTCGGCACATATATCGCCTTATTAATCATACTATATCAAGTAAATCCTCACATTGATACTCATGATCAAACATAAACCAGGTACCTAGTAGAACTATGAGATCAGAATCAAAACCCCTCAGCTTCTGCTTCCTAAATTTGCTTGATGGTCTTTCCAAAGAAAAAAAAATCATTTGATGGTGGAGTATAAAATTAGTTTAGGGGTTTTCCAACTGTTGAGGACTGGAGAAATTTATTGGATCAATCAATCAACATATAAAGCAGAGTAGCAGACAAAAGACAGAACTTTGAATAATGTTCTGGGGGCCATGAGGCCAGAACAGGGCGTGGGGGTATCAGACTTTTCATGACATATAAGTACTGAATTAACAGTTCAATTATGCCCTTTTGCCATGTACTCGAACCACCCAACCTTTTCACCACAGGGAATGATAAAACAATAATCTTTACCAGAACAAAACCCCCAGGTCAAGAAAAGTTACATCATCATGTATTCATGTCCATTACCAAGTACCTGTGTCTGCAATAAATTATACACGACGAAATTGCTAGGGAAGCATCAGTTACCAAGGCAGGAGTATCTACTTCCCACAAACATTCTCGAATGTCCCCTGCCCCCGTACTTGATCCATTCGATACTAAAACCTATCATTTCATATAATCCAAAGCAGTCTTTTCAAGACACCACCAGGATCACAAGCAATTATAATTGCTTTCCAGACTCCCAATCGCGTGCATCCACATAAACAGCCTGATTCCAAGCATCTTTGCCCCTCAACTTACTAGTCACTACCAGTACTCTAGTACAAACAAGGATGTACCAGGAGCTTCAGAGAACTCTTTTCCCTCCCACTCTTCTCTCACCTCCCAGATCCAGGACAACACGTCCCGTCCCATCACACCAGTGCAAACCCCACCGCCTTGGCACAATCGGCTCGCGCCTCGCAGCTGAGGCGGCAGCAGGCCACACCAAACAGCACAGGTTAAAGCATTCGAATCAAGCCGACCACCACACAAAAGCTCCCATCTATCGCGCAGATCACGCAAGCTATCTTGCTAGCCGCGGAGGAAGCGAGATTCAGGAGAGCCGACTTACAAAAGAGGCGTGCCGCGCGAGCGCCGGCTTCCTCGCCGCCGCCGGGATCGGGGGCCTCCCCCCGCCGCCGCCTCGAGGAAGTTGCTCTTCCATCACCGACCAAATCGGCTAGGGTTAGGGTTCGGATATGGTCCTAGGAGCTGCCTGCCGGTAGTAGTCCTCCGTACTGTAGAGTGTGAACAGTAGTGGTAGCAGGAAAGGCAGGGGAGGCCAGAAAAAGGCGAGGGGAAAACGAGGGGCACAACAGGGGCGTTTCGGTAATTTCGTGGGAGATTAAGCTAATCATGGCGAGTAACAGCGGCGCTTAGCCGCTGGGCTGCGTGAGATGCGAGATCCGGTTTCCGGGGCTCGCGCTGCCATTGGTGGGGCGGCGAGGTCACGGGGGCGCGGGCGCGCGGCTGTGGATAGGGGCACGTGCGGAAACGTGTACGTGTCGAGCGGACGGGTTGCTGGAGCCTGGAGGAGAGGTCGGGGCCGTAAGGTCCATGCCGTCTACGAGCTCTACACCACGATCTCTGCGTCACTCTAAGGCATCGAGCTGACGAGCCTCCATTTGTTTAAGCAGCGGACAGATGCTACGCTAAAAGTGTATGTTACAATAGTATGTTTTGAGTATTTTAGAATTTTTAGAGGTACGTTGCAAGTGTTGTATATCGATGTTGCAAAAGTAGATTGTGATGTTGTACATGTTGTAATGGCTATACACGTATGTTTCAAATGTATGTTCTAAATATTTCATCTGCAGACGAATGTTGCAAGTGTTTTATCTGAATATTGCATATACATGCATGTTGCAAGCATATGTTTTAAGTGTTTTCAGGTGTTTCATACGTATGTTTACGAGTGTTTCATCTAGATGTTGTAAATGTTTGCAATGGATTTTCAAATGTTTTTCAGGCACTTTTCGCAAGTGTTTTAGACGTTTGTTTTAAGTGTTTCATTTGTCTTCTTTTGTATGTTACAATTGTTGTATCTTGATATTTCAAAAGTAGATCGAGTGTTACACATAGGATGCGCGTGGGAAGCGGCCGATGGCGCGGAACGACGTTCAGGGTGGCGTGGACTGACGTCCGGGACGGTGCCCACTGTTGGTGCGCTCCCTCGCAATGCCTAACGCGTTGTGCGCTTGTTTGCTCTCTCTGCGCGGCAATGTCCGAATGCTAGGGTCCTGGACCCGAGTGCTAGCAAATCCGTGAGACAACCGCCTATACGTATGTTCGAGGTTAGCAACGTGGTGGAGCAATCACAATATTATCCGAAGGCAGTTTGACAAAAATAATCATCACCAGCTATCTAAACTATTGTAAGTTAATACGTAGTAAAAGGCACTCATAAGATTATAGACTATCTATAGAAAAATATTGTTTTCCTACTCCTATCTTTCTCTCTCCTAGTTTTGGACACTTTATGGGCTCCCATGTATATAAAATGTTTGGTCTGTATACATCGTGGTTGCTTTAAGAGCCTATTTAGATATAAGAGTTAATTATTAGCTAGCTAAAAAAACTCTAGCAGCATCCAAACAAAAAGAGCTAATAGATGGACTAATATGTTAGCCAAGTCTTAACTAGTTGTTAGCCAACTCGCTATCCAACCATAGCTAATTGGAACTATTGTTTAGCCCTAACTAGTAACTAGCCAGGTGTGTCAAGCATGCCTTAAGTAAGTAAAAATAAAACCTACATGGAAAAAATCCAAAATTTTGCGTTTTGGTAGTAGTAGCAGTAAGGGCATGTTTGATACACATGACTAGTTACTAGTTTTGGTAAAAAAATAATTGTGGTTGGCTATCTAGTTGGCTAGCAATTAGTTAAAACTTCACTAAAAAATTAGTCTGCTGGTTTAGATGCACTAAAGCTAATTTTGGATGCAGACCGATGGTGACAATGAGGTGCAATGGGGTGTCCTGCTCGTGCTATCGTTGATCGATGTACCCTCTACGGCAGCAGCAGCAACCACCACCCAATACAGGTACAGCAGCGAGGGTGAAGTAAATCTCACCAATTCCTTCATGAGGTGCCAAGGAAGGGAAACAAAGTAGCAAAACAGACTTCAATCGACGGGGCACTCTGTTTTAGTGGATGGTAGAGAGAGAGAGAGAGAGGAAGGGAAAGAGGGACGACTAGGGGAAGAGGACAGCAGAGGTTTGTCTCTCCTCTGTACGTGACAAGGGACGAGACATGATTGTTTTCGTCAAGCGAAAACAAAAGGAAGAGAGAGGGGCGTGATTAAGTAGATATTAAGGAAAGTGGGGCCTAGGAATTAAGAGAATAGTTGCTACTGTTTTGCATGTGAGAAGGGATAGGGGTGACGCTAAGGAGGAGGGGGGGCTATTTTTCATCAAAACAAGAGGAGATCGACTAGGGGGTGGGAGGAGAGGGGGGTGTTGACCTGTTTTGTGCTTGTCCAGAATAAGAGAAAGGACACTACTATAGATTGACCTACCTAGCAACACCTTTATCATCATCGGTACCATTAAAAATGATAGAGATAGCTATCACCAACGGTTCGTAATATGAACCATTGGTGATGAGAGTATCACTACCGGTTCGTAAGAATATCCGGGTCGATAACTATCACTGCCGCTTCGTCTTACCAACCGATGGTGATAGCCCATCATCACAGCCGGTTTGCATCACCAGCCGGCGATGATGATGTGCTCCTCATCACTGCCGCCTCGCCATATGAACCAGCGGTGAAGACATTTTCACCGTCAACTCGTTGTATGATACAGCGGTGTTGGTGTTTCGAACAAACACCAACTAGTAAATTTATATTTATTGTGCGTTAGGCTCGGATGGTGTACTAAAGGACACAAAGTTTATACTGGTTCGGGTAGAATGTCCATACGTCCAGTTTGCTGCTGCTCATGTTATTAGTATCGAAAAAGGTTCATAGTAGGGAGTACAAATGGTCGAGAGAGGGACAGGTCCCAAGTCTCTGATGGAAAGGTCGAAAGAATGCCAAGAGCTCGGTTGCTGCTCGGCTGTGTGTTCTGTGTTGAATTGATCCCTCCCCTTAGTGGGGCGTCCTGCCCTCTCTTTTATAGACCAAGGGGGGCAGGGGTTACAGATGGGAGAAAGAGGAAAAACCAAAGGTAGAGAAGGTCATTCGAAGGTGCCGGGTTTTCCTTTTCCCTTGAGCCTGCCCTGCTGACATGGCAGACCACGCCAGGGATAGCATGTTTTGCCGATCCTGATAGGGCCGGGCTCTGGCTTCGTTTCAGCGAGTGGTCACGTCCCATCCTTCCCCGGCGGACGGTGCGGTGTGTCGGGGCGCCGAGCCATGACTCTGCGGGGAGTAGACGGGGAAATGACCATACGCCCGTCACTGTAGATGATGTGAGCTCTTCCTTGGATTGTTGTGGTTGTCGTATGCTTGTGTCAGGATCCACGCCCGAGGGCTGATGGCGGCGCCTATAATACTGTAGAACAAAAGTCGGCGCCTACAATATTATTCGGGCTCTGCCATGCCTGGGGGCTTAAAGCGCCCGTCCCATCGTATCCTAACGGTACCTTCTCGTAGGTGCGTAGGGCATGGTCCTTGGTACTGCGGTTGACCTGAGTGTCTTGTCTTACCCTGTGCTCGTCATCATGAGGGGGCAGGGTGTAGACGTCGAGCAAGGCGGAGCCAGCCCTTAGTCGTTGGGCGAGGCACAGCTTGCCCCGGGACGTCGAGCGAGACGGAGCCAACCCTTAGTCATCGGACGAGGCACATCCTGCCCTAGGATGTCATGCGAGGCGGTCCCAGCCCTTAGCCAGCCGGGTGAGGTAGAGCCAGCCCTCAGCCGTCGAGCGAGGCGAAGTCTATCCTCAACCGTTGGGCGAGACGGAGCTAGCCCTCAACCATCAGGCGAGGCAGAGCCTACCCTCAGACGTCGGGCAAGGCGGAGCCAATCTTTAGTCCTCCGGACAAGAAGTGTAGTTGCGTTCTTGTCTGATTGGGAGCATTAATGCTTGAATGATTATTAGCTCTATCTCATTGGGTACCCCAGTATTAGGTCCCCGACAGTAGCCCCCGAGCCCCTGAGCCCCGAGTGATTCGGACAGAATCACCGGGGGGGGGGGGTATTTCGATTCGCCGGAGGGTGCGCATGAGCGCACCCGACTGGTTGTAGCCCCCGAGCCCCCAGGTGATTCGGGTAGAATCAGCCTGGGGGTATTTTGAATCGTTAGAGGGTGCGCGTGAGCGCACCTGACGGTTGTAGCCCCTGAGCCCCTGGGTGATTCGGGTAGAATCGCCCAGGGGGTATTTCGATTCGCCAGAGGGTGTGCGCGAGCGCACCCGTCGGGTGTAGCCCCCGAGCCCCCGGGTGATTCGGATAGAATCGCCCGGGGGGGTATTTTGATTCATCAGAGGGTGCGCACGAGCACACCCAACGGGTGTTGCCCCCGAGCCCCTAGGTGATTCGGGTAGAATCGCCTGGGGGGTATTTTAATTCGCCAGAGGGTGCGCGCGAGCGCACCCGTCGGGTGTAGCCCCCGAGCCCCCGGGTGATTTGGATAGAATCACCCGGGGGTATTTCGATTCGCCCGAGGGTGCGCGCGAGCGCACCCAACGGGTGTAGCGCCCGAGCCCCCAGGTGATTCAGATAGAATCGTCCGGGGGGTAATTTCAGACCCTTCGAGGGTATGGCTGTGAGATTTGGTTTTTGTCAACCGGATAGTTTAAAGGGAATCCTGGTATCCCGTTCGTGGGGATTCATCCGGGGTCAGCCTGGTTGAGACTTGATTATGGATCGAGACTCCTTTGAGGCTCGTGTGCCCGGGTTTGGCCATTTCACGGGCCCATCCCTCGTTGGGACGACTGTCGAAACTATTAGGCCATGCCCTCGAAGTCCTAGGCCCAGGCGGGCCTAGAGAAATGCTTTTTGACCCGTATTCCCTCTGTGGGAAAAGAGTCCTGATTTGCTCAGGGAAGGCGAAACATCCGGCATGATTTTGGTGGGAAAGGATAGGGATCGCGGACGCATATCCCACGACTGTGACGTGGTGGCATATCGTGGTAGGCTCGGAGACCTAGGTGGGTTGTTGCCCTTCTCAGCATCTGTCACCCCTATAAAACCGAGGGGTTCGCCCCCTAGGGTTCCGTACTTTGCCTTCTCGCCTTTGCATCTACAACTTCTGCCACCAATCGCCTAAGCTTCTCGCACCCTGCATCGCCACTGCCGCCAAGCTCGCATCCAACCACCGCCGCCAAGCTCGCATCCAACCACCCCTCCCAGTCATTTGATGGAGCCATGTTGCAGATCCGACATCACCCCTCAGCGCCTGGAGGGCCTCGTTCACCGTGGCCTCCTTTGCCCACTGACCGCCGCCTAGGAGTGGCGGCTGCCCGGTAATGAGGACGAGCTATCGCTGCCCAAAGGGTATGTCATGTCCTTCACTCGCTTTCATGAGCGGGGATTCACCATCCCCACCCATAAGTTCCTTCGGGGGCTGCTGGACTACTACATGGTGGAGTTGCAGCACCTTACTCCTAATGGGGTTCAGCACATCACGGTGTTCGTCGCCCTGTGTGAGGGGTTCTTGGGGATCAATCTCCACTTCGACCTGTGGTGGTATCTCTTCGTCGTCAACCTTCTGAAGAAGTGGGCCGGGAAGCAATTGCTGAGCGTGCTAGTGGGATGTGCCGGCATTCATCTCCGTAACAACTGGGTGAACGAATACCCGTTGATGCCTCTGTCGACCTCCAACAAGGGGTGGCATTCGTATTAGTTTTATGTCAAGGATGATGTTGCCGCCCCCTTGCCAGCGTTCTCCGGGCGCATCATCGAAGAGGTCCTAGAGTCATGGAAGTGGGGTGTCCTAGACAAAGATAAGAAGAGGATCAAGGACCATCTTGCCGCCCTCCAAATTCTGGAGGAGAGGGGCATGAAGGGGTCAGGGATCATCAACGCCTACCACATGAGGAGGGTGGCGCTGCTGATGGCGCGCACTTCCCCTACACCAGATGGTGCCTAGAGCGTCGCTCGAAGGGACGGTGCTTGTCAACGAAGCGCTCCCCTCCAAAGTGGCACAACGCATCAAGGAGACGATGGAGCCTTTGAAGGACCATGTTGGCGTCGTCCTTGATTTTGTGTATCCGATGCTAGAGCATCCCCCAATGCGGCCAGAACTAGGGTTCATCGACTTCATAAGTTCTCTTTCTTCGTGCCTCCTTTTTACTTGAATTCCTGACCCCTTGGTGCTGACATTGGGATAGCAGGACCTAGCCAAAGAAACTTGTCTTTATGGATTGCCCGGCTTCCGCTGTCGAAGGACAAGTTCATGGCGGTGGCCAACCGTGCCATAGCCGAGTGGCAGAGGAAGATGAAGGAGTTCGAGCGGAAGAAGAAACAACAGAGATAGCAGGCACGGGAGCGAGGAGAGGAGAAAGACAGCGAAGACGATGAAGACGATGATAAGGTAGTTGTCCGATGTGGAGTGGGATGTCCTGTAGGGCGAGGATACACTGATAGGTACCCCCTCATCCATGCAGGGACCCTTCTCGTTCCACGTGGGGGGAACTATTCTCCAGTCGTCTAGAGGGTCGGGCTCTATCGCTGGATTCTCTTCAAGCTCCATGACCTCATGGCCGGATGGAGCCATCGGTTGGTCAGCCCCTGAGGCTGGATCAGGTGGGCAATCGTTGGCCTATTCCAACCCTTCATAGCGCACTAAGGGTTTGAGTTGGTCACTAGCGAAGACGCCCATTGGCACCGGCTCTCAACTGGACACCTGTTTTTCCAAGCGCGTTGGCCGTCTTGTTGAGGTGCCTTAGGATGTGATTGAGTTCGAGGTCATCGAATTTGTCCTCCAGCCGTCGGACTTCTTGGTAGTACATAGACATCTTGGCGTCGTGACAGCTCGACTCCTTCATGACTTGGTTGACGACCAGCTAGGAGTCGCCCCAGATGTCGAGGCGCTGGATGCCCAACTGAAAGCTCTAGTTTGGTTTTGGTTAATTGATGAAACCCTAAGTGCTAACCTAGTTTATCAAAATAATTATGAGATAGGTAGCACTACTCCAAGTGATGAAGCAATGGCGAAGATCATGACGATGGTGATGGCATGGTGATGATCAAATGCTTGAACTTGGAAAAGAAGAAAGAGAAAAACAAAAGGCTCAAGGCAAAGGTATAAATAGTAGGAGCCATTTTGTTTCCGTGATCAAGACACTTAGCGAGTGTGATCACATTTAGGTTAGATAGCTGTACTATTTAAGAGGGATGAAACTCGTATTAAAATGCGATTATCAAAGTGCCACTAGATGCTCTAACTCATTGCATATGCATTTAGGATCTAGTGGAGTGCTAACACCCTTGAAAATACTTGTGAAAATATGCTAACACATGTGCACAAGGTGATACACTTGGTGGTTGGCACATTTGAGCAAGGGTTAGAAACTTCACCAGCGAAGTGTTCGCCCATAGAGTGCGGATAGTTCAACGGTGCCACCGGCGCCCTATATAGAAAAGACAGGGGTTCATAGAGTGACCGGACGCTGGTGGAGCAGTGACCGGACGCTGGGTTCAGAGTCCGGTCAGTAGCAGCAGTAAGCACACATCTCAGTCTTGTGACTGGATGCTGGCGCAAAGAGTGACCGAACGCTGACTGGGTGCGTCCGGTCAGTGCAGACGTACGCTAACGTGAGGCACACAGAAGAAATGTTGAGTGACTGAACACTGGGCGAGTCTGGTCGAGCATGACCGAACATGTTCGGTCATGAAATTTCATGTTTAGAACCTTACTGGAAATGACCAGACGCTGGGATCCTGAGTCCAGTCACTTTCTAACTGACGCATCCGGTCATCACTTGACCGTTGAGATCGGGCGATTGGCGTTTGAAGTCGATGACACATGGAAAGCATCGGGCGACCGAACGCTAGGGTCCTGTGTCCGGTCGAACTGACCGGAGCGCCCGGTCACCCCGTGTTGTGCCCAGTGAAGGGGTACAACGGCTCTATTTCATGGGGGCTTCTATTTAAGCCCCATGGCTGGCTCAAGCTCACTCTCTTGGCCATTTGCATTGACATAGCAACCTTGTGAGCTTAGCCAAAGCCCTCCCACTCATCTCCATCATTGTTTCATCATCATTGTGAGATTAGGAGAGAATCCAAGTGTATTGCTTGAGTGATTGCATCTAGTGGCACTTGGCATTCGTGTTTCGCTGCAGGATTCACTTGTTACTCTTGGTGTCGCCACCTAAACGGCTTGGAGCAGTGAGGATCGTTGAGCGGAGGTTGGTGATTGTCTCCGGCTTAGATCAGTGGTGATTGTGAGGGGTCTTGTGCCTTCCCCGGTGGAGAGCCTGAAAGGTAACTCTAGTGGATTACTCATGTCATTGAGGTACCTCACTTGTGGGTAGGTTCTTGAGATTGTCCGATTGTGTGGACGAGGTTCGTGCAACACCTCTTAGCCAGCCGAACCACCAAGTGTTGGTCGACACAACAGGGGACTAGCGTGCCAGCAAGCACGTGAACCTCAGGAGAAAAATTAGGTTGTCTCTTGCCCTTTGGTATTCTCCCAGTGATTGATTTAGTATTCATCTTGTGATTGGTTCACTTCTCTATACGGCGGTATAATCACCCTGCTCACTCATTTATATTCTTGCAAACTAGTTGTGGCAAGCTCTTTAGTGTAATTAGAATTGAGACCTTGCTTTGTTATTTTAAGTTCATCTAGTGGAGCTCTTTAGAGTAGCAAGATTGAGAGCTCTTAGTGAGTAGTAACATTAGCAAGTAGTGTGCCTAGTAACCATTGTAACTAGAATTTATTGGATAGGTGGCTTGCAACCCTTGTAGAGCTAGAGCAAGTTTGCATTTCGCTATTTGTCATACTAATCAAATTGCTCTAGTTAATTTGTAGATTTTTAAATAGGCTATTCACCCCCCCTCTAGCCATATTAGGACCTTTCAAGTGGTATCAGAGCCATGGTCACCGTTTGATTGAAGGCTTAACAACCTCGGTGTCAAATTATGGCTCAAGTTGTGTTCAACCATGTGGGGGGCAAACCACCGTTCTTTGATGGCACATGCTATGATTATTGGAAGAGAAAGATGATGATGTATCTTGGTTCAATCAATGATCAAGTATGGGAGGTGACCGAGAATGACTATGCTATCATTGATCCCGATGACCCCACCAACCAAGACAAGACCAACAAGCAATGCAATACAATGGCTCTCAACACCATATACAATGCCATTGATTCCAAGGTGTTTGAGCAAATCAAGGATTGTGAAAGAGCAAATGATGTATGGAGGAGATTGGAGGAAACATATGAGGGCACACCGGCGGTGAAGAGTGCTAAGTTGTACATTCTCAAGGATAAGTTGACAAGCTTCAAGATGAAGGAAGATGAGAGCATTCCAAAAATGTTCCATCGGTTGCAAGTGATTGTAAATGACTTGAAGGTCCTTGGGAGAGAAGATCAAGGATGATGATGTCTCTCATCGATTCTTGATGTGCTTACCTCCAAGATTTGAGATGTTGAGATTGCTTATCATAAGAGGAGGATTGAAGGAGATTACCCCTAACCAAGTATTAGGTGATGTCATGACCCAAGAGACATACCGTGTGGAAAGGGAAGGGGATGACAAGGATGACAAGAAGGAAGAAGAAGAAGAAGAAGAGTATAGCATTCAAGGCTAGCTCATCATCATCCAAGAACAAGGGCAAGTCCAAGAAAGAATCAAGTGATGATGATGATCTTAGTGATATTGATGATGAAGCTATGGCCCTCTTTGTACGCAAGATGGGAAAATTCATGAAGAAGAAGGGCTATGGTGCAAGAAAGAGAAGAGATCACACCAAAAGAAAAGAATATATGAGAAGATGCTACAATTGCAAGAGTCCCGATCATGTTGTAGCAAATTGTCCCTACAATAGTGACAATGATGAGGATGAGAAGAAGAAGCGCAAGAAGGATAAGAAAGAAAAGAATGAGAAGAGAATGACCTTCCAAAAGAAGAAGAAGGGTGGAGGCTATGTGGTCACTTAGGATAGTGATGGCTCTTCGGATAGTGGTGACTCTAGTGATGATGGCAAGAAATCTATCAAGAAAGCACTAGCAAGCATCGCCATCAACAACAAGCCCTCCATCTTCGACACTCCTTCGACATGCCTCATGGCAAAACCTACCAAGGTAAAATATGATGTGAGTGATGATGATGAATGTGAAAGTGATGCTTATAGGAGTGATGATAATGATGATGAGGAGTACTCCAAGGAGGAGCTCATGGACATGTGTGAGCAAGTGCATACTTGCTTTAAGATGAAGAGAAATGAGTGTAAGGAATTGAACAAGAAAGTCAAATTTCTTGAGCAATCTCTTGATAAGCTCAACTGCCACTCATGAGAGGCTAATGGAAGCCCATGAAAAGCTTGGCAAAGCTCACTCTAAGCTTGAAAAAGCTCACTCCTCTCTCATCAAGCAAGTCAAGAAGGAAGAGGCCAAGAAGGAGCAAGTGATCATGTCTTGTGATGTGGGACTAACATGTGATCTTATTGATGAAACTTTTTATAAGTCCATTATAGTTGCTCCCACTAACACTTCTTGTAGCACTACTACTTCTACTTCACCTTTAAGTGATGGTCTCACTTGTGATGCCTCACTAATGGTGGAAAATGAGACTCTCAAGAAGGAGGTGAATGAGCTCACTTGTGCCTTAGGCAATGCCTATGGTGGAGATGCACGCTTGCTAAAGTACTTGGGTAGCCAAAGGTTTTCTCTCAACAAAGAGGGATTAGGCTATACCCCCAAGAAAGGCAAGGCAGGCCTTTGTCACTTCCAAAGTTAACTTTGTGAAGGGCAATGGTCGGTTTTGCAATACATGCAAGCAAGTTGGGCATGTAGAGCAATATTGCAAGATTAGCAAGAACAAGCTACCTATTGTATCCTCAATTAAATTTGATTCTTGTTACATGCTTGTTAAGGGTGACAATGGTGTGAATGCTAAATTCATTGGTACACCTAATTGTGGGCCCAAAGAAGAAGGCCATTTGGGTACCAAAGACTTTGGTAACTAACCTTCAAGGACCCAAGCAAGTTTAGGGTACCTAAAAAGAATTGATCTTCTTTTGTAGGTCAATTATAAAGTCAAGAAAGGCATTGGGTGCTTGATAGTGGGTGCACACAACACATGACCGGTGATCCAAGAATGTTCAATTCAATCAATGAAAACAAGAGCAATGTGATTGATAGTATCACATTTGGTGACAATGGCAAAGGCAAAGGTCAAAGGGCTTGGTAAGATTGCAATATCCAATGACTTGAGCATTTCTAATGTGCTACTAGTAGAGAGCTTGAACTTCAACCTTTTATCGGTAGCTCAATTGTGTGATCTTGGTTTCAAGTGCATATTTGGTGTGAATGATGTATAGATTATAAGTGTAGATGGCTCTAACTTGATATTCAAAGGATTTAGATATGAAAATCTATACTTGGTTGATTTCAATGCTAGAGAAGCTCAATTGACAACATGTTTGATCACTAAGTCTAGCATGAGTTGGTTATGACATAGAAGGCTTGGTCATGTTGGAATGAAACAATTAAACAAGTTGATTAAGCATGACTTAGTTAGAGGCTTGAAAGATGTCACATTTGAGAAAGATAAGCTATGTAGTGCATGTCAAGCTGGAAAACAAGTTGGTAACACACATCCAAAGAAGAGCATGATGAGCATATCTAAGGCATTTGAGTTGATGCACATGGACTTGTTTGGACCAACCACATACATAAGAATTGGTGGAAACAAATATGGATTTATGATTGTGGATGATTTCACTAGATACACATGGGTATTCTTTCTTGTTGACAAGAGTGATGTATTTGCAACATTCAAATCATTTGTCAAGAGCATTCACAATGAGTTTAAAACAACTATCAAGAAAGTTAGAAGTGACAATGGTAGTGAATTCAAGAATACTAGAATTGATGAGTTGTGTGATGAATTTGGAATTAGACATCAATTCTCGGCCAAGTACACTCCACAATCAAATAGCCTAGTGGAAAGAAAGAATAGAACTTTGATTGACATGGCAAGATCAATGTTGAGTGAGTACAATGTGAGTCATTCATTTTGGGTCGAAGCAATAAACATGGCTTGCTATTATAGCAACCGACTCTATTGTCACCCCATGATAGAGAAGAAACCATATGAGCTATTGAATGGAAGAAAACCCAACATAGCATACTTTCGGGTTTTTGGTTGTAAATGCTATATATTGAAGAAAGGCACTAGATTGAGCAAGTTTGAAAAGAAATATGATGAAGGTTTCTTGCTTGGTTACTCCACTACTAGCAAGTTATATAGAGTTTAGAATTTGGCTAGTGGTACTCTTGAGGAGGTTCATGATGTGGAGTTTGATGAAACAATGGCTCTCAAGAAGAAGATGAGAATCTAGACGATGTAAGAGGCACTCAATTGGTCAATGCAATGGAGAACATGAACATTGGTGATATAAGGCCTAGAGAGGTGATTGATGTTGAAGATGACAAGAATCAAGTGCTCTCTAACACAAATGTGCAAGCTAGTGGTTCTCATGATCAAGTTCAAGCAAGTACTAGTGATGACAAAGTGCAAGATCAACAACAAGTGTCTAGTTCATTGTCTCAACCAAGTGATCTATCAAATGCAAGCAATCAAGTGCAAGTGCTTCAACCAACTAATATTGCAAGAGATCATCCCTTGGACACTATCATTAGTGATATTTCAAGAGGTGTGCAAACTAGATCAAGATTGGCTTCATTTTGTGAGCATTTCTCATTTGTGTCATCCATTGAATCTAAGAAGATAGATGAAGCTTTGAAGGATGTTGATTGGGTCAATGCTATGCATGAAGAGCTAAACAACTTCACAAGAAACCAAGTATGGGAGTTAGTTGAGAGGCCTAAGGATCATAATGTGATAGAAACCAAGTGGGTCATTCAGAACAAGCAAGATCAAGATGGGATAGTAATAAGGAACAAAGCAAGATTAGTGGCTCAAGGTTACACTTAAGTTGAAGGTCTTGACTTTGGAGAAACATATGGCCCGGTTGCAAGATTAGAAGCAATTAGGATCTTGTTAGCCTATGCTTGTGCCCACAACATCAAGTTGTACCAAATGAATGTGAAGGGTGCATTTCTCAATGGGTACATCAATGAGCTTGTGTATGTTGAGCAACCTCTCGGTTTTGAAGATGAAAGAAACCCAACCATGTTTACAAGTTGAGAAAGGCTTTGTATGGATTAAAACAAGCACCTAGAGCATGGTATGAGAGATTGAGGGATTTCCTACTCTCTAAGGGATTCAAGATGGGAAAGGTTGACACCATGCTCTTCACCAAGAAGCTTGGAAATGACTTGTTTGTAATACAAATCTATGTTGATGATATCATATTTGGGTCAACAAATCAAGATTTTTATGAGGAGTTTGGCAAGATGATGGCAAGTGAGTTTGAGATGTCTATAATTGGAGAGCTTAGTTACTTCCTTGGTCTTCAAATCAAGCAAATAAAGAATGGCACATTTGTGAGTCAAGGCAAGTATATCAAGGACATGCTCAAGAAATTTGGAATGGATGATGCTAAAGCTATTAGTACACCAATGGGAACAAGTGAAAGCTTGAATAGTGATGCTAGTGGCAACATGGTAGATCAAAAGATGTATCGGTCTATGATTGGAAGTATACTCTATGTGACCGCATCAAGACCGGATGTGATGTTTAGTGTATGTATGTGTGCTAGATTTCAAGCCTCACCAAGAGAAAGTCATTTGAAGGCAACAAAGAGAATATTGAGGTACTTGAAGCATACACAAAATGTTGGATTGTGGTATCCCAAAGGAGCAAGATTCGAGTTGATTAGATATTCAGGACTCCGATTATGCAGGAATGCAAAGTTAGAGAAAGAGCACATCAGGCACATGTCAACTATTGGGAAGATCACTTATGTCTTGGTCATCAAAGAAGCAAAATAGTGTAGCACTTTCAACCGCCGAAGCAGAGTACATTTCGGCCGGTAGTTGTTGTGCTCAATTACTTTGGATGAAGGCTACTTTGAGTGACTTTGGAATTAAATTCAAGTAAGTGCCATTGCTATGTGACTAATGAGAGTGTCGTAAAGCTCATCAACAACCCGGTTCAACATTCAAGAACAAAGCATATTGATGTCCGCCATCATTTCATAAGAGATCACCAACAAAAAGGGGACATTTGCATTAAGAGTGTGGGCACCGAAGATCAACTTGTCGATATCTTCACCAAGCCACTTGATGAAAAGAGGTTTTGCAAGCTAAGGAATAAATTGACCATACTTGACTTCTCCAATATGTGTTGATGCACCCCACTTATATGACATGCCTCTTCTTCGAGCAATCTAAGGTAAAAGTTGATTGGCATGGCATACATCCTTGCTAAGGACATGTTTAGTGCATCTAGATATTTTTCACATTTGAATAGGCTCATTCATGAAAATCAAATGAATTTGATGCTTGTATGGTACCACTATTGCTTGTATGCTTGAAATGATCTAGTGGTAGCATATGACATGTTTATGGACTTGTAAACCTAGTGTTTGATCTAGAAAATAAGCTATAAGTGTTTAACTCAATATGGTACAAGATAACCCTTATTTGAAGGTGTGAAGAAGCTTGTCCTTGGATCAAACCGAGTTAAATATCTTTTGCAAGTAATCTAGATTGAACCAAATTGGGAAAATGATCCTCATTTCACATGGTTTCACCCCAACCTATCTATAATTTGAGCTCACCTTTGTGCTAATTGTTCACAAAGGGGGAGAGAAATTCACAAATATAGTAAGATAGGAGAAGCAAACAAATGAAATGACATTGTAAAGGGAAAAATAAAAAATGCACACAAGTAGGGGGAGCAAGCTCATAAACTTGTATGTTGCATTTTGATGTGCATTTCATATATTTGCTTGCATAGCACAAGTTCTAAATTTCAATATCCATGCTTGTGTGGTGTATGCTAGTTATATGCTTGAATGGTGAAATGAAAAACTAGCATGCATAGGCTAAAGTAACTAGACTTATGTTCATTTTATGAAAACTAGACCCTTGCTTGTAATGTTGATCTCATGAGGTATTCTAGTTTTTGTGTATATATAGTTACTAATGATGCTAAGGATGGTATATTGGTGCACTCCGATTGGTATCACGCTTCAAAGGTCCATCTCTTATACCTTAGCATCATACGGTAGAAATTGTCTCATATATTTCCTATCTAAGCATATGTGCAAGCTACAATCCAAACTCTTAGCACATATGTAGGGGGAGCAATTGCTACCATTTGGGATTTATGAAACTTGTCCATATCCTTTTCACATGGTAAATATGCTTGGGCAAGCAACATGGATTCAATTAAATTTCAACTCATATCTTTGTGAAAGGGTTGTCATCAATTACCAAAAAGGGGGAGATTGAAAGCTCTAGTTTGGTTTTGGTTAATTGATGAAACCCTAAGTGCTAACCTAGTTTATCAAAGTAATTATGAGATAGGTAGCACTACTCCAAGTGATGAAGCAATGATGAAGATCATGACGATGGTGATGGCATGGTGATGATCAAATGCTTGAACTTGGAAAAGAAGAAAGAGAAAAACAAAAGGCTCAAGGCAAAGGTATAAATAGTAGGAGCCATTTTGTTTCCGTGATCAAGACACTTAGCGAGTGTGATCACATTTAGGTTAGATAGTCATACTATTAAGAGGGGTGAAACTCGTATTAAAATACGGTTATCAAAGTGCCACTAGATGCTCTAACTCATTGCATATGCATTTAGGATCTAGTGGAGTGCTAACACCCTTGAAAATGCTTGTGAAAATATGCTAACACATGTGCACAAGGTGATACACTTGATAGTTGGCACATTTGAGCAAGGGTTAGAAACTTCACCAGCGCCCTATACAGAAAAGACAGGGGTTCATAGAGTGACCGAACACTGGTGGAGCAGTGACCGGATGCTGGGTTTAGAGTCCAGTCAGTAGCAGCAGTAAGCACGCGTCTTGGTCTTGCGACCGGACGCTGGCTAGGTGCGTCTGGTCAGTGCTGACGTACGCTGACGTGAGGCGCATAGAAGAAACGTTGAGTGACTAGACACCATGTGAGTTCGGTCGAGCAAGACTGGACGTGTCCGGTTGTGAAATTTCGCGTTTGGAACCTTACTGGAAACGACCGAGCACTGGAATCCTACGTCCGGTCACTTTCTAACTGACATGTCCGGTCATCACTTGACCACTGAGATCGGGTGATCGGCGTTTGAAGCCGATGACACATGGCAAGCATCGGGCGACCGGACGCTAGGGTCCTGTGTCTGGTCGAACTGACCGGAGCGCCCGGTCACCCCATGTTGTGCCCATTGAAGGGGTACAATGGATCTATTTCGTGGGGGCTTCTATTTAAGCCTCATGGCCAGCTCAAGCTCACTCTCTTAGCCATTTGCATTGACATAGCAACCTTGTGAGCTTAGCCAAAGCCCTCCCACTCATCTCCATCATTGTGAGATTGGGAGAGAATCCAAGTGCATTGCTTGAGTGATTGCATCTAGTGGCACTTGGCATTCGTGTTTCGCTGTGGGATTCACTTGTTACTCTTGGTGGTTGCCGCCACCTAGACGGCTTGGAGCAGCGAGGATCGTTGAGTGGAGGTTGGTGATTGTCTCCGGCTTCGATCGTGGTGATTGTGAGGGGTCTTGTGCCTTCCACGGCGGAGAGCCAAAAGGTAACTCTAGTGGATTGCTCGTGTCATTGAGGTACCTCACTTGTGGGTAGGTTCTTGCGGTGTCCGATTGTGTGGATGAGGTTCGTGCAACACCTCTTAGCCGCCGAACCACCAAGTGTTGGTCGACACAATGGGAACTAGCGTGTCGGCAAGCACGTGAACCTCAGGAGAAAAATTTGTTGTCTCTTGCCCTTTGGTATTCTCCTGGTGATTGATTTAGTATTCATCTTGTGATTGGTTCACTTCTCTACACGGCGGTATAATCACCCTACTCACTCATTTATATTCTTGCAAACTAGTTATGGCAAGCTCTTTAGTGTAATTAGAATTGAGAGCTTGCTTTGTTATTTTAAGTTCATCGAGCTCTTTAGAGTAGCAAGATTGAGAGCTCTTAGTGAGTAGTAACATTGCAAGTAGTGTGCCTAGTAATCATTGCAACTAGAATTGTTGGATAGGTGGCTTGCAACCCTTATAGAGCTAGAGCAAGTTTGTATTTCGCTATTTGTCATACTAATCAAATTGCTCTAGTTGATTTGTAGATTTTTAAATAGGCTATTCACCCCCCCTCTAGCCATATTAGGACCTTTCACCAACTCGATGGTAATTCATAAGCCATTGATGAGCGCTTCATACTCAGCCACATTATTGGTTGAGGGGAAATGGAGACAAACCATGTACCTCATGCGAACCCCGAGGGGTGATACGAAGACCAGCCCCGCACCGGCGCCCTTCTTCATCAGCGACCCATCGAAGTACATCGTCCAGTTCTCTTGATCGATGACTGTCAGTGGTGTTTGGACCTCTGTCCATTCTGCGATGAAGTCAGCCAACACCTAGGACTTGATCGCCGTTCAGGAGGCATACGTGATGCCTTGATCCATCAACTCGAGTGCCCACTTTGTGGTTCTTCCTATGGTGTCCTGGCTCTGGACGACCTCACCTAGGGGGAACGACGTCACGACCATCATAGGATGTGACTCAAAGTAGTGGCGTAGCTTCCTCTTGGTGATGAGGACGGCGTATAGGAGCTTCTAGATTTGGGAGTAGCGGGTCTTAGAGTCGGATAGTACCTCGCTAATGAACTATACAGGGCACTGCACCTTGAGGGCGTGCCCCTCTTCCTCCTGCTCTACCACTAGGGCGGTGCTGACCACTTGCGTGGTGGCCGCTATGTATAGCAGGAGGGATTCTTCGTTGCTTGGAGGGACTAGGATTGGGGGCCTTGTTAGAAGTAGTTTGACCATATCAAGTGCCTCCTGGGCCTCAGATGTCCACTCAAAGCGGTCGGCTTTCATCAAGAGTCAATAAAGGGGGAGACCTCGTTCATCGAGGCATGAGATGAATTGGCTGAGTGCGGCGAGGCACCCTATGATTCGTTGAACCCCCTTTATGTTCTGAATTGGGCCCATCCTTGTAATGGCCAAAATTTTCTCCAGGTTGGCTTCGATGCCACGCTTAGAGACGATGAAGCCAAGCAGCATGCCCCTTAGGACCCCGAAAACACATTTCTCGGGATTGAGTTTGATGTCATTCGCTCAGAGTTTTGCAAAGGTTTGCTCAAGATTGGCAACAACATGGTCAGCCCATTTGGACTTAACCATAATGTCATCAACGTAGGCCTCAACGGTCCGCCCGATGAGGTCTCCGAAGCATTTGAGCATGCAACATTGGTACGTAGCCCTGGCGTTCTTTAGACCGAACGACATTGAGACGTAGCAGAATGATCCAAAGGGGGTGATGAAAGATGTCGTGAGCTGGTCGGACTCCTTCATTATGATTTGATGGTATCTGGAGTACGTATCAAGGAAGTAGAGGGTTTCGCACCCTGAGGTAGAGTCGACTATTTGGTCTATGCGCGGCAAAGGGAATGGATCCTTTGGGCACGCCTTGTTGAGACCCATATAGTCAACACACATCCTCCATTTCCCACTCTTCTTTCATACAAGAATGGGATTAGCTAACCACTCTGGGTGGTATACTTCCTTGATGAATCCGGTCGTCGAAAGTTTGGCTATCTCTTCGTCGATGGCCCTATGTTTCTCCTCGTTGAAGCGACGTAGGCATTGCTTCACTGGCCTAGAGCCTGGATGGATCTTTAGGGTATGCTTGGCGACCTCCCTCGGAATGCCTGGCATATCTGAGGGTTCCACGCAAAGATGTCTTCATTGTCATGGAGGAAGTCGATGAGTGTGCTTTCCTATTCGGAGGAAAGCACGGTACCGATGCGTACCATTTTACCCTTGGAGCTACTAGGATCTATGAGGATCCCCCTAGAGCCCTCTACCGATTTGAATGACCTAGTTGACTTCTTTGCGTCGAGCGCTTCTTTGGCGACCTCCTTAAGGGCGGTGAGTTCCCCGGAGGTGACAATTGCCGTGGCGTGGCCACAACACTTGACCTCGCACTCATAGGCACGCTGGAAGGAGGTGCCGATGGTGATGACCCTATGGGGGCCCATCATCTTTAGCTTAAGGTATGTATAGTTGGGGATGGCCATGAACTTCACATAGCATGGACGTCCCAAGATGGCATGGAAGGTTCTGGGGAACCCAACCACCTCGAAGGTAAGGGTCTCAGTCCTGTAATTGATATGATCCCCAAAGGTAATGGGTAGATCAATTTGCCCGAGTGGCATGGCCTACTTCTTGGGCATGATGCCATGGAAAGGCACTCAGGTTGGGTGGAGGCGTGTCTGGTTGATGCCCATCTCATCGAGCGTCTTGGTGTACATGATATTGAGGCTGCTGCCTCCGTCCATCAGTACTTTGGTGAGTCTCTTTAGGCCGATGATTGGGTCAACCACAAGCAGATATCTCCTCGGGTGCGGGATGGTATCCGGATGGTCAGTCCGATCGAAGGTTATGGCAGACTCCGACCACCGGAGGAAGGGAGGTGTGGTCGGTTGGGCCATGTAGACTTCACGGCGTGCGACCTTCTAATGATGTTTGGAGTAGTAGGCCACTGATCCTCCGAAGATCATAAGGCAGCCGTCCGGCGTTGGAAAGCCATCGTCCTTCTCCTCAGCGTCGTCCACAGTGGGGGCAGAGTCTTTCCCCTGCTCCCCTTTGTTGGAGCCTCTAGACAAGAACTGCCTCATGAGGTCGTAGTCCTTGAGCCGATGCTTAACAGGAAAGGCGTGGTTCGGGCATGACCCCTTAAGTAAATTTTCAAAGTGGTTCAGAGTGCCCTTCGTAGGCTTTTGACCACCCTTGCGGTCAGCAGCGGCCACGAGCAAGTCCTCGCGCCGTTGCTTCTTATTCTTCCTTTTGGTGGAACGATTGGAGGTGCCTTCACTGGCATCCTCATCCTGCCTTGCCTTGCCCACAAGGCGATCGAAGATCGCTCCGACCGCCTCTTCTCCTGAGGCATGGCTAGTGGCGATGTCCAGGAGTTCCTTGGTGGTTCGCAGGCCCTTGCATCCCAGCTTATGAACCAAGGACTCACAGGTCATCCCGGGCTGGAAGGCTCCTATCACATCGGCATCGGCGATGTTAGGGACCTCATTGCACTATCAGGAGAAGCACTAGATGTACCCAGGTAGGGTCTCATCGGCCTTCTGATGATAGTTCTTGAAGTCCCATGGGTTCCCAGGGCACTTGTACGTGCTCTGGAAGTTTCTCACAAAGATCTCCTTCAGATTCGCCCAACTCTGGATTATGTTGGACGGCAGGTGTTCCAACCACGCTCGTGCCGAATTGGCCAAGAATAGTGGAAGGTTGTGAATAATGAAGTCATCATTATCCACACCACCGGCTTGATAGGCAAGCCAATAGTCTTCGAGCCAAAGTCTAGGGTTTGTCTCCCTAGAGTACTTAGGGATATTGGTAGGTGGTCGGTACCTTGGTGGGAAAGCAGCGTTGAGGATGTGCCGGCTGAAGGCCTGAGGGCCTAGTAGGCCAGGGCTTAGGCTTTGGTCCTCGCTGTTGTCATAGTGTCTGCCACAACAAGGATGATAGCTGTGGCGGGCTCCTTCTCTTGGGTCGTTGTAGGTGCATCTGTGGGCGTTGAGGGTCCTACATGCGTCGCAGTTGTGGCTGAGATGTTGATGTATTGGGATCGCAGCGTGCTACTTGTTTCCTTATGGTGCTTGGTGGACTGATACGTCCCTAGTGGGGCGCACCGAGGGCGTACGCTGGCTGGTGTCAAGCTCATGTCATCGAGACAACACGCTCTCTGCTTGCTGTGTCGCCGCATGCTCCAGTAGCGTGCGAATTTCATGGTGGGCCCAACGATCCTCGGGCATTGCGGCCTCTAGAAGGCCATGGAGCAAGGCTGTTGTGGCGTCGATGTTCTGGCTTGCCCGAGTGAAGTGAGGAACGGTTTCATCATCAGCGATGATCCTTCGGTTTATGTCGTGGGCTATGGAGCATGCGCGCCCACCGTCTCCGCGGCGTTCGATCTCCCGATCAACCTCCGTGTATTCCCGTACAAGCTATTGTTTGGCTTCATCAATCTCCTGCTTTTGGGCTCTCAACTGCTCCACCCCTACGTGAGGTGGGGCCACTGTCTCCCCTTTGGTTTCACCATCGAGGTTGACTGCCAGGGTAGCCTCCTCCACGGAGACGCTTTCGACATGTCCCTCGGGGGTACCCGCCATGAAACATTCCTGGGAGGGGTGATGGCTCCCCCTGCTGGAGTCAGAGCCAGAGTTTGACCCTGGCCCTCCACGAGGAGGCTGTGGAGGGATTCCGTGATGCTTTTGATCATCCCTACGAACTTGTTGTTCGCGGGGGACAGGATCATGCGTTGTGCCACAAGGTGGCTAACGATCGTCGCGACGTTGTGGAGACCGAACGGAAGCGTCGTTGGGGCGCTCGGTGTGGAGTGTTCCAAAGAGAGGGTGAGGCGGCCTGGGTCCTCCCTGGACAGCTGGGGTCCAAGGGAGACGTCGGGCTGGTGCTCAAGCCTCCCGTAGTTGAAGCCGATGGAGGGGAGAGATTGGATGGCGGCATGGGCCAACGCCAACTCTCCTCCCACCGTGACGATGAAGTCTAGGTCACCGAAACGCACGTGTGCACCCAGGACCCAGCTGATTGCGTGGCTAGCCATCCGAGGCCTGATTTGGAACGTGCAAAGGCCCCTACTCAGCGCGCCAACTATCGGTGTTTCAAACAAACACCAACTAGTAAATTTATATTTGTTGCGTGTTAGGCTTAAATGGTGTACTAAAGGACACAAAGTTTATACTGGTTCGGGCAGAATGTCCCTACGTCCAGTTTACTGTTTCTCGTGTTATTAGTACCGGAAAAGGTTCGTAGTATGGGGTACAAATGGTCAAGAAAGGGACAGGTCCCAAGTCTCTAATGGAAAGGTCAAAAGGATGCCAAGAGCTTGGTTGCTGCTCGGCTATGTGTTGTGTGTCGAATTGATCCCTCCCCTTACTGGGGCGTCCTGCCCTCCCTTTTATTGACCAAGGGGGGAGCAGGGGTTACAGATAGGAGAAAGAGGAAAAACCAAAGGTAGAGAAGGTCCTTCAAAGGTATCAGGTCTTCCTTTTCCCTTGAGCCTGCCCTGCTAACATGGCAGACCACGCTAGGGATAGCATGTTTCACCGATCCTGATAGGGCCGGGCTCTGGCTTCGTTTCAGCGAGTGGTCACGTCTCATCCTCCCCCGGTGGACGGTGCGGTGTGTCAGGGTGTCGAGCCATGACTCTGCGGGGAGTAGACGGAGAAATGACCATACGCCCATCACTGTAGATGATGTGAGCTCTTCCTTGGATTGTAGTGGTTGTTGTATGCTTGTGTCAGGATCCACGCCCGAGGGCTGATGGCGGTGTCTACAACACTATAGGACAAAAGTCGACGCCTACAACACTATTCGGGCTCTACCATGCCTGGGGGGGCTTAAAGCGCCCGTCCCGTCGTATCCTGATGGTACCTTCTCGCAGGTGCGTAAGGCATAGTCCTTGGTACTGTTGTTGACCTGAGTGTCTTGTCTTACCCTGTGCTCGTCATCATGAGAGGGCATGGTGTAGATGTCGGGCAAGGCGGAGCCAGCCCTTAGTCGTTGGGCGAGGCGCAGCCTGCCCCGAGACGTCAGGCGAGGCAAAGCCAACCCTCAGTCGTCAGGCGAGGCGCAGCCTACCCCAGGACGTCGGGCGAGGCCCTCAGCCGTCGGGCGAGGCGGAGCCAGCCCTCAGCCGTCGTGCGAGGCGGAGCCTACTCTTAGCCGTCGGGCGAGGCGGAGCCTGCCCTCAGACGTCGGGCAAGGCGGAGCTAATCTTCAGTCCTTCGGGCAATAAGTGTAGCTGCGTTCTTGTCTAATTGTGAGCATCAGCGCTTGATGGTTATTAGCTCTATCTAATTGGGTACCCTAGTATTAGGTCCCCGACAAGCGGTGATAACCATGCTGCAGTATAAATAAATTTATAACTTTTTGAAATAAAGTCAGATGAAAACAAACTTTATACTAAAGTTGTAGATCTCGTCGCAATCGACAACTTTGTAGTTGATGACTTTTTCATTTGAAACCATTTACGGTCCCAGAATTCTGTTTGGAGCGCTCAAATTTTGAAATTCAAAATTTTTTGAATTGTACAAACGACCCTAGATATGAAAAATGACCAAAAAAAAGTTGTAGATCTCAATGAGATATACAACTTTGTAGTTGACAACTATTTTATTAGAAATCATTTATAGTCTCAAATTTGTATCTGAAGTTTTAAAATTAAAAAAAACTATTTTTTTTCAAACGACCTCGGTTGAAAAATTGACCAAAACCAAAGTTGTAGATCTCGATGAGAACAACAACTTTGTAGTTGATGAGTTTCTCATTTGAAATCATTTGAGGTCCCAAAAGTCTGGCTAAAGTTTTAATGTTTTTGTCAAACGACCTTGTATGGCAAAACAACCAAAATCAAAGTTGTAGATATCGATTAGAACAACAAATTTGTAGTTATGATTTTTTCATATGAAGCCATTTAGGACCCTAAATATTCATTTTAAATCCTAAAAAGTGAATACTAGAGGAATTGATATGCTATATAGACACAAGTGACTTAGAGATGGAGTGGTTAGAGGAGAATGATTTGAGGAGCTAAGAACAAAGGTCTCAAGTTCAAATCTCAGCACCACCGCGTACCATGAAAAATAACATGGAGCTAGAAGAAGCTGGAGCTGGTGTGGTTTTGAAATTCAAATCACCGCCGACCGGTAATACGAATTGACTGTGATAAGCTAGTATCACCGCCGATTGCAAACCGCCTGTGATGGCTTGTTCGGCTGGTATTAAAGCCGACTGATAAACCGGCTAAAGTTGTTTTGTTGTGAGAGAAAAATACTGTAGATTCTAGCTGATAAGCCGACTGATAAGTTCAAGCGAACAGGCTGAAGAGTGTTATCACCAACGACAGCTTACTGCCATGACCGAAAAGCGTTTGTGATGAGTTTTACGAATCGCTTGTGATACGTCTCAATGTAGCAGTGGGACTTGACTTGATTCCTATCCGTCCTTTCAGTTTTGTCATATTCGGGTAGTATCATTAGACACCATGTTCGCTTGATCGTTTCTGTAGCTTATAAGCCGACTGATGCTGTTTTGTTATGAGATAAAAACATTGTATCATAACTGATACGATCAAACGAATAGGCTGAGAGCTCATAGTTGCCTCTGGTAGCCCCGTTCTCATCCCTGCCTATGTCTAGGGAGCTTGTGCCACTCTGAAGCAAGTGAAGCTACAATTACGCTCTTGCTAAGCTTAATAAAGTTTTAGGTGAACCATAACCCTCTTTATTCTATTCTATTCTATTTCTACCCATTTTCCCGTTCTCGCACATAAGAATTAGTTTCATGTTAGACAGTTCTCATTACCTATGGATTCTCATTTGGAATACTGTGAAAGGAAAGCTACATCGGTGTCATTACGCTTGCAAGTTAATCTGTTAGGCTAAGGACCGTCAACAACCCAACACTATCATTGACCGATTTCTTGATATTGTTGTTTTTTCTCTCCTCTTTATTTTTCCTCCTATCGCATGATTATGTAATTTTTGCTAAGACTTCCCTCTTGGTGAGCTGCATTCCTCGATAAAACCACGGTTCAAGTTTCTCACAAGTTATTTAGTTTAATGGCCCTCATAAATTTAAATTTTGGATTATCTCGTACTTTCTCTTCTAGATCAATACTTGCCATTTTTGCCTTAAAAAATCTCCACATTCATCACAATGGTGCTCATGTTTGTTGTAGCCGTTGGTATCTTGGAGTGTCCGCAGTGTGCCGTTCGATACCGGTCCTATCTTTTAGGGTCGATACATTGTGTCGCTGGTTCGGTGAAGAACCTGCTCCCATCGATCGAACCAGCTCCCATCCACCGTTCTCTCTCCTGCCGTTCCGGCCACGCCCACAGGAGTACAGGACGTCGCCCTTGCTACCAGTGTGCGTAGGAGGTCAAGATGTCAACAAGCTCGCCAGGTGCGAGCTCCTCGCCGTGTGGAGCGACGGCGGTGCGGGAGGGGGGCATGGAGGAACGGCGGCGGCCCCATCCGCCCCGAGCTCCTTCTCATTCGTCGGATCCGCACGCCGATGACCTCGCAGGGGTAGGAGATGGGCGCGCAGTGTGGTGTGGTGGAAGAGTGGCAGCGGTGTGGAGGAGCGACACCGGCCGCGAGATCCTCGCCCTCCTTGTCCGCTAGATCCTCGCAGTGGCAGGAAGAGTGGGGGTGGTGGGTGTCGGACATGGAGGAGGTGCCACGGCTAGGCTCGAAGGAGCAGAGGCGAGGTCGGTGTGGTGGAGAAGTGGGCCGGCTAGTTGGGTTGTGTTTTTTTAATGTCGTGGGCTCCACTTATAGGTTCGGTGTTGGTTTGATACATTGCCACATTTTTAACAAGTGCCATCAAATCAACGGATAGAACCAGGGCCAATCCTATACACTGCTGATGCCCTTAAGCAACCATGCTCAACATCCATTGGTGCCTCGAGCCTTCCAACAAACCATGGAACTGTTACCAATGCTAGTGAGCTGCTGATCTTCTGCCTGTGTCATTCTACCACACTGCTGGTTGCCATGTTGTGAGTTTGTGACCACATTTAGTTTGACCTATGACTTCTTGTAAAAGGAAAGCTGAATAATGTCCACTATGTTACTCGTGAGCTTGCCACTCATGCACATTGGGGGAATGGATGTACCAATTGCATGTGAGATATCAAGAACTAATATGTTTTTCATGATTATAGCATAATACCTCTCACCGGAACCTTTTCCTTAACTAGGTCACCGCCATGAAAACCATAAGATTTGAGCCATGGTGTTTAGATTCAATACGTCTAGTTTGGATGTTTGCCTTTTGTCGACATTGATGGTGATGTCAAAACTCTGACTAGAACAATAGGACAGAGCAACTTGTCGCGCTTAGGGCTATATGATGAGAGAACATGATGAGATGGTGAGATGTAGAGCACGGTGAGTCCGTGAGAGAAAGAGCACCTTAGGAATTTCGTTACTTTTATAGGTATGGAAACACATTGGTGTCTTCCTTGGATAGCTCTTATAGATTTGTGTAATAATAAGACTATTTGATTTAATCTGAGCTATTAGCTCATCGTTAAATCTACATGGTGTAGCCGTGTAGGATGTTATTCTTCATATATAACATGGTAAAATTTCTAGGTGTAGGTTCTTTTCTCTTTTTCCCTGATTAATATGGTAAATTTTAAATTACTTGGTGGACTAGCTTTAAGATTGAGATGACTTTGGTATGAGTGGGTGGATCCTAAAAGGCCCTCCATGGAATCTGCTCCACCTTGTGACCCGCGGCGGAGCCAGAACCAAAACATGGGAGGAGGGGGGGCAATTTGCCAATTAAACCCACAAGTACATAAGTAGTAGAGAAATTAATCTTACTAGTTACTACTTATAATCAGGCCACCGTAAATAAAATATAGTTGACTGTGTGGTCTATCACTCAATCAACCACTTATAGTATATATAGCCTATCGATTTTAGTCTAGAGGAAGAAGAAGAAGAAGGAGGAGAATGAGAAGGAGGAGGAGGAAGAAGAATCAATAAGGGCCTGTTTGGCTTATAAGCCATGACTGAAGTATTGTTGGCTGGTTTGGTGTGAGAGAAAAATATTGTTCTTTGGCTGATAAGTCATGGCTTATAAGCCAAATACGACCAAGCGATCAAGCTGAAGAAATCAAGCATACATGTATGGCTGTAAGTTAGCCTGTAAGTTAGGGATGAAAACGGATCGGATACGGACGGATATCACCGATATTACATTTGTTTTCATATTTCTGTCCGAATTCGGATTCGAATACGAATAGTGTCAACTATGTCGGATAGGATATGATTGGATATCGACATCATAAATATGCGATTTGAGTATTCGGATACGGATACGGTATCGGATGTTGGATATCCGGACTCGGATACGGACAGATCTCAACCCCTCTAAACGGATTCGGTTTCGAATACGGTCGGAAAATATCCGTACCGTTTTCATCCCTACTGTAAGTAGAGCAGCGAAGGGCGGATGCAGAGTAGAAGACTGCTATGTGGGGGAACGGAGCTGACGCTAGCTGCTGGTGGACGGCCGGCCATCCAGGCCTCGCCGCCCTGCCGGCTCGCCGGTCACTCGCTTAGGCGCTGACTCGGCGACTCGTTGCTCGTGGACACAGAAGGCAGCCGAATATAACGGTCTCGCAGAGACTTGTGGCTTGCATTGGGTGTTGCTGCCTGTTGACCTGTTGTGCTGGACGATTTGAGCTCGATTGAATATGGGCTCCTTCAAAAAATTCTAGGAGGCAGGGGGGCCATGGCCCCAACATGGCTCCGCCATCTCGTGACAAAACGGACAGAGATCTTTTTCACGCCTCGACGATGGTGACCGTGGGACGAGGAGACAAAGCGAGTTTTAGGCATTCTCCATGGCTTGACGGTCGAGCACCAATGGACATTGCGCCCAGCTTATACCCCCTGGCATGGAGAAAAAAATCAAAAAGTCACAGTTGACCTGTTGCATATGAATTGGACCAGAGGATTATGGAGAATAGAATCTGTACAACAAATGGCCGAATTTGTGGAGCTTTGGGATCTAGTGTCTATAGTCCAGTTGGTCAATCAAGATGACACAATTCTATGAAAATGGACAAATGATGGAACACATCTGCAAAATCGGTGTACCTAGCACAATTCAAGGGGTCCGTCTCCCCATTCAAATCCAAAGCCATCTGAAGGGCGCATGCCGAGGGAAAACACAATTTTTTTGATTGGCTACTAATACAAGCAAAGATCTTGACAGCAGACAATCTCCTGAAAAAGAATTGGCCCTGCAACCAACTTGCAGGCTGTGCGATCAGCAGGCTGAAACAACCCTTCATCTTTGCGTCCTCTGTCCTTTTGCTTTGGAAGTATGGTTCCTAGTAAAAAACTGGATTGGTGACTCTATCAGACTACCAACACTGAATGTGCAATCTGTGCATGAATGGTGGGAAAAAACACTTCAATGGCAATCCTCAATGCAGCAGAGATCAACGGCGGCGATACTCGTGTACACGGCTTGGAATATTTGGAAGGAGCGAAATAGAAGGACTTTCCAGGAAGAAGCGAGGTCACCTGTGCAAATCCTGGGTTTAATCAAGGAAGAATTGGGGCTAATGAAGCGTGCGTGTGGGCGGCCAGAAGTTCCATAATTTTCCATAATGAAGTGGCTCATCCTTAAAATGTGTTTCCGGTGTTGGTTATTCATGTATTAAAACAATGTAAAACTTGTGTTTGCTCCCTTCTTATATGATATGGCAGAGCTCTTGCCAATTTTTTAAAAAATATGGTAAATTTTAGATCTCTTGGTGAACGTTGTGGTTCATTTTAAACTATTACATTTTCTGAGCCAAAATTTTAACACTACTACGTTAAGAAGATATATAGGTTTTACTACTTTCCACTGTGAATTAGACAATTTGACTTCCTATAAATGGATCTATCCTCCGTTTTACTTCATTGGGATGGTAAAAACAAAAGTTTGCCGAGTAGTCTACAAGAAAGACTTCTTGTCGAAGCAAATTGAGTCAACGATTTTTTTATTGTATGTGTAAGACGTGTCGATTCTCAAAAAAAAAACACGCCTATTGCAGGCATGCTAGCTTGTTTTAGTGAAAGACATCCTTGCGGCAGACATTCACATTATCCAAACGCGATCCTTTGGTAATTGGTAGTGGACATCACCATCGGAACGAGACTGCGCTGGAGATTGGTCCTGAAGCAACCGCTAAAATGATGAATAAATCGGAGCTGGGCAGCTGGCGGAGCAAAACGACTGGCCGAAACGACTCCTCCTGGAGGAAGTCTGAAATGCATGTTCAGAGAAAACATGTACTAGTATCTGTGTGCTTCAACTTAAGATATATAGCCTTTTTGACAAATGAATTCTGAACAGTTTAGGAAGTTCTAGTTATTCATAGACCCTGGTTGGATCCACTTATAACTAACTATAAAAGAGTGCAATTCTACTATGTATGAATCTGGATAAGCACTTGTCAAGATTCATACATAGAGTTGTACTCTTGTTGGGACGGAGGCAGTATGTGGTAGCTAAGACATTAGCGGACTTATTAGCTGATGATCCAAACAAGTATGGATTCAAACAGACCCATAAGAGGAAACATTTAAGACGACATGGTAGGGCTAAATGGAGTGCAAGTTATGTGAACTGCAAGATCAGTTCCTGGATGAGCAAGTGAACAGCAGATTTAGGCAGCTGGATCTTTCAATGTTCCACTTCGGCTTCAGTCTCTGCGCCATTTTCTTATTCAGTGGATAAATTGTCCAAAGCAGCCGCAATCCAAGCACACAGGCTCCAGTTCCCACTACCATTTCCCCAAATTTTCCACAACAATCGTAATCCACCTAAGGCCTTGTTTAGATGCATATGTATCAATCTTAATCAGTATGTGTTGAAGTGGATTGGAGTGGAATTAAACTAAGTTCCATGCCAATCCACTCTTAACACATGTGTATTGAAGTGAATACACCTGTATCCAAACAAGGCCTAACCGAGCTCAGAATTTTCCAAACAAGGGAACGCAACAGCACCACAGATAAGGTGGCAAGAAGATCATGTTAAAACCTTAAGGATCATCTAGGTGTCGATTAGTGGGTGCATTCATCTCTATTTGATTCAAATTGATCTAAAACATGAATCAGGAGTGGAAGGCACACTCGGGAGAGGGAGACAGTGTAGAGGTCCATACCTTCGGGTTCGGCAGAGGAGTTAGAGGGGAAGAAATCGCCACGGCAGCGGCGGCGTAGTGCGTGGCGGTGTAGTCCAGAGGATGGCGGCGCATCCGACAACGCTTCCCATCACTTGCAGCGCTGTCCACGATCGGAGGGGATTCTAGGGTTCTTCGGTAGGGTCCAGTGGCGGCGTCGAATCTCGTCTCGCGTGCCTTGGCCCCCACCTCTCTCTTTTCTTATAGCGTTGTGTGATAGGGGCCCGCCGACCAGTGGTCGGTTAAGCGTCCCCGATCAGGACGCGGTCAAGGGGTCCGATTGGCCGTTGGGCCAATCGGTAGAGATCAAACTAGCATTCTCCCCCTTGATCTCACCTTATGACTTAAACTTAACTTACTTACTTTATCTTATTCCCATTCCATCATAGATCAGTGCATAGAGCATGCCTCATCGTCATGGTCTGTTGCCATTAGATTAAACAGCTACAACGCACCTCTCTGTTTTGAAACAAATACTCAACTAGGCCCTTAGTATCCAGAAATCATAGGCTTTCCCATAAACTCATGTCAACTGTGTGTTCTCTAAATGCACTGGGTGGTTAGCCTTTGGTAAGCGGATCCGCAGGTACTTACTCGGTACTTATGTGTTCAATGCTTTCAAAATGATTTTGGATTTTCTCCTTTACAACATATACCTTAGTGTCAATGTGTTTGGCAGCACACTTGACTTGTTGTCTTAGGAGTTAACTTACTTTAAATGGTTATTGTTGTTGTCTACCATTGTTAAATCCGGGTACAAATTTCCTTAACCTCCTTTTGTCTGTTCCTGAGGCCTCATGACAAGCTATACTATGGTATGCATCATTGATGACACCACAACTGTTTCATTGGAGCTTTTTCACATTAATACTCCAACTGCGAGTGTTAGCAACTACTGTGGATTTCACTACACATCTCGCAAAAACTTAACATTTGTACACACCACTATTTGAGAGTACGTGTTCTTTCTTACTCAGCATGAGGCCTATGATACTTTGCAAAAATTGCAAGACATTCTCAACTCCATTCCAGTGATCTATATTTGGACTGGACTTTTACCAAAATATCCCGGATACGTAAACTACGTCAGGGTAAGTTCTTACTTGTACTTGTACACACATCGAGCTTCCAATAGCTGAAGCATATGGAACCATGTTCATTTGATCGATCTCATATCGGTTCCTAGAACACTGAAAGTTCCCTTATCTATTACCTTTGACTATAGGAGCAGGCGTAGGTTTACTCACAAGCATACTTTACTTCTTTAGAATCTTTTCTAAGTATGCCTTTGCGATAGTCCTAATACCCCATTTTCTTCTATCTCGGTGAATTTTGATTCCTCGAACCAATGACGCTTCACCAAGATCATTCACATTGAAACTTGAGGACAAAACTTCTTCTCCAATGAAAGGTTAACATCACTACTAATGAGTAGAATGTCATCTATTCACGGGATGTGGAAAATGAATTTTCCATTCTTGAGATTTGCATAAACGCTATTGTCCTTCTCATTTTCTTTAAAACCCAAACTTTCTTATCGTTTCATCAACTTCAAATACTACCGTCAAGAGACTTACTTTTAACCCATAAATGGATTTTTACAGATGGCATCCTTATGTTCTTTTCTTCCATGACAAAACCTTTTGGGTTATGCCATGTAAACATTTTCATATAAATCCCCGATGAGGAATGCCGTCTTTACATCCGTCTTTACATCCATCTAAATCGTAATATGCCATGAACACCATTATGATTCTAAAGAATCCTTACATGAGACTGGAGAGAAAACTATCATCGTAATCTTTTCATTCTCTTTGCATAAAGCATATTGCTACAAGTCGTGCTTTATATTTTTCTACATTCCCTTTGGAGTCACATTTTGTCTTGTAGACCCATTAACAGCCTACTGTTTTGGCTCCATTAGGAATTACTTCTAAGTCCCAAACATCGTTGGTACTCATTGAATTCATTTCAACTTTATATCTTTCTACATGTCGGGTTCATAAACCCGGGGTCCTTCTTGGACCTGCTTCCCAGCAAAAGCTCGGCCCAACAGACAACGTTGTGAACGACGCGCAACTCCTGGGCTGGCCCAAAAAACCTCATGATAGGCTAGAAGGGCGATACTGGCTCGCTTCCAACCCTGGCCCGCCTCTCCGACCGGAAGGCCTGGTCGAGGAGGAACGACGCTCACTTCTGACTCTGGCCCGCCTCTCCAATCGGAAGGCCTAGCCAACGAGGGACGTCGCTCGCTTCCAACTCCGACCCACTTCTCCGACCAGAAGGCCTGGCCAACGTCGCTTCCAACTCTGACCTGTGTCTCCGACCGGGGATACACCGAACCTCTGCTTATAGCTCTTCTCCAACTGGCACAGTCGGAGCCAACTGGGACCAACCGACCGGGGACGCCTGCTCGGTAAGGACCTAGGAAATAGATGGAGCAAGTAAGCCAGAACGCTCAAGTCAACCGCAATACCAAGGATTGTACCCTGTACACCTATAGGATGGTACCAAGACATGACAGAACGGGTGCCCTACCACCTTCCAGGCATGTCAGAACCCAAGCAGTGTTGTGGGCGCCGACGTTTTGCCCTACAGTGTTGTAGGCACCCTCAACTCCCATACCCGGCAAACACGGTAAAAACCCCCCATGCCTCTAGGCACCAATAGTATGGTAGGCGCCAACATCTGTCATACCAGAAGAAGAAGACGGACCCCCCACATGCATCTGGCATCAACATTGTCGTGGGCGCCTACAATCATCATTGTACCCGATGGCATGGGCGACAAGACTCAGTAGCATACGTAAACTCTCCCTCTCTCACTTGTAAAGCCATCCCCTTCATCTATAAAAGGGGATGCGCTCTCTCCCAATAGGAGGATCCCTTTGGATGATTCAAAATAGAACTCCAGGATCAATCTCACAGATACACAGAGCACACGCTCAAATACTTAGCGCACGTAGGAGCTCCTATCTCACTCGGCCCTTTGGCCTAGAGTCCGACCGGGCCTCTTGCATCCCCATCTTTCTCTCTCTCGTTTGTAACCCCACAGCAAACTTCGAGCACCTGGGCTCAGGAATAAAGTCACCGACCGACTCAAACTGGACGTAGGGCACATTGCCTAAACCAATATAAACCCTATGTCATTGAGTGCTAGGCCACATCCAATCACAACGTATGGCAAAACTATAAATATTTACGTGTTGGTCACTTTCTGCACTGATAGTTGGCGCCGTCCGTGAGGAAGATGCCGTACGTTCACACTTTTTGGTCATATGATGGCCAACCTTTCTGCCACCGTCGCCATGGCGGGCTCGAGCGATACGACTCGCTTCGGCTCACTGGAGTTTCCCGCACTCCCACCTGTTGGGATGTGGGTTCCACCTGTCTTTGAGCCATCCTAGGCCTTCCTCTTCGGAAGCCTGGACATCATCGCCTACCGGCTCGGCGTACTACACCTCCGCGAGGAGGCACTTGTTCCGGCACCCGTCAGAGGAGGTGCGTCCTCCATTGGCTCCGGGACTCCCGGCGACTTCAACGATGAGGCACCTGCACTTCATTCCAAGCATACACTCTGCTCAAACCCCACTATGAGTAATGTACATACTATTATTTACTCACTATTTACTGTCTTTCACCAATTCTCTGAAGGGACCCCATTGTCCCTGCCGCGACAGTCATGCGATTGGTTCCCCTATGGCCTCGCATCCCCCCAGGACGTGTACGCCCAGGCACTCCGAAGGACGCTGGCGCCACCCCATCTCACATCCGAATTCGTGGGGATGGCAAGCTACGCTCCTACCTCTTTTCATGACCTCATAGATGATGTTGAGAGCAATGGCTCCAGCATCGGTGATGTCATGGCACCTAGCCACCCTCTATCTCAGGAGTGCGCTATGGCGGATGCTCCGGGACAGCTGCCGGTGGTGGTGAAGTCTCTACAGACCCACACCCCTCTGGACCCTCATGTAGATGCCCTCGCATGTGCCTAGGTGCACGACGAGGAGCTACGACAAAGGCAGTAGAACCAGCCACCACCTGCGCTCGCACGCTCAGCACACCACGATGCGCCCTGTGTGCATAACCCGATGAGCGGCGCTCGAGGTCGCACCTGCCAGGTCTAGCGCAACATCATGGATGAGGGGAACGATCCCCCATAGTTTGCCAGGGCTGGCCAGAACATCGTTGCGGCGGTGATGCTTCTGCGTGGTCTTCTCGAGCCGAACAACCCCCAGGAACAGGCGATCCACCAGAACCTCCGAGCACTAGTGGAGACCGCCGCCATTCAATAGGTAGAAAGCTCCATGTCACGCCACAGACTCATGGCCTCTCTCCCCACCAGGGGGTGGGGACGCACTAGACACATTGCTCCATCCGCTCGCCGCTACAGCCACCGGGCGCGGAACAGGAGGCCACAGTTGCACCGTAGCCTGACCTAGCACTCGCTCCACACCGACCGCCTGTGCGTGAATGCCTCGGTCCTAACCAAGACACTCACAGTAGCATCAGCAACCGGCATTGGGCCCGGCATGATGATGACGTCCATCGAGCGGCAGTGAGAGCAGACGACATGGGCTCTGGCCGGACCATCAAGGGTGTAAGGAAAATGGACCCTTGGCCCATTTAATTTGGATTTTGGTGTTTAATGATCAACACAACCAAATTGGACTAATGAATTTGCAAGTGCTTGTTTTGTAGTTCAATAGGGTGCAAGACGTGACTTGGATGAAGGCGACGTGATGATCCGATGATCAATGCCTCAAGCAAGACCTTAGGAGCACAAGAGTAGACCCAAGAGATCAAGCAAAGTCCAAGCATGAAGATTGGAACCAAGCCGTACGCAAGATCACGAAGAAATGAGCTCACTGTGGTGACCGGACGCTAGGCAAGTGGCTCGGTAGACAGGCGACCAGATTCTAGACTGGACGCTGGCGGCAACCGATCGGATGCAGGACAGCAGCGTCCGATCGATTACAGTAAGGTTCCAGAGTGGCAAATCTATGACCAGACGCGTCCAGTGGCAGGCGACCGGACGTTGGCCAGTGTCCGATCAGTGTATTGCCGGCTCAACGGTTGGGACGACTGAACGCGTCCGGTCAGGACGATTCAGCGTTCGGTCAGTAGCAGTTTTGCAGGAATTCGACCCCAACGGCTACTTTCTCAATGGGGCTTATAAATACAACCCCCAACTAGCCATTTGAGTGTGTGGAGCTAAGGAAACATACCAAGGGTGTTGATACACCATTTTAGTGATCTCCACTTGCATAGTGCTTAGTGTTTCATCAGGTGATTAGCGTAGGTGCTTTGCGAAGTGCTTAGGTTGATTAGACCACCACTTATGCGCTTGCTCTATGTTTAGGCCTAGTGTTTAGTGAGGTTTGCATACCTCTTACCACTCGGTGCTTGCGAGCACCATTGTTGTACATCGGAGGGGCTTGAAGTCTTGCGAGATCACACCAACCGCGTTTGTGGTGTGGCCGCCACTGTGTATTGGAGGGAACAAGGCCCGCGGCGTTTCGGCCGGAAGCTTGATAGTGAAGACGGTGGGGAGCATCCGGGAGAGGCTTGCCGGAAGGCACGTCGGAGACCCACTTGCATGTGGGGAAGGCCCGAGGCTATCCACGGAGTTACCCGACCGGGAGCTTGGCCCTTGCGAGGGATTCCTTGCGAGCGGCTCCAACAAGGACTAGGGGGAAGCTTGCGCGCTTCTTAATACCTCGGTAAAAATACCAGAGTCATCGACGGGAGTTTGCATATCTCTACCTTGCTCTTTAGCTTCCGCATTTACATTGATTACTTTACTACGTTTGCGGTAGAGATAGCAACACACTAGCAAAACCGTAGTTGCACATTTAGATAGTTTATCTTTTGCATAGGTTTTGCTAAGGTTAGAAAAAGATGCCATAGTTTAGAGTTAGAATTTTTAAGTTGCCTAATTCAACCCCCCCCTCTTAGGCGTCACAGTCCCTTCAATTGGTATCAAAGCCGGTTGGCTCATATTTGGACCTTTGGCTTAACCGCCGTTGAGCCGACACTACTGTAGAGTTGTTGGGATGGATACCGCTAGGCCTCCACAATTTGATGGCACTAACTTCCTTTACTATAAAGCAAGAATGGCTTGCCACCTTGAGGCGGTTGATTTAGGTGTATGGAGAGTCACTCGTGACGGGATGAAACCCATTAAGAATCCCAAAAAGCCCACAAAGAGTGACGAAAAAGAAATGTGTTTCAATGCTAGAGCTAAGAATTGCTTGTTTGAATCTTTTAGCATGGATGTGTTTAACCAAGTGTTCACCTTAAATATGGCACATGAAATTTGGTTAAAACTCCAAGAGCTCCATGACGGCACAAGTAATGTCCGTGAGCAAAAACATTGTCTAGCCAAGCAAAATTATGATTCCTTTGCTATGAATGATGATGAGCTTGTTCGTGATATGTATTCTCGATTGAATCTAATCATCAATGAGCTCCATTCAATAGGATTATTAAAGCTAGATGATGTGGACATCGTGAGGAAAATCATCTCCGTTCTACCACAAAAGAAATATGCAAGCATTATCACCATCCTTCACAACATGGAGAACTTGAGCACCATGACCCTGGGCATTGTCATTGGAAAGCTAGTGGCATTTGAAATGTCACGTAAGATGGGTCAAGGAGAAGCATCTTCATCAAGCAAAGGCAAAGCTCTCGCTTGTAGCGAGAAGAAAAAGATGAAGGGCAAGAAAGTTGAGTCAAGCTCAAGCTCAAGCTCCTCAAGTGAAGAAGAAGATGAGGATGATGATGATGAAGAAGATTCAAGTGATGGTGATCAATCTTCCTCCTCCACCTCCGACCTTGATGAAGAATCAATCAAATTAATCAACAAGGTGGAGAAGATGATCCAAAGGCTCAATGTCAAGGGTGTGCCCATCCAAATTCAAGATCTCATTTTCACCAATCAAAGAAATGAGCAAAGAAAGAGAGGATGCTACGGATGCGGTGAGTCGGGACACTTTGTGGAAGTTTGTCCAAACAAGCCCACACCCAAGACAAAGAAGAAGGCGTGCAAGAACCAAGCCCTCACATCAATAAGGTCATGGGATGATTCTTCAAGTGAAGAAGAACACCATCATAAGAGGCGAGGCTGCAAGCACTCATCATCAAGCTCTTCACGTGTGTGCCTTATGGCACGAGGTAACGAAAGCTCATCCTCTAGTGAGAGTGATAGTGATGATGATTTGCCTTCTTATGATAAAATTGTGCAACAAAATCTTAAATATGCTAAAATTTGCACTAGTCAATAAAAGAAGCTCAAAAGTTTAAAAGAAAAGCTAGATAGTTCACAAGAAGCATATAAAACTTTGCTTGAACAATATGAGAACCTTGCTAATCTCAATGTTGAACTATCTACTAGAATTGAGAAACTTGAGGCTAGTGCAACAACAAATGCATGCACAATCAATGATGAGCAACTCTTAAAGAAAAATGAAAAATTAAAAGAAAAGTTAGCTAGCTCACAAGAAGCATATAATAGTTTGCTTGCTAAAATGGAAACCATGTGCAAACATTGTGATGAGCTAACTAATAAAGTTGCTAATCTTGAAGCCGTTAACACAACCCCCACCAAGGCACCTAAAAAGAAAAGTTCTATCTTTAACATGTCTAAAAAGAATGCCTCTACTTCATGTAATGATTTATGTTTAGACTCACCTTTGTGCAACCAAGTCTATGTTGAGAAAGTTGTTGTAGATACATGCACACAAAAGGTTGCAAAGGAGAATGAGCAACTCAAGCAAGAAGTAGCCCGCCTCACCAAGGACTTGACTCAAGTGAAAGGCAAGGCGAAGCAAACCCAACTTCATCAAGATAACACCATCAAGGGAGTGAAGAAGCTTGATGAAGGACAAACCGTGGTTTGTTATATGTGTCACAAGAAAGGTCACAAGTCCTATGAGTGCAAGGTGAAGAATGGGGGAGGAGCAAAGAAGAAGGAGAAAAAGCAAACAAGCAAGCTCTCCAACACCTACACCAACAAGGTGGACAAGAAGGCCTTCACACCTTATCTCTTGAAGAAGAAGAAAAATGACAAGGTAGTGGCCATCAAGGTGAACAAGCAAGCCAACAATGGGGTCAAACGCTTTTGAGTGCCAAAGGAAATCATTTCAAACATGAAGAGCACCAAGAAGGTTTGGATCCTGAAAGGGAAGTGAGAAGTCCGTCGGGCTACAGGGAATTTGGAGACTTGGCAAAGTTTGGGTGCATTTCATGGGGTGCATCATTATGGACAAAGTCATTGTCAAGTAGGTTAGTGAATACCATGGACCCAAATTCCCCTTCCCATGTTAGGTAACTAGATGTCATTACTTTCAAATAGTATTCATTTCAATTGGCATTGTCTTTCAATTGGTATACTCTTAAAGCATCCAGTTATCTTTCATCCCTAATGTTTGTATTTACATGCTTAAATATTTTGTCATGCATTCAATAGGTATATCATATGGTAGGCTTGCTCGGTTTCATGATCAACCCTTGGAGCAAACCTACATGGTTTAAAATTGTTCAGGAGCACGGCACATAGCTTGTTTTACAATTAATTATCTAATATGTGCCAAAGTCCAAATTGTAGATAATCTCTCCCAAATATCATTTTTCAAGTGGTATTTTGATATTTAAATCAATGTGCACAAATTTTACAAGTATTCAACACTTATGTGCACAAATTCAAGGGGAGCTTAATCTACAACTTGGATGCTTTGAGACTAACACTTGTTCAGATGGTATCATTTTTTTTCAAACCTATCACATGTGTTGTAGTCTCATTGTAAGAAAATTGGAGTCCCCGGAGTTAAACATCATTCTTCAATTGGCATCATATTGTTGATCTCATTTCTTATTTATATGCTTTCTCCATGCATTATATAGATTAAACTCTCTTGTATAATAAATTGCTAATTATGCATATGCTTTGCCTTCTACCATATGTATGCATATATTTAGGGGGAGTTTAGTCTATATAATGTGAGAATCAAATCTTGTGATCCATTTCTCCTTCTACACAAAGGATCATGAAATTTGACCCTCCCTTGTGCTACTAACGTCTTCCTTTTCGGTGTTTGATGCCAAAGAGGGAGAATTTGAAGGACCAAATACAAGCATTTAGTTACAAGTAGTAATGGTCCAAGAAAGGGAGGAAAGTGAATTATGGATTAGTCTAAGTAATGGGAGATTTTTTTTAGAAAGCTAGGCTTTAATCCATAATATCACATGGGGACATTTGCAAGGGCAAGACAAGCTTTTAAGTAAAGTTTCAATTGGTATCTATCTATTAGTATCATATAACCTTGCCCTTTGCATTACATCCTAGCAAGTAGGTAGTTTTTATCTTCCAAATTCTTATTATTTGCTTGCTTTGGTCGTGTTGACATCAATCACCAAAAAGGGAGAGATTGTAAGGAAAATGGACCCTTGGCCCATTTAATTTGGATTTTGGTGTTTGATGACCAACACAACCAAATTGGACTAATGAATTTGCAAGTGTTTGTTTTGTAGTTCAATAGAGTGCAAGATGTGACTTGGACGAAGGCGACGTGATGATCCGATGATCAACACCTCAAGCAAGACCTTAGGAGCACAAGAGTAGACCCAAGAGATCAAGCAAAGTCCAAGCATGAAGATTGGAACCAAGCCGTAGGCAAGATCGTGAAGAAATGAGCTCACTGTGGTTAAACCAACCGGACGATGCGACCGGACGCTGGGCAAGTGGCTCGACAGATAGGCGACCGGATTCTAGACCGGACGCTGGCGGCTACCGACCGGACGTAGGACACCAACGTCCGATCAATTATAGTAAGGTTCCAGAGCGGCAAATCTACGACTGGACGCGTCCGGTGGCAGGCGACCGGACGCTGGCCAGCGTCCGATCAGTGTATTGCCGGCTCAATGGTCGGGACGACCGGACGCATCTAGTCAGGACGATTCAGCGTCCGGTCAGTAGCAGTATCGCGGGAATTCAACCCCAACGGCTACTTTCTCAGTGGGGCTTATAAATACAACCCCCAACCAGCCATTTGAGTGTGTGGAGCTAAGGAAACATACCAAGGGTGTTGATACACCATTTTAGTGATCTCCACTTGCATAGTGCTTAGTGTTTCATCAGGTGATTAGAGTAGGTGCTTTGCGAAGTGCTTAGGTTGATTAGACCACCACTTATGCGCTTGCTCTAGGTTTAGGCCTAGTGTTTAGTGAGGTTTGCATACCTCTTACCACCCGGTGCTTGCGAGCACCATTGTTGTACATCGGAGAGGCTTGAAGTCTTGCGAGATCACACCAACCGCGTTTGTGGTGTGGCCGCCACCATGTATTGGAGGGAACAAGGCCCGCGGTGTTTTGGCCGAAAGCTTGATAGTGAAGACGGTGGGGAGCATCCGAGAGAGGCTTGCCGAAAGGCACGTCGGAGACCCACTTGTGCGTGGGGAAGGCCCGAGGCTATCCACAGAGTTACCCGACCGGGAGCTTGGCCCTTGCGAGGGATTCCTTGCGAGGGGCTCCAACGAGGACTAGGGGGAAGCTTGCGTGCTTCTTGATACCTCGATAAAAATACCGGAGTCATCGATGGGAGTTTGCATATCTCTACCTTGCTCTTTAGCTTCCGCATTTATATTGATTACTTTACTACGTTTGCGGTAGAGACAGCAATACACTAGCAAAACCGTAGTTGCACATTTAGATAGTTTATCTTTTGCATAGGTTTTGCTAAGGTTAGAAAAAGAGGCCATAGTTTAGAGTTAGAATTTTTAAGTTGCCTAATTCACCCCCCTCTTAGGTGTCACGGTCCCTTCAAAGGGGACCAGTGAAACGCACCCAATGCGCGGTCACCGACCCAACGACTGGAGCCCTAGCCTGGATGCCCCAGGACCATGGGCCTTTGGCCGACTCATCTAGAGAGCACCGTTCCCATAGCGCTTCCGACCACCGATCAACATCGCCAAATATACCAGGGAGACGAATCCCGGTATATGGCTCGAAGATTTCTGGCTCGCCTGCCGAGCTAGGCGAGTGGATGATGATCACTTCATCATTCAGTACCTCCCCATCTATGTGGAGGAACATGTTCGAGCATGGCTCGAATTCCTCCCGCACGACAGCATCCGCGACTAGGTGGGCCTCAAGATGATCTTCGTCAGAAACTTCTAGGGGACATATGTCCATCCTAGAAACTCCTGGGACCTCAAGAGCTACCAGCAGGAGCCCAGCGAGTCCCTGCGGGATTACATCCGTAGGTTCTCAAAGCTGTGCAACTCCCTACCTGATGTCGTCGACGTGGACATCATCAACGCATTCCTCTCCGAGACAACCTGTGAGTCCTTAATCCACAAGCTTGGCTGCCTAAAGCCCCGTACCACCCGCGACCTGCTCAACGTCACCATGAACCACGCCTCCGGCGAGGAGGCCGTCGGAGTGGTCTTCAACGGAGGCTGGGATAAGGGCAAGGCCAAGCGTAAGGATCAAGACGAGGGCAAGGAGGCAGCAACCGAGAAAGGAGGCACAACAGGCAAGGATAGGGACAGCTTCCCGACCCCGAGGAACGCATCATGATCTTTGGGGGAACTGATGCCGTCTACTCCAAGCGCCAGCAAAAAGTGCGCTACCGAGAGGCGTGCATCGCCGAAACAACCGTCCCCCCTTCCTTCGCTAGTCGGAATCTCTGATCACTTTTGATTAGAGGGACCATCCATCCCATGTCGCCAGACTAGGACACTACCCGCTCATTGTCGACCCCATTGTCCATAAGAAGCGCCTCACCAAGGTGCTGATGGACGGAGGCAGCGGCCTCAACATCCTCTACGTCGACACCCTCGACGCCATGCGCATCCCTCGATCCGAGCTCCGATCGATGAGCTCTCCCTTCCACGGCGTGATTAACCTACCCGTCACATTTGGCGACCGAGCCAACTTCTGCTCGAAGGTGCTCACCTTCAAGGTGGTGGACTTCCCAGGGTCTTACCTAGCCATTTTGGGGTGGCCATGCTATGCCAAATTCATGGTGGTCCCCAACTACACCTACCTAAAGCTGAAGATGCCAGGACCGAACAACGTCATCACTGTGGGTAGCACCTTCTCGCATGCCTTCACGTGCGACCACAAGCATTACGAGCTCGCCACTACCGTCATCAACTCTTCCGAGCTCCCACGGCTCGGGGAGTTGTTGACCCCAGCAGTCCCGGACTACAACAAGCCAACCTCTTCGACTACATTCCGCCCACTCGAGGAAACTAAGGCGGTGGGGATCAACCCCACTAATCCAACCAAGGGGGTGCAGATTGGGACCCAGCTCCCGACCAAATAGGAATGCAAGCTCATCAACTTTCTACACGCCAATCACGATGTCTTCGCATGGAAACCATCTGACATAGCAGGCATACCGTGGGAGGTCACTGAGCACGCACAACGCCTTGTCCTGGGCTCGAAGCCCGTCAAGCAATGCCTACGTCGCTTTGACGACGAGAGGCGTTGGGCCATAGGTGAGGAGGTCGCCAAACTCCTGGCAGCTAGATTCATTAGAAAGGTATCCCACTTCGGCTGGCTTGCTAATCCTGTTCTTGTTAAAAAGAAGACTGGGAAATGGAGAATGTGCGTTGACTATACTGGCCTCAACAAAGCATATCCAAAGGATCACTTTCCTTTGTCGTGCATAGACTAGATAGTCGACTCCACCTTAGGATGTGAGGTCCTCTCCTTTCTGGATGCGTACTTAGGCTATCACCAGATTGCGATGAGAGAGTCTGATCAGCTCACAACCTCGTTCATCACCCCATACGGTTCGTACTGTTACGTAACCATGCCCTTCAGTCTGAAGAATGCTGGCGCCACCTACCAAAGGTGCATGCAGCGATGCTTCGCCGATCAAATCTACCCGCTCGATCAGCCTAAGCAAACCGAGCGGCCAAAACCAACAATTGCCGTCTATGTTGATGACATAGTGGTTAAAACGGCTCAAGCTTACAACCTGATCGCAAACTTGGCCTCAACATTCGTGAACCTCCGAAGGTTCAACATCAAACTGAATCCTAAAAAATGTGTTTTTGGGGTTCCAAAGGGGAAGCTGCTCAGATACATCATGTCTGAGCGCGGTATCAAGGCCAACCCCGAAAAGATCACGGCCATCTCCAACATGGGCCCCATATGCAACATCAAGGGCGTACAAAGGCTCACCGACTGTTTGGCCACCCTAAGCCGATTCATCTCCTGGCTTAGCGAATGGGGGATGCCTCTCTACAAGCTCCTTAAAAAGATAGATGCCTTCGTCTGGACTGAGGAAGCACAATAGGCCTTGAAGAGCCTCAAGACATTACTAACGCCAGCCCCAATCCTCGTCGCTCCTGAATGGAGAGAACCCCTCCTCCTCTACGTCACGGCAAGCAACCACGTGGTGAGCGCTGCCCTAGTCGCGGAAAGGGAAGAGTCAGGACATCACCTTAAGGTCCAATGGCCCGTATATTTCATCGAGGAGGTACTCACCGACCCCAAGGTCCGATACCCCTAGGTGCAGAAACTACTATACGCCATGCTGATGGCGACCCGGAAGCTCCTGCACTACTTCATTGACCACAAAGTCGTGGTCATCACTTCATACCTGCTTAGAGACATCATCCAAAACCGTGATGCCACGGGACGGATCTCCAAGTGGGCACTCGAACTCATGGGCCACGACATCAGGTATATCCCCCATACCGCTATTAAGTCTTAGGCTCTCATGGATTTTGTCACCGAATGGACAGAGGTCTAGCTACCGACCCTAGACGTCACCCACGAGTACTAGATGATGTACTTCGATGGGTCCGTCATGGCGGCTAGCTCAGGGGCTGGAGTGGTTCTGATCTCCCCAAATGGGAGTAGGCTCTGCTATGCCATCTGCCTCCACTTTTTAGCCTCAAACAATACCGTGGAGTACGAGGCCCTCATCAACGGACTACGCATCGCCATCGAGCTTGGCGCTACACAACTCTACGTTCGTGGTGACTCGGAGCTGGTCATCGACTAGGTCATGAAGGAGTCCTCCTACAAAAGCCCCCTCATTGTAGCATACTACTAAGAGGTGCGCAAGCTCAAGGACAAATTCTAGGGGATCAAGCTGCATCACGTCCCCCAAAAAGACAACGATGCCGCTAATTTTCTTGCAAAGTTGGCCGCCAGGCGGGATCCGTCTCCAAGCGGGGTCTTCATCAACGACCTCCACGAGCTGTCCACCCACATCCTAGAAAGTCCGATCTAGACACAACCCGACGCCAAACCGGCGCTCAGGGGCTCCGACCCCAGTGCCTCCATAACAACATCACCCACCAACGTCGTCGTGTTGGCACTCGATCAAACTGACTAGAGAGCGCCGCTGCTCGCCTACCTCCTCGAGGAGGATCTCCAACCTAAAAATACTAAAGCTCGGCGGATCGCTCGACGTGCCAAGACGTTCATCGCCATTGGTGAAGAACTCTACAAGCGAAGTCCATCGAGGGTACTCATGAAGTGCATCCCAACCAACCAAGGGAAATAGCTCCTCCTCAAGGTCCCTGCTGGAATCTATGGACATCACGTGGCCCCGAGGTCGCTGGTCGGAAAAGCCTTTCGCCAAGGTTTTTACTAGCCCACCGCACTACGAGATGCAGAGGAGGTCGTCCGCAGGTGCGAGGGATTCCAGTTCTACGCTCAACAAACTCATTTACCGGCACAGGAGCTCCAAACCATCCCCATCACCTGGCCGTTCATGGTCTGGGGCCTCGACTTGGTAGGACCCCTCAAAAAGGGCCTGAGCAGCTTCACTCACCTACTCGTAGCAATGGACAAATTCACCAAGTGGATAGAGGCGAAGCCCATTACTAACATCCGCTCGAAAGAGGCGGTCAAATTCTTCCTCGACATCATCTACCGGTTCGGTGTTCCTAACTGTATCATCACTGACCATGGGACTAACTTCACCAGAAAGAAGTTCCTGGACTTCAGTGATGGATACGGCATCAAGATCGACTAGGCTTGGGTCGGACATCCACGTATTAACAGCCAGGTCGAGCGCGCCAATGGCATGGTCCTCCAAGGACTTAAGCCACGCATCTTCGATCGACTCAACAAGTACGCCGGGCGATGGGTTGTAGAGGTCCCAGCAATCCTCTGGAGCCTGAGAACGACCCTGAACTGATCCATAGGGTTCACACCCTTCTTCCTAGCCTACAGAGCTAAAGCAGTGCTGCCCTCCGACCTCGACCACGGTGCCCCCAGAGTGAAGGCCTTCGACCACAACCGAGCCACGGAGGCTTAGCAAGACGCAGTCGACCTGCTCGAGGAGGCCCATGAGACGACCATCATCTACCCCGCTCGCTACCAGCAGACTCTCCGCAGGTACCACGAGAGGAAAATTCGAGGAAGGATCCTTGAGGTCGGAGACCTCGTGCTTTGAAGGACCCAGTCGACCAAGGAGAAGCACAAACTCTCTCCACCACGGGAAGGACCCTATACAATGACCGAAGTTATCCGACCGAGTGCCTACCAACTGAAGAATGACAATGGCGACGTTCTCACCAATACTTGGAACATCAAACAGTTACGTCGTTTCTTCCCTAAAAATTCAGTCTTACCATTTTTTTCATTCAACGTTCGCTCCTACAGAGCACCCCGGCCCGAACACTTTCGGCCCAGGTCACTCGAGGGCTCCACGAGGGTATGATACCACCTCTTTTTTACTATCATATGGTAAATACAGTCTTTAACCGAACGAAAGAGTAGTATGTTCCTTTAATTATCTTACATAAACTTTGCTTCAATATTCCGACCGATCGCACACCGCCTCTACCGATGGTTACAAGCAGCTGAGCCTCGTGGGCCACGCCCGAGCTCTTAAGGTTGCAGCCTACGGGACGAACAGGCAGGTGCAAAAAATAAAGAATAAAATAAACCGATGCTAAGGTAAAAATAAGGAACGGACGGGACAAGCTTCCCTGAACGAAGTAATTCATCACAAAATAAAAATTGATGTATTCGTCAATACAATAGTTCACACGGGGCCTCCCCCTTGAACTTAAACTATTACATCTGCTGGCTACATCTACTATGGCCGCCTGACGGCATCGGCTGACAACACGACCGGCGAAGATAAAGGCTGCTCACCCTTCGATGGGGCAATGCTCGGCTCGAACGAAGCTTTTGACCCAACCTATATTCCATTTGTAGACTGGGTGACGTCCTCTGGACGCATGCCTTCAGCCATGCTCGATGAACCTCCACCACCATAAGGTCCCCACCCGGTTCTGCTCCCTTGACTTCGGTGAGCGCAACGGGTACCTCAAGGGCGTCACACCCATAGATGCTCAGTAGAAGAACATGGAGCTCCAGGCTTTCCCATACATACAGGACAGCTCCTGGACAAGGACACTGCCTGTCGTAGTATGGCCGCCATGGCTGGATGATGTCTCTGACATCTCATCAAACTTTATGAACTGGCCAACCTGAGGAGCTACAGGGACAAAAACCCCCACCAGTGCGGTCCTAGGTGACTTCCCCTCAGACAAGGCTCGCTCGGTAAAGATCCACCAAAAAGAATCCACGTATGGCTCCATCCCAAAGAAGGCCTCATCGACGGTGATGAAGTCGACGAAGCGCAGCACCCTAGTCGGATTGAGGTGCTGCATCTCTAGGCCCCACTCATTAAGGAGCCTGCACAGGATCCAGTACACCACTTCCTTCAGCGGAAGCTGCCCCTCCTCAGCAAAGGTAGCCAGCACCACCTCGGATGGCCTTCAACTCGACATTGCACTCTGGATTTATGAACGGATCTGTGAGTTCTCCCCCTCGCTTACCCTCTCTCTCACTAAGGAACCGCTGCGGCACACAAGCACTCTTGATGAGAAGGAAGAAGGAAGAGAGGTGGCAGATAGGGAATAAGCGAGCTCTCCCTTCCCCTATTTAAGGAGAAGGCACAGTAGTTGGGGAAAGGTGAGGGATTGGGGCAAAAAATCCTCTCTCTTCCCCTATTCAATGTGGATAGAATACGGCGGGACGCACCCTGACTGATGGGATGTGCCCCACCCGATGAGATGGCGCCTGGTCAGGCAGGACGTGGCCTAGGTATGGCCCACCACTACCGCACATCGGGCACGAGAAACAAGGCGCAACTGCGCACAGGCAGCCCTCCGCCTTCCCAGGCGGGACTTGGAAAGGCTCAACGATGAGATTTCCGCCCAGGAGAGACCAACGGGATTCCTGAGTCGATCGAACGCCTCAGGCGAACGCTGAGAGATAGGTAAGGAGTAGAGGGACACCCCATGTGGGCCATGCTGACTCCATCATGAATGACGAGCGCGGATCCCGGTCGGACATATCCGATAGGAGCTCCTCAAACCCCGTCACTCAAGTCATCAAGGTAACATTACCAAACCCCCACTATTTCTTTATATGATCATTCATTCACTTGTTGTCATTCATACAATCCTACATGCATTCACATTCATTCATCCCATACATCTGAAGCATCGCATATGCAGTTAAATGCATCACAACGCTCCATGTTGTGTCACGAAGCGATAGTTGCCACATTCAACATGAGCAACGACTGACCAGGGTTCGAAGGCTAGCCTGCGAAGGGCTTGAGGCCACCTCGCATCAAACAGAGCTAGGGGAGAAAACACAAATGAGCCCCGAGCAGCCCTCGCCCAGTCTGCCCTGAAGCAGATAGGGTCATCTCAACCTTCTCGTTCGATCCTAAACCTCAAGCCATGCCCACAGAATCTCCATCGAGGGGAGGACAGCAGGCCACCCGGTTCGGTCTCCAGAACGACCTTGGCATCTATTGGGACCCGGGTTAAGGAGCAGTGGAATGCCACATGAGGGCTATGCCGACCCCGTCATGAACGACAGACCTGGATTTCACTCAAACGTGCCCGTTAGCGAGCTCACCGAGCGCATCACTCGAGCCATCAAGGCAAGCGACGTTAGCTCAACCCCTCCGGTTCTGAAAACCACGAACGAGGTAATACACGAAAACTCAAACCGACCCCTACCGAGCCCAATAGGGCTAAGGGGTTTAGGACGCCCAACACCTCGGCACGACCTCGGCTACGCCTAGATCCACGACTCAGACTCATCCGATCCCTCGATGCGCCTAGCGTCTGGATCGGCGACTACGACTCACCCAATCCCTTGGCACGCCCGATGTCTAGATCCACGAGTTCGTCTTGCCTGATCCCTCGCCTACCTCGGCTGCGGGCGATGCCGGCATCCGTGAGTCCGTCTCGCCTAATCCCTTGGCTACGCCCGACGCTTGGGTCCGCGAGTTCGTCTCGCTCGACCCCTCGCCTGCCTCGGTTGTGCCTAACACCTGGGTCCGCTTCTCTGACTCGCTCGATCCCTCGGCGTGCCCGACGCCTGGATCCGCGAGTCCGACTCGCCCGATCCCTCGCCTGCCTCGACTACGCCCAATGCCTGGGTCTACAAGTTCGTCTCGCTTGATCCCTTGGCTACGCCCAACGCCCTGGATGACAAACTCCATCTCGCCCCGTCCCTTAGCCACGACCAAAACGCCTGGGATCACTCTCCTAGAAACGATGGGTCAGAAACTAGAAAAAGATACTACGCCCACCAAGGTGCACACACTCATGCCCGCTGACAAAAACCCCCCAAGTGATTCTGCCCGAATCGCCCAGGGGCTCGAGGGCTACACCCGTGGGTGCACTTGCACGCCCCCGAGTTCGAAAACTAAAAATTCCCCCACTGGCGACACGAAAACCCCCCTTGGACAATTCTACCGAATTGCCTGGGGGCTTGGGGGCTACACCCGCGGGTGCGCTCGCACGCACCCACCGTCAAGACAAAAATCCCCCAGACGATTCTTCTAGAATCGCCCGGGGGCTCAGGGGCTCCTGTCGGGTTCATAAACTAAGGGTCCCTCATGGACCAGCTTCCCAGCAAAAGCTCAGCCCAGCAGACAACGTTGCGAACGACGCACAACTCCTAGGCCAGCCAAAAAAACCTCACGATAGGCCAGAAGGGCGATCCTGGCTCGCTTCTGACTCCATCTTGCCTCTCTGACCAGAACACCTGGTCGAGGAGGAACGACGCTCGCTTCTAACTCTAGCCTACCTCTCCAACCGGAAGGCCTAGCCAATGAGGAACGTCGCTCGCTTCCAACTCCAACCCGCTTCTCCGACCGGAAGGCCTGGCCAACGTCGCTTCCAACTCCGACCTGCGTCTCCGATCGGGGATACAACAAACCTCTACTTATAGCTCTTCTCCGATTGGCATAGTCAGAGCAGACTGGGACCAACCGACCGAGGATGCCCGCTCGACAAGGACCTAGGAAATAGACGGAGCAAGTAAGGCAGAACGCTCAAGTCAACCGCAATACCAAAGACCGTACCCTGTACACCTATAGGACGGTACCAGGACATGACAGAAGGGTGCCCTACCACCTTCCAGGCATGTTAGAAACCAAGCAGTATTGTGGGCGCCGACGTTTTACCCTACAGTGTTGTAGGCACCCTCAACTCCCATACCCGGCGAACATGGTAAAACCCCCCATGCCTCGGGGCACCAACAATATGGTAGGCGTCGACATCTTCCATACCAGAAGAAGACGACGAAACCCCCAACATGCATCTGACATCAACAGTATCGTGGGCGCCTACAATCATCATTGTACCCGATGGCGTGGGCAACAAGACTTAGTAGCATACGTAAACTCTCCCTTTCTCACTTGTAAAGCCATCCCCTTCATCTATAAAAGGGGATGCGCTCTCTCCTAATAGGAGGATCCCTTTGGACGATTCAAAACACAACTCCAGGATCAATCTCACAGATACACAGAGCACACGCTCAAATACTTAGCGCACGTAGGAGCTCCCGTCTCACTCGTCCCTTTGGCCTAGAGTTCAACCGGGCCTCTTGCAACCCCCATCTTCTTCCTCTCGTTTGTAACCCCACAGCAAACTTCGAGCACCTGGGCTCAGGAATAAAGTCACCGACCAACTCAAACTGGACATAGGGCATGTTGCCTGAACCAGTATAAACCCTATGTCATTGAGTGCTAGGCCACATCCGATCACAACGTACGGTAAAACTACAAATATTTACGTGTTGGTCACTTTCTGCACCGACACTACATTTCCTTTGGAGTCATATTTTGTCTTGTAGACTCATTAACAGCCTATTGTTTTGGCTCCATTGGAAATTACTTCCAAGTCCCAAACATCATTGGTATTCACCTAATTCATTTTAACTTCCATAGCTTCTTGCACTTTAAATGAGTAAACGCTTCTCATGGCTTCTTTAAATGAGATGGAATCACCTTCTATTTGAATTTCTTTACTAACATTGGCTTCATAGTCCTTAGAAAAACTAGTTTACTAATTCTTTGATACCTTCTGGGGCCTCATCTACTGGCACTTTCATATGGGGCTATTGTTGCTCTTCATTGCCAAGAGACAACTGATTCTACAGGCTCCTGTACGACAAGATCCTTGTTTACATTATTTATCTTCTTTGAAAAGCTAACAACAGGTGTTGTATAAGTCATACAACATCAACAAGTATTGAGAGATTCGTTATTTTTGAATCACTGAAGTGGGCATGCAGCCCCGCTTTTCTTCAAAGTCTTAGGTCTCTACATACCTTTACATACCATGCTCCCCCAAATCTTCCCATCTTTTCTAAAGATAATGTATCTTCAAATATCGTATTTTGGGCTCAATCTGTTAAACTCTCATATGGCGCTTTAAGCACCACCTTAGCATCTTTGAGACTGGCTACGCTATCTTCCAGTCAGAACTTTAAAGGTCCAGGAATTTGGCTATTTCTCTGCTTAGGGGTATCATCGTTGTGACAGTTGTACTCCTCCAACGGTCGTATTCATCTTAATTAATCTTTATCTCACTCTTAATGAAGAGTAAGAGTATTTTTCTTAATTGATCTTAATATTCTCCCCCTTGAAATATGGCATGAACTTTACTACCATAATTTTGATAACTATTCAGAAAGCCTGTAAACGAGGATACACTTTTAACTTACTTCATTCACATGATTATGTCATGTAAACAAAGTTATTTCTTGATCTGTTTAGGAGTACACTTTCCTTATTTCACTTCAAGAACTCAACGAGGTCTTTTATTAATGGTACTTTTGCAAGTCACGCTTGCATCTTTTCCTTGTCCTTTGATTAGTATTTACCATGACGGTGCATTTCTATTATGACATGGTTAATACTAGGATAGCATAAGAGCTACCCAAACTTCTCTCGCTATGCGGGATACAAAAACATATGAATCATCACAAAAAATTATCTCGCCATGCAGGATGGACTAGCATAATTACTATGCCAAAACTTCTCCCCATGCGGGATATATCTATATGAAAACTTAGTCATAACAACTAAAACATTCACTTATACTTCATTTTCCAATTAAATCTTCCCGTTGGTTCCAATTTAATCAGAAAATTAGTAAACTAACAAAAACTATCATGAACTGGCTTGACTCGAGCCTTTTCATTCACATACCTCAGCATTGTAGCCCGTTGGCATGCAGCCGAGTGATCTCGTCGATTAAAAATAAAACATATTATATGCTTCTGCATCAATTCTACATCACCGTTGGGCAGAAAATAGAATTAATGCATAAAACTCATAAATTAACTTGAAATACATATAACTACTCTTCAAAATTAAATTCTTCCATTGGTTCGAATTTAATTAGAAGATAATCAACTTCATCACAGCGGAAACATGTTAACAAAATACATTCTATTAGTTAAGGAGCATTTCTTGGTCCTTATCAACTCTCTGAAAAATTCACCACGTTGGTGTAAAATTTTCTAGAGATTTAAACTTCAAACTTAAATTCGTTATAATATTGTCATCATCAACGTTGGTCAGAAAATGACAATACAATAATCTTACTTAAACAAAAAAATAGACTACTCCTCTAATTAAGTTTTTCCGTTGGTTCCAATTTAATTAGAGGATCAACATAATCATAATTTACTAAATATAACTGCTCTTCAAATTAAATTCTCCCGTTGATTCGAATTTAATTGGAAGATAATAAACATTAAACTTTGTAGCGGAAACATGAAAATTCTTTAGGGTTAGGATTCGGATTAGGGTTAGGATTAACCCGATTCGATTTTTCTTTCTGTTTTGATTCGAGATCGGCGAGGTAAGCCACCTTCCTAGCTCTTCCCCTTTCCCCTTCTTCTTCTCTTTTGGGTCTTCTTCTATTCTTCTCGGATCTTGTCCAATTTGGGGTTAGGTTAGGGTTCGGGTTACTTCACTGTTCTTCTTCCCCGACGGTTAGGGTTCGGTTGAACCCTCTACATCTCTACATCTTTGTTTCTTCCCCCGATTAGGGTTAGGGTTTCAATCCGAATCGGATCGAACCCTCTGCCTCTCTTCGATTTCTTTTCAATTTTCTACCCCATACTAGATCTACACACTGACAACCTTGCTCTGGTACCATTGTTAAAACCTTAGGGATCATCTAGGTGTCGATTAGTGGGTGCATTCATCTCTATTTGATTCAAATTGACCTAAAACATGAATCGGGAGTGGAAGGCAGACTCGGAAGAGGGAGACAGTGTAGAGGCCCATACCTTTGGGTTCGGCAGAGGTGGTAGAGGGGAAGAAATCACCACGGCAGCAGCGGTGTAGTCCAGAGGATGGCAACGCATCCGGCGGCGCTTCCCATCACTTGCAACGCTGCCCACGATCGAAAGGGATTCTAGGGTTCTTCGGTAGGGTCCAGTGGCGACGTCAAACCTCGTTTCGTGTGCCTTGGCCCCACCTCTCTTTTCTTACAGCGCTGTGTGACAGGGGCCCGCCGACCAGTGGTCGGTTAAGCGTCCCCGATCAGGACACGGTCAAAGGGTCCGATTAGCCGTTGGGCCGATCAGTAGAGATCAAACTAACAGATCAGGCTGCCAAATTACAAGAACACTGATAGATCGTACTTGTATTCTTTGACCTTATACAATGAAAACAGCACACAGCATGTACCATATTCGTGTATACATGGATCCCTCGAGACAAGACGATCGAGGGCAAAGACTGAAACAGAAATCCAAGTATGAAAGAAAGCGAAAAACGGAACTACTACTAATAATCTATAGCTGACGACGTGCTAGTGCCGCCTTCTCGCCGGCATCCAAAAACCAAACCGTCCGGCCGAGAGAAAGGGCACTTGAAACTGAGGAAGTTTCCATGGGGTGTATGGCCTGTACAGAACACAACAACAGACTGAACCCTGATCCTACGGTGTATAACGTGCATGGAGGACCTGAGCAGCCAAGCCTCTTCCAGTGCACACTTTGGTGAACAAATTCAGACAAATTAGCCGCCTAATAGGGCAACAACAATCATTGAGATCCTTGGAGCTGCATGAAGCAATGCAATGAAGTAATAATGTCACTATGTCAGTACTTGTATGATGATATGTACTGTAACATCTTGTAGCTAGGACATGCATGGATTTGGAGGTCTTGCATAGGTTGACGGCCTCGGAGCTCTTCATGAGGCGGATCCTCTTGCACGAGTCCACGAACATCCTGCGTTCATGTGAAAGAGAGGGATTAGCACGCTTGACAATGAAGTATTTCACCGATTTGGATTGGTTGGGGAACAGATAATTAGCAGGAACAAGGAGGTGGGTACGGTGAATTACTTGAAGGGTACGTCGCCGACGAGCATCCAGTCGCCGTCCTTGTCCTCTTAGGTGGGCACGTACTCGGCGCCGGTGGCGGCGTCGACGAGACTCCCAGGAGGCGAACATGCCGTGGAGCGCACGGAACAGGGCCGCGTACCCGTCGTGCGCCACGAGGTCCACCTTGCGCAGGTATGGCGCGCCGTCCACGGCCACCTTCACGAGCTTGGCCTGCTCGTCACGCAGCGCGTTGCGCCGGTACGCGCGCACCGGCGGCCACCCCACGGCCCGCGCCCTGCACATCGTGACGTCACACAAGCGTCCAGGTAAGTCCAGAGTCAACAAAAGCCGTGCCGTCCATGGGCGTCGGGCGTCGTGTCCACACGCGGCGCGCGAGGGTTGAAGCTAGAGAGAAGAGAAGGCGCGTACTTTGGGGAGGGCGGCTTGTCGTGGTCGGCGGCGGCGCGCTTGCGGTCGGCGGCGGCGGGGTCGGCGGAGGAGGAGGAGCCCGGGAGGGCGAGGGTGAGCGCGGTGTCGTCGTAGTCGAGGCCAGACACGGCCGGGGAAGCCGCCGCAGAGTTGGTCGAGCTCATCGACATCACTGGATGCGCTTGTTCCGCCCGGGCTTCTTCTCTCTGAGAGAGTCTGAGGTCTGCTTGCTGCACCGTTCGTCCGGCCGATAAGCTTTCCTTGGTCAGGCAGGTCGCGCCAGAAGACGAACGCGGCTGCTGCGGAGGGGAGGAGAGGGAGGGGAACCGGGGGGACCGGAGCGGCTCGGAGAAGGACGCGGTTGCGTTGCGCGGTCGCTGTCGGAGGCGAGTGCGTGCGGTGTACTGGAGGACGAACGAGAGGAGGCCGCTGCCTATAAAGATGCGCGCGGTCCGGTGTGGTGCTGGTGCCGCGTGCGTGCGTGTGGGAGAAGTGCATTCGGCCTTGGCAGTTCTGGAGCATTGTTGACAGTGAAAGAAGGTATGGACATCAAATTCCACGAGCAATAATAAATGTTCAAATGACAGGAAGATCGAGGGCACAATACCTAAATTCCCATAGTTCTCAATTAGGTCAATCTTTGACAAGACATTGATATGTGGCAATTCCATGTGTAGCATTGTTGACAGTGAAAGAAGCAAAGCACTCACATACTTTCCAGGATCACAGCATAAATGGCCATCAATAAGGTGCACAGCAGTCAGCTGCAGAATACAGAAAAAAAAACATTAAACAATCTAGTTCATTAGCATTAAGGCAATCTAAATAGGACCAAGAACAGACGCATACCCTCAAGTCCATCTTTTTTATGAGTTTATTAATAACACTTCTTGCATTTGAGTGAAGGAAGAAAAGTTCCACTTGCCCCGGAAAATCAAATAACAGATAGTGATCTGCAGAAATGTTATGTTTGCAAGTCAATAATTTGAGCAGTATGAGTGTTTACAATGTTTAGTTCTCACCTGCTAAGTCTATGACTAAGAAATATATAGCACAATAAACAGCAGAATACTTTTAAACTGAGGTGCAATCCTGAGGATAACAGAATACGGTTTATAAAATTCTAACTCTAATTCTGATCCTGGTTGGATCATTAGTCTATTAGTATGTAATTGGTTCAGTCCAAGCACATGGAAAGCCCTGTGTAATGTAAAATAACAAATTTATTGATATTAGCAATTTATAAGTTTTTCCATCAGATGTTGCCCTTTTGGGATATGACCATTGCACAGATATTGCCACTGAACATCTGTGCAAACTTCAGAGAGGTATTCATTACTCACCTTCAATAAGAGGCTTCAGTTTTTCTTCAAGCCAGTCAATATTCTTCTCCAAGTAATCCATGCAGTACACAAGCCCTGACATAGATTTTAACACCATAGAGAAAGAAGCCATATTATCAGAACAAAAGCAGGTAGGTTACTGAACAGCAATAGAGGACCAGGAGCAACCTCCATTAGGGCCAAGCGAATGCTCAGCCATGACATCACTAAGTTTTATGAGGTCCTCAATGTTTATGGCACACTCATATCTATTTATCACTGTCAAGGAAAAATTTCAATTGTGACTAGAGAACATCAAGGAGAGAGAGTATGTTATAAGTAAGACATATAAGAGAGTGAGTACAGAGGATGGTGGTGCTCAAAGAGTCAAGGATACGGCAACGTGTCATTTGCAGGATCCAAATTGACAACCGCAACTTTCCTGCAGCAACAAAAAAAAACACATTAAGGAAACAGTCCCTGTGAGCAAATTATCAACTTCAACTTTAGTCCAACCAAAACAAAGCCAAGGGTGAAGTTTAAACTCTCAGCACAAATTCTGGCACCAACAACATGGTACCAGTTAACATTCGCAATCAACCTTAGCAGAGGAGGGCACTATTATTGGCTTCCATAGTTACTAATCGAATCACGCAGCGGGTCTCCAGGCAAGTAATATATGCAGTAACAAGTAAGTCAAAGCCAAGCGTATTCCACTTCCACTTAGCTAGAGCAGCTTGTGAGGGACAACGGACAACCAAAGCAATAGTGAAGAACTAGGCGGCGTATGTACCTGCCAAGGAGGGAGAGGAACTGCGACATGCCGTTGCAGTAGGTGGTCTTGCCGAATCCCGGCGGGCCGATCACCACCTGACCGAACACCATCCCCCCTGCTCCTACTACGGGTTTCCCCCTCGTCACCGATCTATCTGTCCACGGCCGCGGCCGCAGGCGCCGGGCAGGGTAGGATTTTCGCCGTAAATGGCCGCGGCGGCGGCGAGGTGAGGCGAGCTAAGGGCCCTGTTTGTTTCGGCTTATTTGAAACTCGCAATCTATCTCAGGGTGTTTGGCAATCCTGATTATGGCAGCGGCGGGGAGGGGTGCTGCCGGCGACTCGCGCAGAAGAGGGCCGTCGCCGACGGGAGGGAGGAGCGGCGCCGGCGACTCGCGCAGGGCAGCTGCGGCGCCTACCGCCGAGGAGAGGCACGCGCCGGCGGCGGCTCGCGCAGGGAGGGACGCGCGCAGAGATGGCCCGCCGGCGGCTCGCGCGGAGGGGAGGGGTGGCACAGGCGGTGGGCGGACGGCGGCTGTAGCCGGGAAGAGCGGAGGTGAGCAGCGGGCGGCGCCGGCGTGTTGGATGAGAGGGAGCGACGGTGCCGATGGAAGGTTAGAAGGAGAAACGCAGAGCCGATTCTCCAAATCGCGTGCTGGGCCAGGGCTGCCGCAGGCCTATGTTCTTAGTCTAATCTCTTCCTTGGCGAGGCCCAGGACTTGAGTCGGATTGCAGGCTTTTTCCTTCACCAAAAAAAAAAAAAAAAAAAAAAAAAAAAAAAAAAAATCCATTCCCGGCCCGGCGCCATAAATCATGAATGCAGCCGTCGTTCTTTTGTTTCGTCGAGCTCATTCCTTGCATGGAAGCTGTCCACCATTCCTCAATCAAATGGTCATTATTTTGTGGAATTCAGGCTCTGTTGCCAGCCCAAAGGCTCATCATCCCTAGCCAGAATTCTTTTACAAAAATAGACATTGAACACAGACAGAAGTGAACCGCAGTCTCCGCCGACTTGTGTGTTTTTTCCTCCTGTGTGTGCTCTCCAGATTGAGGATGCGTTGAAGGAGCAGTAGCAATCCACTTCCATGTAATCCAGTCGTCTTGATCAGTTAACTGCATCAGATCCCAGAGTCGAGCAAATTCTACGATCCTTTCTACAGGAACGATTTTCTGAATTTGTCTAACTTCTTGATGGTACATTTCTTCAGAGTGAAAACAGTGAGAAAATGCACATGGATGGTGACAATACTGAGTTTACCAATGTCAATCTGCCTGCCCTATCCAAAATCTTGGCCTTCTATAACCTGGGGATGGGAGGTGGGAGCCTTGCCGCAACTTTATGAGTCAATGGTTACACGGCAGGTCAGGCATCTTTGCCTCCCTCGTAGATTCTTCTCCCTCTGTTTTCGCTCAAGAATAGCTTTTCTTGTTATAAATGATAATGATAAGTCACGGACGCGTCTGTGCCTTATCTCCTCGTTCACGGATCTATCCCCATCCACTCATCCGCGCGTCACATGCCTGAAGGATGGACTCTGCTCGCCCTACCGCCTCCGCTCGGACGGACTCCGCTGCGCCGCTCACCGACGTCCGCCAGCCATCCGAACTCGTGCCTCCCGTTGCGACCGCGCTCCATCCGCTTGCCGCGGCCACTGGCGAGGTCCGTGTAGCCAACGATTTTCGCACCTGCGACCTTCCCTTCCCTTCCCTTCCCTCACTGCGGCAATTCGAGCTCGACGGGAAACCCTACCTGACAAGTACGCAAACACCCGGAAAGGTGGTGGCCCGGGTGGGCCGATGCTCGCGTAGTGGCCTAGAGCAAGCTAAGGTCCGCGCCATCCGCTCGCTATCGACAGGAAACGAGCAGCCACGGGCGTCCATCCGGACTCAAGTAACGCCCTGTTATAAACGATCATCGGAGCCTGTTAGATGGTAGGCCTAAATTATATATATGTGAATACGCGGGACAGACTTGATAACCAATAGAAAAGGAATGAACTGACATATGAATTACCATATATTGTCTCTAAATCGCATGGAAATTTGGCCAGTAAAACGCCAGAAATTTAGAATAGGAAAGAATCGAACAGCCTGAGAGAAAAATATTGTTCCTTCGCTGAAAAAATATGGCTGAAAAGACAAGTCTACCAGGGTCCCTGTTGCTGCCCTGACCAAACCAGGAAAAATTAACGATTTTCAAGATTATTGGTGATTGATATATTATGATCTCTACAAATAAGTCGTATAAAAAAAGTGGCACATCGATTAGCAATTCCAATCAATGATCATTAACCAGCTCAATGATTTGCAGGGCCCCTCCTATATTAACTTTGGTAACCTAACTTGAACCACCCATAAGAACAATTCCATCAAAGACAGCTTTAGAATCCAAACATCGCATATGACTTGTCTTCGAGTAGCCTCCACAGCTCAAATTCAGCCATCCGTAAAGGGAGTCGGATGCAAAATTCAGTTTGTTCTCCTTTCTCATCAGTCAACTCTAGTCTAGTCTAGAAATTAGGCGCAGAAAGCATGGTATGATGGTAGACATGTCAACCCGTCATTGCTCACGCCAAGCTGTCTTCAGTTCAAACAACTATAAATCAAAAGATATATTAAAAAAAACTATGCTTGTCAAAGTGGATCACAAGCTGCACAATTTCAATATTTAACGCATTGCCCCAGGTACGAAGTTTAGACACACTTTATCAGCCTGAGAAGAGTAATAATATCAATTTTTAATATCAGCAAATACAATATACGAGATTAAAATTCTCTGAATGAATATGGCTGCGACAAAGCTGTTTTCAAGGGGCTTATAACATATGGACATAGCACCAGAAGGAACATGTATGGGAAGCACTCGCTCCCCTTCATACACTTGTAGCTACAGACAGATCAATACTTACAACACTAAGAAAGAACTCAAAAGAAAAAACAGAAACAAGCCATGCACAGGAAGCCTCCTTTGTATTCGATCTCCCCGGTTCTGTCTCCTCCATTGTGACTCACTTGTATCTCCTCTATTTTTCACACTTCATAACTAAATTAGTTTAGGCCTCGCCTTGTGTGATTTGCTTCCAATAGAGGACACTAGTAACCATTCTGATCTTTTACCAAATAGTTTGCTGCCAAAATCACCATCCCCAACATCTCACACAGTTCAAAATGAAGATGGAACCACTGTTTCTTGGGCCTTGGTTCGCTTAGGCCTCCACATGGTCCGGGCCTTCACCATGGTCGGACCTGATTCAAGGCTCAGCACATGCTCACAGTGCAAGGTTGTTTCTCCAGACTCACTGTTGCAATCCGTGTGCACAGAGGTGTGTGACTGCAGCACACTATCCCGGCCACACTCCCTTTTGTAATCCAGCACAATACTCGCCAGTTCATGATTCTCAAGAATAGAGATCGGTGCACTCTGAGGCAAAAAGATAAAAGTAAGGTTAATTGCAGATGTGGGCAAAAGTCTTTGTATACAAGGCACTAATTAATATGCTAATCTGTCTCATTTTTTTTTTGGATTCTTTCCTATCCAGTTTGGGTTTAGAATCACTTGACCAAATAGTAGAGTCCCCCCTCTAATTAATAGTGGCAGAAGAGCTGCCAATTAATGAAGCAGGAAGGAAAACCAAATGATAACTGTCTCCGTACTCATAGCCAACAATAAGTGCATGAGCGACCAGCCAACAACACATGGCATATCATCAATCAGGCAAATATAAGAATTATCTCTACGCCATCTTATTTCTGTGTAGCTTAGAGCAAAGAAAGACTAAATTGATTTGTACACAGGCTGCTCTTGCACGAAAGCAACAAAAGTCCATGACATTGTTAGGTGCCTAGGTGACCAACCAAATATACTAAAATCTCAGGAGATGCATTCCTTGTCCAACTTGTGCATTTGTTGTAATGGATAAGTTTTTTTAAAAAAAGATACCATAATATATATCATGAGATGAGCCATTATACTGAATCTACCCCCCCCCCCCCCCAGCATAGAGTACTTGAGTGTGAAATAAAATAGTTCAAATAAATCACAAGTACTAAAATAGCTGGTCATGAATGTGCTTCATTACCTATTTCAGTCTCTAAACAAGAAACACTGAAGAGTAGAATAAAGATGCATATCATCAGAAAGAAAATTACCTCAAGAATCCACGCAATGTATTTAACATTATTGACATGCTGATTTATATCAAGATCAGCCCACCGAGGCTGCATAAAATAGACAACAAATATATAAAACAGCAAAGAAAAAATAACTATATGAACAGACTAGCAATTTAATCTAAATATTAATTCAGTTACTTACAGTCAGCCCTGTCCTCACATATTTAGCTGCAGAAGTGCTTTGACCATCTGGCAGTTTTGGAAGCTTGCGGTTGTCTTCATCAACAATAGCAGAACGCTCAAAAAAGTATGGCTCTATTTCAGTCCGCACTTCATCTGGAATTCTTGCAAGCTTCCTAGTAAGTTTGTTCATCATAACCCATTTACTGCACAAAGACATAAATTAGAAAAAAAATATTGCAACAGGATGCCCATGTAACCAAGTTCACGTACTTTGAGCAGAAAAAAATTATAAATGCAGCATCAATCGTAACATGGCAGTTGGTAGAAATAAACTGTTAATAAAATTGATTAATGGTATAAATAGCAGAGATTTGAACCTTGTTGCCTTCAGTATCGTGTGGCCTGTTATAGAATCACGTATATGCCAATCCCTACGCATTCCATTTTTACCATTAGCACTAACCCATGTATCTACTTCAACAGTATCACCCCTGCAGCAGAATAGCGCGACTTAGAACACATAATAGTAGAACCCAGATGATGAGGGATCATCTTCAGTTCACAGAAGGTAAACTTTCTAGTATCTGTTAGTTACCATAGGAAAACATATCAAGACCTCAAGAGGTTCAATGAGTGTATCTGCATCAATAATTGAGGAACTGCTCACAGTGACATACAACTATATAGGCTCCACGTGCTAAAAAACTATATAGGCTCATCCAACTAGTTAATGTCAAACAGTGCAAAGAACACCAGGGAACTTTCTTTTCACATTTATTGCCAAACAACTTGAAAACCCCATTCAACAAATCACTCAATACCAGCACTGAGGAAACAAGCCGTGATCATTAATAATTCTATGTCTCCGCAGATAGCCACATGGGTGCAACTTATTTCAAGCTCAAATCACGATAAGAAAACTGAAACAAGATCATGCGATGCTGCAAACCATACCAGCATGGATAAAGCTCGACGATGGCCTGCATTTGGCTAACCACCCAGAACAAGTTTCTTTTACTCATCTCTGGTGTGGAGCCAAATCCATCACCTAGCAGCCCAGCGGTCTTCACATGATTAAGTGCCGTTTCCTGGATCAAATCCAAACTTTTTTCATCGTCCAATCCTCAGCCACAACAATCTCACGCCTCAAAAATAACAAATCCTTACCTGCAAATGGTTCATCAGCGTCTCTATAGATGCCGTCCTATCCGCCCCTATCTCATAGGACCTAATGGAGAAGTTCTGCCTGAACATGAGCCCATCATGTATGATCCGGCCAAACCCAAAGGTGTCAGTGAGCATGTCAGGCCGCCTGGGCTTCCAGTCAAGCATCGTCCACTGCTTCTCGGCGGCCAAGAAGATGGTCGTGATGGCCGCAAGGAGCATGCTCCAGTCGGGAAGCTGGTTGTAGAAAGTCTTCGGCACCGAGGAAGGTACGGTCTCGTGCTCCCCATCCGCCACCGCAGACTTGCCCCCACCGTTCACCTTGGGGACGGCAGCGTGGGCGCGCGTCTTGCCCGCCCTCACGGCATTGGACGAGGCTCCCGGCTTCGCCGCCACGCCGCGGACATCCAGGCTCTCCGGGCGCTCCCCAAGGCCGTTCTTAGGAGCGGCCGGCGCCGGCGCCGGCGACCCTGGAAAGAAGGACGAGGCCGCGATGGAGGCGGCCATAGGAAAGTACTCCTGCGCCCCAAATCAAATCGAATGGTTGGCACCTGTCTGAATCCGGGATCCCAACCTAATTCAGCACGAGAACAACATTAGCATCAACGCAAACCACAAAATCAAACAAACAAAAAAAAACTGCTCGTTTACCCAATTTAAGCAACCCAAAACAAGCAAGACTTGGTGCACAGTACAGGCGCATCACGGGTACAAAGAACAAATGGCCAGAGCTTGCGAGGAAGTACAAGTACGGGGACAAAACGACGGTCAAACCAACCCGCTCAAATACAGCAAACATGAGACGAAATAAACGCATACAGTACGTAGGGGAAAAAAGGAAAGAAAAACTCGCCAAAGACTACAAGGTTTCCTGAACTCGAGATCCAACCGGGGCACGGATCCTGAATTCCCGCGATTCACCCCCCAGCTGTCGCGGCCCGTACGTTAGCCGGCCGAACAGCGAAGCGCCCAGAAATAGCTACAGCTTATCCGGTGGAAGTTGGAATAGCCACATGGCGGCCGCGCCCAGGCAATCCGACCAGGAATAGACTTCAGCGCCACTACGAACCTATGATGAAGGGACACGGCACGGAATGCGGGCGGGCCGGGACGGGAGGGGGCGCGCAAGGGAACGAACCTTCCGCAGCAGTGGGAGGGCGGCGGCGGCGAGGACAAAGGAGGGGGCTTGGCTGTTGGTGCCTGCTTCTTCCGTCGGGTGCGCTTCACCACGCGGCCATTGGCGGCGCGCCGACGAGGGGAGGGGGGAGGGAGGGAGAGGCTTCTGGCGGATGTGGTGGTGGTGTTTGGCGGCTTCGGTGGCGCTGCGGTGGGGGCAGCGGGGCCGGTCGACCTCTCTTTCTCCGCTGGCAACGGGCGTGGGCAACCGTGACCTTTTAAAACATGGAGTCCAGGGAGGCGGGAAATGACGATTCTGCCCACTTCTCGCAGTTATCGCTGAGAGGAAAAAACGGTGCGTGGCACGGAACGGAAACGGCTGGGCTGGCCATGCATGCGATGCTTCCGGTTGCTGAGCTGAGCAGATCTGGGAGACAAAAATAATGTAAAAGTAAATTTCTTATATCTGAGATATAGTAAAGCTAGTGCTTTCTTTCTTTGCTCTAGAAATAAATAAAAGACACTGAGCAGTTTGATCTTTTCTATTTGACACTGAAAGGAAAGCATAACTTGTTTTCAGTGTTCAATAATTTTTTTCTCAAATAATATTTGTCAATGTGTTTTTTTAATTTCTCTATCTATACATATTATTCATCAGATATAAAATAAAAAGACACACCACCCAGTAGAAAGCATAAAAGAACTCCAGCAGTTCACATGGAGCTGTGAAATAGTATAAACTTTGGAGCATGTTTAGAGCATAGAAAAAACATTCCATCTGCTCGGAATCCATGACGTTTCCCTTGAAGGTTTGACACAGCCTTAAATATTGTTGGGGTCAACTACATGGTATTCTACACTGCGCCTTGAATCATATAGTGATTTACTAAAGGATTTAACAGATTTTATAGGGGTCGGTTGACCCCAACAAAACAGGCCTGGCTTGCCCTGGTTTGACTGCTCAGCGAGCTAAGTTCAATGGTCGGAACGTTAACCAGAGTGGCTTTGGAAACAAAGGAACACAGATGAAAGTGAGGATATGAACTAGAAAACAAAATCATCCATAAGGACAGTAGGAGTTCTTCTTTTTTAGGCAACTTTTTTCTCCTCTACAATACATGAATGTTCGGGTCTGTTTTGTAGAGCTTCGCTTAATTGTAGGTGGAAACTGTTTGTCTAAGAGAAGTGATTTTTTTAGCTGAAAAGGACTTTTAAAGATAAACTCTATGCAAAAATGATTACATGTATGAAATAAATCAAGAGAAGCTACTTATTTTTAGCTCCTACTAAAGTCTGCAACCACTATATCTATATCCACTTTGTGCACCTGCAGCTGGTGAGGAGGTTTATATCAAAGAAGCAAAGAAAAGCAAAAATAAAGGAATATGTGGTTTATCAAAGTAGTAAAAAAACACACGAAGATAAAAAAAATCTCTCCACCTGTCGTACCAAAAGCACTTCCACTGAAAAGGAACCGAAACCATCCCAGCCTAACTCAACATTTTTTTTAAGATAAGAAAGTTAAGACCATGTGTTCCACATAATTTTTTACGAATACAAACTCTACGTTTCTAACAGGGTTGAATTTTCCTACGGTCTTGTTTGATATATGTGTATCCACCTCAATCCATATGTATTGAATTAGAATAAAATGTAATTTAGTTCAATTCTACTTCATTGAACTTCAACACATGTAAATCGCGATAAATATATACGCATCCAAACAAATCCTTCCTTGGTTTTCCAACTGAAGGCTCCTCACCCTGTGAAATTTCACTATTCAAATACGGTATGCACAAATCCTGGACTGTTAAAACGTGAACTCTAAAAAAGTGTCTTTGCATACAAGTGAATCCACAGACGTCCTCGCTCTTCGCCGTGCATGTGCTAACGTGGCGAAAGTACGACACATTCACCTAACGAGCTGATCAATCAATTACAAATTTGCAAGGGTAAATTATCGCCAGATCGATAAAGACCTGTGATCCTAACTTATATTTCCTCCATCTAAAATTAATTATCGTTGTGATATTCGTGCTGAACAAACTTTATTAAATTTAACTAGATTAGTAAAAAATATTAACAAATATTTTTGTATCTCTAAATAAGTTTATTATGAAAATAGTTTCAACGATCTATCTAATGATACTAATTATAAATTATTCTTATATATATTAGGTCAAAGTTAAAGATGTTTGATTCTTCGAGAAGCAAGAATGATACTTATTTTGGGATGGAGGGAGTAGTAATTAAGAGCATCTCCAAGAGTATCTAATATTGGCCCTGTTTGGCTTGCTGAAACTTGGCTGAATTGACTGAAAAACATTGTTCTGGCTGAATTGTTGTGAGAGAAAAAATATTGTTCCAGCTGAAAAAATAAGCCGAATAGTGCGGATTATAAGGTAAGCCGGATATGAAGTGTTACAACTCCTAAAAAAATATCGGAAGGAATAAAGAAGGCCATCTCCAAGAGTTTTTAATAATACACTCGTAAAATATAGAAGACAATTTTACATCAGGAGTTCTATACTATTTCTAAATTATCCTAACTACTTGTATATATTTTTTCTCTCTTGTATATTTGCATTAGGAACCATTTCATACTCTTTATTCTTTTCACGCCCTTCCACCTTTAGATTGGGTGAGAGAGAAGATACGCGCGACTCGGAAGCGCGTAACTTTACGCGGAACATGATGACTTTTCCCAAGTTCTAAAATATTAGGAGGATGAATTATGAATTGTTGGAGAGGAGTTTTTTCTCATCTTGCTAAAAATCAAGGATTAGAAAGGAATTTAGGGAACTCTTGAGATGCTCTAACACCATGCATATAACTTATATAAATATTAATAATGATGACATATTGTAAAACTACGCATTCGTAGAGGAATGAAATGAGCAATATAATAGTTATAGAAAATAAAATATTTACAATGATGGTTACCTCGTCTTATAGTTTCAGTTTCACCCTACCGGTCCAGTCATCCATATTATGAAATCAAACTATGACATCATCGTTATTGTCAGTCTACGAGTACTTGGGTTATATTTTATATTTGATACATGAAGCTGAGGTCTCACATAAACGACAACAATGAGTCTCTTTTATAAATGACATGTTTACTTCTGAATTCAGACTATCTCAAACAATTAAAAAAAGACAAAAAAAAGGAAATCTAAGATTCTCATAGGAGTCACAAGCCATTAAGCCAATAGAGGCACAGGCATGGAATGGAGCAAGGTCTGTGAACGGAAGTACAGAAGACCGGGTAAATTAACCAAACAATTACAAATTTGTGGATTAATGTGCTTCTTCTGCCTTGGACTTCAAACTGAACCAGCGGTTGTCGGGTACTCTATCGTGCCAGTAAATGTAACCCTCATCACCGGGGAACTGACGGTGATCTAGACGGGAATTGAAGTGGTTCAGTTGGACATCTCTTTCCCGATCCAAGCACTCATGGTTCGTCTCGGCGTCGGCGAGTTAGGTTCCTGGCGGCAGAGCTTTGAACCCTCCGTCCAACAACGTTTCCAGAATTTCCCCTTTAAAAAAACGAAAGGAAAACAAGGACGTTTTGAGAACATTGGATATTTTGACACAGTACTACACTACTACACGCCAGAAATACAGTGAAGGCAGGTGGCCACTTGTAAATGAGTTTCTGCAGCTGTGGCATGCAAAATCAAGCACGTCTTGAAACGTGAGCAGAAGCTTCGAGCTGAGAAAATTACAGGTGATGCTCAAAAGCACCTTAGATTTTCTTCAGTTCGTTCGCTTAATTTTCAACAGTTGGTCAAAAATTCAGTTGGTCAAAAATTTAGGTTCCAAGGTATTCCTGTTTATTTCGCTGAAAAGCTAGGCTAAAAAATACGAAGAAAAAATCATTGTACCATGGCTGATAAGTTCAAGCGCTTGAACTTATCAGCCTGGATTGTCACTTTGTCGGTAATGCAAGCCTCTAAAAACAGTTGGATCAGAGACGATGATAGTCAGCGAGTGAATCTTGTGGAGTTCTACTACGGGACACTGAAGAATGAATATTGAGATAGTCGCTGAGTTCTATAGAACTGACAGTCAAAAGAATCTTAAGTTCGATCAATTTCTATAAAAACATATTAGTATTTATATTATTGTTATATTCTTTATAAAATATATTGTAATAGTATAACTATTTGTGCTATAGTTATCTCTAATTATCGATATTTTTCTATAATATAGATAAACTTTAGATAGTCTGACTGAGAAGAGAATTAGAATTGTATTTTTCAAAATGGAGGTACTAGAGTTTAAGGGTGTGTTTAGTTTGCACCTCCTAAAGTGTAGTCATCTAAACCAGCTCATAAACTTTAGTTACTCTCTATTTGGTTTGGTGGACTAAAAGAGATCTTTTACTCTTTTTTAGTTAGGGTGTTTAACTCCAAAGTGACTAAAAGATGAGGTTTAGTTCTATTTAGCAATATTTTAGTGACTAGTTGGCTTAAGCCTATTTAGTCTCATTTAGTCAAAGTATTTAGATAAAAAATAACTAAATAAGACTAGATTTAGAAGGTGAAGAGCTAATCAAATACCCGCTAAGGAGAGAGCATGCATTTTACGCTAAAATGCACGGTTTTGTCGATGGTCGGCAGAGTTTCCGAACTTTGGAGTCTCGGGAGTTCTGCGTTGAGAAAGTTTCCAGCAGGTTTGGTTGGATGCACGGAGCCACAGAGGTCGCAGTGGCTGTAGTTGCTGCATGCGAATCATTTCTCGTCAAATTCCTCACCAATTCACAAATATATAAAAAACATTTCAAATTTTATTAGCCCGCTTAGCAATTTTCAATTCTTTTTCTTTTTCTTAATCTCAGTAATAAACAGTTAAAAGATAGTTTTAGCCATGGCGCTGTCTTGTCCCAGACTACCCACAATGTGAGTCAGAAGCGATGCCGAAACATGGAAAAGTGACTCTTGGCATCGGGTAGTGCCATTGTGTGTAGCGATGCCAAGTTCAAAAACATTGGCATCGAGGAACCTACATGCATCGATGCTGAGGAATAAAATAGTATTTCATTGCCGGCGTTTGCTGCTTGCTCATGCATAGGAAATGAAGATGATGCTCTGACATTGGTCCCTACAAGCACATGTATGTCGATGCTGAACACTGTGATGTTGGAGTGTGTTTTTTCAGCATCGGCTTTGATAGTTTTCTCAGCCTCAACTACGCTGTGGGTAGTCTAACAAGTCTGTGTTGTAATCGGTAAAGGCCTCTCTAAAACTAGCACACTCGCGCTGGAGGATTAGGACAGCCAAGTTCACAAATCAGAAGCGCACGACATCGAAAAGAGCCAAAGAGGGCAGAGAAGCCGAAGCCCACGCAAGGACTGACAAGTGACAACCTTTTTTTTTTAAATGACAAGTGGCAACCTACGGGCCCGTTTGGTTACTATATTCGCTCCTAAAATTTCTGTTATATCGAATATATGGACACATATATGGAGTATTAAATATAGACTATTATGAAACTAATTGCACAACTTACGACTAATTTGCGAGACGAATCTTTTAAACATAATTAGTTCATGATTTGACAACGTGGTGCTACAGTAATATATGTGCTAATGACAGATTAATTAGGTTTAAAAATCATCTCGCAAATTAGCCTTCATCTATGTAATTGATTTTGTAATTAATCTATATTTAATACTCCTTATTAGTATCTAAATATTTAATATGACATGAATTTTAGAAGCGACTAAAAAAACAAACATCCCTATGTACGCTGATTACCACAACCAACAACCCAACCTTCAAGTCAACACGGCGAGGCCACTTGGTCCGCTGCAGCTAGCAGCAGTCGGGCGGGCGGTGGAGCGCGCAGTTATGCTGAAAAGCAACGGGTAACCGGCGCCGCGCCCAGGTCCAGGCGGCCAGGGCCGCCCAATTATTAGCCCAACCCCCTTTTTTAATTCTCCCGGTTGCTCGGCTCGGCGGCTCGGGTGCAGCCCCCCGGCGACCCGCTTTTTGGCTCATCATCCCCTCGACGAGGATCCGCGACCGGGATTCCCGTCCCAGACGACCGTTTCGTCGCGGCCGTGCATGCATGATGCGTGGATCAGCGTCCGTCCGTCCGAGTGCCGTTTCTTGCTGCTTGCGATGGAAGGAAAGGGGAGCTTCGTTGCTGGCGACATGGAAGGCGCATGCACGCAGATCGGAGCGTGCGCACACTGTGTGCGATCGATCGGATCGAGCTGACGACGATGGCTCCGATCGGCGGCCGGGGGGTTGGCGTGGGGAGAGACGCGAGTGAGGCGCCAGGGCATGCATGGCCCCTACGAGATGGATGATGACGATCGATGTGCTTTGCTGTGAGGGTACGTACGTGCGGGCTATTCGGCTGGATTTTCTGTTTACAAAAGTCCTCTTTGGCTCCTGAGGCTACGACCGGGCATGCATTTTCAGCCAAGGACCATTTAATTTGACGGCATGCACTGCAGAGTAGCACTACCATATCAGTCTATCATCACCCTAGCAAATTCTACTTATATCTCTCGTACGAGCGGCAAATTAAATGGTCAGAACTTTTTTTTTACAGAGAGAACGGTCTTCATTTATTTATGCTATGCACGCTGCGGCCGTGCCAACACTAGCCAGTCGCAAGGTATTTTGCTACCACAGCTGCCCCATCTCCATCGTTTGGCCACTGTTCCAGCAGAAAAGGTCCCCAGGCTCGCGATCTGGATCATCACACGCGTGCGCGTTGCATCTCACGATGATAGATGCACTCGCGCCACAGCCCACAGCCATACATACGCCTTGGCCCAAATCAGGCCAATATATGAGGAAGGAATCTGATCTGGACACGTGTGAGGACGAGTTTTTTTTTTCTTTCATTTCGGGCGTGGCGTCTTAACTTTTTTCTCAAAGAAAATGACTCCTTCTGGAACCGAGGTCAGCAAGCCACTCTCTCTCTCTCTCTCTCCCCTCCCTGCGACGACCAGTATGCACCCGTGTGGTACAAGTACAAGCCGTGAAGCCGACCAAAGTAACTGGTCTGCGAGTATGAGCAATTGTTTTTAGTTTTTACTCTCAAGAGGAAATTGTTTTTAGTTTTCATCCGTGTCGTACTACCAGTTTGCGTACTTCTGATAGGTGATTGTAGTAGACTTGTATACGCAAACCCAGTCTCCCGAGCTGATCGCAGCTTCTCAGTCTCAGGTAACGTTACCTGAGCCGTGACGGCGCGAATGAATATGCGTGGAGGCACACGGCTATCAGCCAGCCAACCCCCACCTAGACTCCGCCAACTCAAGTCTCGCGCGGCGCGAAGTCCTCTGGCCCCTCCGCGGCAACGTGCGCCGAGCCTGCGCCACACATGTCCCCGCGGCCGCGCACTGCTCCCCCTGTCCTGGTTTAAAAAAGATGAGAAAATTTCTTATTTGACACTAAGAAAATGAATCGTTTCTTTTTTAGTCATGATTTTTTCGTTCTCTATTTGACACTCACTTTAATTTTCATCCCTAATATACACCGCAGTCAAATTCACTAGCTAACCATGTTAAGTGGCTGTTAAAAAAACATTTTTGCCCCTAGCGCGTGCATGCAGCGTATCTGGCTGCTGGCCGCTCTCTTTTTTTTTCCTCAATTTTGCTAGACACGCAGGCTGACCGCTGTTTTTTTTTTCTCTTTTTGCTGGTGGCCGGTGTGCAGACGCTGGGATGCCGTATTTTCTCTTTTTTTCAACATGATACAGCAACATGATTTGTAAGACACTTATACAACATTTACACAGCATGATAATGACACATGATATAGCAAGTTCATATGAACAAGAGGGTTAATTCTCTTGTGTTACAAATTAGTTTGCCAAAAGCTAAGTAAAACAAAGAATAGATAAAGGGAGAAAAAAGGGGGTTAATTCTCCTATCATCAGTTTGCAGCTAACTGTGCCTTGATCTGTTTCTCTGGGGCAAAATTTCTTCGTTGTCTTCTGCCTCTCTCTTGCGGCTGTTGCTGTTATTGCTGCTGTTGCTGTCGTTTGTGGGGTTACTGCATTCGTTGTTGTTGCTTTGCTGGTGCTGTTCCTGGTAGCGCTCCTGCAAGTGTAAAGCAGAAGGTGAACAACCACTGGCAGTGTGAATTTGACTGCTAAATGGCATTCATTTGCATCATGAGTACTCAAAAGCGCAAAAAGAGCAAAGGAACTCTACTTACATGCATGCAAGGTGATTACCTTCAGCGAGTTGCTTGCGCTTAGCATCTGTAGGCCATCATCGTCTGTAAACAAGACGCAAACCATTGTTATGTCCTTCAACTTCTCGAGAGTGGAGAGTGATATAAGGGATTCATTGCTCACATGCAAAACAAGAGACAAGAAATTGGAGCTCACTTGATTCGCACACGCGAAATAGCATCTATGTTGGCAAGGGAACAATCTCATAAACTATTAAACTCTAAGAAGAATCTTAATGTTTTTAAGGAAACAACATCCTACTAGCATTGCCACATTTGTCCCCCATTCTAGTCAGTTCACAGATGATTGAACACTTCTGAATTCTCAACAGGTCAAGTCACAATCATTTTCAATTGAATCCATCAGAGGCTTCAGACCAATCGTACTACTGACCAAAGAGACTGATACGAATTTCAGGGATGCTACCTTGAGGTAGGAGATGTCAACGTTGCGAAGCTCGGGGCACTTCTTGGTGAGCAGCTCAATGCCAATGTCGGAGATCTCACGGCACCACTTGACGTTGAGCTTCTCTAGCCCGGGGCACCCGACGGTGACCTTGGCGAGCCCGACGTCGGTGACGCCGAGGCACTTGTCCATGACGAGCTCCCTGAGCCCCGCGGCAGCGGCGAGGGCGGCCATCTCCCTGTCCTCAGCGGCGACGCAGTGGGACAGGCCTCAGCTCGCACGAAGGCGCGGCTGGCGAGGCGGTAGAACTTGCGGTCACGCAGTTCGCGCCCGCCCGCCAACACGTCCACGCCCGCGCCGGCGCCAGCGGAGGAGCTGCCGGGGGTCGTCGTGGCTCATCTCGTGGGGCGACGACGGTCGAGATCTGATCCCGCCGATCAAGCTGGTTGTGGGGAGCGCGCGCCGACCGACGGGGCTCGCGCCCGCAGCCTTCGTGCCCGCCTAGGGGGGCTCGCCGCCGCCTCTGCAACCAACTCGAGGGGGCTCACCGCCGGGGGGGGGGGGCGGGGCTCGCTGCCGCCGTCACGCCCTGCCCTAGGGAGCCACCGGCCAGATCCACATCCTCCCCCGCCAGATCTCCTTCCATCTTGCCGCCGACGGCCGGCCACCGCCAGGAATTAGCCCGTCGCCGGATTGGTCTAGGGTTCGAGCCTGGGACACTCACGCACGGGAGAGAGAGCGGGAGAAGCACACACACGGGAGAGATTCGACGGAGGGTAATTTTGACCCCAATCAAAAATCTGACAGCGTGTCCCGGGGTCTCTAACGGAAGAAGCTAATGGAATAGACGGTAGTGCCATGTTTGCAATGAAAGTTGAAGTGAGTGTCAAATAGGGAACGAAAAAAAATTCAGGGCAAAAAATGGAACGACTCATTTTTACAGTGTCAAGTAAGGAATTTTCTCAAAAAAAGATAGTGGTCAAAGAAGTGAACACGCCTAGCGCCGGTCCTGAGTTTTCACAGACCTGGAGCGAAACTGGCAAGCAGGGCCTCTCAACATAAACATAGTACTAGTAGTAATAATACTTAGTAGATTTGTAAGCTTGTTAGAATTTGGCTTAAGACGAACTAAAAACAACTTACAACGGAGCAAAAATCTACAACTTAATGTCCTAATGACGAGGAAACGTTCAATGAATCACATAAACATCCTCATACGATTAGGCTTGCTGTGGCCTTTGGCTGTGCCAATCGTTGATCTTGCAATAAACACTAGAAATGACTCGTGGATCCCAAATCTCAGTTCTAAAGATTGAAAGATTAAAAGATAGATGATAGTGCAGTAGGGCAAGTCGGCAACCAGCATGTATCTACTAGTGCAAGCAGTATCGGTGCTATGACGTCCTCTGCTCAACTATATAAAATACGTATACACAACCCATACCTACTGGCCATTAATGAGCCCCTTGGCGTCAGGGGCCTGGATCGTGTGCCCCGCTCGCCGTGCCCCAGGGCCGGGCCTAAACACACCGATCATCTTTGGTTAAGAGGCGGACCACCGAAAGACGCGAGGTGGGAACAGCTGGCCTACCCCTCCTCCTGTCGGCCTTGATGCGGGCTCAAGTCACGCACCGACGGTCCATGGTTTAGGACGAGCAGGTGATGAGTGAACTCGGGGGCTTGTGACATGTTTGGACTCTTGTTATCTAGGCCATCCATCTCCCATATTGGGCCAGTGCTGTACGTCGGCTGCCAGCAGCCGAAGCCTAAAGTTGCATCATACACCACGGTTGATACTAAGGGTACGTTTGAATATCCTTGGGATTTTGAAAATTGGATTATATCTGTAGGGTATTCAAACAGTGGAGTTTTTGGAAGGGAAAAGAAGATCTTATGGCTAGATTCTTACAATCCACGAGTTTCCATCTGTTTGGCTGCTCTAATAAGCCGGTTTATAAGCTGGCTTATCAGCCATGGTACAATATTTTTCTTTCCCAATAAATCAGCCGTATAAATCAGCACAAATGGCTTATTAGAGGGAGCCCAGATCTGTAAGCACACAAGCAAAGAAAAGAGGATTTGTACGATAATCCTCTTTTCTTTGCAAGCACAAACGGCTTATTAGAGGGAGCTCAGATCTGCAAGCACACAAGCAAAGAAAAGAGGATTTGTACGCTATCCTCTTTTCTTTGCAGATCTGAGCTCCCCCACCTGCTGGGTTGGGCTTTTGCTGGTGCTGCTGTTTGTTGACGTGGGTATTTTGTATATCTACTCCCCCTCTCACCTCCTCCCTAATCTGTACCGTGCGATAGTGAGTCCTGCGTTCTTGGATTCGGATGCATGTCCTACTTTGTGAGATTATGAGCAAGTATATGAAGTTGTTATTTTGTCTGAGCTATTGTCCAAATCTGTGATGATTCCTTTTGTCCTGAGCTATTGCCTTAGTCTATGATGATGCCTTTTTCTGAGTTATTGCCCTAGTCTGTGATGATGAAAGTCTTATTTTTAGCACGTTCTAGTATATGATGAATCCTTGATCTGAGCTTTTATCCAAGTACATGATGATGACATTGTCATTCTGAGCATTTGTCCTTAAATTCCATTTATTTTTTCTAGATGGACTTGGAAGAGAAGAGACGCATTCTTTTTGCTCGTGCTGCTGCTCTTATCACTGCTATGTATGCCCTGCTGTTTGCTAGACTTAGAATGCTTCAGAGTCAGCGGCCTCAGATCAGTTATGGTCCAATGAGCATTAGGGATGAGGAGCGCCAAAGGAACTTGAACTTAATTTACAACTACAATGATATAGAGTGTGTGAACATGCTTAGAATGAGAAGGGCACCCTTTTTTAGTTTATGCAACTTGCTTAGGGACAAGAAGCTACTTGCTGACAACATAAATTCTTGTGTTGAAGAGCAAGTTGCAATGTTTCTCCATATTGTTGGTCATAACCAACGATTTAGAGTTGTAAAGCAAAACTGGAGAAGGCCTATAGAGACAGTCCACCGCCATTTTAAAGACGTGTTGTATGCTATTGGTGAACTTAGACAAGAGATGATTAGACCTCCAAGCAATGAGACACCAGTAAAGATTAGCAACAGCCATAGATGGTATCCTTACTTTAAGGTAAAAAAAACATGTCATATAGCTGCTAGGATATTGTTGCATTAGCTCATGTCAATTTACTATGCAATTTTGGAGGCCATGTAGGACTGCATTGGGGCTATTGATGGGACTCATGTATTTGCCAAAGTTCTGGCCAAGATGCAAGCTGCATTTAGGGGTAGAAAGAATGCCCCCACACAAAATGTGCTAGCAGCAGTTAGCTTTGACTTGAATTTTACCTATGTGCTGGCTGGTTGGGAGGGATCAGCTCATGATGCCACAATTCTTGCTGATGCATTACAGAGAGAGGATGGGTTGAGGGTTCCACCAGGTAATTAAATCAACTGTGATAATAAGAAGTAAATGTAACTGCAAAATGATGAATCTAATTGAACTCCACATTTGTTTTAGGCAAATTCTTCTTAGTAGATGCTGGATATGCTTGTCGGCCTAGATTTCTTCCTCCTTATCGAGGTTGAAGGTACCATCTTAAAGAATATGAGAATAGGAACTACCCAACCAACCCAAAAGAGTTGTATAATTTGAGGCACTCTAGTTTGAGAGTAACTGTAGAAAGGGTATTTGGGGCTCTGAAGAACTATTTTCGCATCATTGACACCAACAAACTATTCCATCGCTTGAGGACACAAATCAAGCTTGTGCTTGCATGTTGTATAATGCATAACTGGATCCTTAGTTTTGGGGTTGATGAGGTTATTCCAGAAGAGTTCTCTTGGGTACCAAATGACACAAACAGTCAGCCCCATCCTGCTCATATGGATGACAATGCTGCCTGGGCACTTCAGAGGACCTTAGTAGAGCTTAGTGGGATGAGGACAACTACATGATTGTTCTTAAGGAGGAACACTACAATGGTCATACCAAGGTGAGCAAGAACCTGTGATACTACAACTTGATTTGTTATATGACTCTTTGAAACATTTTGTCATTATGACTAACAAGGGACAATTCATTATGCAGGACCACCCCAATGATGCTCCACTGCTCAACAAGCCCATACAACACTACAAGCAGATGATGGTCATCTTTGGCAATGGTCAGGCAATAGGCAAGTGGGCTATGGGCTCCAATGAGCCACTTAGCACACCATCTGACTGTGCTGAGAGCTCACTGAAGACTGAAATCCTGAACAGTGGCAAGACTGTGACTCCTGAGGATACCAAGAGTGAGGGAGGAGTTGGTAACAAGAGGAAGAGATCCATGCTAGTAGAAGAGGATGTTGTTCTGTTCACTAGCATGGCAGAGGCAGTGAAGGATGTTGTTGATGCTATTAGGTCGACCAAGGTTGAGGATTCCCACCCTGAGCTGTATGGTGATGTTATGTTTGTGCCAGGCTTCACTGAAGAAGCACTGATGTGTGCTTATGGCCATCTGCTGGACAACAAGGCCCTGGGTTCAGCTTTTGTCAAGATGTCTGACTCCCACCGTGAGCTGTGGCTAAGGACCTACTTGGCCAAGCACTACTACATGTGAAGGCTTCATAGCTTGAGGTTGATCCTTTTGTGTAGTGCCTACATTATTATGGTGGTCTTCTAATGCAGTGCCTGTCCCTGTGCAGTGGTGGCCTCTTTTGTGCATACCTAACTACAACTGGTGGATGTGTAGTGGGTTGACCTTCTCTTTTGTGCAGTTGATCTGATCCTGCATAGCTTACTTACTAACACTAACATATAGTTAGTGTCTTAGATAACCCTGCACCTACAACCTAGATCAACCTAGTGCTGGCAATCTAACTATGAGTCCATTGCTAATGATGTGAACCTTGTGGTTCTGAACTTCATATGGGCACCAGCCTGTGCCTGTGATTTGCACAATTTCATTCTGAGCACTTGCCTTATTGCCTGTGATGTTTGTTTTCTTATATCTGAGCACATGTCCATTGCATGTGATGCTTTATGACTAACTGAGCACTTGTCCATTGCCTGTGATGTTTTTAGATTGATCTGAGCACATGTTCATTGCCTGTGATGTTTTTTGATTGATCTGAGCACATGCCCATTGCCTGTGATGTTATTCTGATTAATCTGAGCACATGTCCATTGCCTGTGATGTTTTTTGATTGATCTGAGAACATGTTCAGCTATGGCTTGGTATGTTGTTCATGTTAGGAAGGAGCCTGGGGTCTACTCCAGCTGGGCCAAAGCACATGCTCAAGTAGATGGTTTCAAGAGAAACTGCTACAAAAAATACAAAACAAGAAATGAAGCTTTGCTAGCTTTCTATGGTGATCAACCTGAAAATCCACCTCTCCTCCAACCTGTCAGTGCACCTCTACTAGAAAATGATGGAAATGGCAACTTTCGCTTATGCCACAGTTCATTTATACTTGTAATAGCAGTAGTTATTGCCTTGCTAGTAGGTTTTTTCATTTGGAAATTGATGTAATATCTGATGTCAACTAGTGGGTGGTAATGTTACCACTACATGCAAGAGGTGACTAGAACTTGTTGTATGCAGCCAACCAAACAATGATCCATGCATGGGTTTTTTAAATCTGCAAACACATGCATGCAACCAAACACTGTCTCAACCCAGCCTGGTTCCACAGATACATGCAACCAAACAACCCTTGTTGTATGCATCTGGCCTAGGCAAATGCAGCCTGACTGCCTGGAGCTGGCCTGGTTGGGCTGGAAAGGGTACTAAACACACCCTTAAGACTCAAACTCTACCTGCATGCGTTGGCAGCGCTCCTGTTCGTACCCCAGCGCACAGTGGTGCAGACCGGCATCCCTGTTCCTGTCTATAGTTGTGCCGAGCACCTCTGCCCCTATGCTGCGGCCTACAGTGATATAGTTTTGGGATGACATGAAGTAGCTAGAGCCGCGCGCTGGATCAAACTCCCTTCTCTCCTCCATTTTTAGACTAGGTCCACCACTGCTTTGGGAAGATGGCCCTCTATTGTAAAATACACAAGTATAATTGAATTTTGTTGTAAATCAAATTACATAAATTAATTTAAATTATAAGAAATATATTGATATTTTACATATCAAAAGAATATCACTATGGAACATATCTATTATATCTCATCACAATAACTTTAAAAGTGGTCCTAATAGTTAAGAGATTATTAGAAGGTAACCTACAACGTTGAATTCTATGATGACCAAATAACTTATATTAAACAAATGATGCGTACCTAATATAATCAATAAATATTAAATTTGAACTAATAAAAGCTATTTGATTTACATACGAGTTCAAAAATATGCCTGAATAAAGAGTCCATGTAAAATAAAACTATACTAGTAAAAAACAATTTTTGAATGAAAAACTATGAAATGTTAATAATTTGATCTACAACTGAATTTAAAAAATACCTAATAAATAGTTCATATACATTATAATTAGTAAATTTCTAATTTTAAATTAAAATCCATATAAAAATAGTTTTGATTTCTATATGTTGGAAAAGGCACCTAAATAAAAAAAAATTGTTGCTAAATAAAGTTTACAAATGATCATCTCTTCACTTTTATTTAAGGGTTAAAAAATGCAGTGTTATTCCTATAAGATTTATATTGTAACAAACCTATATATCTACCATAAGATATAGTAAAAAATAAATAAGACTTCAATGCAAATAGAACATGTACGAAAAGAACTACTCATGTCATCTAATTTATAAGGTGCAATTTGGCATGGCACAATCTCATAAAATTGACTTTGACCACTTATTTATTTATATTATATTTTTAATCATTATGGATAGTATATTGGAATATAAATTTAATTATATCAAGCTTGTATTGTAATAGTTAAGAAATAGTTTCAAAGTTATTGACTAAAGATTGTAAAGTCTGAATCTTCATATGTGTGATTGACTTATACACCTGACCGAGTACTAGTGTAGAATTCAATAGACATTACAAGCGGACTTTGTTATGTAATAAAGAAAAAGAAACCTAGAAGGATATAAAGAGACTTTTTGAGCTGCTAAAAAGCATTTCAGAAAATTTAGTGGAGCGAAACATGATTATGTTTTTTTTTTCTTACAGGGCCACTTCAGGAAAATAGCTAATTTCTCAACTTCGCGAAACCTACTTCCAATTTTGGACCGATACCATGGTTCATGGGCCAAGAGAATGGATGGAATCACGCACGGCCCGTCACACTCACAGACTCGCTGACTTACACTTCTAGCCTTCTTTCTAGGCCCAACACCACCCCGCACTCGGCCTCGGCAGTCACGCTCACGCACTCAGCGTGCGTCGTCGAGAACTGGCGGTCCTCGCCGCCGTTTCCTCCTCCCTTGCTTCCGCGCCGGATAGAAACGGGGAAGGAGGTGTTCGAACCCCCAAATCCCAAACCCTACATTCCCGTCCGCCGCCGTCCGGCCTTCGCTGGGCGCACTCGTCGCCGTCGCAGCATCCCGCCCCTCCGCGATCGTCTCGAGGTGAGCGCCGCGCTTCCGTCCTCCGCCCGAACCCTCTCGAAACCCGCATTTCACTTTGGTTGCGCCGTGCATTTCTCGCCCGAAGAATGCTGATAAAACAACAACAAAAAATCTTGCTATAACCGTGGATTGATATCGTTTTATTAGCGCGTTTCGGGAAGGCGTTTGTTGCGGCGCGATGGAGCTCTCGAAGCAGGCGCGGGGCAGCGGGCCGGCTTCGCGACCGTTGCCTTCGGCGGCCCTCAATTCCAAGCAGCCCGCGAACCACGCCATGGTTGGCCCTGGCAACTGGGGGGCGCAGGTGCCGACCAGCGCCTACCTGATCGTGCCCATGGGCGGGCAGCCGGCGCAGGTTGGTGCGTCCAGTCCCAACGCGCCACACCTTCCTGGGGCAAGGCCTGCGAGTAGGGTGTCCTTGAGGCCACCGCAGCAGGTGCTGAGTGTCCAGCCGACTTTGCCAGTGATTCGGGCATCACCAGCTCAGTCTGCTATGGGAAAGAAGGTGGCGGCATCGCCCAAGGTTCAGATGTTGAAGCCTGTCCCACCTGCTAGCAAGGGTTTTGTGCAAAAGGGGCCTCTACTGAAGGCACATCCACAGTTGTCTGACTCTGAGACCGTGAGATCAAAGTTCAGGGATAGCCTGTTCGGGAGGCCGTATCGTATCGTGGATTATTTACTGCTGGCTGGTTTGGTGTGAGAGAAAAACACTGTTCCTGGCTGGAAATTTACGATCGTTTACGAGCAAGCGAACAGGCCATAGTCGCTGCCTTGTGTCTGGATTCTGATCAGCAGATTGTGCAGAAATCTGCTGGAAATATTTCAGCTTTTAGATCTGCCTGTGAGAACAAGCATGCAGACGGTGATACATCACACAAACCAAGCACATGCATAACCCTGAATGAAGGTAAAGCTGATACTGGTACTGGCCCCAAATCTGTTGGTAGCATAAGCGAACAACATGATGCGTTAAGCGGTGGAATTTTGGGATCAAACATGGCCATCAAAGTGAGTAAAGATGCACAGGAACAATCAATACATGTTTGTTTGGAAAATGATGTATCGGGTAACAGCACTGTTGCTTCAGATGAATTTTTGCAACGCCATGGGCCTCTCTGTGCTCCTGACATTGTCGTTGGAGCTTCTGAATCCATTTCACCGCTTAATTCAAAGCGAGCCACACCTTCTGATACTGATGATGGGGCTACTGTACCTCTGAATGAGCCTGAGTTTAAAAGAACAAAGACTTCAGATGGTGTAACATGGGAACAGAAGGGTACAGTTCTAAAGGGGCAAGCTTTGGCACTTAGAATTGAAGAGGATCTGTTCAAACTATGTGGAGGGGTGAGTAAGAAATACAAGGAAAAAGGTAGATCACTTTTGTTTAATTTGAAAGATAAAAGTAATCCTGTGCTGAGAGGACGGGTCTTATCTGGTGAGATTACACCCAAATGTCTATGTTCAATGACTACTGAAGAACTCGCTTCAAAGGAGCTTTCGGCTTGGCGGCTGGCTAAAGCTGAAGAGCTTGGTAAGATGGTTGTTCGCCCTAATAGAGAAGTGAACCTTCAACGATTGGTGAGGAAAACACATAAAGGTGAGTTTTATGTTGAAGTGGAGGAGACTGATAGCATTTCAGTTGGGGATGAGCTCAGAGGTGATTTACTTTCTCATATTCCATCAAAATCTATTGAAGGTCGAATCAAATCTGATGATGGAGTAAGTGTACACAGGGGAGACATAGAACCTGATAACACTGTGCAAGATGGATTTGCTAGGATTGGCAACAGTAGTCTCTTGAGTAATTTAGAATACGTAGCAAACAAGAAGACTGCTTTCATTCTGGAAAAAGTGCATGACATGAAGTATACAGAGAATCTTCCAGAAATTATGTCTCTGGATGATTTCGTGGAGGCCCCTGATTCTGATATACCCTTGGAATGCTACTCCACTGAAACCGCACAAGATGATCCTAATTTTACTGAGAGCTTTCCACACGTTGAAGCCAGAGAAAAATCATATAGGGGAGGGTAATGCTGCTCCATCAGAGTTCGAATTCACATATGTTGCACCATCACCACGAGATAATTGTCAGGCCGGCATAAGATCACCCAAAAATGGATCAATTCGCACCTTGAGTCCGGCTAAACAACCTAAGGGAGGTTTGTTAATCAAATCTTCCCCTGAAAAGATGCATGCTGAAATAACTGATACTGGATGTGATATGCAGTCAAAGGCAATTTCTTTATGGGAGGGAACAATTCAGTTAAATTTGTCTTCACTTATAAATGTTGTAGCTATCTTCAAAAGGTTTGTTTTTCCTATGTTGCTTGTAATTAATGTAGGTGATTAACTAAAACAATATAGCTCCCATATTTTAGCCAAACAAAAGAACATTATGATTTATAACACAGATTAATCCCCGTTTTATATATAAACTTGTATGCCACATTTCATTTTCGAAAAATGCTTGTACTAACACACATCTTAACATTCTGTTATCATATCCTAACTCCCTCTAATGTTTCTATTTTGCAGTGGTGAAAAGCCATCAACAAATGAGTGGTGCCACTTTGTTGAGATCAAGGGAAGAGTGAGGCTTACTGCTTTTCAAGACTTCCTTGAACAACTGCCTAAATCCAGGAGCCGTGCTGTGATGGTAACTTATTTCTGTGCTTAGTTTCATATATCTCAAATGGTGATTTTGGTTTTTACTAAAATTAGTATTTATCAGTTGGCCCACATCCTTGTTGGTTTTGAAATATATTCTTTCTTGTAGTTGTAGTAGTTGCCTTGAAGCATTTTTTTTGCAACCTTTGATAGGTGTTTGTAATGCCACTGAATGCTTATTCATCCTGCCTGTCAATTTGTGCTTAGGCTCAAGTGTATCTTCATTGAAATCAGTGAGTTCACTCACAGCCTGGGAATCCATAAACTGGATGATTGGATGTTACCGTACTTTATCCAGTTCTGATCAACATGTGTTGCATGTTGGAAATTGGAATACCTTTTTGCTTTCAGCTTTCACTCCAAATACATGTTATTATGTTAATGCAGGTGCTGTTTTCTGTTTATCCTGTATTTGTTGCATTGTTTTGCCCCCCCCCCCCCCCCCCCCCCCCCCCCCCACACCCCAACACACACACATATTCAACACCACAGAATGTGCTTTAACATGTTTCTCCTGAAAGAGAGAGTTTGCTCAACCTTGCTATGCACAGCAAATACCGTGCAGAACAGCACATATATAAGTTCTTACAAATAACAAATTGGAATGAACAGAAGCGGTAATGACTTACCCTGGATCATCTAATATTAAATTCAGCAACTACCTGGTTACCTCCATTTTTAGCTTGTCCTAAACTTCATATATTTAAAAACAGTGGGAGTATTACAATAAGCATTTTTTTGCATTGCAGCTATACTTTCTCGCCTACTTTAAAATTCAGGACCACCTACTGTCTGTGGGTTCTATGTTTAATTGGTAATTATGGCAGAAATCAATTCCTTGAAATTCAATCTAGAAACAAAGAAGAACCAAGCAACCATGCTCCAAATTGCACAGATAGATGTGCACATGCAAATTGCTTGTCTGGAGTCTGGAGCAAAAGACCAAAACCTCAATAGGCATGCTTCCCAAAAGGAGTACATATAAGTCTGTTAGACCTGGTTGGCCCTTGTTAGAGTTAGTTTAATACTATTTTGTAGTAATACTATTTAGAGTTAGGTTGTGGCACTGTAATTTCTTGAACTGCTATTCTTTTTTATCGTAAAACCAAATGCTTTTGACAACGAAGCTGATAATAAATGTTCTTACATTCAGAACTTAGAGTGGACCTTTATATGCTTTTATCATTCATTTATCACTATTTGGTAATGTAGAGTTAACTGGAAAACAAGTAAATAAAAAAAATGGAAGGCATTGGTAAGAATGTGTACGTTTAGTCTCAGTGTTTGGACTGTCACGGTACTATCTCATCTTACGTGTTGCACTGTATTGGCCCGAGTTTAATTTTCTTTTGGTTCTTACATGTGGAATTTTCACTTTTTATGTTAATAAAAAAATCAGAACTTTCTCGTGCCTGAACTCGTACCATTTATACCTTAATATCGATTTACGTATATTATTTTCATGTTTAATGGAACCAAATTGGAAGGGCGGGCCTGGTGCAAGCGGTAGAGTCTTACCGCATGTGACCGGAAGGTCCCGGATTCGAGTCGCGGTCTCCCCACATTGCACAGGCGAGGGTAAGGCTTGCCACTAACACCCTTCCCCAGACCCCGCACAGAGCTGGGTATGCCCTTTAATGGAACCAAATTGCAATCACATTTCATTTACACCTTGAATAAAACTCTAGAAGTTATGTGTCATGCTTTGCTGACTATATACATATATATGCTAACTTGGTTACCAAAATTGTCCTGTAGCCGTTTCTTTGCTCTAGCTCTTCAGAATGTGTTCTTTCCTTTTACTATCATTTGTTCTGCAGGTAACTGAGTTGCGTTGGAAGGAGGATTCTCATGAAAGTGGTCGGCAGCAATTCATGCAGGTCCCTGTTCTCAATTATTATCATCTGTTTACCACTTTATATGAGTCCAGTAGTCCAGCTCAACACTAACAACAACTTACATTCCTGCAGACAATTGACTCATATATTGCAGATGAGAGAGTAGGACTTGTAAAGCCTGCCGAAGGGGTGGAGCTCTACATATGCCCTTCTCAAGGGAAGACAGCTCAGGTTCTCACGGAACACCTGCCAAAGGAGCACTCGGGGTTCCTAACTGTGACCGGAGGAGTACCTGTTATTGGTGTCTTTGTGTGGCGGAGGCCCCATGTTTCTACCCAAACACCCACAAGGCATGAGGGTTCGAAGGTGCAGTCTATGCCCGTCTCAAGGAAGCAGCAGGCTGTGATTGCTACTTCAGTGCCCATGTCTCCCCAGCTTACCAAACCAGCCTCCCAATTTGTCAACCCCAATGAGCATCATTGCCTTGCGTATGATGCTACTGACGATGTTCCTCCGGGCTTTGGCCAAGGTGTCGTCAAGGATGACAATGACCTTCCTGAATATGATTGTACTAGTATCTCAAGCAGATCCCTGTCCCCAAATGAAGCTATGCCATATTCCTACCGGAGGCAGCAGCATGGGCAGGCTCATTCTCCCCCAATGGACCTAGTCAGGCAGCTGGTTCGCAAGTATGGCGGAATGTATGATTCAGCCCAGCCTTGGGAGCGCAACCATGATGACTTACCAGAATGGGATCCAAGCTTGAGTGGCCGCCCGTATAATGCAACGCAGCATCAGCCTGTGCTGCCAAGCCCCTTGTCCCAGGTTTACACTCTGCCTCAGGAACATGCGATGACCGTGCAGCGTCCCTGGAATCACCGTGCTGAAGCTCTGTCCGTGCAGCCTGGTTGGCAGTCCAGACCTCAGTGGCAAGACATCCCGCAGCGGACCAGGTTAGCTGTGGAGCCCGACGTGGGTGTGCCCAAGCCGGCCTCACTGAGAGTGAGAGGAGCCAGGGATGGCTGGTTTGGAAGTTGGAAGCCGCACTAGCAAGTAGTTGATCGTGTCTGGCCCACATTGCTCCGGAAATCCTGAACGGAACTTCCGCAGCCTCTGTCTACGAAGGATCGCGTACTCTCTTCTGATGTGACTTGAAACCAAAGCCTGGTTCTGTCGTGGCTAAAGCAGGGTCGCAAAAGAAAAGCTTGTTTCTGCTGTTCTGTGCTATTTCTAACGTTCGTGCTGTGCCACGGTTTGGATTTCCATGTCTAGAAATGACGTCCATGTTTGGTTCTCTTTCTCTCTGTATGTAGGAAGAAAATTGCCTTAGGTCACTCCATATTTTCTGTTATGGTCATCGGGGCGGATGTAAGCGACAGCAAAACTGAAGTCCAGGCTGCCGTTCTTCAGAACCTCCAGGCCGCTCCAGCTCACATTACCACTGTTCCTGTCTACTGGCCCTGGGAACGCGTCAAGCATCGCTCCCAGTCCCAGCTGCCCGCGTGTCCCTGCCGACGTCAACCCGACCTGACGACGCAGGCGCCGGTCCGGCTCCGGCACCACCGAACCGCAGAGGAAAGCCGAACGGCCATCCCCCACGCGACCCCACTGGCTCGCTTTGACGCAGCGGCGCTCCACCGACAGGTTTTTGTACACTTCCGCCGTCTCCCGAGCACAAGATTACGGCGTCCGATCCGACCGACAGGCTGAAATCCGCGTGGCTTTGCTCCCGAAGTCCCGATCCTGCTATGGCCGAGGGATCGCGAGGCCGAGACAGCGAGCAAGCACACGCACTGACGAGTAATAACTGAACCCGAAAATGCCAAGTGAAGCAAGCAACGATCCGGGTCCCTCAACCTTTTTTTCCGGTCCGTTCTCGAACCATGACGCATTGTAGGCCAACTACACGCTGTCAGGGACCACTACCCAGTGGGCCCAAGGCAACCCAAGCGACAGTCACGCCTTCAAAAGGGGCAGGTTGAGGCCAGAGGGCGTCATCAAACAAATTATCAAATACCAGCGGATTATATTTCCCTTTGCTATTGCTGTTCATCTTCTTCCTATTACTGTTCATATTCTTCCTCAAGTTCCTTCCTCTTGTACCCAGATTTTCTCTTCTAAATCCTTCTAGTAACTTCTTTCTAGCACCTTAATTTCCCTCCTTGCTGCATTCCCCTGATTCTATCTCTTATTGTATCGGATATTATTACCTGTGCTGATTGATTTGGAGTTGGAGTGATCTGAGTTCATCCTCTAGATCGTGTCCTGCTAACAATTGGTATCAGAGCCAGTCGATTCTCGGTCTAGCACCATGAATCCCCCTACCGAGATCTCTCCTTCTACCCGGTTCCTCCTCGACGAGATCCACAGGAGGTTCGATGAGTTCGACGCTCGGATGAAGCAGCGTTTCTCGCGGGCCATGGCTGCGCTAGAGCCACGGGACGCCGCCGTCGAGATCCACATCGACAGCTTCGAGCAGTTCGGCGCGACATCGTAGGTCGAGGCCGACAACTGGAGCGGATGGTTCGAGGAGCCTGTCCGCGTCATGGAGGAGAGCGTCTACGAGCAGCGGCCTACCGCCATCAATGCCGTGGTGGTTCTAGACAACTGGGGAGGGCTGTTCGAACAGGCTGCCCACACCGTGGAGGAGCGTGACCTCTTCGCCGATGACGGCTTCGCCGGGCTCATGTCCACCAGCCAGATCCGCATCTACAGCAGCCTCAGCTCCACCAACTCCGTCGCGTCCGCCTGCTCCACGCCCGCGCCACTCGTCGCCGCCGCTACCGCTGTTTCCAACAAGGAGGAGCCCGTTGAGACTTCCCCAGCGGAGTACCAGAGCCACATCCAGGAGCTCGAGAAGCCGCCTCCGCGTACGCCCGCGTCCGAGAAGCTCGAGAAGGCGCCTCCGCGTACACCAGCGTCCGAGAAGTTCGTCTCCTTCGCGCTCGACGCTACCTGCGACTTTTCCGCTGCCGTGGACCGCTCCATCGACCTTGCCGCGACTCCGCGTGTCTCCCTCCTTACCATCCCCAAGCCCGTCGCTAGCGACTACGACGACACAGCCGTGGACTGGCTCGAGCACGCCTGCGAGGTCGGGCCCAGCACCGGCAATCTCTGCCTCTTGACCGACTTCATCAGCCCCACGCTCTGCCACGTCCACCGTTCCCCGACCTTCCTTAGGCTCGATCCGCGGTGGAGGCGTCCTCTCCGACGTCTCGTATGGCGCCACCCTGGCTCCTCGCTTCGTGCGGTCGGCGTCCGCGACGGCGCGGACATTGCACCCACGCCCGCTCCTCGTGCCCACCCACCACCATCGTGTCCATCGTCGTCGACCTCGACGTGGTGTCGCTCGACGGACGCAACGACGCCATCGACACGGAGGCCGATGTGAAGGGAACGGGAAGATGCACGTCTCCGTGCGCTGCTCCAACGCGTCGCGCTCGGACATCTACTCCCAGCGTTCCATGGGGTTCTCCAGCACCACGCAGCGGCCCAATAGCTGACCAACACCGAGATCGACTCACTGGAGCCCCACGGCGTGGGGTTCCATGACGTCTGCTACTCCATGGTCGACCGCAGCTCCAACTTCGCCGGGGACGCGTTCGGGCTGAGCATCTGTGCCACGTCCGGGTCGTCCAACTTCGAGGAGGACGTGCAGAGCAAGGCGAACACTAAACTCGGCCCTGCACCCCTCGAGATCCCGCTGCAGCACTGCACAGCGCTCTTCTGGGCCCTGCTGTACGAAGCCTGCGGGCGGACTATCGGCCTCATGTGGGTGGACGTCTGGGACCTCTGCCAGGCCATCGCCGACGACGTCCTCTGCGGTGAATTCCCCCGCGCGCTCTCTCCACAATCCCCAATCCGGACTACTCCGCCTTCTGCCTCGATGTCGCCCCCAACAATACTGAAGACTGCATGCCCGCCAACTGCTTGACAGTATGCCTGGGCACCGGTTTTGGCGTTCTGGTGTCCACGGGAGGTGTGTCAGCGGTGCCACCATCATCTCCGATGTCCTCATGTCTTGGCTTCCTGTCCCCGATGCTTGCCATGCCGAATGCATCATCGCTCTAGGACGTGGTTAATACAGACGCAGTGGAGGCAGACGTTTATGCAGTTTATCTGAAGAATAGAGAAGGCGTGCTGAAGCAAGTTGGAATATTCCTGGAAGGATAAATCTCACAGTACAGTCTTTGGCCAATAGCCAAACTCTTGGATATATTTCACTTGCAGGGCAATTCATTGATTCTGAGTGGAAGCTGCACCAAAGAATGCTAAACCTTGTGATGGTCTGTTGGTCTTGTTTAGAGAATACAGTTACTCAAGCTATCAAAGCATATGGGCAGAGTGACTTCTTGATGGAGGCGCTATCTACCTTCCTTGAGATGTTGCACAATGCAATCCGTCCAAGTTGCCCATCAGTAATCAGCATCCTCACGGTATGTGCAGCACAGTCTGTTCTTGATTATGGGAGCGAGGCGCATGGTGCTGTACTTAGGTGCTCCCTTGATATGGATATCTTTGCTGTATCAGCTTCCCTGTGTACTCCATTGGTTTTTGACAAGCTGCCGATAAGCCCAGTAATGGGTGGGGAGAATCTGCTGGAAGTGATGAGGAAAAATCTGAAGAAGAACAATGTCGCTCTTACTGTTGTCTACCTCGGGGAGTTTGATGGTGAAAGGCATGAGAAACTAGAAGCTATTGTTGCTGTTGCTAGTGGAGCATCGGGTTTTGAATTTGGTGTGGACTCAAATGTGGACACAGAGCTGGCGCTAGCCCTTCAGATCTCTATGGAAGAAGAGCGAGCAAGACAAGATGCTGCAGCAAAACAAGCCGGAGACGAATCGTCCAAAACTGAGAATGCAGGCTTCCCAGTTGTGATTTGGCTTCCTAATTGGTTGTGTTTTCACTTGCTCTGGAAGCCACCATGGTAGCTACCTGCACAGATGATGGCCCTGATGATATGATTGATGATGACGCCGATGAGGACTATGGACAACTTTCTAAGAAGGAATCAAAGCAACAATTGATCATCCAGTTTCCTTGGGATCACGGTGGTTCCAAACTTCTCCATCGACTTGGGGGCAAGCCGAAACTTAAGAAGGGGGAATGTCAGGGACCACTACCTAGTGGGCCCAAGGCAACCCAAGCCAGACAGTCACGCCTTGGATACAAAAGGGGCACGTTGAGGCCAAAGGGCATCATCAAACAAATTATCAAATACCAGCAGATTACCTTTCCTTTTGCTATTACTGTTCATCTTCTTTCTCAAGTTCCTTCCTCTTCTACCCAGATTTCCTCTTCTAGATTCTTCTAGTAACTTCTTCCTAGCACCTTAATTCCTCTCCTTGCTGTCTTCTCCTGATTCTATCTCTTATTGTATCGGATATTATTACCTGTGCTGATTGATTTGGAGTTGGAGTGATCTGAGTTCATCCTCTAGATCGTGTGCTGCTAACACACGCACTTCTGGAGCTCAACAAACCGAGATTGCGACGCCTGGACAGGTTCGTTACACCACACATCAACAACCTCCCAGGATGAAAGCAGTGACAAACAACGGATGCATCGCTTGGACTCTTTCTAGCACCATTACTTCATCATTTCCAGTTGCTTAAGCAAGAGGGGAGAGCAGAAAGTGGCTCCCCACCTACTCATTGCTATGCTCCTTAATCACATGTACAACATGTGAAGGGCAACGAATTTCCAGCGGTGGAAGGAAGTCGAAGGAAGAATAAACAATGCTTCGCATTACAGGCACGCAACATGTTCATGGTGATGCACCTAGTAGAGTCACGAACTAAGCGTAGCTCAGCTGGTTGGATTTCTCGTGGTAGAATCTATCCATCCGGAGTTCTAGGATTTAACGGTGCTACTCTTAGGTGACATTGAGATGCCTAGGGCGTGCATTCGTAGGGGCGTCTGTGACTAGATCTTGCAAAAAAAATAGTAGAGCGTAGTATCTTTTTTTTATTATTCCCAGTCAACTACCCAATCATGGATACAGCAACGAACGAACGAATTAAATTATGCAACTGGATTAATAACAATAATAACAAGTGCGCTAGTAGCTGCATAATGATCAGTCGAGGCGCATCATGTCCTTGTGGAAGGCGTCGACGGCGTCGGCGGCGACGCACTGCGTGATGAGCCGCGCGCCGGGCTTGTGCGCGGAGGGGCGGACCAGGATGCACGTCGCGATGTAGTCCAGGTTGGTGAGCGGGACGACGTGCACGGGGCAGCCCCACCCGTAGTCCACCTCCGCGAACCCCAGGCGCGACCAGTCCGACACCAGCAGCGTGCGGTAGTCCGACGTGATCCGGTACGGATCCACCCCGCCGTCGGTGTCCCCCGCGCTCCACCGCGCGAACTCCGCGGGCAGCCGCTTCTTGCCCTCGCGGATGAGCCGCACCACGTCGTACACCGACGCGTCCGACACGGCCTCGGCCGGCGCCGACACGCGCATGATGTAGTAGCAGTTGCCGTAGGACCCGCCCGGGAGGCCGTGGCCGCCGAGGCGCGCCAGCGCCGGGCGCGCGTTCATGGCGAAGCACACGTGCACGGGGGAGCCGGGCGCGAAGCCCGCCGCGCGGGTGCGGGACTGCCACGCCTTGGCGATGAGCACCTCGAACGCGCTGCACCGCTGGCCGCCCGTCTGCTCCAGGAACCGGGCCTTGAGGTGCTCGATGTAGTCCGTGGAGATGTCCATGGCGAGGTACTGCAGCCGGAGCTCCGTCGGGACAGGGAGCAGGCCCACCGCCGCGCCGGGAGGGTTCGGGATCGCCTCGCGGCCCCAGGCCGGGGCCACCAGCGGCGCCGCGTGCCCACGCGCCATGTCGCCGACGGCGGTCATGAACTGAGCCGCGCCGGGGCCGTCCGCCACCGCGTGGCTGAACCGGAACCCGACCACGAAGCCGCCGCACGCGAACTGCGTCACCTGCATTCAGGAATGGACGGCAATCGATCAGTCAAACGCCATGGCCGACGAGCCGTTGGCTTCTCTTCTCTCAAGAACCAATCAATTGCTTCCAGAACGCACGCAAACGGGACACTAGGAAGGATTTTGGTGGTACCTGGACAAGGAGGATGAGCGAGTCCTCAGGGAGGGGGTCAGATTCGGGGGGATAGCTGGGGTGCGGAAGGAGCTCGTCCTTGGGCACCATGAGCGGGTACTCGAGGTAGTCCACGTCCTCCAGGGTGCAGCTGGCCGCGGCCTCGATGAACCACACGCCGTCGCCGGTACAGTCCACCACCAGCTCCCCCTCGTTGGAGACCGCCAGTCTCCCGGCGATGGGGTAGTAGCTCACCAGCGCGGCGGCCAGCGCGCGCTCAATGGCCCTGGCGGGCGCCTCCGCCTCCGCCTCCGCCTCCGCGTCCGCGTCAGCGCGGCCCTTGAAAACGTGGAGGGACTCGATGAGCGCGCGCTGGGTCGGGTAGCGGTCGAGCCAGGAGAGCGGGAGCTGGCCACGGGGCGTGGGCGCCGACGGGGCCACCACCCGCTGCGCCAGCCGCGTCACGGTGGCCGCCGCACCCGCGCTCCTCATTTTGGTGGCCGCTTGCTTCCGGTGAGGAGGGATCTGGGCCGCGGCGGCGGTAGACCGGCGGTGGTGGGTGCGTGCGCTGGCTGGCTGGCTCACCTGGGAAGCAAGGTACGACCGGTACCGGGTTTTATAAGGTTTTTGGTAAAATCGTGGTGTTGCCGCTACGACTGTTCTGTGCGTCGGCCATGATTGGGTTTGAAAAGGATTGCCCACCGCACGATGCAAAGGTGAAGCAACTAGATGCAGCCATTGCGCATCTAATAGGAGCTATCACGAGCTACTTTGGAACATGCTTGCAAATGCCTTGCAACAGTAGTTAAACTTGTACCTAGTTTGGTTACTTGGTAGGTTATTTATAGAGTCTCAGTGAGTGAGTTCACCTGGTTTGAGTCTTCGAATAGAAATAGAAAAAGGGGCTCTTGTGTTCTTGCCCCTACTTTGTTGTGAAATTGTGATTTTGCCCTCGTTTTTCTAACTTTATGATTTTGCCCTTAACTGTTCATAAGTCAACGTGATTTTGCCCCTGGTCAACGGTAAAAACAGGGGCAAATTCGCGTTGACCAGGGGCAAAATCGCGTTGACTTGTGAACAGTTAAGGGCAAAATTACAAAGTTAGAAAAACAAGGGCAAAATTACAAAGTTAGAAAAACAAGAGCAAAATCACAATTGCACATCTGTGTAAGGGGCAGGAACACCATTTTCCTATAGAAAAATGGTGCATGCTTGTATTCTTTGCTATTTCTTTTTGATCTGTCTATTTAGAACTTGAATGATCTGTCCTCTCTGATCACTCAAGCAATTTGAGAGAACAAATCACACAAATAAAACGAAAATGAAAATATGAGTGATTGAAGACCTATGATGACACTAGTAATCCTAAAGGCCAAATCACCCGAAAATTAAAACAAGCTAAATTCATGTGAAACAAACATTATTATCATTCAGATTATGCAACACCTACATCCACCGTGAATTGGGACAAAGAAAAACAAGAACAAATAAGCATAGTACAAAGAAATTATTACAAATACAAAGAAATCAAAAAAATAATCAAAGTTCAAAGAACAGAAAAATTCTATGGATTGCAAAACCAAAAATAATCTAAGGACATTGCATGAATCAAACAAATGAAAGAAAATAAACAAAGTACAAAGAACAAAAAATTTCTATGAACAAAAAACCCCAAAAATTTTCTATGAATTACAAATTCAAATAAATTCAGAGTGCACTGCTCATGCAAACAAATCAAAAATAAAAGTACATTCAAACTAAATAGGTTATGAGGGCATTGCCTCAATCAAAATAGACCAAAGCAAACACAGTCCATTAAAAATATAAGCCAAACATGTGCCTAATAAATTTCTTTCACTTAGTACTAGTTACATCAATAATCAGCCTGCTCGTTTCGGCTTATTCGCTCGTAATCCATGGCTTGAACAGTATTTTTCTCTCACACCAAACCAGCCAGCAGTACTTTCAGCCATGGATTATAAGCCATTTCAGCCAGAACAGACTGAATACCTATGAATTACACCTGATCAACTGCTATAAGTGTAGTTCAACTCTAGTGTAAGTATAAATTAATCCATAGTAACATGATAGTAAATTAATTGATAAATGTATTTATCAGGTGGGGCCATTCTTTCTTACTATATATAGATTTTTTTACTGAACAAAATCCAGCTGACATGTGAGATAATGACGCGTCTCCCAAAATCCAGCTGCCATGTGGGACCTGCGAGCTAGGCACAAAAAGCAGCGCAAACGACGCACTGAGGGCTTGTTTGGATCGGTACCTGAAAACGACGCCTGGACCCGGCAGCTTCCCCAGGCCATCGATTTCCGACGCCTGGGGTTGGATGGACCTGCCTGGGCGGGGCTCCCCAGGCGAGGCCGCGATCCAAACATGCCCTGAAAGAGGGAGCACGAGCCGGACGCCACAGATTGAATAAAGATAAAATCCGGTGGCCAAAAAATTATGTGTGATGGAGCAAAACGTTTCACATAGGCAAATGATAGCTTTTGTATTCTTTTTTAGCAAGTAGAGCATCTCCAGTGGTTCACAAAAATTACTTTACAAATTAATGAAATTTTCAAGTTACTAAAAAAGTTAGAATATTTGTTAGGTTCCTCTAAATGTTTTCAAAATCTCACTACTAAAAAATAAAAATTGGTCCCACATGATGGGTTGTTGGCAGCACCTCAGTTTCTTTGAGCACACGATGGCCAATTCATCGCCGTGGGCTGCCAGTCGTGTCAACGCCGCCCTAGTTAAGCCTCATAGCGCTAGCTAAATACATAAGTGAACCATGATTTGGAAGTATCTCAATTGACCTCTTGCTATTTTTCGGTTCATTCTTAATATACACTAGGTTCATAAGCGTTGGAACAGGCTTGCAGTCACTAAGCCTAAATCGAATCAACCTTTCACATAGTGGGACTACAGAATTATAACATAACCATTACTTTCTCTTAACAACTTGATATTAAGAATAACATCAGCCACCCCCGAATCCTCCATCTCAAAATTTTTGGAAGTACTTCACCTCTTTAATCACATTAAGACCGCATCCAAAGATTAGTATATGTCATTAACATACAAACACAAGATCACACCTTCACCCCCACCATAACAATGGTACACATTTGTTAGCTTTGTTCACAACAAAGCTAGTAGATGTTAAGGTTCTATCAAACCTCTCATGCCATTGCTTGCATGCTTTCACCAGACCATACAAATACTTCCATAGTTTACATACCATACCTTTCTTGGCCATTTGCTATAGACCATCTGGCTTATTCATATAGATCTCCTCTAGCTCTCCATTTTGGAAAGTTGGCTTATTGTCTATCTGATGAACGAGAAGACCGTGAGGGTGGTAATGTGTTGAAGTACACATGAAGCTCTGGCGTCTGCGCCATTATATACGTGAGCGGAGGATACCTTATATACACGAGCTGAGGAGAAGGCGGAGAGACTGGGGATGCACCTACATGTCGTGAAGTTACTGGGACGATGGAGGAGTAATCGTGCAGCAACGAATAGAAACTCACATGGTGATTACTCCCATAACTGCCTATTTTATAGCTCCATCAAACAGTCCAAGTGGCAAAACCCACTCCATTGCACGTGTGGCTAATCCTTTGTCTCTCAACTTCACAATAGGTGCACACATAGGTCACCTATTTAAGTTGAGTTAACATTTAGTCAAAATTGTATACGAAACTATAAGACTCTAATATACCTATCATTTAATATGAGTATTATGACTTATTTGATTTAATTAAATTAAAAGTAACCCAAGTCTAAATTAAATCCAACATCGATCCCATAGCAATACGCCGTTATACTAGCTTCACCGGTTCTGACCGTCTTCATCACTTAGTAAGAAACCTGTTGGTCAAAACCGTAGCAAACTTACTCTAAGCCTGGCAGCAACAATTCCAAAAGCACCGAACCCTAACATCTCTTTTCCTAACCTTTTCTCTAGTGATTTTGTTTTTTTATTATAAATAATGTATATATGGCAAAATGATTTTGTAGTGCTTGCCTCGTTGGTACTATGACTATGACGCAGGCGGTACTAGCCCTATCGAACTGGCGCTCCGGTTCAAGCACCAAGCGCGGGCATTGAATTTTGCATACGTTTGAACCGGTATAACCGACTAGGTAATGTTTACGCCGCGGCACGTACGAAGCATTTGTCAATGCCCCTGCGTGGCAGCGCGCGTGTCTGCGACTCTGCGTGAGCGTTCTGGTCTTCTGTTCGGCAGGACTGAAAAATACTGTTCTGGCTGATTGTTGTGAGAAAAAAATACTGTTCTGGTAGGACGTGAACAATGATTTTGTGAGTGGCGGAAAGCCAGGCGAACACGCAAGGCGTGGCCATCACCGACACCAACGCATCCGCTATCTGATTTGAGCAGCCAATCGGAGCGAATAAATTTCTCCTGGCGAAGCAGTGGAGGCCGTGGAGCCCGTCAAAGGTCACGTACGCTCCGGACCAGAGCTCGATGGACTTCAGGTCTCGGAAATCTTCTTGCTTTTGCTCCGATTTTCTGATGTCTTCTCAGTAAGGGAACTACAAAATTTTCGTTTCCCTCTCGTTGGCCAACCATGGCGTCAGTGGTTAGTTGGAGCCTTGGAGGAAAATGGTCGGTCACCGCACCTCACCTTCCTTTCAGGGCCTTAACATTTTTTGAAGAAGCCAGCAGGTGTTCGTTCATTATTAGTAATAATAAATGAGTAAAATTTACAAGTGATGAGGTGATTCTCAAACTTGGCAGGATGCCAACTAAAAAAAAAAACTATTTTCAGATCATAAACTTGGTTCTGACTGTCATCTAGGTTTTTAACTCAAAAATTATTATTTTTGATCTCTAAACTTGGCTCCGGGTGCCATCCAAATCTAAACAGATCCTAACCCGCTCTGTGCGCCGGTGGCCATGTGTCATGTGGACTATGGGCGCGTTTAGTTCCCAATTTTTTTTGGGTTTGGCTACTGTAGCACTTTCGTTTGTATTTAGTAATTAATATCTAATTATAGACTAATTAGGTTTGAAAGTTTCGTCTCGCGATTTCTCACCCAACTGTGCAATTAGTTTTTTTTCGTCTACATTTAGTACTCCATGCATGTGTCGCAAGATTCGATGTGACACTTTGGGATGAAAATTTTTGATATCTAAATAGGGCCTATGTGTTGATGTGGATCCACATGTGAAGCCTAAATGTCATCTCCATCTCTCCTCTGACGGTGGACGAGGGACAACTTTAATTGTTGCTGCTGCTAGGGTGGGTGGCGGGACATTGCATGAAGGGGATGGAGAGCATGATGAACAAGGAACAAAAGAAGGGGCACTAAAATGATGGATGGTGGGTGGGCGATGGTGGGTGCGAGGAAGAGAGAAAAAAGATGTATATGACACGTGGGCCCTGAATGATGGTCCATGGCAACATGCTAGGTTAGTGTATGGAACCATGTTAGGATTTGCTCAGATTCATATGACACACTGAAGCAAAATTCAGCGACCCGAAAATAACATTTTCTAAATTAAGGGTATTCTAAACCAAGTTTAGAGACCGATAATATTAGAGTTAGAGATGAAGATGACACATTGAAGAAACACCCGTGAATTTCACTCATTAACAAAGGAGACCTTATCATGGGAAATAAGGGTGCATTTGGTAGAGATCTAGATTCTCGAAGAAACATTTCAGATTTAGATTCTCTCAAAAAAACGTTTCGGGTGATGAATCAAAATCTTGTGAAAACCGTTTGGTTGGTACACTGGATTCTAATTAAAAAATCATAAAATAAAAATATTCTTAAAAAAAGAACTTTTTTTAGGTGAAGAACAACTTAAATACAACCAATTTTAACTTATTTCACCTAAAAAGAATTAACTAAAAAATTATGGTTGCTTACAAAAGGGGGAGGAGTTACAATCACGCGAAACTAGCTAATAGGCGTTTCTCTTTGCTGGGCATAAAAAGAGAAATGTTTCTAGTCATTCTGGAGTGAAACGTTTCTCGTCTAACCAGCTGCCAGTGATTCTACCGATTCTAGTAAGAACCCGAAACATTTTTGTTCACCAAACAGAATCTAAATTAAATATAGACGTGAGAATGAGATCCCTAAGCAACCCGGTGAAAACAAACATCACGTAGGCAGTCAGGGACACAGCTTTCTTCAGCTGGTTGCACGAGCAGGTACTACCAAAAACGCAGGCGTAGAACTGTAGTAGGGCCGTGAACTTCGAGCAGTTTGCCGCCGTTGTTTGTTTATTAGCATTGTGTTTTTCTCTTGGCTGAGATTCTGGAACCTTTCTCCCTTTTCAGGTGACAAATTGGCTCGGGGCCGGCAAGCCAACTAACAGGTGATTTGGCTGCACCTGCACGATAATGCACTGCGAAGACCTCGCTTCGTTTTCCTGCGATACCATACGACTCTCAGCCTACTCGTGATTCACGGATCATGAGTGTTTGTTTGCCGAAGATATCGGTTTTCGAAATTGTATCCATTCACAACATACGGTGAATGTTCCGTGGCTTTTGGTCTGCTTTTTCTCTGTTAGTTTTCTTTTGACCTTGCCACGGCTTGAAAGAGTGGGTGAGGCTTCGTCTTATGCTTTTCGATTGAGACTTTGTTTTGCCACTTGCTCTGTATGCAGGTAACTCCAGCAAACTATGTTTTTAAGCTTTCTATAAAAGCTGCGCCAAGGGAAGCAACAATTTGAGTTCGCGGGCAAGGTTTCGATCTTGGATCCTGACGATCCACACCGACAAATGGTTTTCCTCGGTGAATGTGTGCGCCTCAGAAACGTTTTGAACTGAACATTACAATTTTCTAGTTATATTGGTTTTTTAACGAATTAGCTAGGATTCTAAGAAGAGAAAGTTCATTTAACCTCCCTCAATTATTGTGCAAGTCCGCTTAATATCCCTTTTAGAAGAGCTTTGGTGCGAAACAAATTACAGGATTGGCATAATCTGGTTGTGAATGTTAGATTACAAGTTGGTAGCGATTCAATTTTATGGCCTTTGAACAAAAATGGTAAATTCACAGTGAAGTCTCTATACCAGGTCCTAGACAGTAATGGTATTAAGGTCACGTAAGAAATTTTGGCGAACAAAATTACCTTTGAAAATTAAGGCCTTCTTATGGTTCCTAAAGAAGAGGGTCATCCTTAATGAAGATAATTTAACTAGAAGGAATCAGAATGGTAGTAAATTATGTTGCTTGTGTAGTAATATTGAATCCATCCATCACCTCTTCTTTGAATGTTATCATGCTAGATTTCTGTGGCGTGCTTTACATATTGTGTTTGGTTTAGTGCCTCCTGTCAGCGTGGAATATTTGTTCAATGGTTGGCATAAACAGGGAGGCAATAAGTACAATCCGCTGTTACTGAGCGGTGCTTTTGCTTTTTGTTTGTCGATATGGTTAACAAGGAATGGCAAGGTTTTGAATAATTATCAACCTAAAATGTATTTGCAGGTTTTGTTCAGGGGACACATTGGTTATGCTTTTGGACCCAATTGCAGCGACGAAGAAAAAAATTGCATCATATATGCATGTGGCACACTGGATCTAGAACGATGGGCTTCTTTGCTTCCCATGGATGGCCCTTTATTTCTAGGCTTAGTTTTAATTAAAAATGTTTGAGAACTTTGTGTCCTTTTATTTGGTAAACCTTGTAAGAGGATGAAGCCTGATGTTATTTTCTTTATCTAAAAAAATTTAAAAACTAGTTTTTTAGACTACTCCAACTCTTGAAACCTTTCAACTTACCTCCCTAAGCTGTTTAAAAATAGTTTTGGCTGAAGTGACACCACCCGCCCTACATAGTACATAGCACCATGTCACTCACGAGGGAGATCAATTAAACTTTAAAAGATATTATAGAAATGTTTTTAAATAAAATTATCAATTTTTTTCTAGAATAAATATGCATTAAAAATACTAAAAACCTGATTCCTTATTAAATCATATTTTAATATATTTAAAAGTATATTTGGTCTAAAAATATTTGAATATTTTTTTAATAATATTTTTTTATAAAGTCTCATTGACTTTCTGAACTATTGTGAAAATCTAATTTACCTCACTCGTTGATGAGGCCTCACGTAGGACAACTGAGTTAGTGTTACGTTAGCCAAAACCGCTTCCAAAATTGCTCATAAAAGTAAATAAAATGATTTCAAGAATTGAAGGAGTTTAAAACTTTAGTTTCCAATTGAGGGAGATAATCGGAATTACATAATAATTAAGGGAATCCGATGTACTCTCTCCGTTTCAAATTATAAGTCGTTTTAACTTTTTTGATACATCTATCAAAAGAGTCAAAGCGAAGGGAGTATTTTTTTCTTATTGAAAACTAGCTTGTCCCTTAATTTTCTAGTTGGGCGGAGACGCGGAGTTAGTAGGCCAGCCTTGTACAGGTTGGTTCGTGTTATCGTGTATTTTTTAGCAACCGGGTCGTGTTATCGTGTGACTTCATCGGATCAGACTTTCACAATAGTTTATAAGTCTGACTAGCTGTACTTTTTTCAACCAACAAATAATATTTTTTTCTCACAATAAATCAGCAAACAGTACTTTCAACTATGGTTTATCAGCCGAGCGAAAAGAGCACCGGTTGTAAACTGGACCAGGTCGAGGTAATAAAAAATCAGGCCTTGTAGAGCGGTAGAGCCTTTTGCAGACCCCTGCAGTCTGGTTCAAATCAGGGCACACAGCCTTCCAAGGTTCAGCACGGAATGCCCGGGGGGGGGGGGGGGGGGGGGGACTCTTTGACTTTATTTCTTCTTCCACATGAGGTTTTTTAATACAAACTCGGAGGTTTTATTTTTTCTTGAATGTGCTTGCATGTAGCTTATAACCAACCCTATGTCGTCTCTTATATTATCTCAAAATCCGAACCCAAGTTTTTCGTTATAAAAGTATTTTAAAGAAAGTTGGCAAAACCAAAATCCTAGAAAGGTTTTTGGTTCTGAACCAACACATATTTTGAGCTAATAATATTTCCAACCAACTTGCTTTGGTTCGTAACGAATGAACATGAAAACTAACCATTTCGAAAGCTTGCAAATGATTACCTTTTGGATTTTTTGGAAATGTTTTGATCCTAAATTGGAAATGTGTTAGAAGTTCAAACCTATGTTTTACACAAAATAAAATATTACAATATTTAAGGGTTGAATTTGTGCTTGCTCCAAATTCAAACTTTTTGTGAAAACATTCTACAAACTTCCCTTACAAAATGCTTTAAAAAGACAAAACCCTTTTTGGAAGATTTATTTCAAAACCTAGAGTTACCTGTGCTCAAGTCTATTTTAAAATGTCGTAGTTTAAAAATGCAACCTCTCTTCTCAAAACCCAGATCAAGATCTTGCAAAATATATTTTTCTAATTTTTGTCTTAAGTAAATTAAAAACTCTTTTAGTAAGATATTGGATTTTAAACCTCAAGCGATTTAAAAAATAACCTTGTCATGCTTTGACATAGGTCAAGTCATGGAACATCTTTTGGTTTAGAAAAACTAATTTATTTTCCAAAAATAAAACTAGTTTGAATTCAAGCTTTCACTAGAATTCAAAGTGTATATGTATATTTTTCTTAAATAATAATATGATGCATTTTCATGTAAACTAATATGCATGATGAAGTGATAGGGGTGACTTGGATCTTTTATGCTTTTATAAATGATTGAGTGGATAAATTAATTTGAGCTGTTACTCAAATTCTTTTGAAATCCAATAGAGGTATTAACCCAATTAATTTACAAAATATGTTTATTTATATATTAATAAGGAACCAACCCTTCCTAGGCCACGTTTTCACCTTGGGCCAGGTTGAAGCCTCTAGCGGGCCTGCCCATCCTTCTCATCCCTTCCCTCACATGAAGTCCGCTCCGCCATCTACCATGGGCCTTGGATGTCATGGAATGGACAGCAGGGGGTACAAGCCGAGAATAATTTGAAGCCTCAAGCTTAGAAAAAACATTGAGCGGAGATGGTCACATGAACCAATTATGGGTACCCACCGTGGATTTAAGACATGTGTCTATGTATACGCATTCAATGCATGAGAGTGATGTAATTTTTCTTTTCAATTATTCCTCCTAAATTAAGCAACAATTTCGTGCATTGGATACCTATGCAATGACACGTGGCACGAATTCATAGTGGGTGCCTATAGTTGCTTCATGGAGACCGTCCCTACTCATTTTTTACCCAAGCTTAATCATACCACTTGACATGGCACTATATATTACATGGTCAAAGTAAGGAATAATCACCTCCAACGATTAAATAGGTGCCTTAATTAATTTATTTTTTGAACTTTTATGCCATAATTTATTACACTACTGGAATCTACTTGTTTCCCTAGGGTTATAGAAGCACTCTAGGGAAAAAATTTAGTCCATAGGGTTTTATCTGATACCCTAGGAAAAGTGACAGATTCCTAGGGTTTCATTTTTTCTCGGTGAGCCATGTTCGTGGTGTGACACATTGGTGCCACGGTGTACTATTTCCCTAGGAATTAGGGTCGTTCCCTAGGGAACTGAATATTTTTCAGCTCGTGCCACTTGCTCCTGCCATCAGCTGTCTCTGGAAATACAGCCATGACTCTGCTTATTGGAGTTGATGAATTGTAGTTTAGTTTTTACTAAATAGATTTCTGATTCCAGTTCAGATACTGAGTATGAAAATTTGTGTTCTTTTTTTGTATGTCGTTGAGCTTGTACACGATACACAAAGTTGCATTTTCAGTGAGGCTTGTAATGTTAAGGCTTCGGGAACAAAACTGAGTGAAATGCACAACTGCTCTGAAAATACAGCCATGACTGTTCATTAGAGTTGCTTAATTGTAGTTTAAGCTGTAGTAAATAGAACCATGATTTCAGTTCAGATTGAAATTTTACCTCAGCTAAAATTTTCGGTGTGATTTGCCAGCAGGTGAAAAGGGAAAGGGAGATCCTAGTGTTGTGCAAGGAAGGTTGGATAGCTGTCCCCGGGTATCTGTGCAAAAGGAAGGTTTTGACGCTCTATGTGGTGCTTCTGAGCAAAGCAGTACATGTTAGAATTAAATTTGCCTTTTATTAGTTCCATCCTATTGCTATATATATATATATATATATATATATATATATATATATATATATATATATATATATATATATATATATATCAGTATAATTATTTTGTGCACTGTGAGTCTGTGACTGTGATATGCTTCTGTTCTAAATGTGCAATATGTATGAGCTTCCATGTTTTGTTACTAGTAGTTACCATATGTTTGTGCTCTACATTATAAACTCACCTTTTAGTTTCAAAATGTTTGCTGAGCTCATTCTCACAACACATATGCTCTCATGATATGAACTATGACATGGTACTGTCTAATTTTCAGTTTATTGCCACAACATAAACCATGTCAGTCGAAGAGTGTAGTTGGATGTACCAAGGTTGGAAGGACAATGGTTGCCATTCCTAGGAATGAGTGCGAAATACTAATGCTTTTCTAGACCGTGCTTTCAGCGGTGTTCCTAATTCTAAAAAAATGGAGTAGTGTGTCCATTTTCAGATTGTGGCAATAGAGTTAGACGGAGGAGAGCTGTCATGGGTATGCGTTTGATTTTTTTGTTTATATTCCAAGGCATTGGTCTGATGTAAAGGGAAGGACTCCTACAAGTGTTTTGACCGTTCTGCTGAAGAGAAATCATGCTGGTTTGATTGAATATGGAGGCAAGGTTGTGGTGGCATCGACATGGAAACATTACCAGGCAGCAACGGACACAGCTGGGAAATCCACAGTTGATGTGGTATCTGAAGGTTTTTGGGTAATTCTTTGTTTCCATATAGATCATTTTTCTGTAGTTCAGTACAGATTTCCCTATATAGCAACATGTATATTTAATAATTACCAGCTCCGTAGTTCAGCTGATTGGTCCATCATTTGTTGGTTCTGTAGTTCAGTACATGTCCATATAGATCATTTTCCATATGCTTTACTGGTGTGTACTTATATATTTAATAATTTCTGCAGAAAAGATTTAGATTCAATCTAGCTAAAGAAAATGAGTCCAAAAAACATGTTGGTTCTTCATGCTCGCAACTCCTATATAGCATCATGTATTATGCAAAAATTACTGCTACAATGGATCATTTTCGGATAGTAGAAAAAGAAAACTTTGTGACAAGATTGCTGGAAAGTTCTATTTGACACGGGAGGAGTACATTGCCCAATGCCCTGAATGGTTGCTGGAAAGATGCTGGGAGGCTTTAGCCACAGAATGAAGTAGCCCTGAATTCAAGCAAATATCCGAGACAAATCGTGCAAATCGCTATAGCCAGAAATTTAAACCTCACAAAGGAGGATCAAACTCTATTGCAACAATACGCCAAAAGTTGGTTAGTGTTCACTTACTGTATTATGTTAGATTCAGTTTTGTGGTGGTACACAAATAATTTGAGATTGTTTTTACTGTAGTCTAAGAAATTAGGAAGAGAGGTGTCTCATATTGAGGCATGGGTCCATTCCCATAGGGGTTCCAATCCTGAAGATATTATTTCATTGAACACCGAAGAAGCCTCTTCATTCTTGGTAATTGATAGTTATTACATGCAATTGTTCTTTGTTGCTACTTATTTTGCAAATATTGACTAATCAATTTGTACAAAAATATATATTAAAAAATTTAAGTAGGGGCCTCCCTATCACTACTACACTCAGACCTTTCACAGCCACATCGTAACCCCCATTGCAGCCGCATTTCGGCCTCGGCGGTAAGCTATCGACAGTGATGGCTATAGCTTTCACCGTCGGCATCTGGGACCGACTGCGGTGTACACTAACATTGCTGTATTGGCTTATGATCTGTTCATGATTAGGTCCTTACTTCCGTCGCATTGGAGCACGACCGGGTTGTGGATGTACACTAACACCGCCGCATTGGCCAATGATCCACCTATGTCAAGGCTATCAAAATCGTCGTGTGGGCACATCAACCGCTTGTGTAGTGGTTACCAGCACCGTCGCCTTGTACTTCGACCCAACTGTCAGTGGTGTGGGTTCACTGTCGCTTCGACGGCCGAGACGCCTATGTAGAGGTTAACACCACCATCGCTTCAACGTATGATCCGCCAATACAAAGGTCATGGTCACCGTCGCCTTGCACCATGATCCGCCTTTGATGATCGTTTAATCGGTGTCAGGTTACTAAAGGATTCGACAGCGATATACTTTTGATTCCTGCCACATCATATGTATAGCGACGGTGTTGGACGTTTGCACCACCACCGACGGTGGTGATAAGAAAACAATGAACAGGATAGTGACATAATTTTAGCCAGTTTTACAATATTTACTAATTCAGTTGGGCCCTTAATAGCTTCATGAACACAAAGCATACAGATATATAATCATTGCATCTAGAAATCATGTTCACAAACAAGAGTACTTTTTATAATAACAATAGACGCTACCATAAAATCTTTCTCAACTAATGTCCTAACACAAGCGGTACATAGGGCATACTAAAGGTACTGATCTATACAGACTTACATAACGAAACGACGTAGCTATGCTCCTTCTATGTGGCACTCCTGCTTGCAAGGCAAAATGAATATAATTAGTGCAACATTTAGATTGGTAGCCAATGCACCATGGAACCCCTCTTCTTCATCTCTGATCCACAACCTGAACAAAGCAGCAAAATTAATAATATTAAACATACCATTCCTTTAGCTAACAAGCCAAAATTGGCCTATACATACATATAATGAACACAACTTCCTACCAGAACAAAGACTGTCGTGACGATGAAATACTAGAAATGCACCTTTACTGCTCTGCTAATGACTCCATGAACAAGGGAACAGAAGGAAGGTAGTAAGGCCTGTTCATATGGAAACACCCTCTTAATCTACAAAAGTGGATGACATGGGCATGGATGACATGAACTTTTCTATGGTCCATGTCATATGCAATCAATGTTCTATCTTTCCCAATAAGGAAAATAAAATTTTATTCTGGGTGAACTGTAATCACTCTGTACTCCTCATCACAAAGCTCAGAACCAACTTTAATATTCATGTGTCCAAACAGTTCCTCAGTGTCCACAACATACTTTAAACTCCAGTTATTAGTACCATAGTCTTCAAGTATCCACACTAAAAGTCATGACCTATTGCGAATATCAGCATAGCACACACATAGGTGACCCTGAGCTTGATGGATGGACATTTCAGCACCACCTAGTTTATGAATTGTCCTCCATGTCTTTCCCTCCGTACCCATAGCAACTATTGCAGAGTACTCAAGCATGTGCATAAAACCATTAAAAACACTTCTTGATTTTGAACGTAAAATAATACTACTGTCGCTCCATTCAAATTCCATGAAGATCCATGCTGCAATTTTAGATGAGTAGATCTCCACACCTACACACGCACCCTCCACCTCAACAAATTCAATCACATGAAAGTGCGAGGACGTTGGGTCAAAACCTAAGCGAGCCTAACCAACAGAATAGATGCTACGCAGTAGTACATGCTATTTGTAGGTCGTCGGATTGTGAACAACATAGTGTTGTAATCCATCAGGCCCAGCACACCAGCAAAGGATGAAGCCGCTGTAACAATATGAGACTAGGACTTTTTGAAGGGGGAAGGGCAAGAAGGACAAGGAGGGCCGTTTACCGATGATGCTGGTGAAGTGATGATTGCCCTTCCACTAGCTGCCATAGAAGAAGCCTATGACAGTCTATGAAAACTTCTTACGTTGATAGGAGTCAGAGATGACACGCTTCTAGGAGTGACAGACACACTTGCAGCAGCTCAAGGACCGAGCGGGGAGGTAGCGGAAGATGTCGGCAAGCACATCGTCTGAGAGGCTATCCACTATTTTCCTCATGTTGGGGGCCTCCTTCATCTGGAAGGACACCACCAGCCAAAGAGATGAGGCCACCCTACCGTTGAATTGCATCAATAAACATTAATAAGGAGATGAGTTTCAAGGAGAAGGGACGACGATGCAAGTAAGGCCTTATTACACTTGCCTTTGGATCTAGCGGTGGTGAGCACGAGTGACAACGCCGATGTGTAGGGTTGAGATGGTGGACTAGAAGGGGGTGAATAGTCCTTTCTAAAATTAATCATACCGGCTAACCGAAACAAATACAAAATTAAAACTATCGGTCTAGCCAAGACTACACCCCTCTATCTAAGTTCACAAACACCTTATAAAGATCCTAATTAGGCAACAAATATGCCGGGCTAGCTAGAGCTCAACTAATCAATTCTAGAGCAAGGTCACACAAACCTATGCACTAGTACTTTGGCAACCGGGGAGCTCCTACACATGCTAGTGATGTAAAAACACAAAGCTCCTAAGCTCACTAGCAATGCTCAATAACAAGGTGTCGGTGTTTTTGGACCATCGACGAGTAAATTTGTATTTGCGTGTCTAGCTCGGATGGTGTTCTCGGAGGACACAAGGGTTTATACTGGTTCGGGAAAAACGTCCCTATGTCCAGTTCGCTGCTGCTCGTGTTACCAACACTTGGTTTGTAGTAGGGGTTACAAACAGGCGAGAGAGGGAGAGGGTCCCAAGTCTCTGGTGGAAGGAGTGAACGAGTGATGAGAGCTCGATTGCCACTCAGCCATGTGCTCGTGTCGTGCTCTTGTGTTTCGATCTCCCCTGCGTAGGGCGCCCTGCTTCCCCTTTTATAGGCAAAGAGAAAGCGCGGGTTATAGAGGAGGAAAAGGAGAAGAACGAGAGAGAGAGAGAAGAAGGCTTCCATGGTTGCTGGGTCCTTCTTCTCCTTCATGCGGGTCCCGTTGATCCTATAGATATCAACAGGGACGGCTCCATGTTGCGGCCCTATTTGTCACTGGCACCATACGCAGGTGTCATCTGCCAGTCATGGCATTCCACTCCATCCCGGTGGATGTCGTGGTGAACTGACATGCCTATCAGCGTCCTACGAGGATTAGGCAGAACAACATCGACACGTCCAACACTGTTATTGATGTGAATCCCTAGGTATGGCCTATCATGGCCACGGGTTACATCGAGGCGTGCAACCTCTTCGTTGGTGTCAGAGTTTTGACCCATGACCATATGCTTGGACATGGAGTGGTATGCGGCGGTATGGGTCCCTGTTGGATGAGACAGAACCCGCGTCCTTCAAGTTGAGCGAGATAGAGCCCGCACCCAAGGGGTCTTGCGAGACAGAGCCTGTGTCCTTGAGGTTGGGCGAGATAGAAACCACGTCCTTGAGGTCAGGCAAGATAGAAACCACGTCCTTAGGGTCAGGCGAGACAGAGCCCACACCTAAGGGGTCGGGCGAGATGGAGCCCATGGCCTTAAGGTCTGGCGAGACAGAGCTCGTGGCCTTGGGGTCGGGCGAGACCTTTTAATACGTCTTGAGCTATCTAGGGAAGTCAGCGTAGGCGCTAACTTCCTTGCATTGGGTATCCCTAATATCGATACCCAACACAAGGCTACAAAAGCCAAATTAGAGAGCGCAAATCACTTAGCTACACAAACTAAGCAATGTGACTAACAAGGTTACTCAAAACGAATTAGTCATGCAAGGGAGCAACTTCTATACTACACAAGCAAGAAGGTAACTAGCAAGCTACACAAGTTAACTAATTACAAGAGCAACTATACAAGCACAATGTATATGAAAGTAAATACAAGCTTGTGAATGGGGAATATAAACCAACGAGAAGATGATGACATAGTGATTTTTATCCTGAGGTTCACGTGCTTGCCAACATGCTAGTCCCTGTTGTGTTAATCGTTCACTTGGTGGTTCGGCGGCTAATTGGCACCACACCAAACCCACACATTGGGTGTCGCAAGAACCCCATGGACCAAGTGAGGGTAGCTCAATGACATGCTCAACTAGAGTTGCTCTTTGTGGCTCCTGTGGGGCGAGCACAATACCCCTCACATTCACTTCTTCGGAGCACCGCACAAGCTTCCTTGCGTGCTTCGACGGAGATCATGCCACCAAGCCATCTAGGAGGCGGCAACCTCTAAGAGTATCAAGCACCACCGGCTTGCAACTCGAACACCTAGTGCCACTTGGTGCAATCTCACAATGCAACGCACTAGAATCACTCACACACAATCGGATCGCACTCTTGCAAGCACAAGTGAGTTAGAGGCTTCTCAAATCAAACACACACAAGGGCAACACATCCCCAAGGCGCTCAACCTCAGCCAAGCCCAAGCTCCACCTCCTTTTATAGCCCCTAAGCCAAATAGATCTATTGGAGCAAGGTATCCCTTTTCTGCGAGAGCACCGGATAGGGCGGTGCCTCTCCAACGGTCAAGTCCTAATGGCTAATTTGAACTAGCCATTGAGCCCCTAGCACCGGACATAGGGTGGCGGTGACCGCCCAGGCCAACCCCCAAAAACTGCACTCTCTGGAAAAAAGTGGCAGTGCCACCACTAGACAGTCCGGTGACCATGGCGGTGCCCTCTTCAGCTCAAAACAAAAAATCCACTAGATCAACATTGTAGAGCATTTCATTAGTTTTCCAAAAAGTCCTAGATCATCGAAATCGGAGTTTGGAGCTAAGGGTTATGCCCAAATACGAAAGGGTGGTTGTGCTGATTTGGGCACACTGCTAGGGGTGGCGGTACACCTTGCCTAGGGTGACGGTGCACTGCCCAGGGGTGGTGGTGCCACCGCCCTAGGGGGGCGGTGCACACCAAAATTGGCGGTGCCACCCCCAGGCTAGGCTATGCGCTGGCTGCAAGTTTAGTTGCATTTTCTGACCCTCGGACAACCTAAACTTGCTCTTTTCTTCTCCTTTTCCTCTCCAACTTGATCCAAATCACCTCCAACAACTTTTCCTTTGCAAATGTGCCAACACCACCAAGTGTACAATATTATGTGCAAGTGTGTTAGCATTTTCACAATCATTTTCCAAAGGATTAGTCACTCAAATCACCATGCCACTCGATCCTAGCAACGATGCAAAGTTAGATCACTCGAGTGGCACTTGATGATCGATATGCAAACAAGTTTGCCCCTCTTGATAGTATGGCCATCTATCATAAACCCAATCTATGGGGGGTACAACCCTAGATACCCATGGCAGACCACATGGGCTGCACCCCTAGGGGCGGCCCAGCCCACAAGATGAAGCCTTGCGGGGCACGATGTTGCTCGGCGTGTCCTGGAAGACACCAGGAACATATCCTAAAGATACTACAAGATCTGTTAGGATACGTATGATCCCATGATTCTTGTAATCTGTTATTACTTTTTGGTTACCTCCTATATCTAGCCGACTTGTAACCTTGCCCCCTAGACTATATAAGGCGGGCAGGGACCCCCTCCAAACACATGTAATGTCATACAATAGTTAAGACAATCCAATAGACCACATGAGTAGGGTATTATGTCATACTGACGGCCTGAACCTATCTAACTCGTGTGTCTCTGTTGCCTTCTTGTTCTTAATTACACGCATCTCTGCCGATCAATCTACCTTTGTGGAATACCCCTCGAAGGACTGTTGATGATATTCTGTCGACAGTTGGCGCGCTAGGTAGGGGTGTGCGTGCTATTTCCATATCGAATAAGATGGTACATTTTGTAGGCTCTTCGTCCCTCCCACAGCCTAACTAGATCTTCACGGTCGGATCGATATCATGGATCATCAACGCTAATGGAGTTGGAGAGCTCATCGAGCCGGTGTAGATCAATACTACACCGATCACCCCAACACCTATGACTACAGATCCAATCTCAGAACCGCCTCTGAGGTCATCTTCGCCGACAATTCACCACCTGCTCCCCCGCTACCAGAGGGGGCAAATCAACAACGATGATCTGATCGCATCGATCGATCAGGTTGGCTAGAAGCTTGCTGATTGCCTCTCCATCATAGAATTGGCTCTGACCAGTCTAGGTCAGTGCCGACCACCCTTTGATCTAGATCTATCGGAGGCTACTCAGGAAACTCCAAGGGTTATGGCCCTACCTTTCGGGCTCACCAGCATCACCGCCACCTACCAAGATGCCCTAAGGGGCAAATTCACAACCAGGATGGAGATGTCCATCCTCTCAATGACCAGATCGCCGACTAGCTCCTACCGGCTGTCAACATGCTACACGTCGGCCGACGCCCCGGAGCATCCCTCCAAACCATCCTGGAGGAGAATCTGGACTCCGAGCCCTAGGGCTCTATGGAGACTATCACCGAAACCACCACCAACCAACCTCCCTTCCCTCCCTTCCGTGGAGGTGCAACCTTCAATGTCAGCGTCGATAGCACCCTACGGGAAGGGGAAACCAAGGAGGACCGCGCCACCCATGTCAATAGGAACGTCAACCATGCTCAGCGCCGAGCAAACGAGGCTGCCCTTGTGCTAGCCGAGGCTCATCTTGACTTACAAGGAAGGCCACACCAACTCCAATGCAACCTCGATGACAAATTTGTCCATGTTGACGGCCACGACATCTACAAGACCCCAAGCGCCAACATGGCCATAGCCGCCAACGAGCTCGCCTAGCTCCCACAGACACCGGAGGTTGCCAGGGTCACCACCATGCTCAAAGTGGTGCACTACTAGGTCAATGACATCCACTAGGATTAGAGACCTTCATACTCCATGAGCTCGATTCACTGATTAGCTGCATCGAGATCCAATCGCCGCCCTAGCCAAAGTCGTTTCGCCGACCAGCACCGCGATGATGGACAACCGCATCGAACATCATCGCCAACACGACCAGGAGGTCAACCAGGATGTCCGAGCGCACCTCAACAATCTCTGAGATGCGCAATGATGTATCAATGAGTGCCATTTCGACTACCATGAAGAAGAAGTACACCACTATTAAGAGTACAAGCAAGAGTTTAGTAACCCGAACTCAGCTCTCGAGCCACTCAACGCTGGCAACGCTGTAGATCATGGTGCTGACAATCCCGAAGGTCCCCCAGCATTCACAAGGGCACTCTGAACACTCCTGTGGCCTGGTTTCAAAATCACTAGGGTCGAGCCCTATGAAGGACGGATGAACCCCATACAGTGGCTACAAGCTTATGCCACTACTATGTGCACCACCGAGGGAGATACCAGCATCATGGTGAACTATCTTCCCATCATGCTCATGCCAACCACAATGAACTGGTTCACAAGCCTCGCCCTAGGCTCCATTGGATCCTGGGAAGAGCTGAAGAAGGTCTTCACCGACAACTACATGGCTACATGTACTCGGCCAGGCACCAAGCATGATCTAAACCGCATCTACCAGAAGTCGTCCGAGCTCCTCCATAGCTACATTAGACGCTTTTCTGAGATGAGGAATTCTATTCCCAACATCACAGAAGCTGAGATTATCATCGACCTTAGAACTACATCAACTGGTCATCACTTTTGGGACTTCTACGAAGATCGATGCATCTCCGTCAAATACGTCTCCATTGCCCATCCTAGAGCCAACGGCTAGGTTGAACGAGCAAACGGCATGATCCTTGATGCCCTCAAAAGGAGGTTATATCAGAAAGAAGAAAAGCATCCGGGCAAATGGCTCAAAGAGTTACTAGCTATGGTCTGGGGACTGCGTACTCAAGCTAGTCGCAGCACCAGTGTGTCTCCATATTTCTTGGTCTATGGCTCAGAAGCCATATTACCAGCAGACATTGCCTTCTGAGCACCTAGGGTGGAACATTATGATGAAGACCAAGCCATAGCTGTTCGGATAGAGGACATCGACAGGGTCGAGGAATAATGCCTGATCACTTGTATCTGCACAGCCAAATACCTAGAAGGCTTGCGAAGATACTACATGTAACACCCCAAGTGTTTGTCACCCATTAAGAAATGGGTTTGAGCTCAAACATGACATGTTAAGTGGTGATGAAGGTGTCAAGATCAAATCTACAAGAGTGAGCTCCAACTTAAACTTTGGCAACACACCTTTGCTTGCATATTGGCCCTTTTTAGATATACACCTAAGTAATGTTGAAGGTGCTTCTTTCATGTGCCCCACATCAATTTCCACCCACATGGATGATTGGAAAAGCTTCGTGAAGTTTGGAATCAAAAAGTCACATGAAATGATAAGGGAGAAATGAGGGGGTTAAGTGAAGAAGCAGTGACTCAGTTAAAATAGTGCCATAAAGGATCTTTTCGTTCGATTTTAATTGGTGAAAATGGCAGGGACCTCGATGCAAGATTTACATTTCCTTTTCTCTGATTTTTGCAAATTTGAATGATCAACTTTGAAAATTCGTAGTAATTGGTAGAAAAATTGTAAAATAGTAAATGAGGACTTTTTGGAATCCTTATGAACTTATCTATGCAGTAGATCTATAATATGGCATGTTTTAGTTTAAATATTGTTCTGTAAAAGTAGATTTATGTAGTTAGGTTTTAATACTAGTTGTGTCTTGTCTTTTTCATAACTGCAGCTGTTATGCACAAATAAATGTGAAAGTTTTATGGAGTGATACTAAGGTGATGGTTGATGTCTGATAAAAATTTCAGGGGTTTAGGTTTGATGGTTTAAGAGTTATAAAAATAACAAATGCCCTGTGTTGCCTTGCCCCTATTCTGAATAGGTCTGCATGATTGAATTAATTGGTGCAGTTAAGTTATGAATCATGACTTGATGAAAATACATGAGTTGTAGTACTTTTCTTAAGCTTTCCAAAAACTTAAATACCATGATTTTTGGTTAAGTGGATCTTTAGTTATAGTTGCTTAAATCTCTGTGGCTGTTTCTGTCCAAACCCAGACAGGATTGCCTTGTTGGTACTGTGGGGCCTTTTTAATAGTATAGTTAGCTTTAGGTGTTTATAACAAAGTTGTTTAGAATTTGCTAAGCTTTCTAAAAAGTCTAGAACCACATTTAGTTTACATGTAGAATTCTATTTATAGCTGTTTAAAGTGGTATGTCAGTTTCTGTCTACGTTTTGGACAGAGATACAATTATTGGATTAATTGACCTTTCTAACTGTAGAATCATCTTAATATGAGAATAATAAAGTTGTAGGTAACTTCCTAAGATTTTTAAAAAGTTATGATTCATATTTGTTGGAGGTCTAGAACTCCAGTTATGCTTCTATGAAGTTCGTATCAGATTTCTATACCACTGCTGTTTGGGCTGCATGTGCAGTTTTGCTTGTGCAATTATTTTCATGGTGTAAATGATGTTTGGTGTGGTTTTAATGAATACCAAAGTTTTAGATAATTTCATAATATAGATTGTGATAAATTTTTGTGACCATAGGCCTGATAATTTAGGAGCTATAAATTTTACAAGTTCATTGTCAGATTTTGTATGCTCTCAGTATAGATCTGAATGATTGTGTTGTTTGACCCTACTAAGATTTGAATCATGTCTTGGACATAATAGAATAAGTGTAGTGCTTTTCATGAGATTTCCAAATTGTTAAAGATCACTCCTTTTGGTGGTCTAAATCTCCAGTTATAAGCTTGTGAAGTTGCATGGCAGAATCTGTCCAAGTCTAGACATAGGTACACAATTGTGCTTAATTGATCTTGTTAATTATGGAATCACCTTGTGATGTTAATAAACATGTTTTATATAATTTAATAAGCTTTCTAGAAAGTCTAGGATCACCTTCCTTGGATGTCTGGATCTCTAGTTATGGATAAAACAAGTGACTACTGTGCTGCTATCCAGATTTCTATACATGTGCTAAGTGATTGCGTTAGCTTGCTCTTGTTTTGGCTAAACATGTGGGTTAGTTCTTGATCAATGCATGAGTGCAATATCTGAACTTAAGTTCACTTGTGTGCCATACCTAATATGCTTGCTATCCCTTTATAATAGGTTGGGTGGTGTTTAGTTAAATAACTCTAGGTATCTATGTCTTGCATGATCTTATGTTTGCCTTGAATGCTAATATGTGATGCATCTCATATTACCATTCTTCATATTCATGCACTTGCATATTGCATCTTATCTAGGTACGCTAGATGCACCACGTGAAGGACATGATGTTGGAGCCAAACCCGAAGACGGTGTATGGTGGACCTATCCCGAAGATGGAAGGACTGGACAAGTGCTAGGATGTGAGATACTCGCCAAGCGAGTGTCATCTAACAAACACTGACCTAGTGTTGGATTCTAGGCAAGCCCCAGAGCATTCTAAGTCTCCCAGTGTTTTACAAAATATTACTTGAGTCCTTTATGATTGATGCATTAGGTTATAAGAGTTGATTGAAACCACTTGATGCATATAATTTTCTTGTCCAGAAATACACCTTTAACCCTATGTAGGTCCAGGATCGAATATATGCTTAGCCCTGCTTAGACCGGTAGAAGTCGGGTGATTTTCTGTCACCTGCGAGATATAGGTGGATACCAAAGCACGGATGGCTATATTTGCTATCATGGAAAAGAACCATGGGGTAAATGTAAATGGAGGCCGGGCGGAGTCTATGGTAGGTTGACTCATGTGATTCCGTCTGTGCTGATTAAGGACTATACCATTGTTGGACCTTTTGACAAGATTGAACGCATGCCTATCACTTAGCTGGCCGGATAACTCGTTCCGACCGCGAAGCTGAGTAGCTCAACTCAAGCCGGGCCCCGCTCTATCAAAGTGCGCACTCTGGATGGTAGTAAGGATGTCTGGGGAGCCAGACATGAGCCCAAGGGTAGGCTGGGCATGAATGTCATGACAGTTGGATGTCCCTAATTATGCGGCACTAGGCGAACCCACGAAATATGTACTTGAGTTGTACCAAAGGTGACCTAAGGCTGCCTTCGTGCGGTATGTCTAGGTTTATGTTAGGAATAAATTCCCAGCTGGTTGAAATCGATTCGAATCACCGTCTCTTCCGGATAGTGAGAAACTTGGCTAGCTCCAACATCGTAGTAATGGTAATTATGGAATATGATGGTTCGAATAAACATGGAATTACTATACCAGCTATGGTTACTGTTGTATTCTCTAAAATGATATACCATATGTTTGGCACATGATAGTTGCTAATCTAGACAAGGATAGTTATAATTAACTTGATGAAAGAATTATAATTGTATAATTGAGTTAATCTCTTTTAATGAAAAATGTTATCAAGCTACCTCCACTTATAAAGCCTTGCATACTCCTTGGAGTCAATTTATTTCTGGTTTATGATGGGTAAGTTTAGCTGAGTACATTCGCGTACTCAGGGTTTATCCCTCCATGTTGCAGGTGAAGTTCTTGGCCTGCTGAAGATGGTGGCTAGCCGTCGGTGGGCTCGATGACTCTATATTATGTCTCATCTATATGCTTTTATGTGAGGATGTCACTTATGCTAGCAATGTATTTAGAACTTATATTAATGTAATCCTTTGAAAGTAATGTTGTTTTCACTAATCGGTTTTGAAACCCAAACTTGTACTATTATTTGTGAAACCATTTGTAATATTATTTCTGCTGCAACTCTGCATATGTGATGTGTATTTGCTTAATCACGTGATCTTGGTTGTGATCTTGATTTACCGAGGTCCTTTGGGACACTCGGCGGACTACCAGGTTTATATAAGTGAAAGTATGCGCGTGTCAACGTATTAACGGGGATAGCCGTACTTGATCTTGTATAAATTGGGCGGTTCTGTCACAGCTGGCATCAGAGCAAGGTTAAGCATAATACTGTCATGAACATCATTTTAAAAACTAAGTTTTTGTTTTAAAAAGCCTATTTTGACTAAAACTTTAGCTACAGGCAAATTTGTCAAAACTAATTTGCAACACTATGCTAGTGACATCCTCCTTTATGCCCAATTAAGGACTACTAGGTGGCAATAAGTAAACTAACACTAACTATGGGGGTTTACTTCCTGCAATTTTTTACTTTCGTCATCCATACGACGTGCTATTGTATGGATGCCATTCACTTGAATGGTAATGTATGGATCAAGTGCCTCGACACCTAGGTAAGTGTGAGATGTAAGAGCATAACTGTCCAACTATCGGTCTAGGGGAGAGTTAGCTATGGTTACTGGAATATTTACATGTTACACATATGTATATATGAAGGTACTTAATTATGGGTATATCTGTAGGGTAGCTATGGATACCAAACTATATATATCTAGAGATGTATATATGGAGAGTATCTTAGTTTACTGCTTTCATTATGTGCTTATTTATCTCTTGTGGGGATGGGCTACAATGAATTTGCCTGCAGGTACGCTAACCACGAATGCATAGATCGAATGTAGCTGACGACTAGCTATATATCGAGAGAGTACGTGATATGCCACCAACATAGAACGTGATTGCCGCATTAGGCTGGCAATTTTGTGAGGACGAATAGGACGAGCATGCATCATGATTGTGCTTGTGCATAAATATGCTTCCCTCACCTTGTTCTAATACTAAGTAACTTGTGATCATCATGTGAGGTTACTATCTTCCCTACGTGAAGCTAGACAAAATGCCTTGTTCCATGTCGCTTGAGTAGCTATGCTTGAAGATAGGGTGTGATTAGCTTTGCCTTGTATGTTTGCTTCCAAAGAAAATCGATGACAAGTTAATAGTTAGCAAAAAGTTCACCTCTTTGAAAACTAAATTGCTAAATGTAGGTAAAACTTGTTTTGTAGAGATATCCACCTACTCTGTAAAAAGGAAATAAAGGATAATAGTACCTTACCACCTTGTTTTGCATGATATGTGTAGTGGTATTGCTGTAGGTGACTGCTTGTTATGTACGAGCCTTGTGCTTAGTAATAGTCGCTTAAGCTAATTGGATTGAGTGTTTCGAAGGGCTTTCTTAAGACCATGATGTAGGTGTGGATGCTCATTATATAGGTGGTGCCATAGCTGTCACCCCTTTTATCCTCGGTAAGCATACGAGTGTTGAAGAGCGCTATCCTAGATCAACGTCCAAGTTTTGATAATCTCATGGTTGTCGTCTCTAATTAAGTTCTCTCTTAGGAGCCTAGGCCTGTATATGTCGTTGCTAGTCCTTGAACATTGCGCTATGATGACCTATATCCATGCTTTAGGTCCAAGCTTAGTTCCCCTGAATGCTTGCATGTGTCGAAGTTGTCCCACTCCTGTGTGGGAGGACCCTGCTCAAAAATCCTTGTTGGATCTCATTGCTCCTTCTCCTGTGGATGATCTGGTGCAACATTAATCGCTATCTACCCTGCTTTGGAACCATTTCCTCATAGATCATGTCATGGCTTTATCAACTGAATCCTTAGTCAGTGCCTTGGCTCTATCCATCGAATCTCGTTTGTTTTGTCTCCAACTCTTCCAAGTCTCTAGATGTTATCAGTCTTGATCTCATGTTGCTGCTTGGTAAGACCAAATCTCATGTTCATGTCTACCTGGTAGTCACCTTGGTGGACACAAGGCATATATGAAATTATGCAAGAGTCCCCTGCTCAGTTGTCTTCGGTAATTAAGCTACGTTCTCTTGCACTGTGTTTTGATCTTCAGATCACCTCCTTGTTGACTCCTAACCTTGTGACTATCTTTGTTTGCTATCCCTCCTTAGCATGGTGCTTGCTCCTATGCAACCAAATTTGTACCACGTGAAAATTCTTGTGGGTTGTATGTTTAGTAATGGTGTTATGAGTAGCAACTACGGTGCCACGACAGAACCTAGGGCCTCCTTGTGGCCGGCCGACACATGTTTGTGCTACTGGGTGTGCACTGGTATCGAGGTTTCTAGTCATGATCCATTGCAGAACTGCACCGATGTGTTATTTTCACATGAGCTCTTCCTTGGTTATCTCTCCTTATCTTGTCTAAAGATCTGTGCGTTGAACCAAATACAATAGGACTTCCTTCTGAAGTCGTCCAAAGGATAACCTTTGAAGAACATGTCACTAATAGGAACATAAACAGACTATAAGAGATGGTAGACAAGTGACTCTACTTGACGGTCCCTGTAATGACGTCGATCATCTAGTGAGCAACTTATGTCATCCCCATTGGATCAGAAGGCTACACAATATTTAAAGTTGGACAAGTTATTAGTCGAATGATAAATGGACCAAGATATTATGTCCTATAATCGGTCACCTAGTGCTTATGAGCTTTCTATCTTAGCCTTGATCTTTAAGTGCAAGATGATCAACCGACCTTCTTTGGTGTTACCCCCTTTTTGCTGACTTCAATGGCGACCATCTGCTTATGCTTTGACCACCATTCTTAGTGTCAAGAGTGGAGAATTGGAACCTTTTTGGTGTTGCGAGACAACTACTTAGTTACCGATAGGAAAGTTCATCTCCATCTAGGTAACGACTCTTTGGTAACTACGAAGGCCAGGTCTCACGGAACAATGCTAGGCAAAGAAACAACAAAGCCGGTCAGCGATGCCAGTACTACTTTCGTCTCTAGGCCATGTGTCGTTAAGTCAATTCCATCTAGACAATCACACAGATAGTGCAAGATGTTGTATCAGCTAAGTAAAGAGCTAGAGAAAGCACGTCCCTAATCTCAGTCTGCATCATTATGTATATGGTGCTATCAAAGGATTGTTCTGGATTCTATGGGATGAAGCACAGAAGGGTAATCAAAGACGTTTCCTTATCATGTAGGACTGCCCCTCCACGTGAGTATGCATTGTGCCCTGCAAAAATAGCACACTAGTCCAATGCTTGCGCATCGTCGAGTTGGTGCCTACATCAACGGTTGAAGTTGTTCCCTGGGAAGCATGTAAGGATAACCCTAGCCTCCATCCTCAGCGAGAAAGCTACCGCTGTCATAAAAAGAATTAGAGAACGCAGAACACCCTCCACAATGCATGAAGCAAAGAAAAAGAAGAGTGGGAAATCTGTCAAGGTTTTATGGCACTCCACTCGTTATCTTAAGCCAGTGATTAGTGGCTCAAACATGGTTGGATTGCCACAACACTTGCCAAGCTCATTCCTCGCTTAAGATACCTTGATGTCTTAAGTTGGTTTGCGCATTGGTTGAGTAAAGCATTGGATTTGTGAGATGTTTTGACAGTTCGGTCACAAAATTTTAGAACAAAGCAGTTTTGGTAAATGATTTGTTTGGATAGTCAAACGGTGTCCGTTTGAGATGAATTTTGGTCAGTAGTTAAAGGACTCTTGGATCAACATGCCTACCAAAATTTGTGCACAATGGAGTAGTAGTTTGTAGAATATGAACTGATTACCGAGAGGCATAGAATCTGTGATTTCTCTGCTAATTACTATCATCCTTCATATTATAAGGTTGTGTTTGTAGTTTAGGTCATGTTGGCAAAGTAATGATTGTAATACTTTAGATGCCCTAGAGAAGACTCCTGACACCCCTTTTTGCCACGCTTTTGCCCTCTCATATCAACAATGCTGGAGCAGTCAAGGTGTTCTACAAGTCAATTAATGCCTTTGCGAGTCGAAAACAATTTGAAAAGTGTCAAACAACAGATTTTAGATTTTGCTTATGAGTTATTAATTGATAGTAGAAAGGAATCTTCAATGTCCAAGGTAGTTCAACAAAGTCAATTTTGCGACAGTGCAAGTTAACCCAACTTACTGCGCCACTGCACCCTGAAGGCAAATTGTGCTCAACCTGCTTAGTAGTGTACTGTTTTTTTTTCAGTCAGTGTATATTTGCAACTCTCGTTGACCTTCAGACCTCGCTATCATCCTTCTTCAGCAAGGATGTCCAAGGTGGACTTGTCCTTTGTACATTCCAAGTGTTTTTACCCACGAGGTTGCCTCAGATTCAACCCAGATAAATGTTGCCACTTGGACACAAGGATTCCCTCAAATAATGATCGTCAAAAATGCTGAGTCAATAGAGTCAGCTATCACATTCACCGCTCACTCAACGAACCCAGACAATATAGTGTTATCATTAAAGAAAGAGAACTGCACACATGGAACGTTATGTAGTTTCCATCAGTGGGAATCTGAGTGATTGAACAGTCACGACCAGCACCAACATTGTCTGTTGGTTACTCGGTTTCTCACAACCTCAGAGGATGCTTACCCCGTCTATAATCTCATTCCTTATGAAAGGTTGTACTCAAGCTACTTTGGTAGAGAACTGCTTTTCGAACTTTGTGAATGAACATGGAACCATTGTAATGAGTAGCTTTCCAAAGCTTGTAGTCTAATGCAAAGTTCACCTGGTCCATGCTATATTCAACAGGGAATTAGAGATTGAGGGTGATTGGTTTATGCTCCATAGTACTCTCCTTATCTCGAGAATGAAGTATTGTGTGGCCTTGGAATCCTCCCAAAGTAACAATGCTTCATGGAAGCCAACGAAGGAAATTCTTCAAACAAAACTTACTACAAAGAGCAAGTATCAGAAAGTGTCTTGACCAAATTAGCCTCTCTGATACTCTGAAGTTAAGTAGCCTAAGGCAATCACTGATATTGGAAAATGAAGGACATGCTTCTCTTACCTTAAAAGTCTTTCGCACCAAATCTCGGGGTGAGATTCCTATAAGGGGGGAGGGCTGTAACACCCTAGGTGTTTGTCACCTGTTAAGAAATGGGTTTGATCTCAAACATGACATGTTAAGTGGTGATGAAGGTGTCAAGATCAAATCTACAAGAGTGAGCTCCAACTTAAACTTGGGCAACACACCTTTGCTTGCATATTGGCCCTTTTTAGATATACACCTAAGTAATGTTGAAGGTGCTTCTTTCATGTGCCTCACATCAATTTCCACCCACATGGATGATTGGAAAAGCTTCGTGAAGTTTGGAATCAAAAAGTCACATGAAATGATAAGTTATAATCTTTCTTAGATTGCTTTATTAAGTGAATGGAATTATAGATCATCAACCGAACCTTGCTACCTTGCCCAAATGATTCTAATTGAAATCTACAACAAAAGTCATGAAGGGTTCGTGTTGAGCAAAGGTCAAAAAAATGCCTCAATCGGTCAAGAACTCTACTTTAAGCTTTACCGTGATGGTACTTTGACTTGGTTTGAAATATGGCTTACGCTGCTTGCATGGAGTTGTGCCTAAAATCAAAGTTGAAGCTGGAGTGGAGTAGATCAAACTTTGTTTTTGGACCAAGAGCCAGATTAGCTTGGAAATAGGTCAAACAGAGGCTCGAAGATTGAATCAGCGGCTGTTTTCAGACTTTGAAATATTCTAAGCCAGAAATTCATCGTCATCGGCGTTGGCATGTCGCGTTCTCGTGTTTTCATTAAGCAACTTGACTTGACCCCAAAATCAAAGTTGGAGTGTACATGATGGAGAAGATCATGTAAAAAGATGGCACCCGTGTGACTTCGTTTGGACACTCAATTTGGACTTTTGTTAATCGTCGGCAAGGCATTGATGCTATTACCTTAGAGATTAATTACCCACTGTTATGTTTCTCAAATGACCAAAGTGCCTTAATGAAAAATGTAGAGCAGGCCGAGGTGAACAAACTTCATTTTTGGCCCAAGGTCTAATTCGGCCCGGAAGCAGCCCAAATCAGCTCCCCACCTCACCCACATTGACGCACGCCAGGTGTTCGGCGGAGGGTCGACGCATCACCCATGCAGCAGAGCACGCCCTCCATTGTTGCCGCGTGTCCCACCTCCATGCCACACGTCCCTGCAGCTCCCTCTCACATTTGGTGAAGCCCGGCGCCCTCCACACTCGCTCGGCACTGTCCCTCACTCGCCCTTCCTCGCTCTCTCGCGCTGTGACGCCGCGCGCGTCCACGTCCGCCATGGCCGGCTGGCCAAGCTCACCATCGCTGCATCCCCACTGCCTTTGAGTCCCCTCATGACCCACCGCATGAACCACCCCCTCTGCCTCTTCCTCCTCTACGATCGGCGCACCTCCACTGAGACGGAAACCACCGAAGCAGCCCGGTCGTTGGAGCCGCTGCCGTCGCCGCCGCTTGCTGTAGTGGCCGCGCCGCCACAAGACGCCTCAGCCCGAGCTGGGCAGCCCAGTTTGTGAGCACGGGCCCTCTAGTCCTCCCCGCCACTCCACTACCACCGTCGACGACCACAGCCGCCGGAGCTGCAAGCCGACCGACCTTCCTGCTCTGCCGTCGAAGAGGAAGAAGCTGAAGGACTTCGCGCTGGAATAAGGGAGAAAGGAGGGGGTTAAGTGAAGAAGCAGTGACTCGGTTAAATAGTGCCATAAAGGATCTTTTTGTTTGATTTTAATTGGTGAAAATGGCAGGGACCTCGATGCAAGATTTACATTTCCTTTTCTCTGATTTTTGCAGATATGAATGATCAACTTTGAAAATTTGTAGTAATTGGTAGAAAAATCATAAAATAGTAAATGGGGACTTTTTGGAATCCTTATGAACTTATCTATGTAGTAGATTTATAATATGGCATGTTTTAGTTTAAATATTGTTCTGTAAAAGTAGATTTATGCAGTTAGGTTTTAATACTAGTTGTGTCTTGTCTTTTTCATAACTGCAGCTGTTATCCTCAAATAAATGTGAAATTTTTATGAAGTGCTACTAAGATGATGGTTGATGTCTGGTAAAAATTTAGGGGTTTAGGTTTGGTGGTTTAAGAGTTATAAAAATAACAAATGCCCTGTGTTACCTGAAGATATGTACTGCAGGCTGTAGTTTCTTGTTTTAGAGCTTCATTGATGTATCTTGGATTTGAGATAGATTGTATCATGTGAGAGATGAGACTTTTGCTTTATCTATGTATCTCTTGAGACATGATCTTTATTTATATATTAGTGGCTTGTGGACTTGAGAAAATATGTAATGAGTGCTATGTGTGAATTACATGTGTTATATTCATTTTCATAAGAACCATGCATGCTAGAATGAAAATATTTGATGTGATGCCTTTATATTTATTCTTGTGTGATATATCTTGTCATATGCATCACGGTTTCACTTTGTCACACACACATGCACCCCACGGATGCAATGATTTAGGGGGAGTCTCCTATATGTTTTAGTATGTGCAATTGACATTTGAGGTCATTTTGTGAATTCTAATCATAAGCACATATTAAGGGGAAGCCTCTCATAAATCATTGAACCCAAAAGTTTAAATGTTTATATTATTTTGTAAGCTTTAATCAAGTTGTCATCAATCACCAAAAAGGGGGAGATTGAAAGTGCATCTAGCCCTTTAGTGGGTTTTGGATGATTGAATGACAACGTGATTAAAGGACTAACCCGTTTGCTAAGTGTGGATAGGTAATAGGTTATCTCACAGGTACTTAATGAAAGCCAAAATGATGTGTTGTTGTATAAATAATCTAGTTCAAGCACAAGACAACAATGCAAATGGAATTCATGTAAAGGCTTATTTATTGTGGGATTTCCATGTTCTATGTGAAAGCAAGCTTGTAAGAATTAATTAATGAGACATAAGGGATTGCATATGGATTGGTCTCATATTTGAAGCTTGCTAAATTAAAATGAAAAAAAGATAACAATACATGAATAAATAATTCAACACAAGATGTGACTTGATGGCTTGAGATGGTCAAGATAGCAAGGAAAGGCTTTGAGGTACTAAGCAAGGGTGAAGGGCAAGCGACGGCTTGGCGGCCGAAGAACCTAGCTAGGGTGAAGAAGGAAGTACTTGCATTTAGTTGAGGTACTAATCAAGCTATGATGTTCATGTTTTTGTGGAGGATCAAATCACTATTGGAGTGTTTGATAGAAGTGACTTGATACATTTGGGATTATTCAAATTTGATGAATGGAATCAAGTCACATGCTCAAGATGGCTATGCTCAAGTGAAAAGATCAACATCAACATGTTAGCACCCTTACCTGATGAAGATTGGAAGGGACGGCATCAATTCAAAAGAGATCAACTCAAGTGGTATAAATTCATTTTTCCTTTGATCCTGAGTTTAATAGGTATGCCATACTATTAAGAGGGATGCATCATGTTGATAGATAATGTTTCATAAGTGCTCAAGCCAACCCATGTGAGTTTTGAGTATTTGAGCGACAAAAGAGCTAACTTTAGTTTTGCTAGTCTGGCAATACCAGACGTGTCCGGTATTTACCCAGCAGTGCTAAAATTGTTATTCTTGGGTTAGTTCGTCGGGAGTTCCGACGTAAGTCGGGAGTTCCGATGGTCTGGAGTCCCGGCAAGGGTCGGGGTTCCGACGTCTCGCACTTTAACTGACTTGGAGGGTTTGCTGTCCTGGTCATACCGGATGTGTCCGGTATTCATACATGACCAGAGGCCAATGGCTAGTTTTCAAAAGCCTTGAGGGTCGAGAGTTCCGACGTGAGTCGAGAGTTCCGACGGTCGGAAGTCCCGGCATATGTCGGGAGTTCTGACACCTCGCTTACTTTAACTCAGTTACATGGTTTTCAAATATACTGAGGGTCGGGAGTTCCGACGCCTCACAACTTCACTGTAACTTAGTTACCGTTGGGGCAGTGTAAGTCATACCGGACGTGTCCGATATTGCAACGGCTATAAAATGGCTAGTTTTCCAAGGGGGCTATAAATACCCCCAAGCCTCCACCTTTGGAGGCTGCTGATTCTGCTGACATACATACACATTTTTGAGCCTTGCCAACTCTCCTAAACCCTCTCTTAGTGAGTGTGTGATCCAAATTACAAAATCCATTTGTGGGTTAAGAGAGAATTTGAAAAAGAGAGCAAGCCACCACTTGAGCACTTGTGCATATTGTCAATCTCGTGATTCACATTTGTTACTCTTGGACTCTTTGGTCCTAGACGATTAGGCGTCACCGGAGAGCACCCGAGAGATTGTGGTATGCCTCGGAAAGTTTGTAACGGTCGATTCCGCCGCCTCAGAATCATCTAGTGGAAGGAGGAAAAGGAGTTGGAAAAGACTCTGGCTAGAGTGACCTTCGTGGTACCCTCTAGGGCTGACCTTCGCTGGGTCGCCCACAGCCCCCTCAACGGAGAGTAGGACTCGAACGAGTCCAAACTTTGGTAAAACAAATATCGTGTCTCGATTTGCATTTCATTCGATATTTATGTTGCTCTAGCTCTTGTGTAGGTTCTCTGTGTTTACTGTCATCTCCAGTAGATACCTGCAGTTTGGTTTGAAGATAGAAATCGAAAGGAGCAAGTCTAGGGCTGTTCTGCAGAAACTGTGCATACCGGACACGTCCGGTATTCATACCAGACACGTCCGGTATTAGAGCTCTGTGCTGAAAATATTTATTCATAGTTCTAACTTTGTGTTGCAGGGTTGTAGCTTCTAGATACACTCTTTTATACCTTGTATACTCTGTGGCCAACTTGTGAGGGGTGGTACTACTCTTTATTTGGAGTTTCCATTTTGGAAACTCTCTTTACTAATCATTTCCGCATTTAAAGGTGTTAATTTTCAGAAACGCCTATTCACCCCCCTCTAGGCGGCATCCTAGGTCCTTTCAATTGGTATAAGAGAGAGGTTCTCACCTAAAGCTTCACCGCCGTGAGAAAAGGATGTCGACGCCTATCGAGTTGGAGCCAGTGCTTCTCTAAAATGATGGTTCAAACTTTCTAACTTGGTCAATACTTGTACTTAATGCTTTTAGAGATATTAGTCCTCTTGTTGAGCATATTGTGGATGCAAGCATACCTCTTTCTATAGTTGATTGAAGCAACTACAAAAATTTGTCAAAAGAGGAAGAGATATGCGTGCAACTCAATGCTCAAGCTATTAATATTATTTTGAGTACATTGAGTGTAGAGGTTCAAGATGAGGCAATCTTCAATGGACAACCACCTCCGGAGAGTGCTCATCTCATTTGGACTAGACTTTTTGATTTATATGGAAAATCCAAATGTGATGATGCACTTGAGATCAAGTCAATGGAAAGTATGTCCATTGTGTCATCATACAGCAAAGAAGCCTCACAAGACCTCAAGAGCGCCGAGCTGGAGCAAGAAGTGCAAGCAGTGCATGACCAGCTGTCTGCCTGCACATACCGGGCGTGTCCGGTATGCCTACCAGACGTGTCTGGTATGGCTGAGGCAGTAGACCAGCAAGCAGCTATTTGCAGCGATGCTCAAGCCTGGTGGCGACCAAGTGACGAGTCAACCTCAGTATCTCATGAAACTCATCACTTGTGTCTCATGGCCAAGAAAAGCAAGAAAAAGAGTAACAAGAAAGATCAAGAAAAGGAGAAAGCACAAGTAGATGATCAAGATGAGAGTGATGTTGAAGTTGAAGACAACTACAACCTTGATCATCTCAACCGCAAAGACAAGTTCATCATCATGAAGATAGTTGAAAAGAATGATGAGCTTGAAGAGGAGATTGAGAAGCAAGAGCAATCACTTCAAAATCAAGAATTGTTTCTCATCTCCAAGATGGAAGAACTAAAGGCTCTAAGTGAAAGGTATGAAAAATTATCAATTGAGCATGCTTTAGTTACTAAATCCTCTTCTAGTGTTTCACAACTAGAGAAGGAAAACTTTGAGCTCAAGGCAAGGCTAGATGAACTATCAAAAAAGTATAATGTGCTACAAGCAAACTATGTTCATCTAAAGTGCTCTCATGAGGAAGTAGTAGAATCAAGCTTCATGCTTGAGGTAGCTCATGAGGTTATGATCACCTCGGTAAAATTTTCTCAACCTCTTACACATTCACTCACTAGTACACCATCTCAATTAAATATTTCTTGTACTAATGAATGTGCTCCTCAAGCAAGCCAATCTTCAATTGAGCTAAATCTCATAGAAAACATAGAGCTCAAAGAAGAGGTGGAAAGATTAAAGAAAGATGTGATTCGGTTGAAGGGTAAGGAGAAAGCACAACCTTCTCAAGATAACCGTGATAACATGGTGAAGAAGCTTGAGAAGGGTTCAAACCTTGCTTCCTCCAAAGCCCAACAAAAGAATCACATCTCAAGAAAGGCCAACACAACCAAGAGCAAGAAACATGGAAAAAGGACGTGCTATGGTTGTGGATTGTATGGACATGAGTGGGCTATGTGTCCACACAAGAGTTGGGCCGACAAGGTTGAAGCCGCCAATCAAAAGGCTTCTACCAAGGAGGCCAAGCAAATGAAGAGTGATGGACAAAGTGCTTGTCTCAAGAGCAAGAAATTGGGGCATCCTACCAAGAAATGCCCAATGTACAAAGAGGCAAGAAAGGAAGCCCAAGTTACAACAAGAAGATGCTATGGATGCAATGAGATGGGCCATAAGGTTGATAGATGTCCATACAAGCAAAACAAGCATAGAGCAAACAAAGGCCGCATATGCTATGCTTGTAAAAGAAAGGGGCATCTAAGCTATGAATGCCCAAATGGTAACTCACCTAAGCCCATTGTTTGCCTAAACGGTCGTTTAGCCCATTTAAACACCGTGTAAAAGCCACACAGTGGTGCTCTATTTCCGTTTAATCACCCGTTTACCCTGTTTAATTGCCCATTTAGCCCGTTTAATGGGACATTTTGCCCGAATAATGGGTAAACGGTAGGTGACCGACTGTTTACCGTTTAGCATTTAGGAAAACACTGCCTAAGCCGAACACATTTGTTTATAATGATATGCTTAGAAAGACCACAAATGGAGTTAGCATTTGCAAGGTGATGCGTTCACCACAAACTAGTGCTAAAGCCATTTGGGTGCCTAAGCACTTGTTGACTAACTTAAAAGGACCCAATAAGAGTTGGGTACCAAAGTGTGCTTAGGTTAATGATGTAGGTACTTGGTGATGATATGGAAGATTCGGGGTGGTTGAGCAAGCAATTTGACAATATTCACTCAATCTATCAACCAATTCTTATCATAATCCCTTATATGGTTGACCCAAAGATAATTCAATGAACATATCATATATTTCATCCTCACCATTGGTAACAAGTACCTAAACTTTTTAAGATAGCCACTTTGTTCGTTTCGTGTTCTATAGGTCACAAATAGGTACATTTGTGAAATAATAAAAGTGGCTAATTAGATTCAATTAAAAAGAATTCTACTTTGCCATATGATGCTTTTGATTGCTCTCTAGTAGAGTAATTTATTTGTTGAGATGCTAGTATACAATAAATAATAAAGCTAAACAAAGAATCTCATGCAGCGAATTAATTGTGTCTGTCCTGCACCTACCGGACATGTCCGATATTACTACCGGACGTGTCCGGTATGGCCTGGGACAGAAAGGCAGTGCTTCTATTCTAAGTATTCCGGACGTGTCCGGTATGCCTACCGGACATGTCCGGTATTGTAGGAACCATAACACTAATTGAATAAGCAACTGCGTTTTTGGATCCATATATTTTCATATATCCTTAACTTACTCAGAAGCTTGTGTTCTATCAAAACTAAGTGGATTGTGAGCATCTCTTCAACTCAAATTTAAATATGGCAAATTATTTGGTTGTGGTTCAAAATAGAAAATTGACTCCCAAATTCTTAATAGAATAATGTGCTTGTTGAAAGTCATTCAAATTACTTGAAGCACTTATTTTGGGGGAGCTAAATTTCTATTTTGCACCATTGTGGACTAACAAATTTATCTAGCATTCTTTGTAGTTCTTTGGACGAAAATGTATCTAGCATGATTATTTGGCAATTGAGGTCAACATAAAGATCATCATGCTATTTATCTTCTTAGTGGTATTCTTGCGGGCTCAAGGCAAAGGTATGTGTTTACATACATACATTGTAAGTGCATCTAAGGCCCTTTATATGTTAGAATGTGCATTTGTGTGACATAGGAGAGATATTTTTCAAAACCCATAACTAGCATGTGTAGGTGGTGTGAATTTTAAAAACTATTTGAATCTTGGTCTTTGTGACCTAGCCTTGTCATGTGATGATTATAGCTCTCCTTGATTGTTTGATTGGCTAATCACACATGGCATGGCTCTCTTAAGTCCACAATCTACTATGTCTCACTCTATCTCTCTCAAGTAAGCAAAATCTTGTTTATGCCAAATATTTGGATAAGAGAAAATCATTTTATGGCATTGGATAAGAAAAGTGATGATACTCAGTTTAGATCAAGATTATATACCTTTTTGGACTGAGAAATAATAGAAAAGGGGATTGGAAGAGAGAAAACACATTTTGGAATAACTTGGGCCAGCCCGCGTATACCAGACGTGTCCGGTATGCTACTGGACGTGTCCGGTATGAGCAGGGCTATAAAACCGAGCGTACCCCTTCGGCCCAGATAGGATTGTCTCCTTCCAACCAACCCAGCTGCCGACTTCTTCCTCACCTAGGGCGACCGTGGACTTCACCAAGAAAAAGGAGAGAAGGAGATCGCATTGGAGAAGGCTTGCATCAAGATTGAAGGCCCAGGGACTTGGATTTCTCATCACCTTCTCATCTCTCCTCTCAAGGTACCCTAATCACGGACCTCGTCCGATCTACATGGTCAATGCATAATTTTGAAATTCCTTCAGTCAATATGCTGCATTGGTGATATAGAAGCAATGTCCAAAGTTTGGAATTGATCCGTGATGGTTTGAATCGAGGAACCCTAGTTAGGGTTGCTGGGCGCCCATATGGGACGTGTCTGGTACGCTACCAGACATGTCCGGTATGGCCCAGCAGAGCAGCTCCTCTGCTTCCTTTTTATTCAATCCATTTTTTGAACTGTATGTTAGGCTTAGCTTCTTTTGTATCTTCGTTTTGCAAACCTATTGACAGTTGTGTGTCAAAGATGGATGTAAAACCATTGATGAAAGATTCTACGTCTAAATTGCAATTCGAGATTAAATTTTGAGCATGTATCTAAAATTTCTTGAAAATCTTTGGATATAGGACAGCAGCCATGAGTGGATGGCAGGAGCCAAGGTCCAAGCACAGGCATGATCCCGCACTTGAAAAGTACAAGAAGGCAAGACAGGAAATGCATCCTGGATTCAAGCCAACCAGCAGGAGGTCTACCAGGGCTGCCTCTAGTGCAGCAGCTCATTATACAGAGGGGTTAGGGAGCTCTTCTTCTAACACTAACACTGACACTGATGAGTTCAGAGTGGAGTCTAGAGAAGAAAGAAAGAGGAAGAGCACTAACAGAGGATCAGATGGTGATAGCTTAGATGAGGAGTAGGAGATTGAGGAGGAGGAGCCAGTTCCTCTAGTTTAGCATTAGCCTGGTCAGAGGATGCATTATGGTCTCCTTGAGACACGCCTACCAAATGTGCCCTCTTATGTTCCTAGGGTTGACTACAGGGGAAAGGGTATGATCAGGAAAGCTAGAGATGAGTGAAGGGTTGATCCGAGAGGCTTACCTAAGGTTCAGTATGATCACCGCTTCTAGACAGCTTTTCACCTGGACTTATACTCTAGTGTGATTCTCACTAGGAACCCAGTTATTGCCAGGTCTCAGTGGATTGACTGGCAGTATGTTAGAGAGTTGTAGAAGGCCTCAGTTGATCATGCCATTGCTATTTGCCAGTGCACTGGGGTTTATGAGATCATAGAGTTCCATTATGATTGGAACACAGAGGTAGTAGCTCAGTTTTATGCTACTCTGTTCATTGAGGAGGATGAGAGGTAGATGCACTGGATGCTTGAGGGCTAGTGGTATAGTATTGATTATGATGTTTTCGCCGCTCACCTTGGCTTTTCAGAGGATGACCTCTAGAGAGACAGGATTCACACCGAGCAGGTGTTATCCCCTAAGCAGCTTGCCTATATGTATCCACCAGGAGGTGAGAGAGGAGTAGTGGGGAAGGTTCTAGGTCTTCACCCTACTTACAGATACCTAGACAGGATGTTCAGGAAGACTATCGACTCCAAGGGTGGAGACAAGGGCAACATTGCAGATTACTCCAGGAACCTACTCCATAGGATGGCACCTGATGCTCAGCCTTTTAGCGTATTTGACTTCATTTGGTCCGAGATCAGGAGTGTGGGAGAGAGGCCCCTCAAGGGCTATGGTTTTGCTCCTTATATCATGTATATGATTGAGCAGGTGACAGGGCACACATTCGAGTATGATAAGATTCACAAGGCCCTAAAGATTGTTGCAGATCTGCCTGAGACAGAGTTACCTCCAGCAGGACCAGGAGGAGCAGCAGCAGCACTAGAGGTAGATGCACCTAAGAGTGGTGCACCAGCAGGAGCTTCACCTCCACCACGTGCTCCCTCATGTTCTACTTCACACCGTGGCAGTCCTCCCTTGCCTATCCATAGGCTTTTTAGCTCCATATTTGGGATGTGCCGGGACATCCAGACCAAGCAACAGAAGGAGAGGGAGGCTAGGAGGAAGGACACTCGAACCTTGAAGCAAATTGCTTCTAGGCTTGAGCTTGATCCTCCTAGGTCTCCACTATCAGATGAGGCAGCTAGTGAGCCTGAGACTAAGGAGCAGCAGCAGGCCAGATATGATAGAGAGTATGTTGAGTTCATTCAGCGACAGCATCAGCAGGCACCTGAGCACCCTGACACTCTACCACTTCAGGCTCGTATGCCTACTCACTCTCAGCCATGTCCTAGCACTATAGATGACCTTGCTTTAGATTGGTGGAGTGACCTGACAGGTGGTGGCGGCTACTATGGGTCTGGTGGCCGCTCCTTCTCATCCAGCCGGTGTTGCACACTCAGATGACGAGGAGGCTGGTAGAGATGATGATGATGATGAGTGATCTCAGCTTTCAGTGACAGCTTGTAGCCCCTTTGTCCTTAATATGTCATTGTTGGACCTTTGTGGTGATAGATGACAAAGGGGGAGAGAGACTGATTAAAGCTTCAGGATAGTTTCATTTGCTTATCTTTGTACCTAAAGATATGTACTGCAGGCTATAGTTTCTTGTTTTAGAGCTTCATTGATGTATCTTGGATTTGAGATAGATTGTATCATGTGAGAGATGAGACTTTTGCTTTATCTATGTATCTCTTGAGACATGATCTTTATTTATATATTAGTGGCTTGTGGACTTGAGAAAATATGTAATGAGTGCTATGTGTGAATTACATGTGTTATATTCATTTTCATAAGAACCATGCATGCTAGAATGAAAATATTTGATGTGATGCCTTTATATTTATTCTTGTGTGATATATCTTGTCATATGCATCACGGTTTCACTTTGTCACACACACATGCACCCCACGGATGCAATGATTTAGGGGGAGTCTCCTATATGTTTTAGTATGTGCAATTGACATTTGAGGTCATTTTGTGAATTCTAATCATAAGCACATATTAAGGGGAAGCTTCTCATAAATCATTGAACTCAAAAGTTTAAATGTTTATATCATTTTGTAAGCTTTAATCAAGTTGTCATCAATCACCAAAAAGGGGGAGATTGAAAGTGCATCTAGCCCTTTAGTGGGTTTTGGATGATTGAATGACAACGTGATTAAAGGACTAACCCGTTTGCTAAGTGTGGACAGGTAATAGGTTATCTCACAGGTACTTAATGAAAGCCAAAATGATGTGTTGTTGTATAAACAATCTAGTTCAAGCACAAGACAACAATGCAAATGGAATTCATGCAAAGGCTTATTTATTATGGGATTTCCATGTTCTATGTGAAAGCAAGCTTGTAAGAATTAATTAATGAGACATAAGGGATTGCATATGGATTGGTCTCATATTTGAAGCTTGCTAAATTAAAATGAAAAAGATAACAATACATGAATAAATGATTCAACACAAGATGTGACTTGATGGCTTGAGATGGTGAAGATAGCAAGGAAAGGCTTCGAGGTACTAAGCAAGGGTGAAGGGCAAGCGACGGCTGTCACAGAACCGACCAATTTAAAAGAGCACAAGTACAAAAACAATCGCCGAAACGATCAAATTCTCAAACTTGGGCCCATATAAACCCGGTAGTCAACCGAAATCTCGAAGGATTTCAAACCAACTTGCATACAACCAAGATCACAGTAATTCAACATAACATATCGTACGTTACAACATTTCGCAGACGTTCGCAAATAGATTACATCATCACAAAGTCATCGTTATTACAAAACAAGTCTTGTAAACATGCGGAAGCAAATAGTTTAACTCACACACCGAGTTCAAATACACATACTGGTTTGCTGATCACAGACCGCAAAAGCATTCAGATAAGAGAACATAGATCATGCCCATGATCTAGTCTTCATCACCCGCCGGGTGGAGACAATACTTGCAGAATCCCTGATATAGAAGGTCATCTGCAACAAGAGGGAATAAACCCTGAGTACGGGAATATACTCAGCTAGACTTACCAGTCAAAAACCAAACAAATGACACCAAGGATTATGCATAGCTTAATGTAGTGGAGCTGGCTGACACTTTCTTTTTGCAGAAAAGCATAAGTAGTATGATCAACTCTTATCCTGACTAGCAGTGACTTTCTAACCATTAACCTGTTAACTACATTAGCACCTATACTAAGCAATCATTTTATTAGGGTGCAAACATTAATAACCATATCAGGTATTCATTGTGGCAACCTTATCATCATCATCCATTTAACCATATCGTTAAATTAATTGAATCTACGTTGCCGCTGCTCAGTCAAGTTCTCACTATCCAGGAGAGACGGTGATTCGAATCGATTCCTATCCAGCTAGAGGGGTATTCCTAAACACAAACCTTGCTTCCCTCATCAGGGTCGCAACAAGTCACCTTTGGTACGATTCAGGAGTCGCGAGTCCAAATAGATCGACATTCTCAGAGAACCACTCTGCCAAGGTTGTTCGGGACTCTAACCCACCTTGGACTTATGCTAATGGCTCTCTGCACATCCTTACTACCTCTAGAATGTCGCCACTGCTCGCGTCCCCGGCCTGAGTCAAGCTACTAGGCTTCACGGTCGGAACGACTTATCCGGCCAGCTAAGTGTTAGGCTACGTTCAACATGACATGAGGACGTACAACGTATCGGTCCTTAAACGACTCAGACGGAGTCACTATGTCCAAACCTACACAAGACCCCGTCCGGTCTTAATTCATTATTCACATGGTTCTTTTCCACGATAGCAAATATAGCCAACCGTGATCCACCTCATCCTAAAGCTCGCAGGTGACAGGAAATCACCTGACTTCTACCGCATTAAGCATGCCTAAGCATTTAACCCGTCCTGCACTTAAATAGGATTCCAGTGCGATATCTGGACAAGGAAGAATATATAATGCAGCAATTGGTTCCAACCAATTCCTATACTTAATGCATCATCAACAATAAAAGATACTCAATGTATTTGTAAAAACATGGGAGGCTTAATATGCTCCGGGGCTTGCCTTTCAGGAACGAGGAAGGCTGGTGGTCAGGGCACTCGGGCAATTCCTCCGCGGCGACTGCTTTGTCGGCTTCCTGCACCTCGGGCTCCTCCTCCTGGTTGGCTCCCTCGATCTCCAGCAACATCACTCCCTCCGGCACACCTAGGGCGTGTTTGGATTGAGCCCTCGCAGGCAGATGCCTGCCAGGCAGCTGATCCTGTCCCCAGGCGTGGAAAATCGGACGCCTGGGACTCACGCGAGCTCCAGGCAAGTCTAGCCAGTCTGAAACCAAACAAGCCCCTATTGCATGAATGCGCAAGATAAATATCATGGATGCACATGAACGAATGTCGGGGATGCTCGGGGAATGCACATGTTCGCTGTAGTTTGCATATCCCAACTTAAGCCCTATTCAAATCACTTTACTTACCACGTTTATACAACCTAATGTATAATTGCTCATCTTCAGTTAATGACCTAGCACCTGCACCTAAGCATATTCTCAAGTTAGGCTAACTCCTAAACAATCAACGAGAACATTGCACAAGCATACACTCAAGCATTTGTATTTCAACCAAATGGAGACTATGTAACGGTACAGTAAACTAGCCATAACTGGAGATTTATAAATCCAAATGATATGCAACAAGACAATCTGGAAAGCGTATGAAATTGTCTACAATTCATTTTCAGACCTCAGAGCATGATTCAAACCTTTACTAGGTCGAATTCATCAATCAACAGAATTCTACCCTCACAAGGCAGAGAATAAGCAAAAACTAAAACCTAACTTTAAACAGCTGTAGTTTCTAAACTACTGGGCCAAATGCCCTCAAATTTTGACAGGAGCTAGATACATAAATTATCTACAACTCTTGTATTCATTACAATCACAGAAAACCAAAATATCATAGGGAGCTTTCTAAAGTCCCCAGATCTGTCCAGAGGGACATAATGCAAACGAAATAATTAGTAACTTATGATGTAAATATATAATTGGACAAAACTAAGTCTACTCACATGTCACACATATTACAAGAACACGAGAAAGTAGGGTGTTCATTCCCAAAACATTTCCTCTAATACCTTTCTTAATTTATTTAATTAATTAGAGGAAATAGTAAACATATATGAAAACTACACCATTAAATCTACAAAAATTACAGTAGACACTACATGCCCTAAGTAGACTACCATAAAAATTTCACACCATTTTAGTAAGTACAACAGCCTACACAAAAATGGTAAGGCAGAATGGCTCAAAATAGCATAATTAGGAAACCTTAGTGAAAAGTGTCAAGCAACAGATTTCATATTTTTCCTAGCATCTATGAGGTACCAAGATACTACCTACCAAGTTTCGTGGCCATAGGATTCATAGATAATTTACAAAAATTCACACAAGTATCTACCAATGATAAAAGGAAATTCTATAACTCAAAAACTACACATGCAATGTCTCTCAAATTTTAACCAGAGCTTCTACTAAGCAATACTAGGTTACCCACAAAATTTCACAAATTTTGGATCAAGGAAACTCAAGATATGATTTAAACAAGTTTGCATGCATTCAAAAACACTTTTCAAGTTCCTATTTAATTCATCCAAAATTTCTACATAAAGTGCTCAAGACATATTTTTCTTAAATACTAGACCTAACTGTGAGTCTAACAAAATTGGAAGTACTCAATTTGGATCAACACATTTAAAGATACAAAAATCTCAAATCAGCATTCAAAACAGCATTTTTGAACTAGCCCTATGAATGCACAGCCACTGCCGTGTGGGTCCCGGTGTCAGCCGACCCCACCCGTCAGCGAGACGAAAACAGAGGACACGGCTGCGACGGCGCGGAAGACAGCGTAGCTCACCGGCGGCAGCTCTACGGGCGATGCGGAGGGTACCTCCGTGCTCACCATGACCTACTGCGTCCAATGACCTACTAACCCTAAGCTCTAGCAGACTCTAGGTACCCCGGCCTCAGAGCGCGACGGCTCGGCCATGGCGCACGGTGGGGCTCCGGCGAAGTCCGGCCATGTAGGGCGTGGCCAAGCATGGTATGAGCTTCTAGGACTCGCGGGGAAGCTAAGGGGAGGAAGAAAAGAGGATGAGAGGGCTCCAGTGGCGGTCGACCACGACGAGCACAACTCCGGCGAGGTTGCGTTCATGGCGGTGGTGGCGGATTAGCCAAATGCGACCAGTACCTTAGGTTCTCCGGCACAACAGCAAGGTGTACGAGCTAGAGGAAGCTACGGCGGAGCTGTTGGCGGGAGCTGGCTGGCTGCGGTGCCACGGCGAGCAGGCGCGAGCACGGCGGAGCAAAGGCGGAGCTGCGGCGGTGCTTCGGGCGAGCAGAGGAAGCAACGGAGGAGGCAGAGCACATGCAGGCGAGTGGAGAGGCAGCAGGGCATTGTCCATTTCAAGCTGGCCAGTGCGTGGCATGGTCAGGCCAAGTCGAGCGCGTGGTGGCCACGCAGTGGCAACCTCCTGGCCACGGTCGGCCATGAATGGTCTGGTCAGAATGGCCATCAGGCCTGATGAAGCCGACTGACAGCGCCATTTGGAGCCGATGGATTTCCGAATCCTTTGATCATTAGCGCAAACTACCTAAGCAAAAGTTGAAGCCCTATGTTCTAGCTACAAAACTCATTTAGAGACCAAAGTCTAATTCGCAAAGGATGGAGAGTAAAATCATGCCAAAGTTGGCTCAAACAAACTAAAAATGTATTAGGACTTAGAAAATTTTTCAAGTGTTGAGTTCACCTTCAATGCTGACTTGTGGGCCCTTTTGGAGCATGTTGTGCACTTTTTCATGACTTGGCTTCTAAACAAAGTTTGTTCCTTATTAAATTTGCTACAACTTTGCTCTAGGTTGCTCAGCCATGCAAACATCCTAAGCTACACTTTTTAAATAGTCAAACACAGGAGCTCTTGGGGTCCAAATTGGTCAACCATGACTTGGAAACCTAATTAGGCAAAATGATCAACATGAACAATGTTCCAAATGACATCCTATGTATAACTAAGGTTCTTAGGAGAATAATTGGCCACACCATACATTGGTCACACAAGAATCAGGCATCACATGCATTGAAACATGGAAGAACAAGTGAAATGTTACCTTTGTTTCAAGGCCATGTTTCACATGTTTCATGACTGTGTTGCATAGTACTAACTAACCTTGTTTCACTAAGGGAGTGGCACATGTTGCACTTAAGTGTTGCACACTTTACATTTCATAAAAGAAACAACACACATGAAATATACAACATGTTGCAATGTTTCGAAATCATGTTTCATGTGATATAAGTTCACGAATGGATGCATGATGCTCATGTTCATGAAATGCAGTGCAAATGTGGAAGCTAAACACCTGGGGTGTTACAATGGCTTGGCGGCCGAAGAACCTAGCTAGGGTGAAGAAGGAAGTACTTGCATTTAGTTGAGGTACTAATCAAGCTATGATGTTCATGTTTTGTGGAGGATCAAATCACTATTGGAGTGTTTGATGGAAGTGACTTGATACATTTGGGATTATTCAAATTTGATGAATGGAATCAAGTCACATGCTCAAGATGGCTATGCTCAAGTGAAAAGATCAATATCAACATGTTAGCACCCTTACCTGATGAAGATTGGAAGGGACGACATCAATTCAAAATAGATCAACTCAAGTAGTATAAATTCATTTTTCCTTTGATCTTGAGTTTAATAGGTATGTCGTACTATTAAGAGGGATGCATCATGTTGATAGATAATGTTTCATAAGTGCTCAAGCCAACCCATGTGAGTTTTGAGTATTTGAGCGACAAAAGAGCTAGCTTTACTTTTGCTGGTCTGGCAATACCGGATGTGTCTGGTATTTACCCAGCAGTGCTAAAATTGTTATTCTCGGGTTGGTTCGTCGGGAGTCCTGGCAAGGGTCGGGAGTTTTGACGTCTCGCACTTTAACTGACTTGGAGGGTTCACTATCCTAGTCATACCGAACGTGTCCGGTATTCATACATGACCAGAGGCCAATGGCTAGTTTTCAAAAGCCTTGAGTGTCGAGAGTTCCGACGTGAGTCGAGAGTTCCGACGGTCGGAAGTCCCGGCATATGTCGGGAGTTCTGACACCTCGCTTACTTTAACTCAGTTACATAGTTTTCAAATATACTGAGGGTCGGGAGTTTCAATGCCTCACAACTTCACTGTAACTTAGTTACCGTTGGGGCATGTAAGTCATACCGGACGTGTCCGGTATTGCAATGGCTATAAAACGGCTAGTTTTCCATGGGGGCTATAAATACCCCCAAGCCTCCACATTTGGAGGCTGCTGATTCTGCTGACATACATACACGTTTGTGAGCCTTGCCAACTCTCTTATACCCTCTCTTAGTGAGTGTGTGATCCAAATTACAAAATCCATTTGTGGGTTAAGAGAGAATTTGAAAAAGAGAGCAAGCCACCACTTGAGCACTTGTGCATATTGTCAATCTCGTGATTCAAATTTGTTACTCTTGGACTCTTCGGTCCTAGACGATTAAGCGTCGCCGGAGAGCACCTGAGAGATTGTGGTGTGCCTCGGAAAGTTTGTAATGGCCGATTCCACCGCCTCAGAATCATCTAGTGGAAGGAGGAAAAGGAGTTGGAAAAGACTCCGGCTAGAGTGACCTTCGTGGTACCCTCTAGGGCTGACCTTCGCTGGGTCGCCCGCAGCCCCCTCAATGGAGAGTAGGACTCGAACGAGTCCGAACTTCGGTAAAACAAATATCGTGTCTCAATTTGCATTTCATTTGATATTTGTGTTGCTCTAGCTCTTGTGCAGGTTCTCTATGTTTACTGTCATCTCCAGTAGATACCTGCAGTTTGGTTTGAAGATAGAAATCAAAAGGAGCAAGTCTGGGGCTGTTATACAGAAACCGTGCATACCGAACACGTTCGGTATTCATACCAGACATGTTCGGTATTAGAGCTCTGTGCTGAAAATATTTAATCGCAGTTCTAACTTTGTGTTGCAGGGTTGTACCTTCTAGATACACTCTTTTATACCTTGTATATTCTATGGCCAACTTGTGAGGGGTGGTACTACTCTTTATTTGGAGTTTCCATTTTGGAAACTCTCTTTACTAATCATTTCCGCATTTAAAGGTGTTAATTTTCAGAAACGCCTATTCACCCCCGCTCTAGGCGGCATCCTAGGTCCTTTCTTGGAGCCAAACCCGAAGACGGTGTATGGTGGACCTATCCCAAAGATGGAAGGACTGGACAAGTGCTAGGATGTGAGATACTCGCCAAGCGAGTGTCATCTAACAAACACTGACCTAGTGTTGGATTCCAGGCAAGCCCCAGAGCATTCTAAGTCTCCCAATGTTTCACAAAATATTACTTGAGTCCTTTATGATTGATGCATTAGGTTATAAAAGTTGATTGAAACCACTTGATGCTTATAATTTCCTTGTCCAGAAATACACCTTAACCCTATGTAGGTCCAGGATCGAATATATGCTTAGCCCTGCTTAGACCGGTAGAAGTCGGGTGATTTTCTGTCACCTACGAGATATAGGTAGATACCAAAGCACGGTTGGCTATATTTGCTATCCTAGAAAAGAACCATGGGGTAAAAGTAAATGGAGGCCAGGTGGAGTCTATGGTAGGTTGACTCATGTGATTCTGTCTGTGCCGATTCAGGACCGTACCGTTGTTGGACCTTTTGACAAGATTGAACGCATGCCTATCACTTAGCTAGCTAGATAACTCGTTCTGACCATGAAGCTGAGTAGCTCAACTCAAGCTAGGCCCCGCTCTGTCAAAGTGCGCACTCTAGATGGTAGTAAGGATGTGCGGGGAGCTAGACGTGAGCCCAAGGGTAGGCTGGGCCTAAATGTCCTGGCAGATGGTTGTCCCTGATTGTGCGGCGCTGGGTGAACCCGCGAAATGTGTACTTGAGTTGTACCAAAGGTGACCTAAGGCTGCCTTCGCACGGTATGTCTGGGTTTGTGTTAGGAATAAATTCCCAGCTGGTTGAAATCGATTCGAATCGCTGTCTCTCCCGGATAGTGAGAAACTTGGCTAGCTCCAACATCGTAGTAATGGTAATTATGGAACATGATGGTTCGAATAAACATGGAATTACTATACCGGCTATGGTTACTGTTGTATGCTCTAAAATGATATACCACATGTTTGGCATAGGATAGTTGCTAATCTAGACATGGATAGTTATAATTAACTTGATGAAAGAATTATAATTGTATAATTGAGTTAATCACTTTTTATGCAAAATGTTATCAAGCTACCTCCACTTATAAAGCCTTGCAGACTCCTTAGAGTCAATTTATTTCTGGTTTATGATGGTTAAGTTTAGCTGAGTACATTCGCGTACTCAGGGTTTATCCCACCATGTTGCAGGTGAAGTTCTTGGCCTGCTGAAGATGGTGGCTAACCGTCGGTGGGCTCGGTGACTCTATATTATTTCTCATCTATATGCTTTTATGTGAGGATGTCACTTATGCTAGCAATTTATTTGGAACTTATATTAATGTAATCCTTTGAAAGCAATGTTGTTTTCACTAATCGGTTTTGAAACCCAAACTTGTACTATTATTTGTGAAACCATTTGTAATATTATTTCTGCTGCAACTCTGCATATGTGATGTGTATTTGCTTAATCACGTGATCTTGGTTGTGATGTTGATTTACCAAGGTCCTTCGGGACACTCGGTGGACTACCGGGTTTATATAAGTGAAAGTATGCACGTGTCAACATGTTAGCGGGGACATCCGTACTTGATCTTGTATAAATTGGGCGGTTCGGTCACAGCTGGCATCAGAGCAAGGTTAAGCATAATACTGTCATGAACGTCATTTTAAAAGCAAAGTTTTTGTTCTAAAAAGCCTATTTTGACTAAAACTTTAGCTACAGGCAAATTTGTCAAAACTAATTTGCAACACTATGCTAGCGACATCCTCCTTTATGCCCAATAAGTAAACTAACACTAACTATGGGGGTTTACTTCTTGCAACTTCTTACTTTCATCGTCCATACGGTGTGCTATTGTATGGATGCCATTCACTTGAATGGTAATGTATGGATCAAGTGCCTCTACACCCAGGTAAGTGTGAGTTATGAGAGCATGACCGTCCAACTATCAGTCTAGGGGAGAATTAGCTATGGTTACTGGAATATTTACATGTTACACACATGTATATATGAAGGTACTTAATTGTGGGTATATCTGTCGGGTAGCTATGGATACCAAACTATATATATCTGGGGATGTATATATGGAGAGTATCTTAGTTTACTGCTTATTGTGTGCTTATTTATCTCTTGTGGGAATGGGCTGCAATGAATTTGCCTGTAGGTACGCTAACCACGAATGCGTAGATCAAATGTAGTTGACGACTAGCTATATATCGAGAGAGTACGTGATATGCCACCGACATAGAACGTGATTGCCACATTAGGCTGGCAATTTTGTGAGGACAAATAGGACAAGCATGCATCATGATTGTGCTTGTGCATAAATATGCTTCCCTCACCTTGTTCTAATACTAAGTAACTTGTGATCATGTGAGGTTACTATCTTCCCTGTGTGAAACTAGACAAAAGGCCTTGTTCCATGTCGCTTGAATAGCTGTGCTTGAAGATAGGGTGTGATTAGCTTTGCCTTGTATGTTTGCTTCCAAAGGAAATCGATGACAAGTTAATAGTTAGCAAAAAGTTCACCTCTTTGAAAACTAAATTGCTAAATGTAGGTAAAACTTGTTTTGTAGAGATATCCACCTACTCTGTAAAAAAGGAAATAAAGGATAATAGTACCTTACCACCAAGTTTTGCATGATATGTGTAGTGGTATTGCTGTAGGTGACTGCTTGTTTTGTATGAGCCTTGTGCTTAGTAATAGTTGCTTAAGCTAATTGGATTGAGTGTTTCGAAGGGCTTGCTTAAGACCATGATGTAGGTGTGGATGCTCGTTATATAGGTGGTGCCATAGCTGTCACCCTTTTTGTCCTTGGTAAGCATACGAGTGTTGAAGAGCGCTATCCTAGATCAACGTCCAAGTTTTGATAATCTCATGGTTGTCGTCTCTAATTAAGTTCTCTCTTAGGAGCCTGAGCTTGTATACGTCGTTGCTAGTCCTTGAACATTGCGCTATGATGACCTATATCCATGCTTTAGGTCCAAGCTTAGTTCCCCTGAATGCTTGCATGTGTCGTGGTTGTCCCGCTCCTGTGTGGGAGGACCCTGCTCAAAAATCCTTGTTGGATCTCATTGCTCCTTCTCCTATGGATGATCTGGTGCAACACTAATCGCTATGTACCCTGCTTTGGAACCTTTTCCTCGTAGATCATGTCATGGCTTTATCAACTAAATCCTTAGTCAGTGCCTTGGCTCTGTCCCTCGAATCTCGTTTGTTTTATCTCCAACTCATCCAAGTCTCTGGATGTTATCAGTCTGGATCTCATGTTGCTGCTCGGCAAGACCAAATCTCATGTTCATCTCTACCTGGTAGTCACCTTGGTGGACACAAGGCATATATCAAATTATGCAAGAGTCCCCTGCTCAGTTGTCTTCGGCAATTAAGCTATGTTCTCTTGCACTGTGTTTTGATCTTTAGATCGCCTCCTTGTTGACTTCTAACCTTGTGACTATCTTTGTTTGCTATCACTTCTTAGCATGGTGCTTGCTCCTATGCAACCAAATTTGTACCACGTGAAAATTCTTGTGGGTTGTATGTTCAGTAATGGTGTTATGAGTAGCAACTATGGTGCCACGATGAAACCTAGGGCCTCCTTGTGGCCGGTCGACACATGGTTGTGCTGCTAGGTGCGTGCTGGTATTGAGGTTTCTAGTCATGATCCATTGCAGAACTGCACCGATGTGTTATTTTCACATGAGCTCTTCCTTGGTTATCTCTCCTTATCTTGTCTAAAGATCTGTGCATCGAACCAGATACAATAGGACTTTCTTCTAAAGTCATCCAAAGGATAACCTTTGAAGAACAGGTCACTAACAAGAACATAAACACACTGTAAGAGATGGTAGACAAGTGACTCTACTTGATGGTCCATGTAATGACGTCGATCATCTAGTGAGCAACTTATGTCATCCCCGTTGGATTAGAAGGCTACACAATATTTAAAGTTGGACAAGTTATCAGTCGAATGATAAATGGACCAACATATTATGTCCTATAATCGGTCACCTAGTGCTTATGAGCTTTCTATCTTAGCCTTGATCTTTAAGTGCAAGATGATCAACCGACCTTCTTCGGTGTTACCCCCTTTCTACTGACTTCAATGGCGACCATCTGCTTATGCTTTGACCACCATTCTTAGTGTTAAGAGTGGAGAATTGGAACCTTTTTGGTGTTGCGAGACAACTACTTAGTTACCGATAGGAAAGTTCATCTCCATCTAGGTAATGACTCTTTGGTAACTACGAAGGCTAGGTCTCACGGAACAATGCTAGGCAAAGAATCAGTAAAGCCGGTCAGCGATGCTAGTACTACTTTCTTCTCTAGGCCATGTGTTGTCAAGTCAATTCCATCTAGACAATCACACAGATAGTGCAAGATGTTGTATCAGCTAAGTAAAGAGCTAGAGAAAGCACGTCCCTAGTCTCGGTCCACATCATTATGTATATGGTGCTATCAAAGGATTGTTTCGGATTCTATGGGATGAAGCACAAAAGGGTAATCAGAGATGTTTCCTTATCATGTAGGACTACCCCTCCACATGAGTAAGCATTGTGCCCTACAAAAATAGCCCACCAGTCCAATGCTTGCGCATCATCGAAATCGATTCCCAGCTGGGTGAAATCGATTCGAATTGCCATCTCTCCCGGATAGTGAGAAACTTGGCTAGCTCCAACATTGTAGTAATGGTAATTATGGAATATGATGTTTCAAATAAACATGGAATTACTATACCGGCTATGGTTACTGTTGTATGGTCTAAAATGATATACCACATGTTTGGCACAGGATAGTTGCTAATCTAGACATGGATAGTTATAATTAACTTGATGAAAGAATTATAATTGTATAATTGAGTTAATCGCTTTTTATGCAAAATGTTATCAAGCTACCTCCACTTATAAATCCTTGCATACTCCTTGGAGTCAATTTATTTCTGATTTATGACGGGTTAGTCTAGCTGAGTACATTCGAGTACTCAGGGTTTATCCCACCATGTTGCAGGTGAAGTTCTTGGCCTGCTGAAGATGGTGGCTAACCACCGGTGGGCTTGGTGACTCTATATTATTTCTCATCTATATGCTTTTATGTGAGGATGTCACTTATGCTAGCAATGTATTTGGAACTTATATTAATATAATACTTTGAAAGCAATGTTGTTTTCACTAATCGGTTTTGAAACCCAAACTTGTACTATTATTTGTGAAGCCATTTGTAATATTATTTCCGCTGCAACTCTACGTATGTGATGTGTATTTGCTTAATCATGTGATCTTTGTTGTGATGTTGATTTACCGAGGTTCTTCAGGACACTCGGTGGACTACTAGGTTTATATAATTGAAAGTATGCGCGTGTCAATGTGTTAGCGGGGACAACCATACTTGATCTTGTATAAATTGGGCGGTTCTGTCACACTACAACCACAATATCAAAGGTCGTTCATTTGGTGTCGGCGACCTCGTTCTCCATAGAAAGCAGAAAACTAAAGGGATGCGCAAGCTCTCCTCCCCCTGGGAAGGGCCCTATGTGGTCAAAGAGGTTACCCGACCAGGGTCTTACCGACTATGTGACTTGGATGGAATCTATATCCCAAATTCATGGCACATCGAGCACCTTATATGTTTCTTTCCTTAAAATGCTCCAGATATGTATTCTCCACTCCATAATGAATGAAGTTTTGGTCGCTATAATTTGTCTCCATTATATCTCCATTACGGTTTACTCTCCATTTGCGGCTGCCAACTCTAAGCTACTACTTAACAAACTCCAATGCATGATCTCCATAAACGCTCCGCCACATTTCTCCATATCTCCAAGATATTTCGCCGACCGCCGAGCAGCACATGTTCTGTTCTGTGCTCTATGGAGAAGACCCAGTCTCTGATCTCTCCCTACACGTGCTATGGGCTATGCGCTCTACGTTATGGGTGGTCGGCTATGGTTCCTTGGTCATGCCTGTTCCTCCTACACGTGCACGGGCTTCGCGCTCGACGTTATGGACTATGGGCTAGCCAAGGCCAAGAGTCCAGTAAAGAACCAACTGCTTGAATGCTACTACGTATATCTCCATGATTTTTCACCAACCATCGAGCAACACATTCCGCTCTATGTTCTTCGGAGAAGACCTAGTCTCCAATCTCTCCCTACACATGCTATGGGCTCCATGCTCTGCGTTATGGGTGGTCATTTGCGGTTCCTTGGTCATGCCTGTTCCTCCTACACATGCATAGGCTCTACGCTCAATGTTATGGACTATGGGCTAGCCAAGGCCAAGAACCTAGCAACAAACTAACCGCTTATACTATGTATAATTGCGTTAGGGTTAACACTACAATGATTTTTTCACCGCAATACAAACAAACCGCATAAACATGCACATGTCACTTTACAACATTTATACATATACATAAATGTTTATCTGCGCCCTTGCGCATTTTAACTACCCTCTCCAGTTATTATAGAATATTCTCTGAGCAGATCATTTGTCTTCGTCATCGCTGTGCATTTTGCCGAACAGGTCGATATCACCAGCCAGTTTCTTCGCCGTGTCTTCCACCTCATCTTCTAGTTGCTGGTGCTCCATTGCGCCCATCCCTCTAGCGAATCTGGCCCCTATCGCTTGAAGGTCAATGGCTGGGTAGTAGGACCGGACCACCACTAGGGCGTGTGTAATGGCGGTGACGGTGGAGTCATAGTTTAAGCTCTTGAAGTTCTCCCATGCCGCCTGGCACTTGTCAATGATGGTGTTTGGACATGGTGGCCTACCGTCGGGCTAAGGAGCCACCTCCAGGTTGACGCAGTCGAGCATCGGCTTAACTCTGGCAACTACTATGTCGAGCTTGCTCCTCTAGGTCCTGGCCTCCTACTCTAACACATCAAACTATGCCTTGGTCCTCCGACGATAGTCTGTACGCATCACATGGATCCATCAAACAAAAGAAATTACTCCAACAGTAACTCCGACCACAAAGTACTCACCTTTCAGCTCCTCAACCAGCTTCTCCGCTCACCCAGTCGCTTTCTTCTCCTCCTAGAGTTGCCCAATGGTTTGGCGCAGTTGGCCGAGCTCCTCATCTTTCTCTACAAGCACAACAGTCATCAGCAACAATATGATTGTTCAACAATGCAAAGCAAAATCACCAATACACCATACCTTTTCTCTGCCTGGAGACAGTGGTCAGCTGCTCGGACCTAGTCCATAGTTGCTCAGACATGGTTGCCAACTGCTCGGACAGAGCCCCCTTTTAGTATTCTAGATCCCGTGCCTGAGACTCAGCAAGATCCTGCTCGCGCTGGGCCCTCTAGATGTTTTTCTCCATAAGCTTCATCGCCTCCTTCAGCTTTGTGTTTTCTTCGACGAGGGGCTCCATCCTCTTGATCAGTTGGCGCCGTTGTTCGGCAGTCCGAGCTATCCCCTGCAAAAGCACCAAGACTATGATGAACTCCAATCTCCAATGTTAAAGATGAACATTGATGATGCAATGCTAACCTTGATCGGCTTCATCGCCGTTGACAGGGTGGACTCTAGCCTCCTGAGCTCCCTAGTGGTGCCCTCATCCTCAACAACCACCACTTCGTCACCCCGATTGTAGAGGATTCAAACAGCTTGGGGTCGTGATTCCTCATGTTCAATCTCTTCCACCTCGTCCTCCACCTCAGCAGCTGGTGGCACCACTAGGGGCTCCGTGGCCGCATAGCGTGTCCGACCACACCCTCCGACGCCTCAGGGAGCGCCGTCGGCTCCTCTAGCACCACAGGCTTCTCCGCTCTAGACTCCAGCATGGCGCCAACCATTCTAGCATCCACCTCTGAAGCCTCGACATCTTCTGTCGTTGCCCCGACCATCATCGCCGACCTGTTCGCCATCGGCGCCTACTGTTCACCGCTGCCAAGTCCACCAGTAGTGGCGGTTGACTCCTCCACAGGCCACTAAGCGCCTAGGGACTCTAGGACAGGATCTATTGGCATCGCCTCCACACCAGGACTAGCCCCCGATTGCTTGCTAGTCTAGATGGATAGATTCAACTCCTCCACATGCCTTGCTCTGCATCAGATTAGTTCCTCAATCGGCACCGCGATAAGGATCCAACAGCAAAATAACTCCAAGGCAATAATACTTATGTGTTGGCCTGCTAGTACACTTTTCTAAAAAGACGCTACCTACCCAAGCCCCCAAGTGTGGCCCTAGGGTGGAGGTCTTGCAGTCTCCGCCATCGGCCTCTCTCTGCCTACCGCTCTGGGACTCCCCTCAGCCGCTGCTTGGGGACTCCCTTCGCCTGCTGCTCGAGGACTCCCTTCGCCTACTAGCCTACTACTCAGGGACTCCCTCACCTCCCCCTACTACTCAGGGACTCCCTCACCTCCCTTCGATCGCTCCTCCACACGCGGGTTGTGCGAAGGCACTTCAGTGCTCGAAGAAGGGGCTACTGGAGCCTCGTCATCATCTAACCACTCGAACATCGCCGCACTCTACGTCCAAGTGGTTCGATCACCGCCAAGCGAGATGCCGCCCGGCTTGCGGGGAGCGGCACCCACCATCTTCCTCTTCTTTTGGGCTGGCTCATCTACCGCTGTCCTCTTTCCCCAGACTTTCTCTGACACCGGGGGAGGACTCTTTGTCCGACCAGCGTTCGCGCCTCTAGACTCCAATGAGGCACTGACGGCACCTTCCTTAGGCTGAATTGGTGGCCAGGCGTCTGCTGCCTGCGGCCAATCACCCCTCGACACACCCGAGAAGTACACTGCTCATTCCTGTGAATGGTTCTTTCCATAAGTGAATCAGTTCACTGCTCGGCAATGGTATAGAATAAAAAAGGATCAGGAACACACAATTGAGATGTTTACCTGAGGAGGCGGGTTCATGTAGTTAAAAGGCCTCGTCTTCCTTGACATGCTAAATGAGGCAAACAGAGTGAATAGCTCTATAGCCTGCTCTAGCACATCGTCCCTCGAAAACATCTCTGTCCTCTCCTAGGTGCCATCGGTGTCACCCTTGAAGTCATAGCCCATGTGGGCCCTCTCCTTGCAGGGCTAGACACGGCGCACTATGAAGCTCGCTGCTACCAGTCTGCCATTGGTCTTCATGCCCTTTATTAGGCTGAGCAGCTCCCTCACCTGCTCCATATCAGCACTGCTTGGCCTCTCCGACCAGCTTTTCTGGCTCTCTAGGATGTGGTCGGCGTCATAATAGATGGTAGGATGGCTCTGCTTCATGTAGAACCACCTATCGTTCCACCCCTTCAGCGACGTGTTCAGCGGCACAGTGAGGTACTCACCCACCATTCCATTGCGTAGTTGAAGATACACACCGCCGACCACCTTGGAACCACATCCGCCCTTCTTCTTCAGCCAGAATAGGTGATGGAAGAGGTTAAAGTGGGGAAGAATCCCGAGATATGCCTCATAGAAATGAATGAAAATCAAAATGTACAAGATGGTGTTTGGGTGGAGGTTGCATAGACAGACTCTCCAGAACTCCAAAAGATCCCTCAAGAAAGGATGAATAGGAAATTCTAACCCGCGCCAAAAGTAGTCCTCATATACTACAACTTTGTCAGTATGAGGCATTGGGTAGGGCTCACCGCTGGCCGCCCACCATCCGGTGGTGACGTGATTAGGAAGAACACCCACCTCCACCATCCTGTTGAGCTCCACCTCCCATGTGCACGACAGCACCCACTCTTCATCATGGCTGACTCTGGTGCTCGCTTTCTTTGGGTTACCAGCTCCCATCTTCGGTGCCATCTCTCAGATCTGGTTTGGGATTGGCGGTGGAAACACGTGTGAATATGAATCTAGAAGCGCGAGGGCTAAGGAGGAAGATGAAATGGCAAAGTAGCAAAGGTGGGAGTGTGGGGTGTGGCGGCATAGTTATAAATCACTCCCCCCACCTCTTGTATTTGAGGATTTTTGAAAAAACGCTCCACGATTTGCGCCTCTCTGCATTCTCCGAAACAACATGGTGGGCCATTACCTGGGCTTTCGTGGAACTGCAGCCTGTATTGCCCATTTATCACCGCAAGTTGTTACTGCTCACTGAATATTCACCGACTTCTCCACCATCTGTTATGGCTCAATAATTACTATTGTACAACCATTACTCTGGTTTCTTCTCCGCGATTTGTTTTCTCCAAGATTTCCACTTATGGCTTGGAGACTACGTCATCAATATGACTTGGTTCCTCACTGCACTAGGCACTTTCTTCTGTTGACTGTTTCTGACCCTGGCACCATGTGACCACATCACCTACTGTCAGGCTCGAGGACTAAGTGGGCACACTTCACCTTATGGCGAATGTGCTTTTCTCATTTTGGGGTTACACCCAGGGCCTGGCTGCCTGCTCGGCTAGTCTTATGCTTTTCTTTACTTTGGACCCTGGCACCACGTGACTACGTCACCTACTGTCAGATTTGGGGACTAAGTGGGCACACTTCACCTCACGGTGAGTGTGTTTGCTTTAATATGGAAGATTCCACGCCTCACGAAGCTGAAGAAGACTATCTCCATTTCTCGTGGTCAAACTCTAAGTGGGCACACTTGGTCCACTGCGAGGAAATTTTTTATTTCAAACTTGAGATCCTTACATCCTTATGGCAAGCCTAACTTGGGATACGCTGCTTGGCGATGATTCACGCTGCTCGACGATGGTTCACACTGCTCAATGATGGTTCACAGCTGCTCGGTGATGGTTCACACTGCTCGGACGATGGTTCACAACTACTCGGTAACTCATCACGGTGGTCGAACCATGAGTTTGATTGCTTGGCTTTGTTCGCACCTGCTCGGACGAGCTCAAGACGGTGTTGCACAATGGATACAAGGCGCTCGGGGACTAGCTGTGGGGGGTACAACCCCGGATACCCATGGTAGACCACATGGGCTATGCCCCTAGGGGTGGTCCAGCCCACAAGACGAAGCCTTGCGGGGCACAGCACTGCTCGGCGCATCCTATAAGACACTGGGAAGATATCCTAAAGATACTACGAGATCTGTTAGGATACATATGATCCCATGATTCATGTAATATGTTATTACTTTCCAGTTATATCCTAGATCTAAATGACTTGTAACCCTACCCCCCAGACTATACAAGGCGGGCAGGGCCCCCTCCAAACACATGCAATATCATACGATAGCCAATACAATCCAACAGATCATAGGAGTAGGGTATTATGTCATACTAACGGCCTGAACCTATCTAACTCGTGTGTCTCTGTTGCCTTCTTGTTCTCGATTACATGCATATCTGCCAATCAATCTACCTTCGTGGGATACCCTTCGGAGGACTGCTAATGATATTCTGTCGACATAGTCATAGACTTCTCTACACACCTGTGGCGGTGAAATAAAATGCCCTACAAATATACCTTTGCCTTGTGCATTCATTTCCATCTCCACCATTGATGCAACACATGCACCAACCAATCACAAATGATATGATCCACTTTATATCATCATGCGACCATATTGGCTCATCAATCTTGACTTCAATCACTTGCTCTTCATCATTGCTTCGGTCCATCAGCACCAAGTCATCACTCAACTTGCCTTTCACACTTTGAACCATTCCATCAAGCCAAGTCTTGTCTTGATCTTCTCCACCTTAGTCACATGACTCGATGTCATGTCTCATATGAATGAGCTCCATCATCATATGTGTGAGCTTTGCAACATATACAAGCCATTTCTCCTCTATGGCATGAGTTGTTCACACAAATGTACCTATGGACTAACTACCTACGTATCTCATATAAACACATATTAGTCCAATAGGTTGTCACTCAATTACCTAAACCAAACAAGGACCTTTCATGGTGACAGTAGCAACTCGTTCATCAGTGGATCTATGCGGGCAATTCGTCGATGTGCACCGGCGTGGAGCAAGAGCTAAGCAGTGCTGATGAGCAAGAGTAGCGATGACAAACAACAACAATGAGGAAAAGAAAAACTATGTGTGTTTGGGGGGAGGGAGGGCGGCGGTAGGGTGGGGGTGCGGGGGGGGGGGGGGGGGGGGGGGTTAGGGGGGATGTTGGAGTAGGGATTGCTTGCTCTTTGCGTAACTTTTACGACACGTGGGAATCAAACTTTCATCAGTTCCGAGCGGGAGGGTTCTAACGTGAGATTGGAAATTTTGCAACTAAGCGGCGATGAATGCACAGTACCATTATTGGTGGCTAGGTCCTATTATGTAACACCCTAGGTGTTAGGCTTGCATAATTTGACTTGCATTGCATGAGCATGAGCATCAAACATTCATATTTAAGCTTTTACATTTGAAACATGTGATTGAAACATATGAAACATATTTGTTATTTTATGTTTCTTTGTATATATGCATATGATCATGAGTGAATACATGTAAATGGGTGATGTGAGTCACTAAAACATCTTAGCTACACTTAGGATGACTAATGGAACATTGTTCATGAAGATCACTTTGTCTAATCAAGTCTTTAAGTGATGCTATGTATGTTGCCCTGGAAAGTGAAATGTGTAACCAGTGTATGAAATGTTTGTGTGACCTTATGAATAGCTTAAACATGTTTAGAATGTCATTATGAACAACTTTGGTATTCATGACTAAGGCTAATTTGGTCACTAAGTCATAGTTCAAGTGTTAGTCATCATTTGAATGTAGTAGGTTTGACCTAGTTTGAACTATATGATATAGACTTTGCATGGATGTGGTCACTAAAGCAAAGTTCTAGTATTTCATGAGAGGAACAACTTTTATTTTTGGATCATAGGCTAGTTCAGCTCCTAACATGCTTGAAATTGGCTCACAAAAATCAGATTTGTACTGTTTGCATTAAGAAATTTTTTCTAAGTCTTATACATTGACAGTTCGACAACCTTAACTTGGTGATGACTTTACTCACTAACCATTGAGATTTGAACTTTGGTTTCTTAAGCATTATTGTAGCTGGTACTTAGGGCTACAAGTTTCATTTTAACGTCATTCACTGAATCGATCTATATCGAGAGAATTAGTCTCCTGAAATCATGCTATCAGGCCTATATCGCGGACGCTGATGGCTTGATCGCTCGGCCTTCAGTGGCCGACCGACGCCAGCACTAGGCTGCCACGTGGAGGCGGTGAGGCCGTGCGTCACCGCCAGTCTGATCAGCTAGGCCACGTTGAGCCACAACGCGCCTTCAACCTCCCCAGCGCTCACCCGTGACGCCCCATGCTCCCATTTGCATTTCCCTACCTCCTCCTTCACCGTAGCGCTCGTTCACAATGCCGCCGAGCACCGCACCACCTTTGCCATTGCCTCATGCACGCTCCACCGCACTGCCACCGCCTATGTCTAGCCCACAGCTGTGCCATGTCCCCCTCCACCTCCTCAACATAATTGCTGCATCGGAAGAGCTTCGGTGAGGGCGTATTCGCTATTTCCATCTCGCCGGAGATCTCGACCGCCATGGCCGTCTCCACGGCGAGCTCACTGCCGCACTACTCACACGTGCATTCTTCGTTATTCTTCACATTAGGGCTTGGTTAGGATGTGTGTTAGCTTGTGTCATGATGTTACTATGACTCGTTGCTGCGCCGGCGCGGAACATGGCGACCCACGCCGCCACGCTCACACCTCCGCGCCACTGTGCATGTGGCCGGAGCTCGTTGGATCACCTCGCCCACCTAGGTCACCTAGATAGATCCGTATGGTCACCATTATGTTGGTGCGCTCTTCGCCTAGACTCATCGAGGCCAGAGATGGCCGGCGCACCGTAGTGCAGCGCCGCCGTGCCGCCATGGCCGTCTATGAGCATGCTCCGTCGTACCTACGCTGCCACCACCAAGGTCACTAGATGTGGGTTGGTCTGTAGATCACGTCGGTGCAGTTGTTTTGGCCGGAGACCTCATTGTCGGCGAGATACCACTGGGGAAATGCCATGCCCTGCTTTTGGCTCGCTGACGGGTGGTCCCCGCCGCTGACCAGTGGGACCCCTCTGTCAGCGACTGTGTATGAGGGTTTTTGCTATTTCTTTCATAGATTTAGATGCAATCTTTGAAAAATGATAAGTTGAGCTGTAGAGATCCAAATTTTGTGAACCAAATTTTGTAGTGTTCCTTAGGAAGTGTAGTATTTTATAAAAATATGATATGTACAGTTTCTAATATTTTTATTGAAGATTTAAATATGTTTAGATAAATGAGTTTTGTATGTTTACAATTTTGTAAATTAGATATCTTGAGCTAGAAAACTCTTAAAATTGTGATTCCAATTTTGTGGGTTTTATATTGACATGCTCTAGCTAGGAAAAATAATAAGCTTGCTGGGAACTTGATTTAAATATGGTCTTTCTATTTAATTATTAATAAATGGCATTTTCTAAGGATAAAAATATGTAATATATTGCTATGCAAATTTTTGTACAGTAGTATGGCACTAATGTGAAGCTAAGAAAAATATATAATCTATTGCTTGACACTTTTCTATAGGGTTTTCTATTTTCACTAAAATAACCCTTGCTAGCTTATCATTTTTGCATAGGATGTTATACATGTGCTAATGGTATGGAATTTTCACAGTAGCCTATTGTGAGCATTAGAAGTCTACTGTAATTTTCTGAGAATTTATTGTACACATTTGGTGTATGTTTATTATTTACCCTAATTATTTAATTAAATTAATAAAGGCATTTAAGTAATTAAATTGGGGTTCACCATGATGTTTTCTATGATTATTGTGAGGCATAGTAACTGTTGATGTTTATAGTAAGGTGTAGAAGCCATTGATTGTATGCAACTAACTAATTATCACTTTATAATTCAAATACAAGGCTGCATGTATAGTTTTGATTGTGTGGATGATTTCATATGGATAATGGTCTTTGCTGTAAAACTTGTTAATAACAAAGTTGTAGATAACTTACTAATCTACTTTGTGTTAAATTTTCACAATCATAGGACTTAGGGTTTTAGAATTCTAGCTGTTACAAGTTTGCTGTCCGAAATGTTTACTTTCTGGACGGATTTGATTGAATGATTTGTTTGCCCTATATAACTGTTGAATCACAGTAAGAGTCTTAAAAGAGAGTTGTAGACAATTTCTTACACTTTCCAGAATATCCACAACCATATGATTTTGATGTGTATAACTCTAGTTATGAGTAAAACAAGTAGCTGCTATTTTGTGGTGTAGTAAATGGATTGTTGAAGTGTTTGATTAAGTAATTAAGAAGAGATATGCACATACTCAGTAAAATGTGATGCACTTATTATTACTTTAACATCATGCTATTAAGAATACTTACATGAATGCATTCATCATGTGTCATCATACTATACTTGTCGGCATGTACGCATTCACAATATCTTATGCCATATTCATGCATCTAGGATCGATAGGGGAAATAACGTTACTGGAATTCAACGAAGGAGAGGAAGGGGACCAGCAGGAGCTTCCTCAAGCTACAGCTCCCAAAGAAGAGGAGCAGACCCTAGAAGAGCTTCCGGAGTGCCCTAACCACTGCCCCACTTCTTTTTTTGAAAGGCAAGCCCCGGAGCATTCTAAGTCTCCTAGTGTTTTGCAAAATATTACTTGAGTCCTTTATGATTGATGCATTAGGTTATAAGAGTTGTCTGGAAACACTTGATGCATGGAACTACCTTGTCCAGAAATACACCTTTAACCCTATGTAGGTCCAGGATCAAATATATGCTTAGCTCTGCTTAGACCGGTAGAAGTCAGGTGATTTCCTATCACCTGCGAGATATAGGTGGATACCAAAGCACGATTGGCTATATTTGCTATCGTGGAAAAGAACTATGGGGTAAACGTAAATGGAGGCCGGGCAAAGTCTATGGTAGGTTGACTCATGTGGTTCTGTCTATGCCGATTAAGGACCGTACCATTGTTGGCACTTCTGACAAGATTGAACGTATGCCTATCACTTAGCTGGCCAGATAACTCGTTCTGACTATGAAGCCTAGTAGCTCAACTCAAGTCGGGCCCCACTCTGTCAAAGTGCGCACTCTGGATGGTAGTAAGGTTGTGCGGGGAGCCAGACATGAGCCTAAGGGCAGGCAGAGCCTAAACGTCCTGGCAGTTGGTTGTCCCGGATTGTGCGGCGCTGGGCGAACCCGCGAAATGTGTACTTGAGTTGTACCAAAGGTGATCTAAGGAGACCGTTGATCTGGTCTGCCTAGGTTTGTGTTAGGAATAAATTTCCAGCTGGTTGAAATCGATTCGAATCGCCGTCTCTCCCGGATAGTGAGAAACTTGTCTAGCTCCAACATCGTAGTAATTGTATTATGGAATATGATGGTTTGGATAAACATGGAATTACTATATCTGCTATGGGTACTATTGTATGCTCTTAAAATGATGTATCACATGTTTGGCACAGGATAGTTGCTAATTTAGGGATGGATAGTTATAATTAACCTAATAACGGATTTATAATTGTATAACTAAGTTAATCACTTTTTATGCAAATGTTGTCAAGCTACCTCCACTTATATAGCCTTGCATAATCCTTGGAGTCAATTTATTTCTAGTTTATGATGGGTAAGTCTAGCTGAGTACCTTCTCGTACTCAGGGTTTTATTCCCATTGTTGCAGATGGCACAATATTTCATGGTTATTGCAAGAGTTGCTTCTATCCTGCTGTGGATGAGGAGTAAGTCTTGGGCAGGCTTCTTTACTAATCCCTCTATATGCTTTTGTGGACTGTGATCGTATGTTGGCACTGTATTAAACTATGTTGGCAAATGCTACTTTCCAACTTAATTTGCTCCTGCTATTATCTATGAAACTTGGTTTGTAATAACTTTATTTCATACTCTGATGATGGAAATGTATTTGTGAACTTTATATAATATGTGACATGTATGTTGAATCATGTACGATCTTGGTTGTATGTGGATCGTTTATCGAGACCCATTGTGGTACTCGACAGACTATCGGGTTTATATGGGCTCAAGTATGACAGTGCGACCGCTTGCGGACTGCCATTGTACTTGTACTCTTATGAATTGGTCGGTTCCACAATAGCTTACCACCCGAAGGCCTCCGTATGATATGGTGATGAACACTAAGGCACACAATCTTAATGTTTGGTATTGAAATAAAGCAAAACTGTGCACTTAGAAAACTAAGAATATCACAATTCCAGTACTCAGATTGAAAGGAAGCCAACTTGAGTTCGATGGTGAATAATAAGGCACACAGATTTACATTGAAAGAAATCCAAAGCACACACTTAGAAAACATAAGAAAAGCACAATGCTAGTACTCTCGGATTGAAAAGAATCCAACTTGAGTTTCATACATTCGTACCAAATAAGTAGGTGGACGCTACCAGGCTAACAAGCATGCCAAAAGCTAAAATACTGATAATAATTAGGCCGACACTATGCAAAAGAAAAAGGCCTTCATATGTACATCATTGGTTGCATAATTAATCAATCTTCGTGCAGATCCTAGTCAACCTCCTTCGGATCATTGTGAATCTCCATAAGATCCTGAAGATCATTGTCGACCTCCATGTGATCGTTGTCAATCTCCATGTCATCCTGTGCCTTGACCACTACAACCTTGTCCACATCCATTGGTGCACTTTGATTTAGCTCATCGACTTTGTTCATAAAGCACTAATTTGGTGAACCAATACTGAGGACAATAAGGCTCACAAGTTGCACTCCATGGATTTATAAGGCCACAAACTCCAGAATGAGAAGATGCATTTTCATCTACAAATCCAACAAAATTACTATAGCTAGGTTGAAGGTGAAGGAGTAGAGAGCACGAGAGAGCAATACAAAGGAATATAGAATCTAGTGAAGGAGCAAATCTAGTGCAGTTACCTTAGATTCGGATGGAGCAGAGAAGTAGGGACGATGCATAGAAGATTTGTGTGCTGACGTCGTTGGAGGTGGAGTAGTGAGCACGCAAGAGGTTGCCTTTTGTCCGATGCTAGCAAGGTGAAGCAGAGCAAGGGAGAAGAGTGGAGAATGGATGGGAGGAAGGTGTGGTAGGACCGTAGGAGCGTGTATATATAGTTCAATAAATTGGTTGCCCCTGTACCAGGGCCTAGTGTCCAGGGAAGTAGGATGCCTCCAACGCATCAATTGATACTTGGATCTACTATCATTTACAGTTTAATAAATTGAACACCTAGTTAATCACCTTGCATTTAGTTCAACAATAGTTGTACAAAAGTGACAGATTTCAGTCCGATACATAAATTGATACTTGAATCTACTACGGTGGACTAAGCAACTTACCAATGAACATACCAAGAACTAAGGTAAGTACAAAATAGGTGAAACAAGATAGGAAGCACATGTTTTTCTCAAAGGTATGAAATCTTCCATCATCTTCATTGGAACCCTGGCCATTTCTTCAATGTGTGGCATAATCTCTTGCTCATCCTGTAGATGTTCTTCATTTGTTGTAACATTGGCCTCCGCCTTCAGTTCCCAAATCTTGTTATGTAAATCCAAAATCAAAGTCCTTAGAAAATTTTCATATGGGGGATCGTGCCACTTAAAGAACCCACAATCTAAGTCGGGCTACGAAAAAACCAAATTACCATAAGTACAACGGGATTTCAGCATTTGCATTGCGAAAACAGAATGACCAAGAAATAAATTGAGTTGCATTATTTGCCCTGCAGCATCTGTGGTACCGTCATCCTGGGTTTCCATCACTCCACAAAATCTACCGAGGCATCTTCAAGCCGTACCGATGTCCTAGGTTTCCATCACTCCACGAAATCCACCGAGGCGACTTCAAGCCACAGCGACACAAAAGTGGTGGCTGGTATGCGTAGGGGTGCTTCTCGACATGGCACGGGATGGGCGGCCCCCTCCAGTTGTAGCCTCCTCCGCTAGAAGCCAGTATTCTTCTTGTGACAGCGCCCTAGGATGGTGCCAACCACTGGGAGGAGTTGGAGCTAGATGCAACCATGGAGCAGTCAGGGTTCAAAGTGTTGCACACTCTGATTAAAGAGGTCAGGCCAGGTCTTTTGTCTATGCTTTTGCCTCCTGCCAAGGCACCAAAATGTTCTTCAAAACTCTCACACTCCTGCCAAGATGAAATGTTGTGTCACCGGTGGTTCAGGGTACTATCTGCTTGTAGAAGAAGGCCTATTCTAGATCCTCTGTGCTTATATAGATGTGTACACATGGACCACAATCAAGATCAACTGATTCAATTAACAATTCAACCGAAGTAATAGTTCAACGATTATGCAGTACTCATACATACTAATCTAGAGGTTTCATCAGTACATATAAACTTCATTAACATAAAAGTTTCACAAATTCAAAGACTTAATGTCAGATGGGTAGTGTTGCGGGGTTGAAGCCATGGCAAGCATAGTTATTCGAGTCAGTGTCAGTGTATGGGTCTCTGATGGCACTGGTGGACTCAGGAACACAAGAAATCATGCAGAGAAGACACAACAGTTTATCCTAGTTTGGGCCAATTCGGTCCCTACGTCTAGTAGCTAATGATCCTTATACTCAAGAGCACCTAAAATTGGGGGGTTACAACAGAGTGTAGAGAGAGATTTGGTAGGGGGTTAGCTCGATGCTAATCCTAAGGTTGCCTCACCGCTGGTGGAGCCTTCCCCGTCGTCAGAGCAGAGGAAGACAACAAGATGCAAAGGAGGAGCTCTCGGTGCCCCTCTTTGGGTTGGCTTGCTCCCTGTGCGAAATGGAGGCAGATGTAATGGAATGGAGTGTTTGGTGATCGATCTTGTATCCTCCCCCCTCCTAGGTCTGACCTTATCCCTTATATAATAGGATAGGTCAGGTACATGGTGGTTTGGGGGAACTACTGTATGGTCTACATGCGTCGAAGTCCTAGAGGGTCTTGCAGCGGTGCATCATGGAACATGGCGATGTCTTGGTGCCGAAGAAGCCTAGGGCGCCATCTAGCTGCTCTATTCTAACACTCTACGTGTCAGGTTGTGTCGGCTTGGACCAGCCTCCCCTGGGTGGACCTTCTGGAGTTTTCTTGGTGGTGAAGGAGGTTGGCTCTAGGGGCTAACATGTAGGTCCGAAGCCCCTGAGCCCCTGAAAGGACAAGGTAAAGCTTTGTCTTCTTGTGTCATGCCCTGGACCTAACCCTATCGGGGGAAAAGTTGGTAGGGCCATGCCTAGGGAGTGGTGCCAGGGAGCCCCTGAGCATCGGTAGCCTAGGGCTTGTCTTCTTATGCCTGGGCCTTGGCTGGCATTGTTAGCTAGGCAGGAGCCAAGGGCTAGGCCTAGATGCACCATAGATCGGGTGCCTGGGTCTCGAGCAAGCCCCTGAGCCCCAAGCGGCAATCATGTCCAAGTCAGGCTTGGCTAGGTCTCTTTGCCAGAGGGTGTGCGCGAGCATGCCCGATGGGCATAGCCTCTGAGCCCCTGGGTGATCCTAAGGGGTCGGTCAGGGGGTCCTCTTTGGTTGAGAACTATTGTACCTAAGGCTTAACATACCCATATGTTAGGATATCATCAGGAGCCCCTAAGCCCTTTGTGGCCTCACTTGGCGTGATGGCGATGAAGGGCTGAATTTGATCTTATGGTGACCGAACCCTCCTAGGCAAGGATAGCTTCCGCTAATAAGAGTGTTGCACCCTGCTTGGGGCCTTCTCCTTCATTGTGATGTGTTTACACCAAAATTTGAAAAGAAGAACATAGAAACTCTAAGCTTCCAGGATTGTGTCATCAAGGAATCGATTAGATGTGAATCAGCATCAGTTGATTTAGATACGACGTCAGAATCGGCTATTTTATAGATGACGTTAGCAGACAGTGTCAATGGGCTATGCTTGAATGGCGCTAGGAAGATGTGTCAGACTCTACAAATAATGAGAATAAGGGTCCAAGTTATTATTAAGTTAGGAAGTTTTCTTTTATTCCAAGAATTGTAATGAGTCGTATTTAAGTAGGATTCATATTTAGGTTCTGGGTATAAATGTTAGACCCAGCTTATTATACAAAAAAAACAAACACTCAATCAATACAATCTATTCGGCTTTTGCCATCGCATTAGGAGTAGGAGTACTGTAGATCTCGGTGAGTTCTTCAGCAAACAGGGCTGCATCGACTGATCGACCTCCAGCTTGCTTATGAGTATCGTCATGACTTGTATTGTGCTTGTAAAGCTGCATCAGCTGATTGAACTTTTATGAGCCATAATATAAGTTAGTTATCGATCTGTATTGTAGTTTGTAAGGCTGCATCAGCTGATTGATCTCTTACGAATCATAATATAAATCAAAGTTATCAATCTTGTGTTAAATAACTTGTTGTTTAATACAATATCACCAGTTATCGAATCTGCTAAGATTATTAAGATTTTCCTTGCTATTTTTGGTTGATTCACCAGTTATCGATCTTGTTATAATTAATGTTTTATTAATTATAACAAAATCACCCAATTGAGATAGAGATAGATCGGTATCATATTATCTTAATTGGTCGTCATTTGATTTGGTCACACTTTATATCTTATAATTGATGGCTTAATTCCACTGGATTGGTTGTTTTATCTCTATTCCAATCAAACATAGTATGCATCCAAAGACATGTTTCAATCTTGAATAGACTCACTAGTTAATGAGATCTAATATAATGACACTACCATAGCTGCATTGATCTGGTCGAACCTCACTAGGAAGACTTTAGATTAGAAAATATTAATTAGTGGTTTTGTTCATAACCAAGATATGTACTCTGTTTATTTGCTATGACTGCATCGGCTATTTTAGCTGATTTGCCTATACTCTCACGCATATAGCATGTTTTCATGAATCTATCAACATATAGATGGTTTTATAGATTCTTTGGCTTTAGTTTATTATCATTATCATAGCTGCATCGATCCGATCGAACCTCACTATTGATGATAATAGATTAGATTCAAATTGTTTGTAGATTCATTTAAATTAGATAATCGATTTGTTCGCATGTTATACTCTTTTTATCAAACTTATCGGCTCGACGCTTTATATCGATCATGTTCCATTTAGCCGATGATGCTTTATGATGTTCTATGAGCATTGGTTATTTTGGTTCATATCATTACCATTTAATATTAGCCAATAATCCTTGATTTAAAGATTAATCTCATGGATACGCCAGATATCGACTATTTAGTCGATAGCCTTATTGAATCGGCTATCTAGCCATACATTTGGAACTGTTTTTTGCAACACCGACATGTTCTACTTTAAATTACTGATAATATTTTCTCTCCTTGTCAATTGTAGGTCAAATTGACTAGCATGTCATTAGGTTTTCAGAATCAACTGGTTCTGTGTTGAAGCCAAGCAGATCTCTGGTCTCATTCCACTCAGATCATTCAGCTTGCTGTGTGTTGATCACATCGCCATATTTTTGGGTCAATACACTTTTTGGCACGCCTAGTGGGACCACAATCATCATGGCGGTTCACAATAACAAGGACATTCTTATGGTACCTTGTGAAGACTTACCTGATGAGGATAAAGATGTCATTGGTAAGGCTATAAAAGAGCTTCAGAACATGTGCTTGTTATCATACACCAAAATATGTGATAATAAAGTTGTTCAGAAATATCCACTGCCAAGAGTTTTGATGCATGAACAGTCAGATACAGACGAAGCTGATGATAGGCGTTTCTTTGTAGAAGCTGTCAACAAATCTGTTCTTCATGCAATGCTGAATCATAATACATCTTTCTTGAATATATTGCACAATACCATGAAGGAGGTGTTTCATGGATTTCCACTTGATCAGGTTGGACCGGCTTATTACAATATTCCGCATCCGTTGACTCAGGGGACTAATCAAGCCGGTACTATCCATCAAGAAGTAGCACTAGCTAAGAGTGATGATGCTTAGGCAATTTAGAATTCATCTTAGCAAATTTAGGGTGCTACTACTAATCAAATGCAATATAATCCTGGATCATTAGTGTAGCATGTGCAACAGCCGATAGGGCAAGTTCAGAATCAGATGGTTAATTTTGGTACATCAGGCTAAATACCACCGTCGGCTCAAAAAATAACACCATTGGTTCAAAGGATTCGTAGAGATACATATCCTAATGTTTTCAATCAAAGATTTCAAACAGTAAATCAGCAAGGGGCCTGACAGATAGATATTCCACAAGGATATTATTATGGTTCTGATTATAATACCATCAACATGATTCCAAATCTATAATATCAAGGCACTCAGAATTTCAATCTGTAGATGGGTCAGCAATTGCCAAGAAATCCAAACTCAAATACTGATGAATTATTGCTCTAAGTAACCAAAATGATGAAAAATCCATTTGGTTTAAAACCAAAAGGGCAGCCTTTTCGTACAAACATCCATATCTAGAGTTGTATAAATGGCAACGTGTTACATCTCGAATTCAATTGAATAAATGGCAACGGCAGAAGGAGAAAGTTTATCAACGCTGGTTAGAAGAGAATGGATTTCAATGTCAACGAGAAGAAGAGAGATATGAAAGAGAACAAGCTGAGTCACATTGGAATTGCCTGTTCTTCAGACATTGTTAGAATGAAGGTTTGAGATTGCCTACTAGAAATAATTGCCCAGAATGTAGCGAACAATATTGGGAGTTTAGACAATCTGAAGTCAACCACCGGTCTATCCATGATCGAATTGAATATCAACATAATGATGTGGATCGACACTTAAAAAATAGAAGCATTCATGATCGGCTTGGAAATCGAGTTGTTGATCAGAACTGAGCCAATTATGAAGAAGAAGATGATGAATAGTATGTTAGGCTGGAAGGACAGTGGTGTCTAGGAGGTTTAACAAGAAGTCAGAAGAGAAGAGTACAACACCTAAGGAGCAGAGAGTTAGAACATGCTCAGAAATTTTGTAAACCACAAGTATGGTGTGCTAAACAAACAGCTGATAAGGGTCAGCCATCGGCTAATATTCAAATGGCTTTTGTTTTACCACCCGAATTTAAAGCTTCAACAGATCAAGAAGTCTATTCGGATTTTCATGAATCAGAGTATGAAGAGATGGCAGCCCAATTGACATTGATACAACAAGCTATATTTGATAAACCTGTTAAGCATCGACATTTGAAGGCTTTATATGTAAAAGGTTTTATCGATGGGAAGCCGATGAGTAAAATGTTGGTTGATGGAGGTGCCTCTATTAATCTGATGCCTTATACTACTTTTCACAAGCTTAGTAAAGGACCAGAAGATCTGATTGAGACTGACATGATGTTAAGGATTTTGGAGGTAATGCGTCCAAGACCAGAGGGCAATAAATATTGAATTGATAATTGGAAGCAAGACTTTGCTCACTACATTCTTTGTCATTGATGGAAAGGGTTCATACAGTTTACTCCTTGGTCGTGATTGGATTCATGCCAATTGTTGTGTACCATCAACTATGCATCAATGCTTGATTCAGTGGCATAGAGACAATGTTGAGCTAGTTCATGCTGATGATTCTGTGAGTATAGCAATAGCTGATCCAATGTATTGGGAACTAGAAGATTCTGAGTGTTTTTCTGGCAAGCGATGGGAAGGAGGCTTCGTTAGAATCAATGATGAAGGCCAACAGTCGATCCAAGCAGTCGGCTCTGAAAGTTTGTTTTAATGGATAATCCAATAGATAGTACATATGGTAAACTGGGACATGGCTTTACGTTGGCTGATGAGTTAGAAGAAATAGATATTGGTCCTAGAGATAGGCCTAGGCCGATGTATGTAAGTGCTAAATTGGATCCTAAGTATAAACAAGAATTGATAGATTTGTTAAAGGAATTTACATATTATTTTGCTTGGGAATATTATGAAATGCCTAACTTAGATCAATCAATTGTTGAACATCTATTGCCAGTTAAACCTGGATATTGGCCATTTAAACAAGCTCCAAGGAGATTTAATCCATATATTCTTGATGATATTAAGAAAGAGACTGAAAGACTACTAGAAGCAAAATTTATCCGAACTTGCCGATATGAGAGTGGATATCGTGTGTAGTTCCTGTGTATAAGAAAAATGCGAAGTTGAGAATCTGTATTGATTTTAGAGATTTGAACAAGGCTACACCGATGGATGGTTATTCGATGCCAATAGCCGATGTGTTGGTAGATGCAGTAGTCGGGCATAAGGTAATTAGTTTTATGGATGGTAATGCAGGTTATAATCAAATTTTTATGGCTAAAGAAGACATAGCAAAAATAACCTTTAGATGCCCTGGCGCAATCGGCTTATTTGAATGGGTTGTGATGACTTTTGGATTGAAGAATGCTGGTGCAACTTATTAGAGGGCAATGAATTTTATTTTTTCATAAGTTGGTCGGCAAGATTATTGAAATATATATTGATGACGTGGTGGTGAAATCTAAAGGGGACAAAGAACATCTGGCGGATCTACGGGAGACTTTGGAGTGCACAAGAAAACATAGTTTAAAGATGATTCCTAATAAGTTTGCCTTTGGAGTGTTAGTTGGACAATTTTTGGGTTTTATGGTCCACGAGAGAGGAATTGAGTTTGGTTAGAAAAGTATGAAAGCAATTGATGAGGCAGTACCTCTAACTAATAAAACTTAATTACAATCTCTGCTTGGTAAGATTAATTTTATCAAAAGGTTTATTTCAAATATGTCAGAAAGGGTTCTGCTGTTTTCTCCTTTGTTGACGTTGAAAAATGATCAATAATTTAAATGGGGTGACATACAACAAAAAATGTTTAAGGAGATAAAAGAGTATATGAAATTTCCACCTATGCTGGTTCCTCATCAGCAATGTAAGCCTTTTAAGTTATATGTGTCGGCCGATAGCCAAATGATTGGATCGGCCTTGATGCAAGAGTTTGAAGGAAAGGAATAAGTTGTTTTCTATTCAAGCAGAAGACTTTTAGATCCAGAAACAAGATATTCTCCTAATAAAAAGTTATGCTTATGCATATATTTCTCCTGCACTAAATTATGATTATATTTATTATTGACTGTGTGTACAGTTGTGTCTAAAGTCAATGTGATCAAACACATGTTGTCAATGCCGATATTAAATGGAAGAATGGGAAAGTGGATTCTTGCATTATCAGAATTTGACTTAGGTATGAATTGGCTAAAGCAGTCAAAGGGCAAGTGATGGCCGATTTTATTACTCAACACCATAAACCAAGCATCGGCTATGTGGAACCTATGCCTTGGACATTGTTCTTTAATGGATCATCATGCAAGCAAGGTGGTGGCATTGGTATTGTTATTATTTTGCCTCGGGGGGCAAGTTTTGAGTTTGTCTTTCAAACCAAACCAATGACCACTAACAATCAAGCAGAATATGAAGCTATTCTTAAGGGACTTCAACTTCTTTAGGAAGTAAAGGCCGTGTCAATTGAAATATTAAGAGATTCACAACTAGTTATTAATCAGTTGATTGGCCTATATGAATATAAAGATGATATTCTGAAGGGATACCATGATGAATGTCGAAAGTTATTTGAGGAGTTTCCCCTTACTTCTCTTCAGCATATTCCAAGTGCATAGAATCAAGAGGCCAATCTGTTAGCTCATAATATGTCAGGCTATCGAGTGTTCCAAGAAATCTTAAGTAGTGAGACCTTGGCTAATGATTGGAGAGTTGAAATAGCCGATTACCTTAGGAATCCATCATAGAAGGTTACCAAAAAATTGAGGTATAAATCGACTAAGTATGTTTTGTTAGATGATTAGTTGTATTACAAAACAGTCGATGTAGTTTTGCTTAAATGTTTAAGTCAAGAAGAAGCAAGAGTATTGATGGGAGAAGTACATGAAGGAATTGCGGAGCTCATCAATTGGCTTATAAAATGAAATGGGTTATTCACAGGTCTAGATATTTCTAGCCAACAATATTAGAAGATTGTTTTGAATATTACAAGGGATGTCAGGATTGTCAGCATTTTGGTAATATTCAGAAATTGCCTGCATCAGCTATGAACCCAATAATTAAGCCATTGCCATTTCGAGGCTGGGAAATTGATTTAATTGGCCAGATTTTTCCACCTTCAAGTAGAGGGCACAAGTTTATGTTGGTAGCAACAAATTATTTTACCAAGTGGGTTGGGGCAATTCCTTTGAAAATAGTAACTTCAAATAATATGGTTGATTTTGTCAGGGAGCATATTTTGGGATTCCTCAAACTATTACTACTGATCAAGGGACAATGTTTACATCAGAAGAATTCAGAGATTTTGTTGCTAGTATGGGTATTAAATTACTAAATTCTTCTCTTTATTATGCTCAAGCTAATGGCCAGGTAGAGGCATCCAATCAAATTTTGATTAAGTTGATTAAAAAGGAAATTGAAGAGCAACCAAGGAAGTGGTACCTGACACTTAATGCAACATTTTGGGCATATAAGATGGCTTTCCATGGATCGATTAAATCATCACCTTATGAGTTAGTGTATGGGCATAATACAGTTCTTCCTTGGGAGATTTAGACTGGATCAAGACATGTTACACTGCAAAATTATTTGACAGCCGGAGTCTATAAAAAACTTATGATGGATGATTTGGATGACTTAAGTTGTCATCGGCTGCGCGCTCTTGAAAATATTGAGGTGAATAAATTAAGGGTTGCAAGGCATTATAATAAAAAGGTCAAGAACAAACAGTTTTATGAAGGAAAGTTAGTTTGGAAAGTAAGATTGCCGATTGGGTCTAAAGACAGCAGGTTTGGCAAATGGTCGCCTAATTGGGAAGGTCCTTATCGGATTAAACATTGTGCGCCTAGCAATGCTTATATTTTGAAAATGCTAGAAGGGGAAGAGGAGTTTGATAGAGCAATCAATGAAAAATTTATAAAGAATATTATCCTAGCGTTTGGATTAATTCTTGATAGCCGATTTGTTTAGTCATCGGCTTTAATAGCCGGTACTAGGAGGGTATCGCCTTTAGATAAAAAAGGAATTAAACCAAAGGGGTAAAAGATGATATGATATGTATCACCTATAGAGCAAAAACGCACACAAGACAATCATGATTCATATTATGGTAGTTTTAGAGATGAATTCATAAGGAAAAGGCAAAACTTTATTCATTCATCGTTCGCTCCTAGTATAGACTAATCGAACACCTTGTTCACAACATCTTGGGCTGGTGTGATATACACAATGGCCACTACAGCGTCATCGATGTCCTCAATCAGCTCCTTGTGCATGTTGGGATAATTGGCCATTGGGAAGCCCGGCTCCATGGTACGGAGGTCATCCCCAGTCTGGACTTGTGTCGTGGCCAGAGCCACCGCTGTGCCGCGATGAACGCCATGGAGGACAATCTCCTGGGCGCCCACCAGGATGTCGTGCAGATGGTTGATGAGCAGAGGGCCTTAGGCATTGATGGCCACCATAGCTGCGTTCACCGCCAGTTGGAGGTTTTCCATCTATACCGTTAGGGCTAGCAATCAAAGAGGCAAGAAGATTGTCAAGAAAGGGGCAATGAAGGTAAGAATGAGGGTTTTCTTGGAACTAGGCTTACCCGCCACCATGGCGTCGGACTCGGCCAACCTCACCTGAGCAGCGTTGGCTTCCTCCTCTATGACGAGGAAGGTGGCCTAGGAGGCCTCAAGACGGATCTCAAGCTAACCGTTTTCTCGAGTTGCCTCAGAATAACGGTCCTTGGCAGCCTTCCACTCCTAGAGGAAGTGCCGGGCGTCGTCGCCGGTGTACGAGTCGGAGGAGTCCGACAACGAGTTCAGCATGGGGGCAGCAGCAGGTGTGACATTGGAGGGCCCATCGGCCCTAGGAGGAAGAGGTTGGAGTCTGTCATTTAGGATGAACCTATAAATAAGTTAGAAGATGATTTGTTGTCATGAATAGAAGGCATTTTATCTTACCTCATGTGGCGGAGGCGCTGGCTCATCGGCATGTTCTCCTCTAGGACCTCCTCCACCGCGCGCTTGCCCCGGTTGTCTTCACTAGCCATGGGTTTTGGTTTGGCTCTTGAGAGGGGAAGAAGAAGAAACCGCTATAGGGTTCTTGAAGGTAGAAAGATGTGAGAGAATGAGAAACAATTTCAGATACAAATGTGTTTGAGACCGAGGCCCTTGGTTGGTATTTATAGCCATGAAGGCGAGATGGTAGATATCTTGGAACATGTGAAAGCAACCCCAATTAATGGAAGAGGAAGCGCTGCTTCGCTAATAATGAGGGGAATGAGGCATTGATGACTAAGAAGGAATTCAAAGGGTTTTTGCAACAAGGGCCATTTTCAGATTCAGTTAAGTTAGAGTAAAGTCAGAATTGAGAATTGTCTAATTTAAATCGGCTATTCTAGCCAAACCAAGAAGTACAATAGACCAACTGGAAGAGTATAGTTATCATTAGGTTTACACAGAATATATACTATAGATGCTAGAACATAAATTACAAGTTAAAAGCATCATGAATTGCTCTTAGTGCTTTTAGCCGAATAGCATCAACTTCTACAATTTGTTGTTTATCTTCTTTGGCTAATCTGAGAATGCTCTCAAGACTGCTGCAAATAGCTTTGCCTTCCTTAACCTTGGTCATCATCTCTTGTTTCTTCTGTTTGATGGCCTTGGGGATCTGAGTCAAGTTAGACTCATGACGGTCAATGGCGGCTTTCACATTTTCTAGTTCCTGTTCGAGCTCAGCACACCTAATTCTCAGCTAAAGTTCTTCTTAGCCATCAAAGCTTCATGGTTAGTCAGGTTTCTTTGTGCCTTTGTCACCTTGGGAGCTTGATCTTCTATGATGGATAGAGGTATCAAGGCTTCAGCAAGATTTGGGGATAGAATATCCTTAATGGCTAAGAAGATTCTTCTCATTGGATCTGCATCCTAGACCAAATCGGCTATGTTCCTCTCGAGCATTGGCAGCATGTCTTTTAGCCAATTTTTAGTCTCATCTGATAAGATTTCTTAAGAAGAAATGGCCGATGAACTTATCTCACTTTCATCTATATATTCCTCAAAGTTGAAAAAATAGCTCAAAGCTAGAGAGTTAAGTGTCTATATGTGAACAAAAGGAGTCTTATTAGAAACAACAAATGAGTTGACAATGAGATGGATGGTGAGAGGGAGACAATACCTTTTCTAACAGAGATCCTGGCTGAGGAGAAGGAACAGCTGATGATGTTTCAACATCCTTTTCAACATTTGGTTGAATTGGCTCTGGATTTTCAATGCTAGTGTCTATAGGCATCAAGAAGTTTTTTAGTTTATGATTGCCATAGAAGGATAAAATGAGCAGATGAATTTCTTACAATCGATTGTTTGACGAGCTAGAGAATTGACAGTTTGAGTATTAGTGTCTAGGGTCCTCTTCAACTGGTGAGTTGTCAGATCTTTGCTCTTGTGGAGATGTTTTCCTAGATGGTGTCTGATAAAAGAAAAGGATCAGAGAAGAGTGAGGACTACATAAGATTGAAGGTTTGAGGAGATACCTTGGTAGTATTAGGTGGTGAAGTAGAGAGGTTCTCATCTTCTGTCATTTGGGATCTATCAGGGACATTAGTTGCTTCAATTATAATCGGCTCCTTAGGAGGATTAGCCGATAAGAGATTAGCAGATGCTGATTTAAGTGCCTAGGACAACAGTTCGGCACCCAAAGCAGATTGAGATGCAATAGTCAATGACTGTAAGAAAGGAATTGAATTAGAAGTTGAATACCATCTTAAGAGGGAAGATAAGTTAATTTACCTGAGCAATTGATGATTTTGTTCTACGAAGTCTCTTCCCAGAGGTGGTTTTCTGAGTTACACCTTGGGTTGTCTTGTGTTTTGAAGACTAATATGTGAGTATTGCTAGGGTAGCTAGGGTTTTCATCAACTTCTTCAGAGTGGGTGCAGTTGATCCCATTCTTGAGGCTGGACATGGTGGATAATATTCTATGGGATGCCCTTTCTTATCCACACTTGGGGGATCAAATTCGGTATCCTACAAAAAATTTGTTAGATGAACTGACAGGAGAACTTGATAATCCTTCTAAAAGGAAAGTGGTGAGTTACCTCACTATCAGAAGCAAAGTCGTCATCCAGGGCTAAACAGTTTGGATTCATTGAGTTGTAGAAGAGGTGAGAGTACCATTCTTGCCACTAGGAGTCAAACAGGTTTGAAGAGAAGGTGGCTCTTGTCCATTCATGCAGACAAAGAGTAGGAAGATCTGACCCTAATTGAAAGACTCTAGAAGCTTCCATTATTTCACTAATGCGTTCTCTTGGCTTTAGAGTATTCCTAAAGAATAGCCGAGGGGTAGTTGACCGAGACCGAATTTACGGGCCACAAAAGAGGGGTTATAGAATTCATAAATTGGGAGATTATCTAGGAGAAAAGAACCAGTAGCCATTTTGCCACGACCATGATGAAATTCGATAGGCAGCACACAGGGTTTGATGATGAAACTAAAAATTGCAGCAGCTATTTCATCTGAACAGCCTGATTCAAACCAGAATTTGACTAGTAGAACTAGCTCATTATCTTCATTTTCAACATAAGGCAGCCAAGCCAAGATGTTTGCATCAAACCCTCTATAAAATTTCTTGAAAAGGTGGCCTACATCAACAACAATTGTTATGGCTGATGCAACTTCACCATAATTCATACACTATCGAGTTATTCCTTCTTTTCCTTTATAATCTTCAGCAAAGTTGGAAGAAGGGAAGCTCAGATTCCTGAGATTGGGTCTTACAATCTTATGCATGTATAGATTCAGCCATAATTGTATCAACCACCAAGGGTCACTAATGGTATGCACTGGTTCATTTTTCACCAATTGGGCAGCTACTTGGTGCATCAGATGATAAGTAGATCCCAACAGATATTTATCAAGGGGGATATCATTACCGGTTGCTAAAGGCTCTGCCAAGTATTTATGATTATAGGTTGGACCACAGGATGACCCATAAAAGATGAATTTTTTCAGCCACATATTCAAGAAAGCTACATGTTCTCTATTATTAACAGTCGATCCATCCTCAATATGATTCAAAATGTAACTTGCCCATCCTATGCAGTCTGGTATTTTAGCTAATTTCTTGGATCCAGTACTTAAGAAATCATAAGGTTGTATTGATCCTGTTATTCTAAGCCGGTTAACATGTAAATGTTGGCCAAAGTAATGGTCATTGGACCATGACAAAAAATGAAAGCATTCAATGTGTTGGACTAAAATTAAGATGCAGGGATCAGAAGTGAATCATTTCTCTCCATTCCAGATAGTGAGAGTGTCATGCATTGGTTTAAATCAGAAATTTCCCAATCTCCAGCTTTCTTTTCTGATACCCTATGGAATCAATCTCTCCATCCTTTAGGCATTTTGGGCCAGTTTCTAAAAGGAGTTTGGGTGTTCTAGGAAGATAAATCTATTATAGATTATTTGAAGGGGATTCTGTTGGTTTCTTGGTTGATAAAATCAGATGGACCAGGATCATCCATAGGCCCAAGATAATATGTATTAGGAATAACAGGTGATGGAATAAAAATTTTGTTCATTATTTCCTAGAAACCAATTGGGATGAATTTAAGAAGAAAGGAAAATACAGAGTATCGGCTGATACTTAAAAGAAAGAAATCTAAAGGCATACCTCAGGAATGTGATTGTTGGCCACCATTGCAGTTGAAATGGATCTAAATCTGAGGAAGGTTGTAGAAAGGTGGCTTGAATAGCAGTTTAGCAGAGTAGAAGATCAGCTAGGGTTAAGGCTTTGGTGGTGGCAGTTTTGACTATTGAAGCTTGCTCAAGAGAAATGGGGAAAGCAAATAGGCCGAGCAAGTTAGAAATGATACTGTTGGGGTATTATATAGAATTTGGCTCGAGAAATCAGGAAGTCACACGTATTTTTCGGAATGAGCAGTTGTAACACGGTTAGCAGATAAATAGAAATTTTGGAATAAAATCATTTTTATCCCAAAATTAGGGGGCATGTGTTTACACCAAAATTTAGGAAGAAGAACACAGGACCTCGAAGCTTCCAGGATTGTGTCATCAAGGAATCAATTAGATGTGAATCAACATCAGCTGATTTAGATGAGATGTAAGAATCGGCTATTTTATGGATGACGTCAGTAGATGGTGTCAATATGCTATGCTTGAATGGCGCCAGGAAGATGTATCAGACTCTACAAATAAGGAAAATAAGGGTCCAAGTTATTATTAAGTTAGAAAGTTTTCTTTTATTTCAAGAATTGTAATGAGTCATATTTGAGTAGGATTCATATTTAGGTTCCGGGTATAAATGAGAGACCCTGGTTATTGTACAAAAAAATGAACACTCAATCAATACAATCTTTCTGGCTTTCGCCATCGCATTATTAGTAGGAGTACTGTAGATCTCGGTGAGTTCTTCAGCAAACAGGGCAGCATCGATTGATCGACCTCCAGCTTGCTTGTGAGTACCGTCACGACTTGTATTGTGCACGTAAAGCTGCATTAGCTGATTGATCTTTTATGAGCCATAATATAAGTTAGTTATCGATCTGTATCGTAGTTTGTAAGGCTACATCAGCTGACTGATCTCTTACAAATCATAATATAGGTCAAAGTCATCGATCTTGTGTTAAATAACTTGTTGTTTAATATAGTATCACCGGTTATCGAATCTGCTAAGATTCGTAAGATTTTCCTTGTTGTTTTTTATTGATTCACCAGTTATCGATCTTATTATAATTAATGTTTTATTAATTATAACAAAATCACCCGATTGAGATAGAGATAGATTGGCATCATATCATCTTAATTGGTCGTCCTTTGATCTAGTCATGCTTTAAATCTTATAATTGATAGCTTAATTCCGCTAGATTGGCTGTTTTATCTCTATTCCAATCAAACATAGTATGCATCCAAAGACATGTTTCAATCTTGAATAAACTCACTAGTTAATAAGATCTAATCTAATGACACTACCATAGATACATCGATCCGGTCAAACCTCACTGGTAAGACTTTAGATTAGAAATTATTGATTAGTGGTTTTGTTCATGATCAAGATATGTACTCTATTTGTTTGCTATGACTGCATCGTCCAATATAATGTATGAATATTTATTTGGTGATGAACCTTTGTTCCCTACATATATACAATTGTAGATGGCGGACCAATAAATTCGATTTCCAAAGGGAATAGCGAAACATGTCATGGTAAGAATACATGATCACTATGTCCCTGCCGACTTCATGGTTCTAGACATGGGTGAAGAAGAAGATGATACACCCATCATACTTGAAAGATTGTTCCTTAACACTACCAACACGATCATCTACGTTGGATCTAGACAAGTCCACTTCCAATTCCCTAGAGAGAAGGCACGTTGTTATTTCAAAAGCTATACCACTTATGAACAACTAAAGAAGACCCGCTCTAGGAAGAGGCGTCGTTCATCCCGACACCAAAGGAATCAACTCCCCAAGAATGAATGGGAGAAAGATGAAGAACCTACAAAAGATGAACCTACTCTGCAAAAGTCAAGTCCACAAACCAAGCAGGTGTGGAAGGGAAAGGTGACAACATATAAGTCACCATCACTAGAGGTGCAACCATCAAGGTCTCCATCCTCGAGATCGATAGATGCACCTAGAGAATAAAGGACTATCTCAAGTCAAGTCCTATTCGGAAGACTTAAAATTTCGAACCCTCGCTAGGAGGTAACGTCGGTAGTTATCTATATTTACTTTATAGCATTGCATAAATTATTTTCACTTTAGCATATTTACTTTTCTACATTCACATTGCACTTAGAAAAGAAAATAAGATTTTCATCATTGCATTATAAAATCCTAAGCCCCATGTGGATATTTCTATGGTGTGTAAAGACCCGTAAGGACATTCATTATGACGGCATAAAAATTAAAAATACCATGCATACATATTTCCTGTTCTGCACATCATAAATGAGAAAATCCAAAAAAATATATTAGGTAAACATCCTGCTAAAATTCTGTCCCTTCAAAAATGTTTATAAACCTCCAAGAATGACTAATCTCCGGACGGCTGACAGCTAACCCTTTATCCTAATCTGTTCCACGAGTTTGGTGTTCTTGTTGAAGTTTTTGCATGATGGTCATGAGCAAGTTCACCCGGTCGACTTCATTCCACAAGGAGTACACCCTCTAAGAGAAACTCAATCTCCTAATAGACGAGAAGGACATCCACTGACAAAACTACTCTAAGAAAGACCACAACAACATCCATCTTGGGGGAAGGGCATCCCCCATGTATCTAGATAAGTATTTCTTTCAATTTTGTTTTACTATTTTTAAGTTTGTTATATAGTTTGCTTAAAAAAGATGCATAACTAAAAATAGAATAAAAATTTATCTTTGTGTTAGATATATATATTATTAATGTGTGACCTTAAAAGAAAAATGAAAACAAATAAAAAGTATGTGTGTCTAGCTTTCTATTTTTAAGAGCTAAATAAAAGAACTCTGAAGGTAATATCTTGTAATGGACATGATGAATAGTTACTCTATCGTAATTCCTTTCAAGTACCTACTTTTTAGTCTTGAATTCTTCTGAGTTTTGGATAACACTGTTTTGATATAATAATTTACTCTGAACTTGAAACTCATGGGTAACATATGCTTGATCTAAGTCTAGGTAATTAACGGATATGATATGAGAAGGTCTGAGCTGCTATTTTTCTTGTTCCAAACGATACTTAAGTTCTAGAGATTTATCTTTTGAAAAACATAAAAATGCTACATGATGAGTTCCTATATGACAAAGTTTGAATTCCTACCAGAGCCATATATGTTATTTAGAATAGGAAAACTTCCACATATATGCTGCTTATTTTGCATTGAGCTTAGTAAAGCTTTGTTGACCCTTATTAGGGGTTTATCATGCTCTTAAAATAAAGATCACGCACACACCACTCACATATGCACTACTCCTTCACTGGGGGTAGGCCCAAAAACATGCCATTCCATTTAGATCCACCCAAACTTGTTTCACTCCTACACTGGGAGGGAACATAAAAATATTCTTGATAGGATATCCACCAAATAAATACTCCAAGTTCTTGTTGCTATCTCTTAAAAGTTTTGTTGCAGAAAAGAAGCATGGGGCTATGCAAAAGTTATTCATAAAAAAAAAGAGATGAGAAAAAATAGACAAGTGTCCAAGATATCTAAAACAATGGGTACTCAGATGCCCGCCTAAAAAAGAAGAAAATAAATGAATAAGATAGCCCATGTTCTCTTGCAAAGTATTTTCAAGTTTCAAAAGAGAGATTTATTTTCAAGGAGCATAGTAGAATTAGGTTAGCCACCATATATCTACACCCATGCACATCTTGATTTGATTGTATGACTCAACTCTCTTTGGATCCAAGGTTTGACTTTACAATATTTGATTGTATGCTCTTTCATGATATTTCCACTCCTATGAGCTCCACATAAGCCTTAGTTGTAGGAAGAGAAAGGCATAACATCACTATTGTCTTGGTGAGGATCCACAAATACCACATATATTAGGAGACTTGAGAGTGTCATACAAAGGAAGCTCTGAGTTTTATTTTGAAAACCTATAAAAACTCTAGAATAATGGTTGAGCAAAGAACTTGAGACATAGTGCTTGACTTGATCGTTCTGTCTTTCAATTGCTCAAGACCCAAGTGAAAGCTAAGAAGTCCTATGGTTGAAGGTAATATGGGTAAGTTTGAAAGTCAGATCGGTTCATTCTAATCCAGAGAAGAATTCTTATTTGAACGCATGTGTACTTTTGAGGAGTGAAAGCATCAATGCAACTCCTGATCCATTTACTGAGTTTGACTTTGCTAATGGACTAGCAAAGGTTAAGCTTGGGGGAGTTTGTTGATGATAGTTAACAACCATTATAAATCATCAATATAACATGCATAAGGGTATAAATATAATCACCAACAAAGATCTAAGGGTTTAAACTAACAAATTCCATACGTTTTGGTGAATCTGTATTTTCTACAGGGTTTATCTAGAAAACCATCAAGGTGGACCTAGATGTCAGATTTAATCGCGCTTATCCACAACAAAAACAACCCCAGAAGGTTCTTATCCATGACTACTAGGTGTAATTGCACTAATTAATGTATGCTTTGACTTGTAATTAAGAATGACTTATGAATTATTCCTCTAATATTCTACTTAACCATGCTAATTCCATAGAAAGGAGTACTCTGAGTGATCAATGATTAGTTATTATGCACTATTTATATATATTTACCTCTTGACTTACCCCTATTGTGAGTAGAATATTAATTATGGTTTACTTCTCCATCAAGAGCATAAGTTATCAATACATGTCCTTGCCAGACCTTCTCTGTGGTAAAAATATAAATAACGATACCTAGAATACTCCCGGGTGAAGTGCTACAATGGTATATTCTCTGTGTGCTTGTAGGTTCCTTTCACACACACACACACACACACACACACACACACACACACACACACATATATATATATATATATATATATATATATATATATATATATATATATATTTGTCCTAGTCACATAAAATAATAAAGAGCTACTTAGTATTATTCTAGTAGTAATGCTAAGTAGTACCAACAAGCATCTCTGGCATCATCACTAGGGTTGACAACCTGGTAAAGTAATGTTAAGAGATGTAGACAAACATTAGGTGGCTACTAAAACAAGTGACAAGTTAATAAATACCAACAAGCATTTCTGGCGCCGCTGCCGGGAACTAGATTCAACTCTATTCTTAGTAGCGACGCTAAGGAATGTCAACAAGCATTTCTAGCACCGTTGCCAGGGAAGGTAGCTAGGCAAAGGGAGTATTGATAAGCTTATACTTATTGATGTGATCGAGATAACCATTGACCTCTGCTTAAATAGGGTTACCCTTGTTCTGTCTACTTTTGTATCTTATGCAGGGTAATGTATGACCGGTTTTGACCTTTCGACAAACTACGTTGAAGATCCAGAAGCATTAATCAGGAGGACTAGAGCTAAACTCAAGAAAGTCTTAGCTTTAGAGTCAGAAGACAACCAAATAAGGTGAAGCTTAACACCAGAATTTGAAGTGATGGCTAACAAGAAACTTCATGTGTTCTCTGCTTCGACTACGGCCAACATCCGTACAAAACCAATAGTTAATGTGGGAGACAATGGATTTGAGCTCAAGCCAGCTCTCATCAACATGGTGCAAGCAAGCCAATTTTGTGGAAAGGCACATGAAGGGCTAGGCCTGGATGCGCCATAGATCGGGTGCCTGGGGCTCGGGCGAGCCCCCAAGCCCGAAGCGGCGGTCATGGACAAGTTAGGCTTGGGCGGGTCTCTTTACTAGAGGGTGCGCATGAGCGTGTCCGATGGGCATAGCCCCTGAGCCCTCAGGTGATCCTGAAGGGGTCGGTCGGGGGGGTCTTCTTTGATCAGGAACCATTGGACCCGATAATGGAGATGGGGATCCCGATCTTTCGTCAGGTGATGGTAACTATCGTTGTGGCGGAGAATGACACACACCGATCCGGCTTCAGATCGAACCCTGCAATCTTAGCACCATAGCTCCTCTGGTTATCAACCAAGTCACGGACCAGGTTGACCTCGCCAAGAAGGCTAATCCCTACCTGCGCAACGAAGAACACAAGCACGAACAAGAAAGAACACAACCAAATTATAGATGAATGATTATCTCACGAAGTTGGGGTCTCACAAACCGATGAACGGTAAAACTGTTCTTGACAGAATAATCTAAGCAAAACCCAAACCCTAATGATGGTGGTGGCATATGATTATAAAGGTCTTAGGGTCGTCGCCTACCCTGGACGCATCCCCTAATGGGCCCAAACACGATACACAGTCCAACGGACCAAAAGAAGGTGTCACAGCACCCTGGTAGATTCTGGATGCTGACTTGTTTCGATGATTCCTGTTGATTCTGAAGAGCTTTTGATGTGAAACCACTTGGATTGGCTTCCTTATCAAATTATCTTTCCATCCATATGTGGATCATTGAAAACAGAGTTTGGATGCGTCCTGGATGACCAGTTTAAAGCAGACTGGTCCTGGAGGCCGAGGCACACTTGAACTTGAGTTGCTTTGGGCCTCCACCTCGGGGACTCGAATCGAATTAGCCTTGGGCCTCCTTCTTGACTTGGACACCCTTGCTGGCCTCCTTCCCCTCCATACCATGCACCAAACATGGTCATATGCATGGGTGTCATGTCCTCATCATCCTCCCCTTCTTGACGAAAAGCCGTCCTCGGCGTCGATTATGCTTGAAACTGATCCTGCACAACATAAAGGAGAACGGGGTTGCGAGGACAAAGAAAACTAAAATAATTTTGAGAAGGAACATGACCATGTTTCCAAGTTTCTAGCATGTCATCTCGCATAAAAATTGCAGCAAGCATGTAGACTCCATGATCTGAATGCACACGATGTATGTCAACACTATCCTACAAAAGATTAGAACTAACCAAAGACAATGCAGGAATAGATGGTCGAGCAGACATAGGTAGCAACCAACAATACCCCCTTCTTGGAAGTGAACTTGTTTCTTTAAGGAACATGAAAAAATGTTTGTATTATTATGGCTGCCCTCTAAACGATCATAATCTTGTACAACAAAAGAAGAATTCATATTATTACGAATGTATACTCGATGTATCATATATTGTCCCTTGTTATATCTGCCAATAACATGATATGTGTGTTTAGAAAACCAAGGCAAATCAGCATATTTAAAAAGGCTCTCTTCCAAACAATCTAGGTTACACAAAACATCAAATTCAATGTAACCCAAAGTATGTAAAGAAGACAACAGTGTGAACTCATCAATTTTAGTAGCAATATGAATAACATGTTTATTTTCAGCACAAGTCACTGGTTCCAAAACATGTAAAACTGAAGCATCTTCAACGAATTCATCTTTGTCACAAGGAACATCAAGCAAATTATCATGGGACAAAGATAAATCAAGAGAGGGTTCCACTAACAATTGCTCTATGACAGCATGGTTTGTGGAAAAATTTAGTACATTAAGACAATTTTCACCTTCCGTGAGTGTAGGACCATGGGCATTACCTATGTTCTTAGCAGGAGTAATAGGTGCATTGTGAAGTGATGGTTCTGAATTTGCATATGAGGTTGTGAGCTCCACATTTTCTTCCACGTCATCCTCTCGCTTATGTACATTATTCTGTAGAAGGTTAGTCATAGCAAGAGGAATAACAACAGACTCTTCCTCTAAATGGTGCACCTCAACATATGAAGTCAAAACAGGAGGTGGATTAACAAAGGTTTCTTACATAAGAAGTTTCATATCATTCCAAGTTTGAGGTTTATCAGAAGGATCTAAAGACTCCCACCAAGATAAAGCAGAATGTCACAAAACACTAGCTGCATTTTTTACCTTCCTCCTTGGACACATAAAACGAGTAGCAAATATGTTATCGATGGCAATTTCCCACTCCATGTACTCATCAGCACCTATACCATCATAAGTCGGTGGATACGAACAACCTGACATTGTAAACACAAAAACAAGGAACAAACGGTGAAAGTTATCCCTACCAAATGACTACGTGGTTGCAGTGGTGTCACTTTTCACAGCAAGTGGAAGCATCTTACGAAGCTCTTACAAAGTTCTTACCAACGCAAGCAGTGGCGGTACAACCGGCGGCTGGTTCGTGATACCTGTGAGGCAGTGGTACTGAGATTGCAAAACCCTTTTTCTGTACTGATCTAAAGAATTTGTGGAGCTTGGAAGGCAAACAAAGAGTAATATATATATCTGGCACACAAGTTAGTAACAAAAAGTAATGCTGAATTATAGTCCAAAGTACTTGTTCTCATTGCTGGTCTAAAATGTTGTAAGTACCAGGTGTGTGACAAAAGTATGGTGGATAGCAAGGTGACAAGTGTAAGAAAAACAAGTATGGTGGATGGAAACAACAACACAAACAAGGAACCAGACAGCACACGCTAACATAGCTCACTTTGGTCTTCTCTATGTGCTCCTCTAAATATTGTTCCTCTTTTGCCCCTTTCTTTTTTTCTATTTTTTGGGATGTCGTTGTTTTTTGGGGAAATTTTGACTTTTTTATTTTATTTTTTTGATATTTTTCCTTTACTTAGGAGCACAAAAGAAGTAACCACAGAAAATATGAGCTGAAACAAGTGAAAGACGTGGCCTGTGGAATTTTCAGAAAACTTGCTCAAAATCGACAAAAACCTTGTGACCACGAAAAGAGGATCTTGTGACCACTTTTTGACCAATCTAAAATTTTAAAACCTCGATAGTGCACAGGATGGACGGATCTGAAATTTTTTTCTGATCAATTTTGATATATGGAACGTCGAAATCGGAGTTCGTATGCAAAAACTAGACCAGTTTTAAGAATTGGCTCCGAATTAGAGGACAAAACGGGAACAATGTGCACAAAACTGGTCACAACAGCAAAGATTTGATGGAAACGATGGGGGAAAACACACGAACTGGACTCTAACATGACCTAACCAGCAACAAGACCTTGATCAGGACATAAACTCAACACGATAGACTCTGAAACTGAAATATGCAAAGGCTATGGCGCAGAAGGTTCAAGGATAGGAAAAACGAGTATGGCACTGGACTATGGGACGAATGTGAAACACTCAAAACTAGGGAATAAAAGTGAACCTAATAGTATACCTTAGCTCTGATTACCACTTACTAGAGACAGGGATCCTGATCTTCCGTCAGGTGATGGTAACTATCGTTGTGGCGGAGAATGACACACCGATCCGGCTTCAGATCAAAAGATCGAACCCTGCAATCTTAGCACCATAGCTCCTCTGGTTATCAACCAAGTCATGGACTAGGTTGACCTCGCCAAGAAGGCTAATCTCTGCCTACGCAATGAAGAACACAAGCAAGAACAAGAAAGAACGCAACCAAATTGCAGATGAATGATTATCTCACGAAGTTGGGGTCTCACAAACCGATGAACGGCGAAACTGTTCTTGACAGAATAATCTAAGCAAAACCCAAACCCTAATGACGGCAGCGGCATATGATTATAAAGGTCTTAGAGTTGTCGCCTACCCTGGATGTGCCCCCTAATGGGCCCAAACATGATACACGGTCCAACGGACCAAAAGAAGGTATTGCAGCACCCTGGCAGATTCTGGATGCTGACTTGTTCCGACGATTCCTATTGATTCTGAAGAGCTTTTGACGTGAAACGACTTGTATTGGCTTCCTTATCAAATTATCGTTCCATCCATATGTGGATCATTGAAAACAGAGTCTGGATGCATCCTGGGTGACCAGTTTAAGGCAGACTGGTCTTGGAGGCCGAGGCAGACTCGAACTTGTGTTGCTTTGGGCCTCCACCTCAGGGACTCGAACTGAATTAGCCTCGGGCCTCCTTCTTGAGTTGGACACCCTTGCTGGCCTCCTTCCCCTCCATACCATGCGCCAAACATGGTCATATGCATGGGTGTCATGTCCTCATCACCAAAGGCTTAACATACTCATATGTTAGGATCTCATCAGGTAGGCAGTTGCTAAGGAACTCAATTGGTTTATGCAGTCCCTAAAGCCAGAGGTAGTGAACCATAGTGAAGATGACTATTTTTGTCCACAGACACATTGTCTCTATAAAGTATGTCTACCTTTTGTCCAATCCTACAAATCACAAAAATCTCTCCACAAACAGGGTCTTGAACGATTCTTGTCAAATTTTGTGGTCCGAGAAGGTGATGAACAACAGCTTCAACAATCAATAGTCGGTCCAAGTGAATGCTCCATCCCCAAGTAGTAAACAACATCATCTGGGGTCCTAGTGCCACCCCTTGCCACCCTCTCTTCTTCCCCTTTCCTCTCCTCCTTTCCACTTTCTTCCATTTTCCCCAATTTGGGAGTTCATCGGCACCATCAGCGCCACCCTCTCTCTTCTCCTTTATTGTTTTCCATAGCTAGTTGATGATTTAGATCTCTGTGTTGTGCTGCCCGTGTGTGCCCCGCTCTAATGAACCACCATGGTTGTCAGCCATCATTGGCAAGGCCACCCTAGGGCACACCACCACCACCACCACTACACTCCTCACCCAACCGCACGCACGTACACGTACTTAGTTGGTTAGAATAGGGCCTGTAAGGCTAAGCCCATCACATAGCACCACCATGACCCCTCCAGCGAGCCACAACCACTGCCATGGGCACTCGCTGTGGTCAGAGATCCTGCCACCGGCTGCGGCGTGACCCTGCGAGTTCCGTCCGCCACTCATCCGCCATCACTGAGGGCTGACGCAGCTAGCGTGAGCCGCTCCGGCGAGCCTCCCCTCCCCTCCCCTATTTCAACAGCATGGTGGTCACCTCTGTTTGCCACCATTCCCCCTCGTCCCCCTTCTCTCTCTCCGCCATGTGAGGCTAGGTGGTCCCCCGTCTCCGTCCGTCTGTCTCCCTCTCTCTCTCCCTTCCTTGCTGACATGTGGGCCCAAGGGCATAACACCGATGCCTTTGTCACTACTGATGTAGGTAGGGTGGCCCACCTGTCATCCACACACACACCACACAGCGTGGGGTACACTTTAGAAAATGCTGGATACACCCGGTTAGTGTACACAGAAAGTTATAAGTGCACCTTCTAGCTTAGGAAAATTCCCAAAAAATTAATAAATAAACTGGATGCATTAAGGAATTTAATCATGTAGTTTACACATATTTTTATGCACCAGAAAATGCATATAAAATTCCACCTAGTTAAATAACTATAAGATAAACTTCTAAAATATATAACTTTTAAACCCTAACTCCTTTTCGCATGGAACCACCTCTAAAATCCAACCCTATCATTTGCACCTAGTGCCATCATATAGTTCTATGTTTTCTTTTGCCATTTTCTTTTGTGGTTAGCGAGAGCCTTATTTTGATCGATACGTCAACAAACGAGGGTAATCGTCAGGAGGACGAGGACCCAAATTTCATAGGCATGCCAGAAGGTGACAACGATGAAGGCAAGTCCTAGCTCCCCACTCTACCATCTTGCTTTAAACCACTATAACGCTAAAATATGACTATAAGATTATTACCCAAGAATATGAGCTCGGTTAATGTGATATGCTTGAGATAAATGGTTATCTTGTTATGAGCTCCATGTAATGACAAGATTTAGCGATAATAATGGAATTTAAAACTTGTTAAACCTGAAACTAAACCTCAACATAGGGTGAGTGGTGGTAAACTATGGAGCTAGTTTACCATGGTAGGGATGCCTGGAAAGGATTCCTATGGGAGATACTCGCCTCAGTCACATAAGGACTGATTCATAGTTCATCTCGCCTAGTGAGTCACTTCGTACAACCACATGTCTATATGGGTAGGCTTGATCTCACACCCCATTAGATAGAAGTATAACTTCTACTAGGAGGCTAGTGTAGGCAGCGGAATATTAGGAGCCAACACGGGGATAGGTTTTCTTTCGTGGTCCAGTTGGCATGGATGCTATGTGATCTTCCACGTTAAACTTTTGGTTTTTGTCTGCGTTCGAGCCCTTGTTCTTCTTGGCCATGTTCGAGCCATGTTTTCTTTTGTGATGATTTGGTACCATCATGTTTGGGGGGATTTTGTATCCTCCTAGTTTTGTGTTTCCAACCCCTAAAAAGTCATAGTAGAGTTATATGGACGTCTAAGGTTGCGTACATTCGGATACGAGGTCTTGTTAGGTCTATTTTGTCCACTGATCATGGATGAAGTTGCACCTATTGTGTGGGGAAATTTCTACACCTTTATAGGGTTTACTTAAATCTATTCGAATAGCCACGTCCTTAGAATGGGCAAATGCTAGGATGGGATACTATGATTAGTTTTACTTTTTATGTGTAATGAAACTAGTGATGGAATCGATGCTAATCTGGGTACTAGTGGGAATGGTAATGCTCTGCTAGGACCCCACCCTTAATTATAATCACCAGTACACTTCTATTTTCATCCTATGGTTAGGGCTTGTTGAGTACGTAAGTACTCACCCGTTGTTCACTCATAGATCTCGGCATAGAAGAAGACTATGACTTCGACGAAGAAGCGTACCACGAGGATTAGAGTTCTCGCTAGGAGATTCGTTCACAGGAGTATGACATTGAGGCTAGGGTTTCAACCATGCTCAAGTTACCTGTGGAATAGGACACTGCTTTGCTATATAATAATCCCACTCTAGAGACCACCAATAAAGTCGTATTACGGTCATAGTCTTCCACTAGATATGTGGCCTAAGACTATGCCCCTTGGTCCATAATTGTAAGACCTTATTTCTAGATATCAATAAAGCTCAGAACCTTTTATTATACATCTATGTACCATTCTTGTGTTTTGTGCGTATTTATGCATGATCCTTGCGCAAATACGGATGCACTTAGGACTCTTAAATTGAGGGGCTGACAGAGTGGTATCAGAGCCGAGCTTGACCATAGGACGAAGCCCTAGGATTGGAACATGTTAGATAGTTTTAGGAATACCCACAAACCTAATAATAGTGAAGGCAACGAACCCTTCCCATTTTCATTCCTCATTTTTGTCGCAAAATGTTCTAACCCTTGTGGTGAATTTTGCAGCAATGGATGACATATGGGAATGTTCGGAGTATTTGACCACTGGAGGATTCCCTCGCTCCTTTGGGAGACACTTCAGCACTTGGGCTACACCAAGCCTCCCATGTACTACTATTGCAAGTGCGATGTGGAGGGTGTACTCTAGTGCGAGATGCACCTGCATATCACCGAGCATCCAACAAACACTGAGTTTAGGGTCAAATGCATCCCAGCCGATGGAAGAGAATTATAGGACACATGTTAGATTGTAGCACGCCGTGCTCTCATGAACATTTGTTAGGAGTATGAAGCAAAAGTCAACAACACTCATGCAAAGTTCTTTCCAGTGATGGATTAGACTTCTCTTGTTTGGCATAAGAATATTAAGTCAATGGAAAAGGCAAAGCCACAAGTGCCATAGTATCCTCTCATGACTATAGCCAAGTACCTACATGCCCTCGACACTCTCTATGAGAACTAGGAAATAGAGTTGAAGATAAAGAACACCAAACTCAAGGAAGCAGAAGCTAAAGTACAAGCACTAAGGAAGGAGCTACTCATGCTAAACTCACATCTGTCAACCTTGTGGGAAGAAAAGGAACAATGCAACATAGAGCTATAGAAGGCCTTTGAGAGCCTAAAGACAAGGAAAAGAAGGAGGAGAACCTACTGAAGATTCAACCACCCACAACAACACAAAGACCACTGGGGATGCAAAGACCATTGGACCCTCTCGAGTTCTTTTAGGACCGGATGCCATGGGACATGCATGTGAAACTCATGATGGGAAGTCTGCGAGATACAGTTCTTGTAAAATAAATAATGAGAACTGTAGTAGTGTCTAGTAGCTAGTAGTAGTGTCTAGTGACTAGTGGTAATGTCTAGTATTTTGAGTAGTGGTAGTACGCCTGGTATCGCTTTGATGTCATTAGAAGTACGAGTAGTCGCATAGTAATCACTCTAGCAGTTGTTGTATGATGCACCCTTGTATCACATAAGTATGACTATTCGTGTGATATGTATTGTGTGTTTGTTTATGCTTGTGAGTCTTGTTTGCTTGTTATTTTTATTTTCTTGCACTAAAATCCTAGAGGATGTCTTCTCATCCTTGCCGCCCCATGGCAATAGATGGAAAGAAGGTCCGATAGGATTTGGGATCACCGTGAAAGGGCTACCAAAAGGCAGGTTCATGAGGAAGAAGAGCCAATTGCACCACAACCTAGAGGTAGGTAGAACAGAGGCAATCGTGAAAATCGTAATCGTAGGCATGGGCATGAGCAACCACTAGAGGATAATAACCCAATTGTAGAAGTACATGAAGAAGGTGAAGAAGAAGTTGAGAAAAATGTTGGAAATAACCCAACGCAAGGGGAGGCACCCCCACCACCCCCACCAACATTGGTAGAAGTGATGGATTGACTGATAAGGTTATTGAAAAATCTTGCAAGAAGACAGGATAATGGTAATAGACAAGGAAAAATGGCAACATTCATGAGACTTCACCCACCAACCTTCGATAGTGCAGAAGATGACCCATTGTCAGCAGATGATTGGTTACATACAATCATCAAGAAATTAAATGCAGTAAGAGCCACTGACAAAGAGAAAGTTGTTAGGAGCCGCTGGTGAATGGTGGGAAATTTACCAAGATGCCGCTAATGAGCCAAAAGCTATCACATGGCAAGAATTTATGGAGAAATTCCATGATTATCACATCCCTGAAGGAATGATGGAGATAAAAGCAGAAGAATTGCGTTCCCTAAGACAAGGTCCGATGAAATTCCCTAAGACAAGGCCTGATGATAGTGAATTAGTACATCATGAAGTTTATGAAGCTAGCACATTATGCACCAGAAGATGTTAACTTCGATAAGAAGAAGCAGAAGTGTTTTAGGAGAGAACTCAATGCTCCCTAAGAGAACAAATGGTCACTCACATCTATCCTGATTTCAACACGCTGATGAACCACACTATCCTACTAGAAGAAGAACGTGTAAGAGGCAAAGGAGAATGGAAGCGCAAGTTCCTAATACAACGTGCTTGACAACAAGAAAGAACACAATGAGTCCGCACCCACAACACCGCACCCACAAGGTACCAACCGACCATGCAGTATAGGACATCTAGACCCAACATTTCGTAGACCACATCCAACTACAAGAACAACAATAACAACAACAGCAACAACAACCACCAGCCCAAGAGTACCAATAATACAACGATGGATACTTGTTTTGGATGCCGACAACCAGGACACTGCGTAGCCCAATGCCCCCTTAAAGCCACAAACTCTGCCCCTGCATAGTCTATAGCTAGTAATAAGATAGCCGCCTCAGGAATTGGACACACAACATTTTAGAACTCTGGACCACCAAGAAGGAATGCCCCAAAGTTTGGGCAAGGCTGTGTGAACCACTTAAACGTAGAGGAAGTACAGGCATCACCTGATGTTGTCACACCCAATTTTAAGGATAAAATTGAATGCACAATACTTATGTGTGCCCAGGAAACAGTCACACACACAAGTCGACAAATCATATAAAGTACCATCACGGTGTCCCTTACATCACATCCATAATACAACTTAGTCTTACATCACACAACGGAAAAATAAAAGATAATAAACACTCATGGGCTTCATCACAGGGAAGGTCAACTGGTTGACCACAAGCCTAAAAATCCTCTGGGAAATCCTCATACCCGTTGTCATCTGTTACCCAACCGGGATTTTTATTCCAAATAAAGAAAATAAACAAGTGTAAGTACATCCCGTACTTAACAAGCTAACATGGGGTTATGAAGCTCAAAAGGTTGTCACTGGTTTACTGCAGTTAGCATTTTTAGTAAGTCAAACTTTTATTATCAGATATTATCAAATTATACTTAAGCTCCCGTTTAATCCCATATGAACATATATCAGGGTCAAGTGTACCATATATCATCGTAGAACAACTTAAATGATCATCATCAAGTATCCAGTTATTCTGTGAGTTTTCTGGGCCGCTCGTAACCGTGAGCATGGCTGTTATAACAGTTTGTTACCCTCTACAGAGGTGGTGCACATTCACCGCGAGTCGTGATCCCCATATGCCCGGGTTAATTACTCCCATGTCACTACCAAGGTGAGCGGGCAGGGTACACTATGAAGCCATTTCATAGGTTTCCCTAACAAGTTAGGGTCGCTAGGTTTCCTTGGTCGGCAGATGTAGGAACCCCCCTTTCCTATGGCACATATCCATCGCGGCTATACTCATAGGAACAGAGGCAGCCCTATACCCAACGTGGCAAGCCCCTTTTGCGCCAAAAAGGTAACCTCTAACTAGCTAGAAAAGATCCTATTACTGAGCTAAAGTCAGAGCCATATGACTCTCCCGGTTGCACTGTCAGTCCCAGCTTTTGCCGACAGATAAGTCCTTAAGGAGAGCTGGGAGCAACATGAACAAAGGTCATTTGCACCTTCACCCTATGGAACAGTTATTATGAATCATGTTAAACTCTTAGTTCCATAGTAACATTCATCAACATGCATATCAAGTTCAGTTAGAGCACTAGCAATCTACCCATATGCATTTAACCCATAGGAGACAAGGAACAGGATAAACAATCACTAGGTTGTCCTTACGGGTATCAAAATTAGACACATGCAAATGAGTAATTGATTAAAGTGAAATAGGACATCAAGGAAGGCCCATGCTATACTTGCCTTGGTTCACAAACTCGTGCTGGTCCTGCTGGTCGTCGAAGAGTTCTTGGTCTCCAACGTTTTCCTCACCGTCTAAACGCGACCAACACAGCAACATACAACATTCCAAAAGCATTCATGCAAAGCAAGCATTCCTATCATTAGAACAGTACACCAACAGTATGGAAAACAAGATAAAATGTTTGTAAACATAATCTACGTCTCGCTATGATCACGTCAACGCGAAGTTCACGAAAAACAGAGCTAAAATGCAAAAGTTATGATTTAAACGGGTTTTCCTATAGCCATATATTTAATTAAATCTAATCATGAAATTAAAAAGTTCCAAACTTGACTAACAGTAGTTCCAACATGTAGCTTATGAAATTACGAAGCTAACGCGATTTGAATGGATCAATTCGGAGCTAAAACGACAATTTTATAAGCGAAACAGTTCAAATGGCATTTCTGTAAATACTGAAAACATATTTTTGACTTAAACCGTGAAGTTTACGCTTTCCAAACGGGATTGCGCATTCGGGGAACTATGCCTTGGACTACGGGTTAGGACTTAGAAAAGTCCAGGGTCTCTTTTACAAAATAGCCACGCGAAGGGGTATCGGCTGATCACGGCCGTCGGATCATGGATGGAGGGCTCGGATTAGACCTGGGGAGGGAGAGAGAAGAATTCCGGCCGGCCACAGTGACGCCGGCGGTGAGGCGCCATTGCCGGCGGCGTGGAGGTCTCGGTCGCATGCGGTTAGGGGCTAGGGTTCACCAAACAGAAATCCGAGCGCACCGAGGGATGCGGGGGAGGAAGGGGGTCTCGGCCATGCCGATACGGTGGCCGAGAACAGCGGGTAGCGCAGTGGCCGCCATGGCCGGCGGTGACGTCTTGCGGAGCTCATGGCCAGGGCTCAAGAAGCCAAGAAAAAGAAAATAATGGTACCAGGAGAGATAGGGGAACAAGGCGAAGCTCACCAAGGGAGAAATGGAGACGGGGGCGGCTTGGAGACAACTGCTCGCGCGGAGGTTCCGAGCTCGGCGATGGCGGATCCCAGTGACCACGGAGCGGTGGTTGTGGGGCTTCCTCGGTGCTTGGCGAGCGCGAAAACGAGAGCGGGGAGCAGCAGGGTGCACGGGGGATGGCTCGGCTGCTATTTGTAGCGGCCGGGGCGCGAGGGGGGGGGGCTCCCACGATATCAGTCGTGGGCGGCGGTTGCGGCCAGGCCAGGCGCGGGCGGTTCTGAGCCACGCGGGGAAGAAGGCGGCGCCGACAAGCGGGGCCCAAGCGCCAGCGGCAGGGCATGGGGGAGCATGGGCGACGGTTGCCTAGCACGGCTTGCTGGGCCAAGCGACCGAGGCGCGCGTCTGGGCTAGCGGTTGGCGGGGTGCTGAACCGCGGGGCAGGGAGAGGGCCAGCGGGCTGATTTCAGGAAAGGGGAAGAAAAGAGGAAAAAAATTCTTTTCTTTTCTATTTCTTCTACAATTTTCCAAATCCCTTTTTAAATTCAAATTTCAATTCTTTTTGAAATCTTTAACAAATTCCAAGCATTCACAAAATGACATGTAGCAGCATGTATGCATCAAAAGTTTTCTGACCTTATTTTTAAATTTTAATTCCACAAAATTTATTATTTCCCTATCTTTTAATGCACACACCTTTGCTTAAATAAATCATATTTACTAATTTTAAAAGAATGCAAATTTTAGGATGTTACAATTCTACCCCCCTTAAGATGAATCTCGTCCTCGAGATTCGAGTGATTGCTTACTCAAACAGTTGGGGATAAGTCTTTCTCAGATCCTCTTCTCTTTCCCAAGTAGCCTCATCCTCTGTATAACGATTCCACTGCACCTTGCACATCTTTACTGTTTGGCTTCTCGTAACTCTTTCGGCAGTTTCCAAGATCTTTATCGGATACTCTTCATAAGTAAGATCTTCCTTGACAGCAAGTTCTTCCAAAGGAATTTGTTCTTCTGGTACCCTCAGACACTTTTTCAACTGGGAAACATGGAACACGTCGTGCACACCGGACAAGCTCTCAGGCAGTTCCAACTGATAAGCTACTTCTCCACGTCTGTCTAGGATCTTAAAAGGTCCTATATATCTTGGTGCTAACTTTCCCTTCATATTGAATCTTCTCACACTTCTCATTGGTGATACTTTCAAGTACACATAATCACCAATCTCGAAAGTCAGCTCTCTTCTGTGGGTATCAGCGTAACTCTTCTGTCGGGACTGAGCTACTCTCAAATTGTCTCTAATCATTCTCACTTGTTCTTCCACGTCTCTAAGGACATCGGGACCAAACACTTGAGTTTCTCCAGTCTAATTCCAGAACAAAGGCGTTCTACACTTACGTCCATACAATGCCTCGAAAGGTGCCATCTTGAGACTCTTCTGATAACTGTTGTTGTATGAGAACTCTGCGTAAGACAGACTCTTATCCCAACTATCACCATACTGAAGCGCACAAGCTCTCAACATATCTTCCAAAATCTGGTTGATTCTTTCAGTCTATCCATCAGTTTGCGGGTGGTAAGCAGAACTGAAATTCAGCTTTGTTCCCAAAGATCTATGTACTTTATGCTAGAATTGCGATGTAAATTGGGTGCCTCTATCCAACACAATTTTCTTGGGAATACCATGTAAGCACACTATTCTTTCCATGTACAACTCTGCTAATCTTGCACCATTATAGGTAGTCTTGATAGGTAAAAAGTGAGCAACCTTGGTGAGTCGATCCACTATTACCCATATTGAATCATAACCTCTTTGAGTGCGGGACAGTCCTACAATAAAATCCATACCAACTTCTTCCCATTTCCATTCAGGGATCTTCATTGGTTGTAGTAACCCTGTAGGTCTTTGATGCTCAGCTTTCACTCTTTGACAAGTGTCACACAAAGCCACATATTCTGCCACATCTCTCTTCAAACCATACCACTAATACTTCTCCTTGAGATCCAAGTACATCTTGGTACTTTCGGGATGTATAGAGTAAGCAGACTCATGGGCCTCTTACAGAATTGCATCTCGGATAGCTTTCACTTCTGGTACACATATCCTTTTCTCGAACCAAAGAGTACCATTCTCATCCATTCTGAATCCGGGTGCCTTTCTAAGCACTACATTCTCTGCTATCTCTTTAAGTTTTTCATCCTCCAATTGACCTTTGCGTATCTCTTTTTCCAAAGTAGGCTCTATCACCAATTCTATTGCATTAGTGACCAGGCTCAAGTTGAGATATTTCAGCACGCAACTCTGCTGACATAGATGTTATCTGAAGTCCATTGGCATAGCTCTTTCTGCTAAGTGCATCAGCTACGACGTTTGCCTTTCTCGGGTGATAATGCACTTCCAAATCATAGTCTTTGATCAATTCCAACCAACGACGTTGTCTTAGATTCAGATCTGATTGGGTGAAGATATACTTCAAACTCTTATGATTAGTATAGATATCACTCTTATGTCCAATCAGATAATGTCTCCAGATCTTTAAAGCATGAACCACAGCTGCCAATTCCAAGTCATGAGTAGGATAATTCAACTCATGCTTCCTTAGTTGTCTAGATGCATATGCAACCACTCTTCCTTCTTGCATAAGAACACATCCAAGACCCAAACGGGATGCATCACAATATATAGAGAAGTTCTTGTTTAAATCAGGCAAGATTAATGTTGGAGCTGTAGTCAATCTCTTCTTTAGCTCTTCAAAGTTTGCCTGGCATTTATCCGACCATACATACTTAGCATTCTTTTCCAACAGAGCTGTCATGGGCTTGGCTAGCTTGGAAAAACCTTCAATGAACCTTCGGTAATATCCAGCTAATCCCAAAAAGCTACGAATCTCACTTACAGTTGATGGTGGTTTCCAATTCAGTACATCTTGCACTTTGCCTGGATCCACTGCTATTCCACCATTGGAGACTACATGACCCAAAAAAGAGACTTGCTTTAACCAAAACTCACACTTGCTCCGCTTAGCGTACAACTTATGTTCTCTAAGCTTTTGCAAGACCAACCTTATGTGTTCCGCATGTTCTTCTTCAGTCTTGGAGAATATTAGTATGTCATCTATGAATACTACCACAAATTTATCCAGAAACTCCATGAACACCTTATTCATCAGATACATGAAGTATGCAGGTGCATTGGTCAATCCAAAAGACATAACGGTGTACTCATATAATCCATACCGTGTAGTGAATGCTGTCTTGGGTATGTCCGAGTTCCGAATCTTAAGCTGATGATATCCAGATTGGAGATCAATCTTGGAGAACACACGAGCTCCTCTCAATTGATTAAATAAATCATCAATCCTAGGCAAAGGGTATTTATTCTTGATGGTAACCTCATTAAGTGAGCGGTAATCCACACACATCCATTGACTACCATCCTTCTTATCTACAAAGATCACAGGGGCCCCCCATGGGGAAGAACTGGGGCGTATGAAACCTTTTTCTTGTAACTCTTTTAGTTGTTTCTTATGCTCTTCTAATTCATTAACTCCCATTCTATATGGACGTTTAGCTATTGGTGCAGTTCTAGGTAATAATTCAATAATGAATTCAATGTCTTGGTCAGGTGGCATACCTGGCAAGTCATCAGGGAAGACATCCGAGAACTCCTCCACGACACGATCTTGTTCATTGACTTCACCATCTAGCTAGTTCACTGTGGCTGTAGGCTGAGCTTGCACTACCACTTCTACATAGATTCTATCTCCATTGAGTGATGTCACAACCACAGATTTCTCTTGACACTGAATCACTGCCTGGTGTTGTTTCATCCAATCCATTCTAGGATAAGATCAATTCCCGCTGTTCTCAACACAATAGGCTTCACTTTGAAGTCTACCCCCCTTAAAGAAATGCTAGTTGAGGGGCTCCAATAAGAAGCGGGCATACTACCTCCTGGGGAATTCACTAGTATGGGGTTTTTCATGGCACACAAAGGTATGCTATGCATTCTAACAAAAGCTTGAGAGATAAAAGAATGTGAAGCACCAGAATCAAAAAGTACGGTAGCAAAAATAGAGTTGACGCTGAACGTACCCAGCATGACATCAGGTGTCTCCTGAGCTGCATCAGATGACACATAGTTCACCTTTGCAGTGTGAGGTGGTCGGGCGTTGAACTTCTGATTGCTAGTCTGGTTCTGAGGTGCTTGTTGGTTCTGCTTCTTAGGACACTGATGAGCATAATGACCTACTTCTCCGCATCGGTAGCAGGCATTGGGATTGTTGGGTGCACCACTCTTCATAGGAGCATTGTTGGGCACTCCCTGGCATGGTGCAAGATTGCTGGTCTGTTGCGGGGGACGCTGATTTCCAAACTGTTGCTGATACTGAGGGCGTTGCTAGAACTGGTTCCGCTAAGGATACTGACCACGATTTCCCTAGTGTGTTGGTCCTTGATTCCTCTACTGGAAACCTTGCTGGGGATAAGCACGTGGGCGAGTGTTGCTTCTAGAAGCTTGCCCTTGGAGCCTTCTCTTCTTAGCTTTCATCTCCTTGCGCTTATCATCAATCACAATTGCGCGATTCACCAACGACTGGAAGTTAGGGTAAGTATTAGACATCAGCTGGAGCTGTAGTCCATCATAGAGTCCCTTGAGGAAACGGCGTTGCTTATCCTTGTCATCCACTACATCATTAGGAGCGTAGCATGATAGTTGTGCGAACTTGTCCCGATACTCCGCCATAGTCATTGATCCTTGCTTGAGAGATCTGAATTCTTCCTGCTTCAGTTCCACTAGTCCATCAGGAATATGGTATGACCAGAAATTGTCCTTGAATTCCTGCCAAGTGATAGCAGGAGCATTGTTGGGATGTCCAAACTGGAATGATTCCCACCAATCCTGAGCAGCTCCTTGGAGTTGCCCAGAAGCGTACAACACCTTCTCGAGGTCGTTGCATTGTGCTATGTTTAGTTGTTTCTCCACAGCACGCAACCAATCATCTGCCTCCATAGGGTCTGAGGCATGGGTGAACACCGGTGGTCGACCTTTCATGAACTCTCCACGCTTATCTCTGACCTGAACAGGCGGTGGTCCTCTTGCAGGTTCATTGTCCAAGCGCTGCATCATAGCTTGCATCAGCTGCGCTTGCATTCCCAATATCTGTTCCATGGTCACAGGTGGCGGTGGTGGATTTATGAGAGCATCACGCCCACGACCACGGCCTCTGCCTCTTCCTCCTCTTGCGGCCATCTGTTTTCCAACAAATGTGCAAAATTTAGAGATTTTTCCAATTATAGAGAGCTTACAAAAGATAAGAAACAATGCTGAGAATTTTCTGGACAAAATTCAAATTCAGCTGTTCAGTAAAACTGTTATATCTCGAGTATCAGAGATCCAACAGAGGTGCACCAAGATTTGTTAGAAAGCTTAGGACATAAGCTACAACTTTCATTTAGACCACTTTTACAGATTCGGACTCACACATAGTCAAAAGTAGAGCTAAACCGAAACTGTTCTGAGTTCCAGACAGCGCAGGAACATCAACTTGTGACAGCTAGATCTCCCAAACCTGAACAGCTATTGACGTGATTCCAGAGACACATGAAAGATACAGAGGTCTAGTTATCTCCACAAAAATTTCAGAATTTTTATCATCCCAGATTTCAAGATACCAGAAAAAGAACACAGGCTGCTCCAAAAATCAGCACAGCAGAGATAAGATAAAGCGAAACATCTGCATTAAGATTTTATTCTAAACTTAAAGTTCCAATCTAAGGAAGTTGTGGACATGCCCACAAACTTCCAGCAATCAAGCAAAATACAAAATCAACCAAGTTCACAAATTAAACATCTAATCAACCAAGTTCACAAGACCAACAAGACTAAATAAGAACACGAACTAACGACGTGGTAATCTAGATCAAGGCACCTAACACCTATGGAGCGGTGTCAATCATGGTGAAGGACCGGCGCTTCTTCTTGTAGATGGAAGGCTGTCCAAGTTGTGCTCGAAGTTCATCCACTTGTTTCTGAAGACGTATCTGCGCCCTCTGAGATGCACGCAGTTCTCCTTTGACTTCCTCATCCACTCCCTGCATAGCGCGGACATGCTGCACCGTTGCTTCCAGAGTTGGGTCATTCTCTGGTGGAGCCAAAACCTGCCAAACACCCTCATGATTATTTCGAGGAAGGAACCTAAAGCGATCCTCCCTCATGGCCTCAAAGCGACGACCATGGTTGTGGATGTAGGCATTCTATGCTGCATCCTCCATGCCATCCAAAGCATGGGCTCTCCTAGCAAGGGCACAGTGGACTGTCTCCACCTCATGTCCATTCTTGATATCATTCCAAGCGGTGACCACCAGCTCTACCTTCTAGAAGGTAGCCTCCAATGGATGCTGGTACTCGGCGTAGTGGTAGCTGATGGAGGCGTGCAAGTCGGGGTAGTAGTCATCCAGCACGTGGGTGAGGAGAGTGTGGTAGTAGGCTGTCTCTGGAGCTAGCTTGAAGTAGTACTTGCACTTCCAGCCAATCTCCTCGTCCTCCACGGGGACAGCTAGGGAGGGTGCAGGTGTAGGGGAAGTAGCCGTTGACTCCTCAGGTGTAGCTACAACAGGATAGACGGGCACGGCGACTGGTGTAGAAGCAGGTGTAGGCGTCGGTGTATCCATCTCCTCGTCGTCGGAGATGATCACAATCTCCCTCTCCGCCTGTGGGGCACGCTGTGTGAACATGGCACGATAGCCGGCGGTGCTGAGTCGAGCAGTCTTCGGATTATGAGACATCTATAGATTTAAAGTGAGATAGAATTAGAATCAACAATTTTAAATAATAGATTAAGGTATGAAAAGCATAAATGTTTTAATAAAATAATAAGAATAAGACAGTAAGCAAGAAACCATAGGAGCAAAGATGCTAAAACGACCATTTTCTAACTAGGCTTACGTCCTACAGTCAAAAAGTACGGTAGCAGAAATAGAGTTGACGCTGAACGTACCCAGCATGACCTCAGGTGTCTCCTGAGCTGCATCAGATGACACATAGTTCACCTTCACAGTGTGAGGTGGTCGAGCGTTGAACTTTTGATTGCTAGCCTAGCTCTGATACCAATTTGTCACACCCAATTTTAAGGATAAAATTGAATGCACAATACTTATGTCTGCCCAGGAAACAGTCACACACACAAGTCGACAAATCATATAAAGTACCATCACGGTGTCCCTTACATCACATCCATAATACAACTTAGTCTTACATCACACAGCGGAAAAATAAAAGATAATAAACTCTCGTGGGCTTCATCACAGGGAAGGTCAACTGGTTGACCACAAGCCTAAAAATCCTCCGGGAAATCCTCATACCCGTTGTCATCTGTTACCCATCTGGGATTTTTATTCCAAATAAAGAAAATAAACAAGTATAAGTACATCCCGTACTTAACAAGCTAACATGGGGTTATAAAGCTCAAAAGGTTGTCACTGGTTTACTGCAGTTAGCATTTTTAGTAAGTCAAACTTTTATTATCAGATATTATCAAATTATGCTTAAGCTCCCGTTTAATCCCATATGAACATATATCAGGGTCAAGTGTACCATATATCATCGTAGAACAACTTAAATGATCATCATCAAGTATCCAGTTATTCTGTGAGTTTTCTAGGCCGCTCGTAACCGTGAGCACGGCTGTTATAACAGTTTGTTACCCTCTACAGAGGTGGTGCACATTCACCGCGAATCGTGATCCCCATATGCCCGGGTTAATTACTCCCATGTCACTACCAAGGTGAGCGGGCAGGGTACACTATGAAGCTATTTCATAGGTTTCCCTAACAAGTTAGGGTCGCTAGGTTTCCTTGGCAGGCAGATGTAGGAACCCCCCTTTCCTATGGCACATATCCATCGCGGCTATACTCATAGGAACAGAGGCAGCCCTATACCCAACGTGGCAAGCCCCTTTTGCGCCAAAAAGGTAACCTCTAACTAGCTAGAAAAGATCCTATTACTGAGCTAAAGTCAGAGCCATATGACTCTCCCGGTTGCACTGTCAGTCCCAGCTTTTGCCGACAGATAAGTCCTTAAGGAGAGTTGGGAGCAACATGAACAAAGGTCATTTGCACCTTCGCCCTATGGAACAGTTATTATGAATCATGTTAAACTCTTAGTTCCATAGTAACATTCATCAACATGCATATCAAGTTCAGTTAGAGCACTAGCAATCTACCCATATGCATTTAACCCATAGGAGACAAGGAACAGGATAAACAATCACTAGGTTGTCCTTACGGGTATCAAAATTAGACACATGCAAATGAGTAATTGATTAAAGTGAAATAGGACATCAAGGAAGGCCCATGCTATACTTGCCTTGGTTCACAAACTCCTGCTGGTCCTGCTGGTCATCGAAGAGTTCTTGGTCTCCAACGTTTTCCTCACCGTCTAAACGCGACCAACACAGCAACATGCAACATTCCAAAAGCATTCATGCAAAACAAGCATTCCTATCATTAGAACAATACACCAACAGTATGGAAAACAAGATAAAATGTTTGTAAACATAATCTACGTCTCGCTATGATCACGTCAACGCGAAGTTCACGAAAAACGGAGCTAAAATGCGAAAGTTATGATTTAAACGGGTTTTCCTATAGCCATATATTTAATTAAATCTAATCATGAAATTAAAAAGTTCCAAACTTGACTAACAGTAGTTCCAACATGTTGCTTATGAAATTACGAAGCTAACGCGATTTGAATAGATCAATTTGGAGCTAAAACGACAATTTTATAAGCGAAACAGTTCAAATGGCATTTCTGTAAATACTGAAAACATATTTTTGACTTAAACCGTGAAGTTTACGCTTTCCAAACGGGATTGCGCATTTGGGGAACTACGCCTTGGACTACGGGTTAGGACTTAGAAAAGTCCAGGGTCTCTTTTACAAAACAGCCACGCGAAGGGGTATCGGCTGATCACGGCCGTCGGATCATGGATGGAGGGCTCGGATTAGACCTGGGGAGGGAGAGAGAAGAATTCCGGCCGACCACAGTGATGCCGGCGGTGAGGCGCCATTGCCGGCGGTGTGGAGGTCTCGGTCGCGCGTGGTTAGGGGCTAGGGTTCACCAAACAGAAATCCGAGCGCACCGGGGGATGCGGGGGAGGAAGGGGGTCTTGGCCATGCCGATACGGCGGCTAGGAACAGCGGGTAGCGCAGTGGCCGCCATGGCCGGCGGTGACGGCTTGCGGAGCTCGCGGCTAGGGCTCAAGAAGCCAAGAAAAAGAAAATAACGGTACCGGGAGAGATAGGGGAACAAGGCGAAGCTCACCAAGGGAGAAATGGAGACGGGGGCGGCTTGGAGACGACTGCTCGCGCGGAGGTTCCGAGCTCGGCGATGGCGGATCCCGCTGACCATGGAGCGGTGGTTGCGGGGCTTCCTCGGTGCTTGGCGAGTGCGAAAACGAGAGCGAGGAGCAGCAGGGTGCGCGGGGGATGGCTCGGCTGCTATTTGTAGCGGCCGGGGCGCGAGGGGGACGCTCCCATGATATCAGTCGTGGGCGGCGGTTGCGGCCAGGCCGGGCGCGGGCGGTTCCGAGCCGCGCGGGGAAGAAGGTGGCGCCGACAAGCGGGGCCCAGGCGTCAGCGACAGGGCACGGGGGAGCGTGGGCGACGGTTGCCTGGCACGGCTTGCTGGGCCGAGCGACCGAGGCGCGCGTCTGGGCTGGTGGTTGGCGGGGTGCTGGGCCGCGGGGCGGGGAGAGGGCCAGCGGGCCGATTTCAGGAAAGGGGAAGAAAAGAGGAAAAAAAATTCTTTTCTTTTCTATTTCTTCTACAATTTTCCAAATCCCTTTTTAAATTCAAATTTCAATTCTTTTTGAAATCTTTAACATATTCCAAGCATTCACAAAATGACATGCAGCAGCATGTATGCATCAAAAGTTTTCTAACCTTATTTTTAAATTTTAATTTCACAAAATTTATTATTTCCCTATCTTTTAATGCACACACCTCTGCTTAAATAAATCATATTTACTAATTTTAAAAGAATGCAAATTTTAGGATGTTACAGATGTCGTGTACAATGAGTTTCTAGTAAACTCCACTCTTGCAACCGTGTTGTTCGATTTTGGCGCTTCACATGCGTCTGTTTCTACTTGTTTTGTGCTTAGAAATAGTTTGAGAACTGTGTTACTCCCCACCCCTCTCTTGATTCAAACCCCTAGAGCTGTCCTCAATTGCAACCTCAAATGCCCTTGAGTGCATATAATGATAGACGGAGTAGAATTTCAAATAGATTTAGTAGTACTTAAGATAGAAGGTTTCGATATAATATTAGGAATGGATTGGTTAAAGAAACACCATGACACTATATCCTGCAGTGACAGAGTAGTAACCCTGATAAACCACAAATGATTAAAGGTAGAATGTCACCCTCAAGCTCCCAAAGCAGAACCAATGATTTGCAGTATACAAGCAACAAGCATTAAAGAAGTACCGGCCATATGTGAATACCCCAATGTGTTCCCTGAGGAGTTAGATGGAATGCCACACAACAGAGACTTGGAGTTTATAATTGATCTAATCCCCAGAACCGCACCCATTGCAAAGAGACCCTACCGAATGGCAGCCAATGAGTTAGAAGGATTGAAGAAACAATTATGAGAGTTACAAGAGAAAGGATGCATCAGACAAGCTCATCCCCTTAGGGAGCACCAGTGTTGTTCATGAAGAAGAAAGATGGTAGTCTTAGAATGTGTATTGACTATCGGTCACTCAACGAAGTCACCATCAAGAATAAGTACCCTCTACCAAGAATTAACGACCTATTTGATCAACTAAAAGATGCCAAGTATTTTTCCAAGATAGATCTAAGATTAGGCTACTATCAGCTGAAGATTCAGCTCAGTTGATATACCGAAGACCGTGTTTGTGACACGCTATGGGCAATATGAGTTCACCATAATGCCATTTGGACTAACCAATGCCCCAGCATATTTCATGAATCTGATGAACAAAGTATTCATGGAAGAATTGGATAAATTTGTAGTAGTTTTCATTGATGACATTCTTATCTATTCAAGAAGTACTGAAGAACATGAACAACATTTGAGAGTAATATTGAACAAGCTACGAGCACATGAGCTATACGCTAAGTTTAGCAAATGTGAATTTTGGCTACAAGAAGTTGCCTTTCTAGGACACATCATCACCGCTGAAGGAGTACAGGTAGACCCAGAGAAGGTTAAAGCCGTATCGGAATGGAAGCAACCGATGAACGTGATAGAAGTTTGCATTTTTCTAGGACTAGCGGGCTACTACCGAAGATTTATTAAAGGATTTTTGAAGATCGTGAGACCCATGACCGCTCTAACACATAAAGGAAAGGAATTCAAGTGGACCAAAGCATGTGAAAAGAGTTTTCAAGAGTTGAAGACCTGGTTAACCACAACCCCAATACTCACTACCCACCGAAACTTTATAGTATACTATGATGCCTCTTGGCAAGGATTAGTATGCCTCCCAACAACAGAAGAAACACAAGGAAAATTATCTAACACATGATTTGGAATTAGCAGCCGTAGTGCATGCATTGAAGATATGGAGACACTATCTCATTGAAAACAAATGTAAGATATTCACAGATCATAAGAGTTTGAAGTACATTTTCACTCGGCCTAATTTGAACCTACAGCAAAGAAGATGGTTGGAGTTCATCAAGGATTATGATCTAAGTGTACAGTACCACCCGGGAAAAGCCAATGTAGTGGTAGATGCGTTAAGCAGAAAGGCATATTGCCACCACGTGACGACCTTAAACCGAAGGCCAGAGTTAGCACGAGAAGTTCACCAACTGAATCTACAAATTGTACCACAAGGTATTCTAAACATCCTAAATGTATGACCAACCTTGGAGGACTGAATAAAGCAAGCCCAAGACAAGGATGAAGAAATACAACAATTCAAGGAGAAAAGTAGTAAGAAGGAACTTCTAGGACTCCGAGTCGATAAACAAGGAAAGTTATGGTATGAAGACTGGATATGCGTGCCAAAGGATGAAACACTTTGAAGATTAATACTGGACGAAGCACATCATTCAGCTTATTTCATCCACCCAGAATCAACAAAGATGTATATGGACCTCAAGCAAAGATACTGGTGGATCAGAATGAAAGGAGATATCACAGAATATGTCACCCAATGCGATACATGTAGAAGAGTCAAGGTAGAATATTAATGACTAGCATGACTACTTTAGCCATTGCACATCCCAATGTGGAAATAGAATGAAATTAGCATGGATTTCATAGTAGGATTGCCCAAAACACCGAATGGACACAACTCAATAAGGGTTATAATAGACCGATTGACGAAAGTAGCACACTTCATTCTAGTGAAGATTGATTGCAAGGGTAACAAGCTAGCACAACTCTGCATTGACAACATCCTTAGATTACATGGGGTACCAAGCTAAATAGTCTCAGATAGAGGAACCCAATTCACCGCTCAATTCTAGAAAAGCTTACACAAAGCTTTAGGGACACGCCTAGACTATAGCTCCGCTTATCATCCACAAACCGATGAACAAACAGAACAAGTGAACCAGATATTGGAGGACATGTTGCGAGCCTATGTACTCACCTATGGGAAGAGCCTATTGTTCGTCGAATTCTCCTACAATAACAGTTACCAAGCAAGCTTGAAGATGACACCATTCGAAGCCTTGCACGGAAGGAAATACCAGACACTATTGATGTGGTCCGAGGTCGGGGAAAGAAGCCTCTTCGGCCCAGATATGATCAAGGAAGCCAAAGAACAAGTAGCCAAAGTCTGAGAGATTTTAAAGGCAGCACAAAGTAGATAGAAGAGCTATGCAAAAACTCAGAGAATACCATTAGAATTACAACCTAGAGATTTCGTCTATTTAAAGGTATCACCCATCAAGGGTACTCAGAGATTTCAAGTTAGAGGAAAATTAGCCCCATGATATATTGGACCATATCAGATCCTTGAAAAGATCAGAATAGTGGCCTACCACTTAGAGTTACCACCAAAGATGTCAAACATACACGATGTGTTTCACGTGTCACAACTAAAGAAATGCCTGAGGGTACCAGAGGAACAAGCACCTATGGAAGCCATGGACTTACAACTAGACTTACAGTATCAGGAAAGACCGATCAAGATATTTGATACGGTCACCCAACAAACCAGGAGGATAGCAGTAAGATTTTGTCGGGTATAGTGGAATAATCATACAGAGGCAGAAGCCACATGGGAAAGAGAAGATGGTCTTAAAAAGGAATTTCCCTATCTATTTGAGGATCAGCTTGAATCTCGAGGACGAGATTCTTTTTAAGGGGGTAGGTTTGTAACACCCTAAAAATGACCTGGTTTAAAAATCACTAAAAATTGAACTTTTTAAATATTGCATAAGAGTTTGCATATATAACCAACCTAAATAATTTTTACAAAGAAATTAACATAGGAACATAAGAATTCATGTGTGAAACTTTGTGTGTGAATGATTGCTTGACTTGTTGAACTAATGGTGGTACATTTTTGCATGCTCATGCATTCAAATTTGAAGTTAAAATCATTTAAACATATGCATATTTGAGCTGGGAAAAGAAAAAGGAAATGAAAATGGATAAAGCCACTTGGGCTCAATCTCTCCCACCCCTCCCTCTTGGCCCACCGCAATAGCCCAACCCCTTCCCCTCTTCCTTCCCTTCTCCTACACGAGTCGGCCCAGCAACGGCCGCGGCCCAGCGCCCCGCCCAACTCACCCACGCCCTTCCCTTCTCCCCTCGTCCTCCCGCAGACACCTGAGCCCCTCCCGTCAGCTCTGTCATCAACCTCACTACCAGCAACCATATGCAGCGCAGCTCGCACATCAATGCCCGCTAGTGCCACCCCAGTGCCAGTGAACATCAACGGTGACACGAAGACATGATAGGACCCATGGCGCCCCTCCTTTCTCTTGCTCTCCTCTCTTCCCCCTCACTGTGAGCTCGTCAACACCAGCTCCATGGTCACTTTTGGGCAGAGCGACCGGAGTAGCCACCAAGGCACCTCACCGTGCGCATGGGCAAGCTCTAGCCATGGTGATGTGACCTGATGAGGTCAACAACGTGCCCGTGTGGTGGATAAGCATGGCCACGAGAAATATCTCATTGCCGGGACAACGGCCTAGCCGACCTATAAATAGGCCCGGCCAGTGATGCTCTCACCTCACCCTCTCCACCATCTGCTTCGCTGAGGGCGAGAACACCTCATCTGCTCCTCTTCTTCCCCATTCTCCTCCTCCTTTCCACTTTCTTCCATTTCCCCAATTTGGGAGTTTATCGGCACCATCAGTGCTGCCCTCTCTCTTCACCTTTTCTATTTTTCGTAGCTAGTTGATGATCTAGGTCTCTGTGTTGCGCTGCCCACGTGTGCCTTGCTCCGACGAGCCACCACGACCATCGGCCATGATCGACAAGGCCACCCCAGGGCACACCACCACCACCACCACCACTACACTCCTCACCCAACTGCATGCACGTACACATTGTTAGTTGGTTAGAATAGGGCCTATAAGGCCGAGCCCATCACACAGCGCCACCATGACCCCTCTAGTGAGCCACCACCACCGCCATGGGCACCCGCTGTGGTTAGAGATCCTGCCACGGGCTGCGGCGTGACCCCATGAGTTCCGTCCGTCACTCATCCGCCACCGTCGAGGGCTGACGCCGCCGAGTGAGCTGCTCCGGCGAGCTGAGCCTCCCCTTCCCTATTCTAATGGCGCGGCGGTCATCTCCGTCCGCTGCCATTCCCTCTCCTTCCCCTTCTCTTTCTTCGCCATGTGGGGCTATGTGGTCCCCCGTCTTCGTCCGTCTCCCTCTCTCTCCCTTCCTTTCTAACATGAGGGCCCGAGGCCATAATGCCGACGCCACCATTACTGCTGACGTAGGTAGGGTGGCCCACCTATCATCCACACATACACCACACACAGCGCGGGGTACACTTTAGAAAATGCTGGATACACCCGGTCAGTGTACATAGAGAGTTAGAAATGCACCTTCCTAGCTTAGGAAAATTCCCAAAAAAATAATAAATAAACTGGATGCATTAGAGAATTTAATCATGTAGTTTGCACATATTTTCATGCACCAGAAAATGCATATAAAATTCCACCTAGTTAAATAACTAGAAGATAAACTTCTAAAATATATAACTTTTAAACCCTAACTCCTTTTCGCATGGAACCACCTCTAAAATTCATCTAAAATCTAGCCCTATCATTTGCACCTAGTGCCACCATATAGTTCTATGTTTGCTTTTCCCCTTTTCTTTTGTGGTTAGCGGTAGTCTTATTTTGATCGATACGTCGACAGACGATGGTAATCATCAGTAGGACAAGGACCCGAATTTCGTAGATGTGCCAGAAGGTGACAACAACGAAGGCAAGTCCTAGCTCCCTTCTCTACCATCTTGCTTTAAACGACTATAATGCTAAAATTTGACTATAAGATTATTACCCAAGAATATGATCTCGGTTAATGTGATATGCTTGAGATAAATGGTTATCTTGTTATGAGCTCCACGCGATGACTAGATTTAGGGATAATAATGGAATTTAAAACTTGTTAAACCTAAAACTAAACCCCAACATGGGGCGAGTGGTGGTAAACTATGGAGCTAGTTTACCATGGCAGGGATGCCTAGAAAGGATTTCTGTGGGAGATACTCGCCTAGGTCACAAAAGGACCGGTTCGTAGTCCCTCTCGCCTAGTGAGGTACTTTGTACAACCATATGTCCATATGGGTAAGCTTGATCTCACACCCCATTAGATAGAAGTATAACTTCTACTAGGAGGCCGGTGTAGGCAGCAGAATATCAGGACCCAACACGGGGATAGGTTTTCTTCCATGGTCCAGTTGGCGTGGATGCTATGTGATCTTCCATGTTAAACTTTTGGTTTTTGGCCACGTTTGAGCCCTTGTTTTTCTTGGCCGTGTTCGAGCCATGTTTTCTTTTATGATGATTTGGTATCATCATGTTTGGGGGGATTTGGTATCCTCCTAGTTTTGTGTTTCCTGCCCCTAAGAAGTCGTAGTAGAGTTATATGGACGTCTAAGGTCACATACATTTGGGTATAAGGTGTCATTAGGTCTATTTCATCCACTGATCATGGATGAGGTTGCACCTATCATGTGGGGAAATTTATACACTTCTATAGAGTTTACTTAAATGTATTTGAATAGCCACGTCCTTTGAATGGGTAAATGCTAGGATGGGATACTATGATTAGTTTTACTTTTTATGTGTAATGAAACTGGTGATGGAATCGATGCTAATCTGGGTACTAGTGGGAATGGTAATGCTCTGCTAGGACCCCACCCTTAATTATAATCACCACTACACTTCTATTTTCATCCTTTGGTTAGGGCTTGTTGAGTACGTAAGTATTCACCTGTTGTTCACTCATAGATCTCGGTATAGAAGAAGACTATGACTTTGATGAAGAAGCGTACCACGAGGATTAGAGTTCCTGCTAGGAGATTCGTTTGTAGGAGTATGACATCGAGGCTAGGGTTTTGACCACGCTCAAGTTACTTGTGGAATAGGACACCGCTTCGTTGTATAATAACCCCACTCTAGAGACCACCAATAAAGTCGTATCACGGTCGTAGTCTTCCGCTAGATATGTGGCCTAAGACTATGCCCCTTGGTCCATAATTGTAAGACCTTATTTCTAGATATTAATAAAGCTCGAAACCTTTTATTATATATCTATGTACCATTCTTGTGTTTTATGCAAATTTGTGCATGATCCTGGCGCAAATACAGATGCACCTAGGACTCTCAAATTGAGGGGCCAAAAAAAACGCAAGGTTGCTCGCATTGAAATGACTTCTTCCAAAGTAAGACATCTGTTGCAATAAAGAAATTCCTAATATGAACAAAACTGGTACCAAACCCAAAACAAATTGGAACCAAATGCAAATAGGGGGGTGACTGAATCCATCTAACTTTCATGGGGCGTTGTCCACAATGACAATGTATGGTGCTTGAGGCAGGGCAAGTACAGGAGATGGGTCAAAATGAAGATGAAGCAACGAGTGGAAAGAATGAAGATGAAGCAACAATGGGTGGGGAGAACTAATGTATTCGTATTGGGATTTTTTAGTTGATTGAACTGCTACCAAGGCGCCGACAGGACCCGAGGGGAGTTGGGAATGGGCCAGGCGCTTCTAGGTTTGTTGCCAAACCGATGGTCTAGATTGATCGGCAGCGATAACGGACTGCACGGGATAAGTTAAACAATGTTCGTATTAAGCCGACCATTGCCACGCTATTCCAACGCTATAATACGACAATTGTCAGCGGTTAAACTGCTTTTAGATTCTCCTAAAACAACCGCAATCGTACATGACAGTTTTTCCCTTTTCATTCACAAATATACAGAAATTTGTGCAACCGTGCATTGAAGAGATCAAATATGCGCGGATAGAATTTTTTTCATTGATTGATTATATATATCTAACATATAGATACAATTTGGATGAGTATATGATTGTACTCATCCGAAAGCACAATAACTAACCTAAACTTTTAAAACTACTTATACTAACTATAAACTACTTAATCTAAATATATGATCCTCTCGCTCGCCTCGCTCGCTTGGGAGGAGGAGAGGGGAAGTCAGAGTCGGAGTCGGAGTCGTTTTCATCGGCGTCATCCTCCTCATCCTCCTCCTCCGGGTCCTCATTCTCGGAGCTCCATGGAGGACTATAATCAGACATCCCATCATTAGAGGAGACGTTCTCCTTGGAGGAGTGGTGGGAAGGCAATTCGTCCTCGCTAGACGATGGCCTGCTTGGAAACTTGATGGGGCTGTCGATATTTTCTTTGTAGATTGGAAGAGAAGGGGATGATGGATGAATAAGAGGAGTCGTTTCATAGGGCACCAGGCTTAAAGTATATGTAGAGCAGTGGGTACGCGGCTCTTAGGCTTTAGGCGACAGAAGTAATGGTGATTTGACGGCCTTGGAAGTTGAGACAATTCAACGCTCACACTAAATTTACCGCCGGTTGACCAAATGATACTTTAGGGCCGGCGGGCAAAATGCGTATCCCAGTCAATCCGGCTTTTCATTCGATGGAGGAAATGCAACCACAATACCACTGCCGCATCTATCGTTAACCCATCGGTGGTAGAAGTCTAAATTGCTGGTTTTAGTCCTAGGAGGCCTCACTATCGTCCCAACCAACGGTGCAAGTATCACACCGTTGCTTCTATCACTATGGTAGTGAAAGTGGCGACAGTGATAAATCAATCTATAGTAATGAATACAAACTTAAGGCTGTTGAGTTGAATGGACCTGATTTTGATTGGCTGCACTCTCCGGTGGATGCTAGAGCTCTTTACTGATGCTCTTGTGGTCGTCCACATGGTAAATGGGCTATGTTCATTGGGGTCATTAATGACAATGAGACCCTACCTGAGTAGAGGAGCAGCCATGCTAATGCAGCAGCAGCTAGGCGTCAACGTCAAGAGGAAGAGGAACGCTTAAGGAAGGAAGCTCATGATGGTCTTGCTGCGAAGGAATATGCCAAAAGTATGTTCGAGTGGGGTGCAATGATACATGCTTACAATGAAAATATTTAGAAATTTATGGAGGTGAGCCGTGGCATACATCCCTTAGTATTCATCTTAGTGCCAACTGACCTACTTTCTAATTAGGTGAATCATATAAAAACTGAACAGCAGCAAGTTGCTTCCCACACTGGAATGCCTGCCACTGCAGTTCCTTCTCCCCCAGCTCCTCCTCCACCGCCTCCAGCATACGTGGCTTCATCAAGTCCAAACTCTCTCTAAACAATGTACGTCTGATGATCATTATGGCTTTTTTTGGACCTTTTATGGTTGGCACTTAATACTTAGTACTGCTCATCTAAAAAAAATAACAACGTAACTGCTATCATCTTTTTCAGAAAGGGAATAGTATCATCAACTAGTTGTGTGTGACCTGCTGCTCCCTTAAATTGGCATATTCTCTGAACTTTATAATTAGTCCATGCTTAAACACTGTGACTCCACTTATTTTACCACTGTTGGAGTGTTGGTGCCCTCTGATATTTATGTGAAGTTCCTCCAGTGAGTGCATGGTAGCTGCTATCTTCTTTTTCAGAAAAAAAAATCATTTTTTCTCAAAAGGGTGATGTGGTGATGCACTAGTATTTTTCTTTGTCAAGTGCCTTATGCAATGGTGAGCTAAAATAAAACATACAAAACCAAATAACATCACAAAATAGTAGCTCAAAAACTCCCAGTACAGAACTTGCATGTGACAAATGATGGACATATAGAGATAAGTAGTGAATGGAATCTTAACAGTTATGCTTATCTAGTTGCATTTTCATTTGTTTAATTGCATAGCAGGTTGGTATTGGTACACTTGGATCATCTGTTGGAATGGAAACTCCAGAGGAAACATAGGCTATCGTTGTCGTGTGAATGCCACAAGTGGTGGAGGTACATACTCTCCTGAAGATGACGATGAATTTCCATTGCTTTGACATGTTGTATTGGAACCTACTATGATGTTGGTCTGATCGCATCTGATTATTTTGGTTGCGCTGTGCAGCAAAGCTGCTCGCTGCCTACAGCTACCAGGTTGCAATATGCACCTGTGTTGTAGTTCAGTTTGGTCATTTTGATGGCACAAGTGGTGTTTGTGTTAATGCCTCTAATGAGATATTGAAACTTAAATCAATATGGATTGATGAATGTTAAATTCTGATGGAAACAATGCATGTGTACTGTGCTATAATTAAATTTGTATTTGGATTCAAAATTTGATTTCAAATATATATTGTTTATTCATGGTATGATCTGCGTATTGTATGTTCCCTATAAAACTCAACCCCCTAGGGAAATGACCTTTACACGTGGGCAATGAAATGTCATGTCCGCAGATTTCCCTAGGGTTAAAATTACCCTAGGGAAGACAGTTTCCCTAGGGTTTTCTCGTGCAACCCTAGGGCACTTCTCAGGTTCCCGTGAAATCGATCCCTAGGAGCAATCCTGACAAATCACCTAGGGTACCTGTGCCTTTCCCTAGGGTTTTTGGCCCTAGGAAAACAGGAGGATTCCAGTAGTGTTAGTGACAACCGACAACGGAAGCAATCAATTTTAGTAACATCTAAAATCGGCCCCATCTCAGCCTATTCATGAGGAATAAAGCATATGCAACACACATATATGGAAATATATAGGCATCAACAACACATCTACCTAAGACACTACTCTCTCTATCCCTAAATAAATAGATTCCTAGAATTACCTTAAGTTAATTTTTTTAAAATTTTGACCGAATTTATAGAAAAAACATCAAGATTTATGGTATAAAATTAGTATCATTAGATATACCATAGAATATATTTTCATAATGTGCTTATTTTATGTCATAGATGTTGCTCTTTTCTATAAAGTTAGCCAAACTTAAAAAAGTTTGACCGGCATGGATTCTAGGAATTAATTTATTTGGGGACGGAGGGAGTAGGTTTTTATCAGAAAATCTCAAATCACAGTAAAATCCACTAGACAAAGGAAACAAAATCACTTCCACTATTAGGCCGTTGGATTACATCTCAAGTTTATCTCTAAAGAGCATTGTAGACATATATACACCAAAATATCTCAATCTTGGACAACAACCAAGTTTGGGCTGCTAGCTTAGGCCATAGAAGGATATCACCAAAGATAGTGGAACAACAAATTTGACGCATCAAGGTTGCCCATCTGGAGCTTCACAACCATAAGAACGGATTCGTCTTGCTCTATTCAAGAGATCTTCTTTACAATAATCTTTTTCTCATTTCTTCTCTTTTATAGGCTTGTATTCTCGTGGTCTAGCTTTACAAGGCACTTTCTTCTTTTTTGTAAGACTGGTTACATAAGTTCAAGACGCCCTCAAGGTAGACCACACAGCCGCATGTGGGTTTTCTTAGATTCCGTTTGGGAAGAGTAACTATCACGCTTTCACAGTAAAGAGAGGCTAGGCTTACGTACAAACCAGCAACGGGTAACTATCGCACTTATTCGATGAAGAATGGCTAGTTTCTAGGTAAAGTAGCAAAGAGACCATCGAAACTCTCACCTGGGAGGGACCCTATTAGGGCGAGGACATCAGCAGGTTTTCCCTAGGTCAGTCAGCCACCCTAGCACGCTGCCCTTGATCATCGGATCAAGAGAGATGAACAACAAGTTAGGGTTGGGAAAGTAGGGTAAAAGAGAAGACATAATGAAAGTAAGGTTGTAGATTGATTTGGTTCGATTGTAGTCCTCGACTCAATCGGCTGTGACCCTTTATATATACAGGGTGGGGTGGTCTTATGCCGTGGAAGTTGAAAACCTATTATAGATCATATCAAAACATGACTCTAAATTTGTACTAGTCTATGAAGCCCAAACTAGCCGGCTTTTATGGGGGTGAAACTTTTTAGAAGCCATAACTTCCTCATCCAAACTCCAAATTAGATGTGTATTTATGCTTTTCTAGCACTTCGATGAGAGGAATATAATAATGTTGAAATCCATTATGCATTTTGACAACTTTAACAAACTCGGTCTAGCCGGTTTTCTTGGATTGAACTCCCTTGGATAATTTTGGTTGTCAACAACTCCCAAAATAATAAATTTTTAGAGTTTTTTTTAATAAATCAAACTATTTTAATTTTGACCAAGCCTATAGAAAAGAGAATTGACATTTTAAGTTTGGTCTTCTTTTCTGTAAGTTTTATTAATAGTTTGACTTATCACAGCTTCAAAAATCGATTTATCATGAAACCAAAGTACACCATAAGAAGGATTTCTATACGCAGAAGTAGGCGTGGCTACCGAACTAGGAGGTGGAGTTCAAGCAAGCTGCAAACATGCTGGTATAGAAAAGATCTAATGGGACTTCCCCGTATGTCACTGTCAAACTTACTTTTTCCCCTTATGACCATATAATGTTAAAAGTTCCCTGTCTTCAAATTTTATGCCTTACTCCATCCGTCCTGAAATATAATACATTATGGTCATTCTAAGACAAAATAAGGGAGAGTACAATAGACGCATGTACCCCTCACTCACCTTCCTAATGTGTGAACTCTTAGTCTCCTTATACAGAATATGGCAAGTACATGAGTTATTTTCCTTGTACAAAGTAATCTTGTATTTTCATTTAAGTAAGCATTATCTTTTTGTTCTCCGAACATACTATATTTGAGGACAAAATCTAAATACCAGAATACACTGTATCTCAGGACGGAGGGAGTACGTAACACTTCCATGATTTTCAACAGGCATCTCTATCAAGTGAGTGGGCTATCCTTATCTGATTTTTGCGGAGGTAACAAAAAGAGTTAAATGCATGGATGGTCCATCAACTTGCGCTCTAGTTTCACTTAGGTCCATCAACTCTGAAAGTGGGTTTTTGGGTCCATAATCTTTATTAGTAGCGCATTCCTAACCCATATCCCTTTTGTCTCAATTTTTTAACCGACATGGCACCTTCGGGTCCACGTGGACGCCGCACAGACGCATGCATGATGCATGCACGTCGACGTCTTGGTGAAAGACAGCGGACTGGGCTGCCGCTGCGCCGGCTGCTGCTGCTGCTGGACGTCGATGTCCCCGGTTGCTCCCGCCGCCCCTGCGGTTCCTCCTGCCGTGGACGGACAGCGTACCGGACGCCTCAGCTGATGCCGAGGCTGAGGCCGAGGTCGGACAGGCTCGCGGAGCTGCTCAGGGCCGAGGAGCCGTCCGAGTGCAGCGACGAGGCTGAGGCTGAGGCGGCGGACGTCGCGGCTGCCAGGAAGGTGGAGGCGTTCGAGGAGCTGAAGGGCGTGGTCGGGGCGCTCCAGGACGGCGGCGGAGGCGGCGAAGGTTGCATGTCCCGCGTCGAGGCGGCCAAGGCCGTGCGGAGGAAGGCCAAGGACGACGTCGGCGCCAGGGAGATGCTCGCGATGCTCGGCGCCATCCCGCCGCTCGTCGTGATGCTAGCATGGTCTCCTAGAACGGCAGGCTCTTGGAGGTGGAGGAGGCAGTGAGTGCCTTGAGGTTCTGGGTCGATGCCGGAGCGAAGTCCTGCGGTAGCCGCGCGCGCCAGACGATGCGCCACATGTTGCTCTACAGGCTCTACTGAACCAGCTGCCGCACGACGCTCTTCTCGGCGCTCATGCCGGCGTCGTCGAACTCCCCGTCCACCGACTCCTCCCCGCAGCACCTGCGCTCCTGCGGCGCCGACACCGTCGCCACGACGCCTGAGACGTCGTCCACGACCTGCTTGCCCTTGTCGGCACGGAGGATCTCTAGGATCCTGGACGCGCGCTTCTGCGCGAGTGCTGTGCCCACGAGCGTGAGCTCTAGGAGCGCGGACGAGGCGACGGCCTCGGCCATGGCCGCGCGGTCACCGTAGCTCCGGTGCGCCAGGACCATGAGCACGTAGGCCACCTTCTCCTGGTACCCGGGCTCGTCGACCTAGTTGAGCACGTCGACGAGGGACGGCACCGCGTCGGGGGCGTGGCTCACCGCGCGGCGGCCCTCGGGGCAGGCCGCCATGAAGTTGCAGAGCACGGCGAGCGCGCGGTCCGCCCTGTCTCCTAGAACAACAGGCTCCGGGGTCCACAGGTGTCGCGCGGGGGCCTATGCAGCAACGACACGTCTCTGGCATCCGCTTTTAAAGCTGCAGCAGGTCCGCGTGGGGACCAGGGGGTACGTGTGTGCGCAGGCCGGCGCATCACTCGCCACGTGCCGCGTCGTGGCACGCCTCGCGTGTGAGCCCCACGACAGCTCACTGCCCCCGAGGCCAACTTGCCGGGTCTCCAGGAAGTCCCTCGCACGCGACGCCCATCCATGCCTGGGCTCGTATGACGCGCGGGGCCATGGACGGCACGGGACCCGCGGGTCATCGGGCACGGGGTGGGCAGCCCGGTGGTGTGGCTGGTTGGTGTGGCGTGCAGGCCTGCTGCGGATGGATCCCCAGTCTACACGGCTCGTTCGCGTTGCATGACATGCGGGTCCGCGGCATCTCTGGGCCCGCAGATCGGTGGGTGAGATGAATGAATGGCGGTGCGGCTGGGAGTTGGCGTGCTCTGCTGGAGAACAACAGGAGATGGAGGCCACGTCTAGACGCCTCGTTCGCGTTGCATGACACTTGGGCCCGCGGCGTGCTGGCCCTGAAAGTTGGTGGGCGGTGCTATCGCGACGCCTGCGGCTGGAGTGGGACACGTCACTCCGTCCACAAGCACGGCCTCTAGGATGTTGGTGAGAGGCAACTGCTTGCTCCGGCCGTGCCAAGCCCGAGGCAGCTGCTTGCTCCGCCGCCGTGGACCTACGTGCCGCGGGCGTGCGTGTCTCGCCGTTCGTGCCGTGCCGCGTCCGAAGTCGATGCTCTTGAACCCGGCGTGGCTGACATCCGACATGATGTATGTCCTGGACAGCGCGAACAGCGGCCGCCCCATGAGCACCATCGAGGTGCGGGTACGATGGCCGCGGCGGCTGACGCGCCATGAACATCTCCCTGCCCCCAGGACGGCGTCACTGACGGCAGCGCCTCGGTGGCCCCGCGCGTGAACTTGCAGATGGTCTTCTCAAACTGCATGGCGCCCGGCGCATCCACCACGCAGTGGTAGATCCGCTGCAACGGGCGGTCGACGACGGGCTCGACGACGGCGACGGTGGTGCTCTCGAGTATGAACTGCTCGAAGCACGGGAACGGCGGGCACTTGACGTCCCCGAAGTCATCGACGGTGAGGTCAGCGTCGGCCTCGGCGAACATGACGCCCTTCGCGGCGCAGTCGACGACGAGCTTCCTCCCTGCCTCCTCGCGGACCTGATGGCGTGCGCGGACCAGTCGACGACATGCGCCAAGAGCCATGCATGCACCTGCATGCGTGTGTGCGGGACCCCGAGGTGCCACGTCAGTTAAAAAAATTAAAATAAATGAGATATGGGTTAGGAATGTGCCACTAATAAAGATTATGGACCAAAAACCCATTTTCAGAGTTGATGAACCTAAGTGAAACTATAACGTAAGTTAATGGATCACCTATCTATTTAACTCTAACAAAAATAACCTTGTCCCTATGAAACACCCAGGCGCCAGCACGATAGTCTGGCATGAGGGGCACCAGAACATGCCAGATCCATCAGTGGTCGGGGTTGCTCCGAGGCGGTGGTTGGGGGTGGTTAGTGTGGTCGCGGCATTCAACGCTCACTCACTCAAGGCCACCAAGAGACGCGCCGGATTAGGGAGGTTGTGTGGAACAACAGCTTGAGCATGTCAGACCAACTAGTTGGCTATGGCTAGGCAGGAGGTTTGCGGCGGTGCACTTGCTCGAGCTAGATAGGTGGGAGGTGATGGTGCAGCGGCTTGGGCTAAGGGCACAGGAGACATTCAGACCAGACGCTCTAGCGGGACTTCGTGCCGTTCGAGCCAAGGGCACTATCGTCGCTTAGGCCAAGCGCTCAGGGCTCGTGCTCGTGCTCGATGTTATTCTAAAGCCGGTCTCTGCGAGCTCCACAGTATTGATGGACTTCGATGTTGACAGAAAATTATGTATTTCAATGCATGTTCAAACAGTATCATCTGTTTCATTCTTCTGCTTGATTAATATGTAATGTGATTTGAGTGGTAGGCGATGTTTCTGTAGACAACGAGGCCCCGCATATGGTGACTTCGTCAATCTTGAAGATTTACCGATCCAGCCTTTGAAAATGCTCGTAAGGATAGGGTTTGTATGCGTGTGTTCATATGTGTGGGAGTGTGCGTGCGTTGTGAGTATCTGAGTTGTACTGTATAATTGCAAAAAAAAAAAGCTCAAATAAGGACTATTACAAGTATACACAAATATTTGGTTTTTTCACCAATATTCTCAAGTACGGCTTACCAGCATACATGAAGAAATTTGCTCATAAATGGTTACACGCTTCCGTGAGGGCAATTTGGTCTTTTCACATGTTAGTTAACGATGTTAGCTAATAGGGGTGATAGGAGTGTCAAGTAAGACAACATTTGAGGCTATGTCTAATAGGGAACTCTATACTTTGACGATAATACAGGGAATAAGAGAGTTTATATATATATATAGTGCTCATATAAGGAATTTTCTGCTAAATATAGGACGACAAGAGGCTATCATCCACATGCCTACGCTCAATAAACAGTGGAAAATGCGATGGGGGAGCAACGACGAAAAAGAAGTGCTAGTATCTTGACATCTCAACAATAGTAGGGGTAGGTCGTCCGGGAGCCGGTTGCTAGCGGCGCCGGCCGGCAGATTGCTCGATCTGATCGGTCTCGCGATAGATGCTTGCACGGTGCAGACTTTAAGCAGTTAATCGTGTTTTGGCGGCTATTCTTCATGTGAGCTCCTGTCGGTGATTTGTTGCATCCCTCCCTCGTGTGGCCACCGGATTTTGATCGAACCTCGTGTCCACTCGGGTGGCAAGTCCTCTGTCGAGGCCGCAGGACAAGCACTGTCCACGAAAGACTAATGTCGTTTTCTTGAAAGAGGGAAAGAAAAAAAAGAGCGATACATGCCGTTGAGGCTTGCTACCTACAGTACTGGGTACTAATGTACTATGTGTTGACTATATAATCCTACTCCTACCATCGTTACCTAACCAACCAACAGGGCCCACCTTTTTGCACAAAGTTTTGTCGCCATAACGAGGGCTTGTTTAGTGGGTGAAGTTTGGAATTTTGGCTACCGTAGTACTTTCGTTTTTATTTGGCAATTAGTATTCAATCATGGACTAATTAAACTTAAAATGTTCGTCTCGCGATTTCCAATCAAACTGTGCAATTAATTTTTTTTCATCTACATTTAATGCTCCATACACGTATCGCAAGATTCGATGTGATAGTTACTGTAGCACTTTTTAGGAAAAGTTTTTGAAACTAAATAAGGCATGAAGCATTGCATGGGAAAGCCGTCGATTTCGAGCGCTTGATGATCGTATAGACCAGCCTGGACGAGCACCCCAGGCCACGCTGCAAACCAAACATCCCCTACATCCCAGTATTCATGCTCTAGAAGATACAATTTTAGCACAACACTAAGTTTAAATATTTTAAATTTAACTATATAAAAGTAATAATATTAATAATATCAAATAAATATCATTAGATTTACACTTCTCCTATATTTCAGATGCCTGAATTTTAAATTGATTTCAGACAACACTCGTGTACTACCAACTAGTACAGGTAAATTTTTACTACTGTTATTTGTTATTTGTCTTTGTCATAACATATTAAATTTTTGTCCTTGTCTTCCTATAGAAATAATTGTAAATTGTTAATTGTCTTTATGCTAACACAAATAAGATTTTGTCATATTTGTAGTTTTGTCTAACGGTTTTTTTATTCTCGATACCAAAAAAATTGCGGATTGCGCGTAAAAAATTACGGTGAAAGGAATCTAATATTAATATAAAATATATGCAATAACTATCGGATGAAAGAAAATTTTAGCAAATCCCTTAGATTTATCATGAGCATGTTTTCATAATATATCTATTTGTGCCATAAACATTAATTACTCCCCTCGGTCCATTTTATCTGACGCACACGCATATCAACATTCAATCTTTAAAAACTTTGACCAATAATTAGGCTAATAATTTTTAACTATTATAATACAAACTTTATATGATTAAATTTGTAAGGATTTATACTATCCAATGATTATAAGTTTATAAGCATAAATAATATAATATAAAGCAAATAAATGGTCAAAGTGTAATTTATAAGACCGTATCATTCTAACTTACGCCAGATAGAACGGACCGGAGGGAGTAATATTTTATCTATATATTTGAACAAACTTTAGATATTTTATTAATTAAGAATGCATTTAGAGTTATACTTTTTTAGATGGAGCTGCTAGTACGGTAGGAATACACGATTGAAAAGGTAACACCAACTGCGCACCTAAGCCTCGTGGATTCCACGCACAAGCGGACAAATCCGGTAATACTAATCCCGGTCCATCGCCGACAGTCAACAGCTACTAGCTAGACCGTTCGGCCGGCCTCTCTTTCGCGTGCACGTAGCACGTCCTCGCTCTGTCAATAATAGAAGAATGCAATTCTGGCTTCCCGACAACTTAATCAGTTTAAATTTTAATTAAAATTATATAAAAAAATAATGACATTTCTGATGCAAAGTTAATATCATGACGCAGCGGGCTTAACTGCCCTACTGCTATAGGTTTCGAGGCCATCATGGATGATAGGGTACGGAGACTTGGCCACGGACGTACTGTACGTCTGTACTCCTGCTCACCGTCCAGCCGATGGACCCGCATCACCCACCCAACAAGACCGCATCACATGTCATTGTCTAGTCGACATTTCAACGATAGCGCCGCGTCATAGGTTTTTTTTTTAAAGCACGGGGGAGTCTCCCGGATAGTCTTAAGAAAGAAGGTGAGGCGTTGCACGGGAGCCCGCGCTCGAACCACGGGCGGGCAGCCTGAGCCCCTGCTTGGCGGTAGGCAACGCCGTAGCTGCGCTGTCAGGCTCGTTGAAAGCTCACAACAAACATATTTACGGGCCTTGTTAAAATCTAGGACGTAAAATTTTAGAGTGCCACACGAGGGTGTCGTATGGGGTGTTTGATACTAATAACAAAACTAATTACAGAATCCATCAGTAATCCGTAAGACAAATTTATTAAACATGATTAATCCATCATTAGCACATGAGTTACTATAGCACCGCATTGTCAAATCATGAACTAATTAGTGTTAGAAACAACAGTGCCTCTAAACCGTAGATCAAGGTAAGCATCTTACTTAGGGTTCCTCTAGTTCGCCCTGGCGCAATTGCGCCGCAGCCTCGTGGATGCCGGTGTCGAGGGAGCTCGGCGCGGTAGAGTCCAGCGTGGTGTAGACGAGGTCCAGTGACGATGCAGAGGCGACGGTGAGGTTGGTGGCGGCTTCCCGTCACTGGCAGCATCCTCTTTAGATCGGATTAGGTTTTCTGTTCGTGGTTACGGCGGCCCCGGTCAACCTCGTAGTTAGAGCCGTGATCCCCACCTATCTTTTATAGTGCTGTGCGACAGGAGCCCACCAACCATATTAGGGTTGGGCGCCCCCGATCAGGGCACAGATCCAAGAACCCAATAGGCCGTTGGGCCTATTGGTGGAGATCATCTAACATTACCCTCCTTGATCTCACTACCATCTTTCAATTTCATATCATTTTACTTTTGTTCATTCCATTACAGATTAGCGTATAGAGCATGTTTCATCGTCACGGTCAATTGCCGATAGATTTAACAGCTACAACACATCACTATATCCTGAAAATAGATACTTAACTTTGGGCCTTCTTTTGTCCAGGAATTTTAGGCTTTCCCTTAAACCCATGCTATCTACATGTTCACTGAACACGTTGGGTGGTAAGCCTTTTATAAGCGGATCCGCGAATATCTTTTCGGTACTTATATGCTCAAGACTTATGACATGATCCCAGACTTTATCTTCACAACATAATACTTTATGTCAATGTGTTTGGCAGCACCACTTGACTTATTGTTGTGAGCATACTGTACTGCCGGATTATTATCGTAGTATAACTTAAATGGTCTATAGATGTCGTCAACCACCTTCAAACCGGGTATGAACTTCTTTAGCTAGTTCACCTGCCCCGTTGCCTCATAACACGCTACAAACTCGACATACATTGTGGACGATGTAGTGACGGTTTGCTTTGAGCTTTTCCATGAAATAGCTCCCCCTGTGAGAGTGAATACATATCCAGACGTGGATTTTTTATTATCTCCCGCATAATCAGAATCTGAACATCCCACTGTATGGAGTGAATCAGATCTTCTATACGTCATCATGAGGCTTTTTGTTCCTTGCAAATAACACAAGACGTTCTTTACTAATTTCTAGTGTTCTGTTCTAGGATTGCTCTAGAATCTGCCAAGTAACCCGGTAATAAATGCCAAGTCAGGGCGCGTACATCCTTGAGCATATTGCAAGCTTCTGACAGCTGAAGCATAAGAAACCGCTTTCATTTGATCGATCTCATATTGGTTCCTAGGGCATTAAAAATCCCCATATCTGTCGCCTTTGACTATAGGAGCAGGTGAGGGACTATATTTGTGCATACTGAATTTCTTTAAGATTCTTTCTATGTATGCCTTTTGTGACAGTCATAATACTTCTTTACTTCTATCTCGGTGAATCTCGATCCCTAGAACGAACGAAGCTTCACCAAAATCTTTCATATCAAATTTTTTTGAGGACAAAAACTTCTTTGTCTCCAGTAGTAGACTGACATCACTACTAGCAAGTAAGATATCATCCACATATAGGACAAGAAAGATAAACTTCCCATTCTTAAACTTTGTATAGACACAATTGTCCTCTACATTCTCTTTAAACCTAAAATTCTTTATTGTCTGATCAAACTTCAAGTACCACTGTCTTAAAACTTGTTTTAATCTATAAATGGATTTCTTTAGACGACATCCCATTCGTTCTTTTCCTTATATGATAAAACCTTTCGGTTGTGACATGTAAACATTTTCCTCCAAGTCCCCATTGAGAAATGCCGTCTTTACATCCATCTGATGTAATTCTAAATTGTAATGTGCCACTAATGCCATTATGATTCTTAAGAAATCTTTATATGAGACTAGAGAAAGGGTCCCATTGTAATCAATTCCTTCTCTTTGCGTAAAGCCTTTTGCCACAAGTCGCACTTTATATCTCTCTATATTCTCTTGAGAGTCAAGTTTTGTTTTGTAGACCCATTTACAGCCTACTGTTTTGGCTCCTTTAGGAATTATTTCTAAGTCCCAAACTTTATTGGCATTCATAGATTTCATTTCATCTTCCATGGCCTCAAGCCACTTTGATGAATGAGCACTTCTCATGGCTTATTCAAATGAGGTGGGATCATCCTCCATTTAAGATTTTTCAGTATTGTATACTTCATAGTCAGTAGAAATAACTAATTTTCTAACTCTTTGAGACCTTCTAGGGGCCTCCATATTTGGCACATCTTCTGTTTGAGGCTGCTCCCCCTCATGTGTGGCAATATGTTCTATAGGATCCTAAAGAACAGGTTCCTTATCGTCATTGATTGTTGCCACAGGCGGAATAACAACAGATGCTGGCACCACAATATCTTGCACTGTTGGTGCAGCGACAGCAGGTAGTGAGAAAAATAGCTCATGAATTATTGGAGTGGGCGCATACACCCTCTTCTCTTCAAGGTCAATTTCTCGAGCTACCATGCTCTCCCTCATCATTTTATCCTCTAGGAAGACAGCGTGTCTCGTTTCCACAAACTTTATATGTCTATCTGGACAGTAGAAACAAAAACATTTTGACTTTTCTGGGTAGCTAATGAAATAGTAACTTACTATTTTGGGATCTAGCTTCCTAATGTTTGGGTTAAATATTTTAGCCTCAGTAGGACTCCCCCCCCCACACGTAAGTGGTTTAGTGAGGGTACTCTTCCTATCCATAACTCATATGGTGTTTTAGGCACCGACTTACTTGGTACTCTATTGAGAATATGAATGGCGGTTTTTAACGCCTCTATCCATAGGCTCAATGGTAAGGTGGAGTAACTTATCATACTGCGCACCATATCCATCAGGGTATGATTATGTCTTTCAGCTACTCCATTCTGCTGAGGTTCACCCGATGTAGAATACTGGGCTACTATGCCATTCTCATGTAAGAACATTGCAAAAGGTCCAGGAACTTGGCCATATGGGGTATGCCGACCGTAGTACCCCCACGGTCAGACCTGACTATCTTAATCTTTAAATTGTGTTGGTTTTCAACTTCTGCCTTAAATATCTTAAATTTATCTAATATGTCTGTTCTTTCTTTGATTGGATAAATATAGTCATAATGGGAGTAATTATCTGTGAATGTTATGAACGAATCATAACCATTCACACTCTTTATAGGAAATAGACCACAGATGTCTGTGTGAATAATCTATAAAATTCTTACACTTTGTTTGGCATCTTTTTTAATTTTCTTTACATACTTTCTTTTTATGTATTCTCTGCATTGTTCTAAATCTGAGAGCTCTAATGGAGGAAGAATATTATTCTTAACTAGTCTTTCTATTCTCCCCCTCAAAATGTGGCCTCAACGATAGTGCCATAATTTCAACAACGCATTATGAGCTTATCCACCATTTCTAGAGTAACTCTCTATCACAAGCTGCTTTTATCAGCTGGGTAGCATATGTCTTTGAAGAGCCAGTGAACTGACTCTTTATTCTGTCGACTTATTCGGTGACCGTGTCATACTCTATGATTGAGCCCACAATTACAGGCTTAATCGTGTTCTTTATCATAGCCAAGCATTTCTTGTTGACAGTGACTCGCTTCCTATGCTCAAGGTCATAGAACATCTTTTAGGATTCAAAATCCCTTTCTTTAGTTGCCCAAGCGGCACCAGCCTCGTTTGTCTCCCTCACCGGTGCCACAGGCTCAGTGGAATACGGTGAGGTGACTACCCAGTTCACCTCAGCCAAGATGAAGGCCTGGTCAAACTTTTTTTTAACATAAAAAATAACAACAATTGTATGTCTTGATTTCAACGTTGGTCAAAATTAAAACATACAACTGCTCTTATACACTAATTCTACATCATTGTTAGGCAGAAATAGAATTAATGCATAAAATTATTAAAATTATGATATTGTTATTAACAACGTTGGTCAGAAAATAACAACATCATAATCATGTTAAAATATTTTTTTCTCCAATTAAATATCACGTTGGTTCAAAATAACTGGAGAACCAACTATTTCTTTAGCAGCGGAAACATTAAACTTTTCTCAAATATTCTCTGAAAAATTATCCCGTTGATTCAAATTTTAACAGAGATATTTAAAGTAGACAAATATCATCAAAATTTGCTTCTGAAAATTAAATAAACTCAGAACTTTATTTACTGTTCATTGTGGCCCGGCATGCAACTACAGTACTGGCCCAGCAGCAACAGTGCACGGCCCGGCCTACCACAGCAGCCCACGGACGCGCGCTGCCCGCACCCAGGCCGCAACCTAGGCCTGGGCCCGCAAAGCGGCCTCCCGCTCGTGCCCGCCTGGGCCTGATTTTGGCCCGGTTGATTTGCGCTGTTGATGCAGATCAGACGGCCACATGTGCATCTCGGTAGATCAAAACGGCGACCTCAGCGCCTCCGCTGAAACCCTAGCATCATTCGCCCCTCCCTCTTCTCTCTCTACGCCCACGCTCCTTCTCTCTGAACGCAGCAGCAGCGAGCAGCGACTAGAGCCAAGAGAGAGAGAGATGGCGCCGTCGTTCGTGGCGGCGAGACCTCGCTTCCCCACGTGGCCGACCCCCTTTAACCCTAGTCCATTTCTTCTCTGCCTTTCTCTCTCAGCCACGCGGCGCACCGAGCGAGCGAATCGGTGGAGCGGGCAGCCAAGGCACCGTCGCCGGCCCCCTCACCGGCGTGCGCGCTCCCCAGCGGGTGAGCGCGCTGCCGTCGAGTGGCCTGGCCGCGGCGCCCCCTTGGCCGAGCCCGGGCGAAATAGCTCCCCTGGCTCGGCCTTCTTCTCCCGTGCCGACGAAGGGTTAGCCCGGCGCATGGCGATGTAGGTCCCTTTCCTCTTCTTCCCCGTCCCCTTCTTCTTTTGGATTTGGATTCTTGTTTGTTCTTCTCGGATTCAACCGATTTGGGGATCTAGGATTATGATTTCTTTTCCCGATTCGATTTGGTTCATCTCTTTCATTTGATTTCTTTTCTTTTCTATTTATACTGAATCGCTCTCTTCCCCTTCCTCGTCGCGAGTTAGGGTTAGGGTTTGGTTGAACCCAATTTGGTTTTTCTCTCGGTTTTGATTCGAGATCGACGAGATAAGCCCCTTCCCCTCTTCCCCTTCTTCTCTTTTGGATCTTCTTTCTTTTCCTTTTGGAGTTGAACCGATTTGGGGTTGGGGTTAGGTTAGGGTTTGACTCACTAAAGTCACTGTTCTTCTTCCCCAGTGAGTGCTTTGAGGGTTAGGGTTCGGCTTTGATTCTCTTTCTAGGCTGAATCCCTCTTCCTTTGTTCTTTCCTTCACCCAGTTAGGGTTAGGGTTAGGGAACCCCTTCTGTCTGCTCAGATCCGGAAGGAGGTCAGTTCTTTTCTTGCCGCGCGACAGCGAAGACGACGGTGCGGCACCTTCCCCGCACAGTGGCGGTGGTGACCGGGAGTTCAGTGACGTCCACCACCCCCCGGTCTCTTTTCAATTTTCTTTTACCCGGTTACGGTTTCAATCCGAAACGGATTGAACCCTTGTTCTTTCTTTGATTTCTTTTCAATGCTTTACCCCATACTAGATCTACACACTGACAACCTTGGCTCTGGTACCATTGTTAGAAACAACAGTGCCTCTAAACCGTAGATCGGGGTAAGCATCTTACTTAGGGTTCCTCTAGTTTGCCCTGGCGCAGTTGCGCCGTAGCCTCGTGAACGCCGGTGTTGAGGGAGCTCGGCGCGGTGGAGTCCAGCGTGGTGTAGACGAGGTCCAGTGGCGATGCAGAGGCGACGGTGAGGTTGGTGGCGGCTTCCCGTCGCTGGCAGCACCCTCTTTAGATCGGATTAGGTTTTTTGTTCGTTGTTACGGCGGCTCCGGTCAACCTCGTAGTTAGAGCCGTGATCCCCACCTATCTTTTATAGTGTTGTGCGACAGGGGCCCATCAACCATATTAGGGTTGGGCGCCCCCGATCAGGTTGCAAATCTAAGGGCTGAGCCTATTGGTGGAGATCATCTAGCAATTAGGTTTAAAAGATTCGTCTCATAAATTAGTCACAGACTATGTAATTAGTTATTTTTTAATCTATATTTAATACTTCATATATATGTCAAACATTCGATGGGGGTAGAAAGTGAATTTTAGGAGGAGAAACTAAACAATGCCATAATCAGTTTGAATTCGCACCGTACGTGCCCATATATATAGCCCCACATACCACGCTAGACCAGCAGACCGAACTCATGCAGGTCATTTGCATTGGCTCCGTAGTCCTGCGAAGTGGTTGCAATTACGCCGTCCGCTGTTCTGGCTTGCTTGTTGCACAATGCTCGCTTCATGATACGAGGAATGAGTGGTTGCAATCCCGCAGTAAAGCTAGGGTGAACGGAAAGTAAGAATCGCCTTTACAACAGCCGTCCTTGTGCTACGGAAGGAATGGGGTTGCAAAGGCTAGCTAGTGCGATGTGATTTTTTCGTAAAGGCTTGCTTCATCCTTTTTCGTAAATTAGTTTTGTTTTGATAAATGTTAGTGACTTTTCTTTTCCTTACAAAACATAGAAAGATGGTTACCTTTATGTTTTTAGCAACATATTTTTTATAATGAACTGATATTTTGAAAGCTGTAGATATAACATTGTTGACATTTCTCTTAGCCGTAGATATAACATTGTCGATCAGCCGCCCATGTGTGGATTTGTGATCGATCGGGCCACCCGGTTATGAACGAACTTACGATAAGTAAATATCTAAACATGATAAGATCATGAATGGTGCTAAAAGGCTACAAGTTAGTATTGTGACTCGGCCCAAGCCACCGCTGCTCACGCACGTAACTCGCTCCAATCCGTAAGCAATTGAATAGCTGAATTTATCAGTCGTCTCCTCTTCGTCTGGCGTTGCTTGCAATTGTGCCCACTTGTGATTTGACTAAACCATCGATCGAGCTAATTTTTGGGTCTTCACTGAAGGTTCATTCATGCACATTATTCTCATGGTTAAAAGGAAAGGAGCTAGTGATATTAATCGTCCTGTTTGCTTATGCTGAAATTTGACTTATGCTAATGCTTATGCTGAAATGGTGTGAGAGAAAAATATTGTTCCATAGTTAAAAAGTTGTGCTGAATAAGCTCATGTAAATATGTGAAGAATAGGTGTTCTTCTATGTTGTTTCCATGTAGTACATGTAAATTAAAAGAAAATATCTAAAAAGCTACTAGTGTCCTATTCAAAATTTGCTTTGTTGTACACTCCACGCAAATTTACATGAATTTTCAATCTAGACTTGAAAGTCTACTGCTGCTTTGCCCAAAAAATGGCCACTACTCATTAGCAAGTTGGAAATGAACCACTTTATGTATTCCTCTATCCGTAGAGTACATTGAATGTACAGAAATGGTTATAACAGAGTTTCGGTTATTCGTATTAACAGCTACTCTAGGGGGAATGTTTTTATGTGGTGCTAACGATTTAATAACTATCTTTGTAGCTCCAGAATGTTTCAGTTTATGTTCCTACCTATTGTCTGGATATACCAAGAGAGATCTACGGTCTAATGAGGCTACTATGAAATATTTACTCATGGGTGGGGCAAGCTCTTCTATTCTGGTTCATGGTTTCTCTTGGCTATATGGTTCATCTGGGGGGAGATCGAGCTTCAAGAAATTGTGAATGGTCTTATCAATACACAAATGTATAACTTCCCAGGAATTTCAATTGCGCTTATATTCATCACTGTAGGACTTGGGTTCAAGCTTTCCCCAGCCCCTTTTCATCAATGGACTCCTGACGTCTACGAAGAAGTGTGGTTCGTTCGACAAATTCCTACCTCTATCTAAGGTGTTTGGGTTTTGCAAAACTCCATAGACATGCAGAAGAGAAATACTATCCCCACTCTGACCAAGACAGAACTTTTACCAAAAGTTTATGTGATCTTTTTGTTCAAATAACAATTAAGGTGAAGCAGGATCAGGAACAACGAATCTCTTTATGATAAACAGATCATTTTGCAAGCTCGTTATTATGGGTAATTCCTACAAAGAATCGGACTAATGACGTATACAATGCTTGAATTATCGATGTAAATGCTACATAGTGGGTTCTCATCCTTCAGAGACTACGAGTGTAATAGGAGCATCTGTTGACAAAAGGATCACCCTAAGATGATCATCTCATGGCTATTGGGAACGAATCAAATCAGATGGTTCTATTTCTCAACCTTTTTGACTTGCTCCTACGGAACCAAGGACGAAAGGATTGAAAAAGTCAGTCATTCACGACCACTGATGAAGTAACAAGAGCTGACAAACTGACAAAAGGAGCAACCCTTAAACAAAGATAAGAAGTCTCAACGTCCGTGTCACTCTGATGTGTTTGCCTTCGACAATGAGCCATTGTTTAGTTTCAGGAATTTGGAATTTGGGGCTACTGTAGCACTTTCGTTTTTATTTGGCAATTAGTGTTCAAACATGGACTAATTAGGTTTAAAACGTTCGTCTCGCAATTTCCCACGTAAAAACTGTGCAATTAGTTTTTTTTCATCTACATTTAATGCTCCATGCACGGGCCGTAAACATTCGATGTGACAGATACTGTAGCACTTTTTTGGAATTTAGGGTCCAACTAAACAAGGGCTGATATGTGGTACGGGTACAGCGAACTCTGAATTATTATATCCGCCGTGGTCCAAACTAGCTAATAATGTTCACAGCTGCATGCACTTAGTAATAGATTCTCTCCTGATGAACAAACAACTACCGCCGCTAACCTCTGAACAAAATCACTGATAGATTAGCAGTTTGCCAGTTTGTGTCATGCACGCTAATTGTCATCATATATATAATGAAAACGTTCAAGCAATGTCTATGAGAGTACGAATTAATATAACTAAAACGTTATTAGCATCCTCACAAAGTACTACAAACGGGTCATACATATATATATATCAATAACCTATAGGAAACTAAGGGTTCGGCAGGACTGAAAAATAAGCCAAAATATTATTCTGGCTAATTGTTGTGAGAAAAAAAATACTATTCTATCTGAGAACACTGTTCGCGTGAACCGGCCAGCCAGCCGAACGCGGCCTAAGTGAACGTTCTGAGATACAAATTAAAATGCAGGGACCAAGCAAGTTGTTGTTTAGTAGAGGATAAGCCATGCCATACAAGTTGACCTTTTGATCTGTTCATGCTGTCCGGTACACCATTTTACCTGCTTACGGGCGCATGACAGCCTGACGTTTTTGTACGGGCAAAGGACAGTTGACCTTTGCAGCAGGCAGATGCCAGCTGCCCTTGTTGCATTCTCTGGCCCAATCACTTGAACCCAGAAAAGAAAGAAAGAAAGGGAACTGCTGTCCGCATATCTGTTGGTTATAAACTTAACCCGTGTTTAGTTGCCCTCCAAATTCCCAAAAAGTGCTACAGTATCTATCACATCGAATCTTGCGATACGTACATAGAGCATTAAATGTAGACGAAAAAAACTAATTGCACAGTTTGGTGGAAAATTGCGAGACGAACATTTTGAGTCTAATTAGTCCATGATTGAACACTAATTACCAAATAAAAACGAAAGTGATACAGTAGCCCAAATTCCAAACTTCCCTCAACTAAACACGCTTATAATGATCACAACGGAGCCTAGCTACAAGCACAATTTAGGCCCCGTTTAGATGCGAAAATTTTTGGCTTTTGGCTACTGTAGCACTTTCGTTTGTATTTGGCAAAAATTGTTCAATTATGGACTATTTAGGCTTAAAAGATTCGTCTCGTCAATTACGGGCAAACTGTGCAATTAGTTATTCTTTTTACCTACATTTAATGCTCCATGTATGTGCCGTAAGATTTGATGTGACGAGGAATCTTAAAAAACTTTGGAGTTTGGCTTGCATCTAAACGGGGCCTTAAACCGTAGAACGTGATGCCTGTCACTGTCAGTGTCTAGACTATATGTTAATTGAACGCCGGCGAATCTCAAGGGACCAAACTGTTGAAGGACAAAACGTACGGCTGTGACGCTGTGCCATGCATCAATCCTACGGCTGGTGCTGATACGATCGTATACGATCGTGGATTATTATTGTTGGCTGATTTAGTATGAGAGAAAATACTGTTTTGACTGAAAATTTATGATCGTTTACAACCAAGCGAATAGGCTGCTAGTTTTCCTCAAAAAGATTCCTTTTCATTTTGGCTAATTGCTAGTAGCATCTTCCATTGCATTGCCACTACTGCACTTCTTGAAAAGTCTAATAATCTTTTAAAATTTAACTGAATATATACAAAAATACTAGTAATATTTATGATGCATAATAGATATCAATATATAGATTATGACTATACTTTTATAATAAAATTATATAGAGATATAAATATTGATAATATTTTCTATATGTCTCATCAAATTTAAAAAAAAATAACTCTTCGAGAAACGAGACGTAAGGTTATTTTTGGGCTGAGAAAGTATATATAGATGGCCCTTGGCCATCATCGACAATTAATGTTTGCGATATTTGAACTCGTCCAATGAATTTATTTCGTAACATGAAAATAATTAATCCACACACAGGTGACAATGTCCTTGGTTGTAAAAGCTAGCCTCGCAAGTCATCCTAGCTAGTTTGAAAGTCACGTACCTGGATCGTAGCCAAATACAAAATCATCTAAGAGCATTTTAAAAAGGTTGCTTTCCGCCACCGGTGAGTACCACAAGCTGAAGCTCAGGTCCATTGGTCCATCATCGATTAATTAGCTTATTGATGCGTATCCATGCATCCGTCCTTCGCCTCGTTCGTTTACTGTGGAACCGCTCCCCTGAAACTGTTACAGCTGAAATGATAGGCTTATTTGTATTAACATTGATTAGCTGGAATAGTTCCCGCTCAATCCAGGCCAAACGAACGAGGCCTTAGCAGGTGGTGGCTGGTAGCGCAATCAGACATTCAGTCGTGTCGATTTGTTCGGTATAAACGCCAGAAAATGTCGAGGAATCAAATCGAAGTACATAACGTACACGGCTGCGTCATGCCGTCATACATGCATAAATCTTGGTTTGAACTACACGGAAAAAAAAATAGCTACACTTACAGTCTGTCAGTTGGTTTCAATAATGCGCGCGCGCGTCTGCAACTGCAATTGCGTTCTGGTCTTTTTTAGCTTGTTTTTTTAGCTAGAACAATGTTTTTTTCTTATAACAAATCAGCTGGAATAATATTTCGATTTGTTTTTTCAGCGAAGCGAACAGGGCCTGTCGTCCATGGATATGACAAAATCAAATCATGTGAGATGAGATGATCGGACAATGGTTCGTGACGAATATATTAACTGGCTATATATGTCATCCTAGTTTCAAAGTCTCGCTCGTACCTGATTCTAGTCCGATATATATAGAGAGTCATACGTCACTTCTGAGAGTAAACAATCTGCTTGCTGCCGGTGAGCGGTGAGTACCACAAGCTAAAAAAACGAGAGCCATGCATGCATCATTGGCCGGTGAGTTCTGACTTCACAGGTTTACAAAATGCGATTACTAGAACTTGATCGCCCAAATAAATAAATTAAAGGGGACCTTTCTAATAAATAAATTGAGTCTATTCGCTTGCTCGTAAACGATCGTAAATTTCCAGCCAGGAACAGTATTTTTCTCTCACACCAAACCAGCCAGCAGTAAATAATCCACGATACGATACGGCCTCCCGAACAGGCTGTAAATATTACTCCATTCGGTCCATTTTATCTGATGCACATGTATATCAAGATTCAAACTTTAAAAACTTTGACTAATAATTAGGCTAATAATTTTTAACTATTATAATACAAATTTTATATGATTAAATTTGTAAGGATTTATACTGTCTAATGATTATAAGTTCATAAGCATAAATAATATAATATAAAGCAAATGAATGGTTAAAGTGTAATTTGTAAGACCGTGCCATTCTAACTTGCACCAGATAAAACGGACCGGAGGGAGTAATATTTTATCTATATATATTTGAACAAACTTTAGATATTTTATTAATTAAGAATGCATTTAGAGTTATATTTTTTTAGATGGAGCTGCTAGTACGGTAGGAATACACGATTGAAAAGGTAACACCAACTGCACGCGTAACCCTCGCGGATTCCACGCACAAGCGTACAAATCCGGTAATACTAATCCCGGTCCATCGCCGATAGTCAACAGCTACTAGCTAGACCGTTCGGCCGGCCTCTCTTTCGCGTGCACATAGCACGTAATCCCTCTATCCACAGAAGAATGCAATTCTCGCTTCTCGAGAACTCAATTAGTTTCAAATTTATTCAAAATTATATAAAAAAATAATAACATTCCTAATGCAAAGTTAGTATCATTAGATTAGTCATAGAATATATTTTTATAATAAATTTGTTTGGATATATAAATATTAATATTATTTGCTATAAATTTGATCAAATTTGAGCTACTCTGATCGGCTCGAATCTTATAATTACGTTCTTTCGTGGACGGATAGAGAATGACGCAGCGGGCTTAACTGCTACTTCTAGGTATAGCACTAGTAGTACTACTATAGGTTTCGACGCCATCATCGATGGTAGGGTACGGAGACTTCACGGACGTCCAGCCGATGACCCGCATCACCCACCCAACAAGACCGCATCATTGTCCAGTCGACATATCAACGATAGCGCCGCGTCATAGGTTTCGGTTGCAATCAGCTCCGGCAGTAGGCAACGCCTGTAGCTGCGCTGTCAGGCTCGATGAAAGCTCACAACAAACATACTAGTACTGTGCCATTAGCTCAAAAAAGAAATACTCTTTTTATAGGCCTTGTTTAAATCCTGGGTATAATTTTTTAGAGTGCCACATAAGGTGTCGTATGAGATGTTCGGATATTAATAAAAAATAAATTACAGAATCCGTCAGTAATCCGCGAGACGAATTTATTAAGCCTAATTAATCTGTCATTAGCATATGTGTACTATAGCACTATGTTATCAAATCATGGACTAATTAGGTTTAAAATATTCGTCTCATAAATTAGTCGTAAACTATGTAATTAGTTATTTTTAGTTTATATTTAATACTCCATGTATATGTCAAATATTTGATGGGATAGAAAGTAAAACCTGCATCGAATTGATAGAGAATAGGTCCCAAACTAAGGTAAATAGCCTGATGTGTGATAATGATGATATAGTTAATTTATGTGTAGACGCCACCAATAGCAGCTACACCTATGGAGATATTTGAAGTTTATTTCCTCGAATGCAGCGGAGAGGATTCCTTGATTCAGAAGATTATTGGTCTCGTAGTAGTCCATCATTTTAGGTTCGAGGTTGGAGCAACAGAGACATACTCCCTCGGTCCCAAAATAAATGCATATGTTTCCTAAGGGCATGTACAACCTATAGACAGAGGGTCTGTCTCTACGTGCCTCGAATATATCATACACACAAGTATAAAAACCGGTCATACAACCCACAGACGAGGTTTTGCCTCTAAGCTATTTAATACTATGCATGTAGCTAAAATCAACTATAAATAAATATTTGTATACCATTGTGTGGCTATTTGATAGAAAATGTATCAAAGTTAAATAAGAGCAATATAATTACAATATTTTTGTAAGCCAAAGACTCCAATTCAAAACTTCTTGCTCTAATAATGCTACCTAATTGGATGCACCCATGCTTGGAACAGATTTCAATAGGTGCGGTGCAAATTGCGGTGGCAGGACAAACTTAAGTACTTAAGACACATGGCAAGTCAAATTAATGGAGGCTGCACTATGTGCATTTGAAAAATACTTGAGTTGTAGGCGCAACATCTCCACACCTTTTATAGTCAACAAATAATCTGGAACATACGAGTATAGCAGTATAAAGTAAAAGTGTGCCAAGAAGTTGGCGCCCAACTACCGTGCTGGACTGCTGGCCCTATAAAAACCCTGCGCCGCTCGCTCTATGCTCCCCCACCCCCACCGAGAACCTGTCGTCGCCTACGCGACGCGCCAACGCCAAGCCGGCGACATCTAGCAGACAACAAGAGACAAAACCACAGAGCCATGGGCATCTTCACGGTGACCAAGCTGTCCGAGGGGCCGGTGCAGCCGTCCGCCGACACGCCGTCGGAGACGTTGCCCCTGGCCTGGGTCGACCGGTACCCGACGCACCGCGGCCTCGTCGAGTCCACGCACATCTACTGCTCCGACGACGTCGCGAAGATGCTGCTTCCGCCGGCGCCGGCCGCGGGAGCAGCAGAGGCCGACGACGCACTGGCGCCGACGAAGAAGGAGGTGACTACCAAGCTGAAGTCCCCGGCCGCGGTGGTGCGCGGCGCGCTGGCGGACGCGCTGGTGCACTACTACCCGTTCGCGGGTCGGATCGTGGAGGACGTGCCGGGGCGCCCCGCCGTGCTGTGCTCTGCCGAGGGCGTCTACTTCGTGGAGGCCGCCGCCAACTGCACCCTCGCCGACGTCAACTTCCTGGAGCGGCCGCTGCTCCTCGCCAAGGAGCAGCTCGTGCCGTGCCCGACGCCGGAGCTCTGGCCCGTCGAGCCGCACAACAGCCTCGCCATGATACAGGTGCGCGTGCGCCGGATCTACTTAAGTAGTGTTTAGTTCTCAAAATTTTGCAAAATTTTTTCAAGATTTCCTGTCACATCGAATCTTTGGACGCATGCATAAAGCATTAAATATAAATAAAAAATAAAACTAATTACACAGTTTAGACGAAATTCACGAGACGAATCTTTTAAGCCTAATTAGATTATGATTGGATACTAATTACCAAATAATAACGAAAGTTCTACAGTATCATTTCCTAAAAAAATTCGCTAACTAAATCAGACCTTACTTGCCCACTTCGAGCTGTAAGTACATATTTCCTGTTTCATTTGTTCTGACACGTTGGTCGGCGAATGAGGAGATGTGAGAGAAGCAGCAGTTTGATCAGACGACGGTATAAAACACACCAAGGGGTGTTTAGTTCCATCAAAATTTAAACTTTGGCACTATACAAAAAGAAGATTCTCCGTTACATTAAACTTACGGTACATGTATGGAGTACTAAATATTGACGAAATCAAAAATTAATTGTACAGTTTGGTTATACTTTACGAGACGAACGTTTTAAGCCTAATTAGTCAACGATTAGACAATTATTACCGAATACAAACGAAATACTACAATATACTACAGTGCGCTACAGAAAATTTGCCGCCGCCAAATCGGGGCAACTAAACGAGGGCCAAACTTTCGTGCAAAGCCAACTGTGCATGCATGATTGAAACAGGAGCAAATATGCAACCATGAGTTGCACTGTCCTAGACAGCTGTCACAAATTAAGGACAGTGTACTTTCACAAATCTATTTTCGATGACAAGATTTAACATAGTAGTATTATTATATAGTATTTGCATGGCTTTGAACAAAAGCAAAACCTGACAATAATGTTCGATTGGAGGTCAACTGGTAGATCTACAGCTACTCTTCGTTTCTACATCTAGTTGAACATGAACCTATGACTAACCACTAGTACTAGTAATAGAACATTAACAATTACCTCATCAGCTGGTGACGGTCATATACGCAGCATTGAGAACTTTTCAAGTCGTTATTTTCAGGTCACGACCTTCACCTGCGGCGGCTTCGTGGTGGGCCTGCGCACCAACCACGCGGTGGCGGACGGCACGGGCGCGGCGCAGTTCCTGAACGCCGTCGGCGACCTCGCCCGCGGGCTGCCGGAGCCCCGCGTGAAGCCCGTCTGGGGCCGGGACCGCTTCCCCGACCCGGACATCAAGCCCGGCCCGCTCCCGGAGCTGCCGGTGCTGGCGCTGGAGTACATCGCGTTCGACTTCCCCACCGCGTACCTGGACAAGCTCAAGTCGCAGTACGCGGCGTCCACGGGCGGCAAGATCTGCTCGGGCTTCGACATCGTCATCGCCAAGCTGTGGCAGTGCCGGACGCGTACCATCATCAACGCCGCCGGCGCCGGCGCCGACGTCAGGCTCTGCTTCTTCGCCAGCGTGCGCCACGTGCTGAAGCTGGAGCCGGGCTACTACGGCAACGCCATCTTCCCCGTCAAGGTGCAGGCGCCGGCGGAGAAGGTGGCCGGCTCGTCGGTGGTCGAGCTTGTGGGAATGGTCCGGGAGGCGAAGCGGCGGATGGCCGAGGAGTGCCTGAGCTGGGCCGAGGGCCGCACCGGAGGACTCGACCCGTTCCAGATGACCTTCAACTACGAGTCCGTGTACGTGTCGGACTGGAGCAAGCTCGGGTTCGCCGACGTGGACTACGGGTACGGCGCGCCGGTGTCCGCCGGCCCGCTGGTGAACTGCGACCTCATCGCGTCGGTCATCGTCATGAGGGCGCCGGCGCCGCTCGCCGGCACGCGGCTTCTCGCCAGCTGCGTCACCAAGGAGCACGCCGACGACTTCGCCCGCAGGATGCGCGAGGACCTCGTCTGATACGCTATACGAGAGCGCGTGCGAGCATGAATGAAGATGAAGGAACCCTGCCGCTGTACCTACTACGTGTGAAGTGTGATCAGAGCTATACGTTGTGGACGCTGCTAAAGGTATTGTATTGCTGCTGTCTGGATCGCAACTAGTAGATGGCACTACGTGGACGTGTGGGTATACAAACAAATTTCTCATGGAGCGTTGAGTGGTGAGTGACTGACGATGCAGCGTCAGTTAGTAGCGTTGACGGAAAAAAAAAAACACTCCATGAAAATTTGTTCGTACGACTCGTACACTTTGCTAGACTTTCTTGTCTGGTTGGTGAAAAAGTCAGTTACACCTGATATTGTATTTGAGTGGATGTATATAAAGTGTAACAATAATCCATATCATTTCGATTGCACGTGTACTCATATGTACCCGCATATATGCGTGCACTACTTAATTATTAACAAGCTGAATAATAGTGTCTGTTTCATTTTTTTCCGAAAGGAAAACATAACGACAATGGTAAGCCACGGTCGTCCGTCCTTGGCTTCCGTCCGAACGTGGGTCCGCAGGAGCGGGCCCATCTCTCATAAACAAAAAAAAAAAAGAATCCCCACTCGCTCATCCTTATCCGTCAGACGCCCGACGCAGCAGTGTGGCCGCTTATTCATTCACGCTCCTTCCCCCATCACGCGCTCGTCGCCTGCCGCGCCGTGCCTCACCGCCCCGCGCCGCGCGCCCGTCTCAGACACCTGTGCCGCTCGCTCCCTCGCTATCCATCTATCTGTCTCCCATCGCCATCGCACACGCCACTGACCCCGCCATGGCCGCTGGGGTGCATGTGCCATGGCACCTTAGGTCTTCCCCGGCCAAGCCAAGGGCACCAACAAGCACGGCTAGATCTTTCCCTCCCCTTTATTGCATATGTATGTTTCAAGTGCTTTAGGGGTCTCACATGTATGTTGCAATTATTTTATATTTATGTTGTAAATGTAGATCGCAGGATGTTGCAAGTGTTTTAGAGGCATGTTGCAAGCGTTGGTTCAAAATGTTCCAACAGTATGTTCTAAATGTTTTAGTTGTTTTAGTATTATGTTACAGCAAGTGTTTCATGTTGCAAGTTGCAAGTGTTTTATTTTGGATGGTTCATGTGCTTCACACACATGTTGTAAGAGCATGTTCTAAATGTTTCATCTGTTTTCAGTCTTATGTTGCATTTATGTTGCAAGTGTTTTATGTTGTTTGGACGGAGAGCGAGCCGGGGACCGACGGACGGGCAAGTGGCGCACCGTGGGGCCGACAGACAGGGGTGCTAGGGGCTGGCGGATGGAGGTGTTGGGGGCTGGCGGACGGGGGTGCTGCAAGTTGGGGTGCGCTAGGGGCGTGCTCGTCCTTAGCCGCTCATCCCAGCTCTCATGTGTCGCCCGCGCAGAGAGTCGGAGAGAGAGAGGAGGGGGTCAGGGGAAGGACTGGCGGGCGCAGAGACAGGGGCAGAGTGCACTTGTAGGCAGAGCGAAGGTGGATGGGGCCAGGGCAAAGGCGAACGGGGATAGGCTGCGCAGGCGTCCAGACGCACTTATCCGTCCAAACATCCAGCCATCCATGTGCTAGCCACGCCCAAAACATAAACCGGGAAAGAAAAAAAGGAACGAGGGAAGGAGAATGGAAAATAAAAACAGCTACGGCTGTTGTGAGGAGATTCGCAAAATTAAACCACTCCCAAAGCTCACAGCTCATACGCAGCCTCCTAACAGAAGAAACAACTAGCTTGAAACACTAAGAACTACTACTAAACTGTCTCATGCGATGCATTGTGGGAGTGACCCGGCTTGAAGAGTTGAATATCTTCCTTTGATCAAGAACGTGAGCTGTGTAGAGGTTGTAAGGAGGTGTGCTAAAAAACCCTCCGAACTGGTTCGGTTGTTTTCCATACGTTCCATCAAAATAGATTATTACACATTTACACTATCGAAATCCGTTCGTGTTTCTTTTGGTACTTTTGCTATCAACAGGTACCCTACATCTCCCTTTCCTCCAATATTTGTATATAGAGTCCGATAGGTCCATGTTTTCCCAAACGACGTGAGGAATCTTCCTCTAGAATCTCACATATGCTCTAAGACTGACACGCTGGCAGAGTTGTAAGGCGCTAGGCCCTGCCAGGGCTCTGTCCCTCGCCCTTGCGAGGCGGTGTCGACCACTCAAGGCTCAAGGTCACGCCCGAGGCATCACACAATGCTACAAGGATGAGATCACGACCACTGCGCAGGGAGGCATGGTCCCGACAATCAACCTCTCCTTGCATGCGCCCACTCCCATGGCGTGCAACTGCTGCCACGAGAAGGAAAATGTTGAGTTGTGGTCTAAATTCAGTTATGTAGGGCCGAAGCGAAGCGGAGGCTGAAGTTAGCCCCCCCTGCGGTATGGATCGTCGCCTATTAGGGTTTTCCATCTCTATATATACCTCCTATAAGCCAGTGTCTTGGGATAAGAAAAGTTATAAATCTCCGACGTTTGTAACCTCACCCGATATAGTGAAGATTTGCTGGCTAGTGCCTGTGGTTTTTCTCTTCTTCCTTGGAAGGGTTTTCCACATTAAAATCTCGTGCCCCCTATGTTTGATCTACTGTTCTTCATCGTTTATATTGCCTATCGTTTCACACAAGTGGTACCAGAGCTTGGTTTCACATTAGGGTTTCGCAATGGTGTCGATGAAGTTTGATCTACCGCTGCTGGATTACAAGACGAGATTTGCGCTGTGGCAAGTCAAGATGCGGGTGATTCTGGCACAATCTTCGGATCTTGATGAGGCGCTGGCTAGTTTCGGAGGCAAATGGCAGAAGTCATGGACCGTTGAAGAGAAGCGGAAGGATCGTAAGGCTCTATCTTTGATTTAACTTCATCTACATAATGATATTTTGCAAGAAGTGCTATAGGAGAAAACTGTCGCAGAACTTTGGCTCAAGCTGGAATCGATCTGCATGTCCAAGGATCTAACCAGTAAGATGCACATGAAGATAAAGTTGTTTACGCACAAGCTGCAAGAAGGTGGTTTAGTGATGAACCACTTATCGATCTTTAAGGAGATCATTGTCGACCTAGTGTCGATGGAGGTAAAATATGATGAAGAAGATTTAGCTCTTCTACTGTTATGCTCACTGCCTAGTTCGTTTGCAAATTTTTGAGATACCATACTATTAAGCCGTGATGAACTAACCCTTGCGGAAGTATATGAGGCCCTCCAGACAAGGGAGAAGATGAAAGGTATGGTTCAGTCTGACATGTCATCCTCTAAGGGCGAAGTGTTGCAGGTTAGGGGTAGACCCGAGCAGAAAACCTACAGTAACAACAATAATCGAGACAAGAGCAAGAATGGTAAAGGCCGTTCGAAGTCCAGAGGCAGGGATAAGCTCTGCAGGTATTGTAAGAAAGATACTCATGTCATTGAGGATTGTTGGAAGCTGTAGAATAAGGAGAAAAGAAACGGTACGTATAAACCAAAAAATAAATCTGATGGTGATGGTAAGGCCTCTGTTGTCTCCGTTGTTGATAATTCTGATTCAGGAGATGTTCTTGTTGTTTTTGCTGGTTGTGTTGCTGGTCGTGATGAATGGATACTTGATTCTACATGCTTGTTTCATATATGCTCTAACAGAGATTGGCTCAGTTCTTACAAGTCTGTGCAGAGTGGAGATGTCATGCGTATGGGATATAACAACCCATGTGAGATTGTGGGCATTGGCTCTGTTTAGATCAAGATGCATGATGGCATGATACACACACTAAAAGATGTGAGACACATACTAGGGATGGCTAGAAATCTCATCTCCCTAAGCACACTTGATGCTGAGGGGTATAGACACTCTGGTTCAGATGGAGTGTGTAAGGTATCAAAAGGCTCTCTCATGCATATGATAGGTGATATGAATTCTATAAAGTTTTATGTTCTTAGAGGAAGTACTTTACATGGTTCTGTCACTGCTGCTACTGTTTCTAATGATGAACCAAGTAAAACTAATTTCTGGCATATGCGTCTTGGGCATATGAGTGAACTTGGTATGGCAGAATTGATCAAGAGAGACCTGCTGGATGGCTACACTGTGGGTAAGATGAAGTTATGTGAGCACTGTGTTTTTTGTAAGCACAAGAGGATAAAATTCAATGCATCTGTTCATATCACCAAAGGTACACTTGAATATGTACATGTTGATTTATGGGGGCCGTCTCGTAAGCCCTCTTATGGTGGTGCTCGTTACATGCTCACCATTATTGATGATTACTCTAGAAAAGTGTGGCCTTATTTTCTAAAAAATAAAGATGATACTTTTGCTGCTTTTAAAGAGTAGAAAGTTATGATAGAAAGGCAAACTAAAAAGAAGGTAAAATTGCTTCATACTGACAATAGCGGTGAATTCTGTTCGGATGCTTTAATGATTACTGCAGGGAAGAAGGCATTGTCAGGCACCACACCATCCCGTACACTCCTCAGCAGAATGGTGTGGCAGAGCGCATAAACCGAACCATCATCTTGAGGGCTCGTTGCATGTTGTCCAATGCTCGTATGAACAGACGTTTTTAGGCTGAGGCTGCTAACACCGCCTGTTACTTGATCAACCGGTCACCTTCTATCCCACTTAATAAGAAAACTCCCATTGAGGTATGGTTTGGTATGCCTACTGATTATTCACAGTTAAGAGTTTTTGGTTGCACTGCTTATGCTCATGTTGATAATGGAAAGCTAGAACCTAGAGCCATTAAGTGTCTGTTTCTCTAGTTATGGTTCTGGAGTTAAATGATATAAGTTATAGAATCCTAAAACTAAAAAGACTTTCATGAGCAGGAGCATTGTTTTCAATGAAACTATTATGTATAATGACAGCTTATCCAGAGATGTTTCTCCAGTTGGTTCTGATGAGGAGCAGCAACATGTTAGCGTGCAGGTGGAGCACGTAGATGATCAGGAAACTAAAATTGTTGATAACAATGTTCATGATATTGTTCAACACTCACCTCCTATTTTGTAGCCTCAAAATCAGTCTATTGCAGATCGCAGAACAAAGAGGAATTGTGGACCTCGTCCACGTTTAATTGAGGAATGTGATATGGTTCATTATGCCTTTAGTTGTGCTGAACAGGTGGAGAATATTCATGAGCCGGCTACGTACACTGAAGCTATTGTTTTTGGTGACCATGAGAAGTGGATTTCCACTATGCAAGAGGAGATGCAGTCACTCAATAAAATGGCACATGGGATGATGATGTGTTCTCTCCAGTTGTAAAGCATAGTTCAATTCGTACATTTTTCAGTATTGTTGCTATGCGAGATCTTGAGCTTGAGCAGTTAGATGTAAAGACTGCATTTCTACATGGAGAGCTCGAGGAGGAGATATACATGGACCAGCCAGAAGGGTTCATAGTACCTGGTAAGGAAGATCATGTTTGCAAATTAAAGAGGTCCTTATATGGTTTGAAATAGTCTCCTCATCAATGGTATAAAAGGTTTGATTCTTTTATGATGTCACATGGTTTTAACAGGTCTGAATTTGATAGCTGTGTGTACATTAAATTTGTTGATGGATCAACTATATATTTGTTGTTATATGTTGATGATATGTTGATTGCTGCCAAGAGCAAGAAAGAAATCACTACGTTGAAGAAATTGTTGAGTAGTGAGTTTGAGATGAAGGATCTTGGTGCTGCTAAGAAAATTCTAGGTATAAAGATTACAAGAGACAGAAATTCTAGTTTGTTATTTCTTAGTCAGCAAAGTTACATTAAGAAAGTTCTTCATCGTTTCAACATGCATGATGCAAAGTCTGTTAGTACTCCTATTGCTCCTCATTTTAAATTATCAGCTTTACAATGTGCTAGTACGGATGAGGATTTTGAGTACATGTCAAGAGTTCCATATTCTAGTGTTGTTGGTTCTTTGATGTATGCCATGGTTTGCTCTCGTCCTAATTTATCATATGCTATGAGTTTGGTTAGTAGATACATGGCTAATCCTGGTAAAGAACATTGGAAGGTTGTTTAGTGGATTTTCAGGTACCTTCGTGGCATAACAAATGCTTGTTTGAAGTTTGGCAAGACTGATAAGGGACTCACTGGCTACGTGGATTTAGATTTTGCTACCGAATTGCATAAGAGGAGATCTCTCACAGGTTATGTGTTCACTATTGGTGGTTGTGCTATGAGTTGGAGGGCAACATTGTAGCCCGTTGTTGTCCTATCTACCACTAAAGTAGAATACATGGCTATTGCTAAAGCGTGTAAAGAATCGGTTTGGTTGAAAGGTTTGTTTGTTGAGCTTTGTGGAGATGATTCTTGCATTAATTTGTTTTGTGACAGTCAAAGTGCTATATGTCTCACTAAAGATCAGATGTTCCATAAGAGAATGAAGCACATTGATGTCAAATACCATTATGTTCGCGATGTTGTCGCGCAAGGTAAGTTGAAGGTATGCAAGATAAGCACGCATGATAATCCTGCTGATATGTTGACAAAGCTAGTTCCTATTGCTAAGTTTGAGCTTTGCTCAAGCTTAGTTTGTATAACTGTTTAGCCCAAGAGGCTATTTGGCACCGGAAGTATTTCTTTGTTGTTTTAGGGTGAAGGTTTGTTTTATGCTACAAGAAGGATTTTGTCTCAAGGTGGAGTCTCTTGAGTTGTGATCTAAATTCCGTTATGTACAAGATAAAGGCTAACTTCTGTTGGAGCGAAGTGAGGCCCGTCGCAGGGAGGCTTGGGCCGAAGCGAAGCGGAGGCTGAAGTTAGCCCCCCCCCCCCCCCCCCCCCGTGGTATGGATTGTCACCTATTAGGGTTTTCCATCTCTATATATACCTCCTGTAAGCCATCGTCTTAGGATAAGAAAAGTTGTAAATCCCCGACGTTTGTAACCTCACCTGATATAGTGAAGATTTGCTAGCTGATGCCCGTGGTTTTTTCCCTTCTTCCTTGGAAGGGTTTTCCATGTTAAAATCTCATGTCCCCTGTGTTTGATCTACTGTTCTTCATTGTTTATATTGCCTATCATTTCTAACAGAAAATTCTAGGCGAGGCATAATGACAACTCCTGCTCCTAATAGTTAGCTCCAAGCTACAGCAGAGGAGGTCAGAGATGGTTCAACACCTCCGTTCACAACCAAGGATGAAGGACAGTGCCCAGTGCCGCCAACGGCTCGAGGATTAGTACATGAAACCCTACAACTGCCTTGGCCGCCAAGGGAGCTTCTAGAACTAGATCTTCCTGTACTCTCACCCTCCAAAATATAAGGCAAGGCAGGGGCTCCTGTAAAGGGGATCAGGCCTAGATCAACCTAAGAAAGCATAGATCACTAGCTTAGCACTTTCTTACCAACTGTTGACGGTAGTAACCATCCTTTATAAACCATCAATATAACTTGAAATCATGCATGAAAATGATCACCAACATAGATATAGGGGTTTAAACTAACAATTTCCATGAGTTTTGGTGAATCTGTATTTTTAGCAGGGTTTATCTAGAAAACCATCAAGGTGGATCAAATCGTCAAATTAAATCGCTATTATTCATGGCACAAACAACTCCAGAAGGTTCCAGAGGACACCAGAAGACACTCCACCGAAGCGGGGCATGAGAGGATGCAAGGTGGGGCCGGCCGGCCCCCTAGGCCCACCAATCAGCCTCCGCTTCGATGTCGGTTCCTCCACCGCCTCCTAGATTGCATCTATGTCGTTTATTCAAGTCGGTTTGATCCAAGGGCTCAGAATTGATGCTCCAGCCTATATATACTAGCATCTGCCCTCCTCCCTGAAGTATTCTATCATAAGTCAAGATCAAATCAAAAATTAAGGTTTCCAGAGAGAAGAGAATAGAACTCCAATTCTTTAAAGTTCTAGTATAGGCTAGATAGCAAGATTTAAGTAGAGTTGGGCTATTGCTTAGGATTCCAGATTCGCCGTCTAGAGGCTGGTAAAGCCATTATATCCCTCTTTATTTTATGACTTTGTGCTACTTTGGTACTATATTGCTATTTATTATGTTTCTAGTTTGCTCTAGTTATATGCTTGATATAGTTATGATTGATGATGAATTTATGCATATGTTCGCAAAGCGCTTAGCTCAGTACTCGAGTGAGTTAAGTGGTCAACATTATGTAAGTGTGGTGTTTAAATATTATTTACATGTGGATACACTCTATACTCTGGGTCATGTGGTAGATCACGAGTGTGACACTCTCGTTGAGTCCTTTGTAGTCCACTCCCCGTTTGTAGAACAAGTAGAACCCGGTTGCGAAGGGAGTCAAGCTCTGTTCTTGATCTTCCTTAGTAATGTTCCTTATGCATAGATACAAAATTGGTTATGCTATAGATGAAAGTGTATATACTTGGGTGTACAAAAGACTTAGTAAATAAGGAATGACTTAGAAATCTTTTCTCTTAATTAATCTCCTGCCTAGCCAAACTACATTTATGAGTATCTATTCCTATCTCTGGATTGCTATCAATGTCTAACACTTATCATTTATTTATCATTTGACTTACCTCTGTTAAAGCATGAGATTTTATGATCTTGTCATAAGTATGCATATTTGTCAATATCTCTATCCACCCCATCGCTCCTCCCTGTGGATAAAATATAAATAATGATACCTGGCACACTCTCGGGTGAAATGATACAATAGTAATTTATCTATATGCTTGCGGATTACTAAGTATATATAAATTTACAAGTGTTCTCAATAATTACCAACAACGCATTTCTGGCATCATTGTTAGGGATGACAACTTAGTAAAGAAGTGATGCTAAGAAATGCCAACAAGCATTTCTGGCGCCGTTGCTGGGGAGGGGTACAAGGCTAAGAAAATTGATCAAATAAATACTTATTGACAAGATCATAACTTTATACCACTGCTTTAGTAGGCTTACCCTTGTTTGTCTTTGTTCGTATCTTATATAGGGTATTACAGGATTGGTTCTGATTCGTCAACAAATTCCATCAATCATAATCAAACCAATCAAGAGGAAGCTCAACGCCAGTCTGAAGCTATGGCTGAAAAGACTCTACGTGAACTATCTACTTCAAGCACTGAGAACATCCGCACTAGACCAACACTCGAAACCAATAACCATAAGTTTGAGCTCAAGTCAAGCCTCATCAACATGGTTCAAGCTACTCCATTCAGCGGAAAGGCACATGAAGATGCTAGTGTTCATCTTCAGAGTTTCCTTGAGATTAGAAGCACAATCACCATCAAGGACGTTGCTCAAGACATCATACTACTCCACCTCTTTCCATTCTCATTAGTGAGAAGGGCGAAGCAGTGGTTCTACACCAACAAAGAAGACATCAATACATGGGCAAAATGTTCAAAGGTATTTCTAGCAAAGTTTTTCCCTATAGGCAAGACCAATACCATAAGAGGAAAGATTTCCAACTTCCAACAGCAGAAAGGAGAGACCATTCTAGAAGCATGAGAATGTTTCCAAGAATACATTTTAGATTGACCTCATCATGGGATGGAAGATTGGTTTGTCATGCAAAGCTTTTACCATGGATTAACTCAGAAATCTCATGAACTCAACGCAACTGCTGGAGGAGCATTCATGTCACTCACCCTTGGAAAAGTTGAAACTCTTATGGAGAAGATAGCCTCTAATCGAGGTTGGTCTCAATGCAATATTCAAGCATGCAATAAGAGCAAAGAAGCACTAGAAGAGGTGTGTGCACTGTCAACCAAGATGGATGTACTATTAAATTGGCTTGAACAACGAGCCAGTTACAAGAAAGATCATTAGGCCATTCAAGATGTTTTTAATTTCTGAAATGTATCTAGAGAATATTTGGGGTTGATTGCCCCAATATCAAGAGGATGCAAACATTGCCATCAACAACTCTGCTGCACAACAACAGAGACAAGGATGGAATTAACAACAACAACGATCAAATTACCAAGGTAAGTACCTAGGTAATTATTTCTTTAATCCTAAGTAACCATCCTTAAGAGACTTGACCTTAGAACAAGCTAAGATTAACAAGAATATTTCTAAGAAACTTGCTTTTAATGATAAAGTCCTAGAAAACATAAACACATAAAGACCAACTTAGCTATAATAAAAAGATAGAATCACAGTTAGCTCAGTTGGCTGCTGCTTTGCCTTTTGACACTAACCTTGAGAAAGTCAACACCATAACCACAAGAGGTGGCAAGTCTACTCGAGATCCTCATATCCAACAAGGACAGGTAAGACACCGGCAGTAGTACAAGAGGAGAAGAAGGATGATGAAGTTGAAGAAGTTGAGCCACAAGCACAAGAAATGATGCAAGATTTTCATTACACCAACCTCCTATCATTTCCACGCAAGAATCGAAAAGCTAAAATGGATGAACAGTTTGGTAAGTTCGTAAAGGTAATTTAAAAATTATATATCAATATTTCTTTGCTAGATGCCATACAGGTACCCACTTATGCGAAGTACCTCAGAGTCATCCTGAACAACAAAAGACCACTACCCACCACCGAGGTAATCAAGTTAACAGAGGAGTGTAGTGCAGCCATCCTAAACACATCACCGGTGAAGAAGAAGCATCCAGGATGTCCCACTATTGATTATTCAATCGAAAACCAAAATTTTGAGAATGCACCTTGTGATCTTGGAGCCAAGTGTTAGTGTCATGCCCAAGAAGGTTTTCGACAAGCTGAACTATTTAACACTCACGCCAACATCGATGTGCCTGCAACTACCAATCGGCTCGCTGCAGTGCAGGAATCGCCGAGAATATTATGGTAAAAATAAGAAATTTCTTTGTCCCAGTGAATTTTGTAGTACTTGACATGCAGGAAGACATGAAGGCACCTCTCATCCTTGGGAGACCCTTACTAAGCACTATAAATGCACACATTGCTGTCGGAGCCAGAGAAATTAAATTTCATATCAATGGCAAGGAAGAGCGATTCGCTTTTAAGCCAAGACCGGAATAATGCTCTAATTTAGAGTGGCGTGAGAAGTAAGAACAACCATCAAGGTATCCATCTTCGAGACTGACTGATGCACCCAAAGAATAAATACAACCGGAGAAGTCTGGTTCGGCGGACTTAAAATTCCGAACCCTCACCGGGAGTAAAATCGGTAGCTATTTATATTTACTTTTTACTTTGCATAAATTTATTTTTACCTTAGCATATTTATTTTTCTGCATTTGCATTGCATTTGGAAAAAATAAAATAAAAATTCTTATCATACATTATAAAATTGATGCCCCATGTAAATAATTTTTACGAAGCATAAAAACCTATAATAAATATTTACCGTGGAGACGTAAAATTTTAAAAATACCATCCATTCATCTTCCTATATTTTATAGTATCATAAAATATTTTTGCATTGCTCATATATATGTGTGTATACGGTAGAAATACATACAACTGGGACCGATAGGAAACATGGAGGGCCCACTCAACCACCACCCATGTTTCTCCATACAACTGGGACACCTTCAAGCAACTGAAGACCCAAAGGTTCATTCTTACCCCTGCCTATGACCCAGCCCTTCTGCACACAACAGGTATAGACCTTGAATTTGAAATCATATTTAGAACTATTGGATGGGAAAATGTTTGGCAAATTGATGAGTCAGGATCTAAACTCTTAACACTAGAATTTATATGCACCTTGCAAACCACTAATACTAAAGTTACATTTAGACTGTTTGGAAAAGTTTTTTCTATCCCCTAGAAGCAGTTTAGTGAGCTTCTAGGATTTAATGCACAGTACATAGTTGATGTAGACTCTGCTCTACAAGATTATGATAGAGTGAAATTCTAGAGAGAAATATCCAAAAACCCAATTGTCACCGTCCTCACACTAGTGATATCCATCATCCTACCTTGCGCTTTATACATAAGTGGCTAGGATTTTCTTTATTTCCTATAAATGACTTTCGCACCATAAGGATGGATGAACTTAAGTTACTTTATGCCATGGTTAAGAGAAGGAAAGTTTCACCTGTTAAGTTCATGATGAATCAATGGAAGGAAGTTTTTGATCTCAAGGGAGATGTCGAGTGTACCTCTTTGGTCACTCGCATTGCCCAAAATTTAGGTCTATTGAAAAATGCTTCGCTCTCTTATATTGAGGATATTGATCGTTGGTACATTGATTATGAATACTTTCTCAAGGCTCACATGCTAAAAAAGAACGATAATGGTCAACTTGTCATGATGTATCTAGGATATACAACTGAGATTCCATTGCCAGATCTGAACCTCAGTTTGTATGCGGTGAATTCTTTTGTATTTGATCTACAGGTTAAGGAAGCAAGGCCTCGTAGAAGTGCTTCTGTGAGAATAACTCACAACCTACAACCTAGGTACCGCAACGATGATCCAATTTCGAAGGGACCGGCTTTCACTAGCTATGCAGGCTTGGATCAGCCAGGATCTTCCCGTATGTACCAACCCGAGCAGGCTAGCTGTGAGCAACCCACTCCTCAGTACTCTGAGAGCTCCTGGCAGCATGGCTCAAGTGAGCAATGACAGTATGACAACTTTGACAACTATGAGCAACAACCCTATAAAGAAGTTTCAAGCAGCCACTAGGGAGGATGTATGTCCTTCTCTACCTATGGCTATCATGATCAGCCAATGGGCTACCATGGCCAGTAGATGGAGCATTTCCGCCTCGACACCAGGTTGACAACCATAGAAGAGACGCAGCAAGACATTCAGAACACACTTCACCATCATTCCCAGTGGTAAGCAGAAGAAGTAGATCGTCTCACCAACATCCAGCAGCATCAGCAGCAAGAGAGTGAGAACTGGAAGTACCTATTCTAGAAATTCAACTTCGACCCGCCATTCTAATCGACTACAGCAACACCCAGCTTGGGGGAGGAGGATCCCTTGTTATCTAAGGTAAGTTTTCTTTCCTAGCATTTTATTTCTTTTTCCTTTTGTTTAGTTATTTTTGATCTTGTCTTATATTTATATAAAAAACAAAATAAAAATTTATCTTTATCTTTTATTAGTAAGGTGTGATCTACAAAAAATAAAAACCAAATAAAAAAGAGTGTGTATAAAGTTTGCTTTAAATTTCTATTTTTAAGAGCTAAATAAATAAAAAGAACTTGAAAGATGATGACTCATAATGGAAATGATGAATAGTTGCTATGTTGTAATTCCTTTCAAGTACCTAGTTTTTAGCCTTGAATTCTCTCGAGTTTTGGATATGACTGTTTTAACATGAGAATTTGCTCTGAACTTGAAACTCGTGGGTAGCAAATGCTTGATCTAACTCTAGGTAATTGACGGATATGATATGAGAAGGTCTGAGCTGCTATTTATCTTGTTCCAAGTGATACTAAATTCTAGAGATTTCTTTTTGAAAAACATAAAAATGCAACATGAAGAGTTTCTGTATGACAAAGCTTGATTTCTCACCAAAGCTACTTGTTTTGCATTAAGTTTAGTCAAGCTTTGTTGATCCTTATGAGAGGTTTGTCATGCTCTTAAAATCAAGATAACGTACACCACCCACATATGCACTACTCCTACATTGGGGGTAAGCGCAAAAACATGCTTTTCATCTAGATCCACCAAAAAATGTTTTACTTCTACACTGGGAGTAAACAGCAAAAACATTCATGGTAGGTTCCCTCCACCAAATAAATGCTCTATTCTTGTTGTTATCTCTCAAATGTTTGTTGCAGAAAAGAAACATGGGGCTATGCAAGAGTTATTCATAAAAAAGAGAGAGAAAAAGAAGTTGAGAAAAAATGGACAAGTGTCCGAGATATTTAAAATAATAGGTACTTAGATGCTCGCCTGAAAAAAAATAAAAGAGATGAATAAGATAGCCCATATTTTTCTTGCAAAGGTTTTCAAGTTTCAAAAGAGAGATATGTTTTCAAGGAGCGTAGTAGAATTAGGTTAGCCACCATATATATATATATATATCCACCATATGTTCCACACACATGCATATCTTGATTTGATTGTATGACTCAACTCTCTTTGGATCCGTTGTTTGACTTTACAATATATGTATATATGTATTGCAAGTATGCTCTTTCATGTTATCACCACTCCTATGAACTCCACATAAGCCTTAGTTATAGGAAGAAAAATGCATAACATCATTATTGCCTTGAGGATCCACAAATACCACATATTTTGAGAGATTTGAGAGTGTCATACAATGGAATCACTGAGTTTTATTTTGAAAACTTGCAAAAACTCCAGAATAATGGTTGAACAAAGAACTTGAGACATAGTGCTTGACTTGATCATTCTGTCTTTCAATAGCTCGACCCAAGTGAAGGCTACAAGACCCATGGTTGAAGGTAATATGGGTAAGTTTGAAAATCAGATCAGTTTGTTCTAATCCAGAGGAGAATTCTTGTTTGAACACATATGTACTTTTGAGGAGTGAAAACATTGTAGCAACTCCTAATCCATTGCAAAAGTTTAGTATTGCTTAGGGACGAGCAAAGGTTAAGCTTAGAGGAGTTTATTGACGTTAGTTAACATCCTTTATAAACTGTCAATATAACTTGAAATCATACATGAAAATGATCACCAACATAGACTTAGGGGTTTAAACTGACAATTTTCATGAGTTTTGGTGAATCTATGTTTTCAGTAGGGTTTATCCAGAAAACCGTCAAGGTGGATCAAATCGTCAATTTAAATCACGCTTATCCGTGGCGTAAATAACTCCAGAAGGTTCTAGAGGACACCAGAAGACACTCCACCGAAGAGGGCCACGAGAGGATGCTAGGTGGGGCCGGCCCTGCCCACCTACAGGCCGGTCAGCCCCCTAGGCCCACCAGTCAGCCTCCGCTTCGATGTTGGTTCCTCCACCGCCTTCTAGATTGCATCTATGTTGTTTATTCAAGTCGGTTTGATCCGAGGGCTAAGAATTGATGCTCCAGCCTATATATACTAGCCCCTGCCCTCCTCCCTAAAGTATTCTATCATAAGTCAAGGTCAGATCAGAAATTAGGGTTTTCAGAGAGAAGAGAATAGAGCTCTAATTCTTTAAAGTTCTAGTATAGGCTAGCTAGCAAGATTTAAGTAGAGTTGGGCTATTGCTTAGGATTCCGGATTTGCCATCTAGAGGCTGGTAAAGCCATTGTATCCCTCTTTATTTTATGACTTGTGCTACTTCAATACTATGTAGCTATTTATTATGTTCCTAGTTTGCTCTAGTTATATGCTTGATATAGATATGACTGATGATGAATTTATGCATATGTTCTTAAAGCGCTTAGCTCAGTACTCGAGTGAGTTAAGTGGTCAACATTATGTAAGCATGGTGCTTAAATATTATTTACCTGCAGATGCACTCTACACTCTGGGTCATGTGGTAGATCGCGAGTGTGACACTCTCGTTGAGTCCTTTATAGTCCACTCCCCATTTGTACAACAAGTAGAACCCGGTTGCGAAGGGAGTCAAGCTCTATTCTTGATCTTTCTTAGTAATGTTCCTTATGCATAGATACAAAGTTGGTTATGCTATAGATAAAAGTGTATATACTTGGATGTACAAAAGACTTAGTAAATAACAAATGACTTAAGAATCTTTTCTCTTAATTAATCTCCTGCCTAGCCAAACTATATTTATGAGTATCTATTCTTATCTCTGGATTACTATCAATGCTTAACACTTATCATTTATTTATCATTTGGCTTACCCCTGTTAAAGCCTGAGAGTTGATGATCTTGTCATAAGTATGCATATTTGTCAATATCTCTAGCCACCCCATCGCTCCTCCCTGTGGATAAAATATAAATAATGATACCTGGCGTACTCCCGAGTGAAATGCTACATTGGTAATTTACAAGTGTTCTCAATAATTACCAACAACGCATTTTTGGCATCATTGCTAGGGATGACAACTTAGTAAAGAAGTGATGCTAAGAAATGCCAACACCAACTCTCTCTCTTCTCCATTGTAAGAATTCAATTGAGCATTCTAACATGAAGAACTATATGTTTGACTTAGGGCTTAGACGCCAAGACTAGGATAAATTCTTTGTCTTGAGTGCTTAACCATTGGAGTCCCTCACATCGACCCACCAATTGAATAGCTAATCACTACCTTTGGTATCAAACCCTATTGGCATTTCTTAGCGCAATCACCAAGTGAGGAGGTTTTAAGTCCATCACTGGCAACAACGCTAGAAATGTCTGTTGGTATTTCTTAACACCATTACTAAGATTGAGTTAATCTTAGCAACACCACCAAGAAACACCAACTACGATAGTTCTTAATGATTACAGAGAATATCCATAAGCTCACGGATCTATCGTTGTAGCATTTCACCTGAAAGTATTCAAGGTATCGTTATTTATATTTTTCTAAAGGAGGGCAAGGTATTAAGAGTCTAGCATGAGCATAAACATGATTAAATACTTGCATAGTGGACCATAATACATGACAAGGGTAAAAACGGTATATCATGGATAGTGGACACACATCTGGGCCAACCTCAAGGATAAAAGGAAAACAAAGAATAAAAGAATGTTCCTACATAGAGCCGTCATGTTCTAATATAGCCGTGCAAAGAACAGTTAATGGTCATACAAGTTATATGACTAGAGTTAAAACTAAGTGTGAGATGGACGGGGAGATCTCCGAGCACTAGTCCGCCAGCAAGCGCGAGAGACTTTAAGACTCCTACACAATACCTAGACGTGGGGGATTACAAGGGACGAACAGGGCTATCACCACCTGCCACCTACCCCTCAACCATGGGATATCGTCATATCCATAGGTCCCGTGTACCCGAGCACCACACCCGTGTATAAGGAAACTACCCATATCCCCCGGGATTTCGACCCTACGGATCGACAAATAAGAATATGGGCAAACCCGAAGGAACGACGAACCATCACCCCAACCCTAGCTCTACTTCAACTCATACAAATCATATGAATGATTAAGCATGAAGTTGAACATGTTAAGATCATGACACATAAACTATATGCTAGTTCATATATCATGACTATAACAAGACAACTATACTCTAGTTCTATAGCACAACTACATAAATGATATGAGAGCAAGACTTTAGAAGAACTCTTCGTAGTATTATTCATACCAAGATGTCACTCTTCTTCCAAGGAGCCAAGCCCTTCTTGATAGCTTTGCTAGCTCCAAATACTACTACTAAAGCTAAGAGAGTACAAGTAGAGAGAGGTGAGGTGATAGCTCCAAATGTTGGTGTGTTGAAGAATGAGCCCTACCCCTTATTTATACTAGCTAGAGGTCAGTTTAGGGGGAGATAAAATAGGAAACTAGCCTAAACCGACCCCAAGTGTCATTAATGCACCGCCTATGCAAGGTGGGACCAGGAGGAGTTGGGGGTGGTGCACCTGCACCCCTGGTGCGGCCGCACCTGGGCCGGCCCTCCTTGACACCGCCTTTGCGCTGTGGGCTGGTGGATGGGCCTGGGCCCCTCCCACATCGGTGCTCGGCCCAGATTCTTCGTTAGAGTGGGCCTTCGCTTGGTTCTTTGATATAGGATCTGCATTACGCTTTCTGGATTGCGCGCATTTTGATCATTTTCCACTTTTATTCATGTATATGTCCTGCAAAACATGCTTTCTCCAATACAAGTGGAACTAGGTCAATAGTATATACATATGTGTCAAAAGTATGTTTATTTCTCCTGTTTTGGATAATAATTGGCAGTCGAATGTTGTCGTTAGTGACCGCCAACAAACCCACGACACTTCCTTTCTCGATTAGGATCATAGATGTAGCGACGTCTTTATGCGGGGGCGATTTCTGTAGACACGGTCCAGAGTAGGAGTCCCAACGTCTACAAAGGCCCCAAGAGGGATGGCGTTGGGCTCATGAGAGCGGAGGAACCGGCAGTGGTGACTCCGTCAGGTGAGGCGGCGCCCACCCATGGGTGCGAGGTGGGACACGTGGTGCGGCAGTGATCCACAAGGCAACACTACACATGGTTGCGAGAGCTAGCGGTGACACATGAGGTTGGGATGACAACAGTGGTGCATGAGGTCGGATGATGGCGATGCAGGGGAACAGAGATGACTGCAACATGCGGGGGCGCTTATGGCATTGGTTGTTGTACGTTGTGGCAGGGATGGTGGCGGCAGCAAAGAACGGGAACGGGTGGTGCTGGTAGCGCACTAGGTTGAGATGGCGGCTGCAGTGAGTGGGAGAGAGGAGCTGGTGGCGCCCGGAAACGTGGAACATGGCCACGCTCCTTGTTCCGAAAACTTCCACGCTCCTAATTTGGGAACATTTATGTTCCCATGTTACAAAATAACACCCCAAGTTCCCGTTCCACGTTTCCATTCCCTTGTGGGAATATGGCTGCTAAGGGCGCAAGGGAGGCAGGCCGGGGATGATAGATGGTGGCATTGGATGTGGCAGTGGCGGCGACAGCACTAGAAACCTAGGCCCGCGCTGACGACATGCGTCCAAAACCAATTTTGTTCAGTTCCATCCGAGGTTAGAATAGCCCATGGAGGCAAGAAAGCCCAACATGAAGGGTTGGTTGAAGCCGGTGCAAATATGTTATTTTGTCTAGTTGGCGAAACAACGAGTAAAATTAGTTTTATTTCTTCTCCTTATTGTTGTTTTCACGTAATTGTCTCTTGCCACCGAGGTGTGTGGATTGCATGACCTGCTTGTACAAACTCGTTCTACCTTTAATGCAAAAACACATAGCTCTCCTGCATATTTCTTCTCCTTGTGGGTTTTTTCATGTAATTTTCTCTTCCCACCAAAGTGCATGGATTGCATGACCCGCCTGTACAAGCTCTTTCTACCTATAATGCAAAAATAGATAGCTCTCCTGTATATTTGAGAAGGGGAAAAACAGTAATACTAAGGGCGCAGGCCATAGAGGGGCGATAGCTTCTATTTGGTGACGGAGGGCGAGGTGGCCAGGTGGTGCCGTGGTGGCAGGGGATCTTAATGGAATTAGTGCTACCAAGTGCCTAAGACAGAGAATTAGTGCTTCCAGAGGACTGATGATTCAAGTCAATGGCAGAGACGGGGCCCTGTTCGTTTCGCTTCAACGATTTCAGTGTAAGGGCCTGTTTGGAATGAAGGAATCCAAAACACAGGAATAGGAAAAAACGCAGGAATAAGGTACGATGAAAAGTGAAAAACTACGGGATTTCAAAACACAGGAACAGAAAATTTAGGTTGTTTGGAACACAGGAATTTATAACATAGGAATTGTAACATGTTTGGTAAATATAGGTACTTATCAGTGCAAGCTTCAAAGTAGCAGAGATTGGACAGTGACGTGCTCAAGCTAGCCAACGTCTAAGCAGCGTGGTTGTCTCGTACTTCGTGAAGAAAGAGAAAACTTGAGTTCTGATTGGATTTTTGTTTTCCTTTGAAACGAGAAGCCTGCAACAGTGTTCCATAGGAAAGGAACCAGAGAATCCTTTAATCCAAACGCTATTCTCAGGAAACTTTTCTCTGTTTTTATTTCCTTTACTTTTCCCATGAAAATACTCCATTCCAAACAGGCCCTAAGATCCTGACCCTACGGTGAATAAACGAGAGCGGCCATGTTGTCGTCCAAACGTGATGATATATGATGTGTAATAGGTTCCAGTTGATTGTGCATTACACTTTTAATTTAATATAATTTTGGACTTTTTTTTAAGTTAATATAATTTTGTACCTAGATACCATATTCCATGTTTTAGGTATACTATAAATGTTCTTCACTAGTTTAGACTTGTCCTAAGTGATGCTATTTTAATTTAAATAATTTATTAAAAAAGTATCAATATTTATGACATTAAATTAGTAACCCTAGATATAAGAAATATATTTTTATAATCTACTCAGTTAGTGACATAAATGTTTTTATTTTTCATTATAAAGCTGATAAAACTAAAAATAGTTTGACTGAGAAGATGATTTAAGTTAATTTATTTTGGAACTAGGCAATAGTCAAAATATCATATTATGTAGCACACATTGAAGGATTTTTCTATGTTTATACCATCGCTTACTCGCTTTAGATGTGTTAAGATTAATAATTTTGTGATCAATTAGTTAATTAATTAGTTAATTCTGTCATTAGCAACTGCTAATGACGGTTCCTATATAGCCACCTTTTAGATCCCGAAGAGACACCTTTTGGCCAACAACTGTCCTTTGTCTTGTAATATATATATGTGCATATTTCATCATCAATACACATCGGTCATTTTTGCACCGACCACTTTTCACTCGCATTATGTGAGTTTTGTCACATAAAGTTATGTGAGTTTTCTCACATAAAGTTTTTAATGAGGTAATGCTAACACATAGTAAATGTCATATTATCTATTTTTCCTCACAGAGGTTTTTCGAAGATAATATTTATGACATATTAATCTCTGATCAAACTGTTTTAGACTGGGCCTGTTCGCTTGTCTGAATTCTGGAGGAATCTGGATGGTTTGGAGGAATGCTGTAGGAATTTGTGAGAGAAAAACATTGTTCCGGATGAAAAAATAAGCGTATCAAGCCGGGTTTAACAGCACGCGAACGGGGCCATGTCTTTGGGAATACCTAAAGGGTCTATTAACATTGGGAGTTATATATATCATGGTGTTTCTCCTTATTTTTTCCATTGGATTTTATGGAGTTTTGCCTAGTATATCGGTATACTTTGGTTTTTTCCCACAGGGTTTTTCAAAACTTCAAGATGACGACTGATGAACAAACATAAACGTCTACGGGAACCAATTGATCAAGGGGGAGTGTTAAGATTAATAATTTTGTGATCAATTAGTTAATTAATTAGTTAATCCCATCATTAACAACTGCTAATGACGGTTCTTATACAGGCACCTTGTAGGTCCCGTAGAGACACCTTTTGGCCAACAGGCAACTGTCCTTTGGCTTGTAATATATATCTGTACATATTTAATCATCAATACACATCGGTCATTTTTGCACCGACCACTTTTCACTCGCAATAAGATGCACTCTTTTTTACCTCAATCCACATACTTTGAAACGAAGTACTATAAAAATTAAACTAAGTTCTACCCTAAACTGTTCCAACGTACATGAATTTGAGACAGATACGACTATATGGGTCATGCAAACATGGCTTCGGTGTGGGTGTCGCAGACGAACCGCATCAACATGGGCTGGGTACGGGGTGCCTAGATGAACACGCATTGCAAGGACTCCATGAGCCCACGCACTGTGATACAATCGTGTGCTTGGTTGTGACCGTGCCACGAAACCATATTATTACCAGTTAATTAATCCAAGCATGTGTAAGCACTATTATGGGGCTGGTTCAGATATAGTAATCACATTGAATTCTCTGCGCCCTCCCGCAGTTTATATGCACCTTTCGGTGGTCGTTACTTCACTGAGACAACTTCACAAAGTCCAGCTAGAATTATGTTGACAATGAGCTCTTGCATAAACCTATCTACTCCGTACTAGTGCTACTGAGTACGCCTATATATACTGCTAGTAGGATACGCTCGATTGCTTTCTTTCAACGAACGCTAAAGCCATACAATGATCTGAAGTCTGACGGAGCCAAGCAGGTGTGGTCCGGGGATCGGAGACGATAATGGCTAGTGCGACTTTCTATCAAACGCACGTCCCCGTTGTCCTCTGCAGCTTGATATGCTATGCCAACCGTGAACTTCAAGGGGAAAGCAATCATTGGAGCTCTTCACTAGTACGGGCTGCATAGTACAGTAATAAACTCTGTTATTAGTACTCGCACATTTTCTGATCACAGAAGGCACAAATTTAAGAAACTGATGCAGCATCCCATCGAACTGCAATAAACATCTATAAAAAGTGCAGGGTACATTTCTTGAAGAAGAAGCTATATATGCATGATGTGGGGATGAAGACGAGGAGATCGAGTTGGAATATTCACCAGTTTATTTTAACTACATCTCAAATTAAGGGTTTATTCTATCAAAAGTTTGTAGCGTTCCGGCCTTGAATAGTACTGAATTTATGCCGCCTGATCGCTGGGCTGGGGCTGGCTGGGCTGGCTGGCCAGCCCCCTCACATGGCTACTATTTACACGAACCAGCCAGCAATACTTCTCTCTCACATAAACGAATCAGCAACGATACGAACCAGCCAACCGAACAGGCTGATGGTTGGTCGGGCTATGTCTGAAAAAAGGATAGCAAAAGTTTTAGTGTTGCTTGAAAAATGCCAAAGTTAGTTTTCTGTCAGGTGATGGTTGTGTCCGAAAAAGATGAGCGTATCGGGTGATGGTTGTGTCCGGAAAAGAAGAGCAACAACATAAAATAGTGTAATTGGCCTATGGGTGGGCTACACATGGACCGATAGGCCTATCGGCTGCTTGGTGACCGACTGTTCAGCCACCGACAGGTCTCCTGTCGACGCCGAAAGGCTCTCCCGGCAGGCGTCGATTGTCACGTCGTCGCCACGTAGGCCCAAGCAGCGACAAGAACCCTTTGGACGTTGTACAGCCGCCAGGATGCTATATTTATGATTTTTGTATAACAGCTTCTTGATTTACAATTAAACAATAAAAAATATGTAAAAAAAAAGTGCCGGTAAAATGCAGCATCGGTTGATGACTTGATGCCCTTGCGGCAACCATGGCCTTTTTTTTCTGAGCAAGGCAACCGTGGCCTGGTGACAGACACACGTGTGGCAGCTGCGGCCCACTGGCGACCTTCCGTTCAGATGGCCCAATGACGACCTTCCGTTCAGACGGCCCAGCAGCGAGCATCGTATGACGGCCCGGAGGTGGCCCTCTCTAGTTTCAACCTGATAGCACGGCGGCCAACGATCTCAAGAGTCACGAGTGAAGACTAGGGATGAAAACGGTACGGATATTTTTCGACCGTATTCGAAACCGAATCCGTTTAGAAGGGTTGAGATCTGTTCGTATCCAAGTCCGGATATCCAACATCCGATACCGTATCCGTATCCGAATACTCAAATCACATATTTATGATGTCGATATTCAATCGTATCCTATTCGACATAGTTGACACTATCCGTATTCGAATCCGAATTCGGACAGAAATATGAAAACAAATATAATATCAATGATATCCGTCCGTATCCGATCCGTTTTCATCCCTGGTGAAGACTCAAGACCGGCCCATAATTATGAGCACGGGCTCATTATTTATTGAATCATAAAACAAAGTCCACATGAATGTGGCCAGAAGCAAGCAAAAAAGGCTACGAAGGCGGGCGGACGGCCAATCCAAATCCGTCTATAAAAATAATTTCTAAAATGACTTGAAATCCATTTTTAGACGCGGCGGTTAGTCAACTCTAAAAATGTTTTTATTTTTAGAGCATCTCCAAAAGTTCCCTAAATCTCATTCTAATCCTTGGTTTTTAGGAAGACGAAAAAAAAATTTCTCTCCAACAACTCCTGGCACTTTCTCTCGTCCTACCGTGTAAAGTTATGCACACTCCCATCGCGTATATCCGGCTCCCCGTGCGGTTTTTGGCGCAGACCTTCCTGTTCCCGCAAAGCAGAGGTCGTCGCCGCCGTCTACTGCAGAGGAATTGGTCGCCGCCGTCGTCGTGTGGAGGAGGTAATCCATGGATCCATTGTCGTTCTGTTCTTCTCGCCGAGGTTAGGGTTTGGTGCCGCCGTCTGTGCTGGGCCATGGCTTCGTGCCGCCACCTGGGACAACGAGAGCAGCCTGTGGATGTACGTCTTGGTTCAACTCCATGGCTGCGGCGTGTACGTGTTTGAGACAACACCACGGCGGCGGCGGCGGCGTACGTGAAACTACTGATGACTTTAGCAGGAAAAAAAATCGCAAAAAAAATCCAGGTGGGACCAATTTTATTTTTTTAAAGTCAAACATTAAGTACTATTGGAGATGACTTTTTTCCTCTCCATAACTTTTTAGGGGTTGGAAAACATGAAGGTTTTAGGAGAAATATTTATAAAACTTTTAGAGATGCTATTAGAGATAGCTATAAATTCAGTCACTAGCCATTTCTAAAAATATATTTGTATAGCTCACTGAATTTAGAGCTGTCTACAACCGTCTCTCAAAATAGGTGCAATATAGCAAAATTTATATTTTTCAAACGAAGTTGGAGTATAACTCCAAGAGATCTACAACTTTATAGTTGATAAAATTTTTATTTAAAATAATTTAAATCTCGCTATAATTCCGTATAAAGTTCACATTTTTAAATCCAAAATCTTTTAGTTCTACGAATGACCTTAGACAAATAAACGTCAAAAATCAAAGTTATAGATCTCGGAAAGATATAAAACATTGTAGTTGAGAACTTTTTTTATTTGAAACTATCTATGTGGTCAAATTTAGTTCGAATTTCTCACATATTGAATTTCAACAAACAACCTCCGACGTTTTTCTTTCGAATCTCTCTCTCATTTATCACTGATGGTTGTTTTCCCTTAGATTTTTCATTTCATCCAAGATCGATTTGTGGCTCTCATCGACTGTGTGCCTCCCGGCCCTGTCCACCGTGCAACACATGGTGGTGGTGCCTCTCCCGCCCTTAACACTCATCATCAATACTCCACCTCTCTCGATTCCGACTACACGCTACGACTGTTGCCGACGGTACTATTGGACTGATCTGTGCCAGTGCCACCGTACCCGACGACAAACCCAACCCAATCCATTCTGGCGCCGGTGAAGGATCAAAAAGCGACGTCGACCCTATCTATTGATCGCCCAACAGACCCGAAAGCCGGCTCGCTCATCGATCAGCAGCTCATGTATACGGAGTAGTAATCAGTAGAGTCCACACGCTGACGGACTCGGCGAGACCGCTGCGGTTGCCGAGAGCCTCCCAGCGCGCCCCAGGGAAATATCGTCGAAACCGCGGCATGGGCACCAGCGCGACGGCCCGCTTTGCGCGCCGCTGGGCCGAGCCGTGGGCGTGGGCGGTGTCAAGGCTGCATGCCGTACGTGACAGGGACGTCTGCGTGCGGCGCCCGCCCTCCGCAGCTCCTCCGGCGCTCAGCGTGTGGCGATAGCTGCTTTTCCATCAGCCTGGGCGTTCCGTTTTAACCGACCGTTCGGTTCGGTTTTTTTGGTTTTTCAGAATTTCGGTTTCCAGAAAATGACTCCCGATCGATTTGCTAAAATTTCAAAAACCGACCAATTTCGTTTCGGTTTTTTAATTCGGTTTTTCGGTTAAAACCGAATAAACCTAATATCAGACAGGACTTAGAACTGACAGCACAACACAGTATAAACTTGTACAGCATAGTATATTATTTGAAGACTCAAGTATATTATTTGAAGACTCAAGACTGTTACAAACTTAACAATTCAATGCTCAAATCAAATATTACAAATTTACAGTTCATTCTTGATAATAAACCACAGTACTCCATCAGTTTTGATAAACAACAGGGGAAAAACAGGTTTGTCGGTATTTCGGTTTTTCGGTTCGGTATGGCATAGAAACCGAAACCGAACCGAAAAACCGAACTTCACAGAACTGAAAACCGAAACCAAACCGAAAAACCGAACTACCGACTATTCGGTTCGGTTTCGGTTCGGTTCGGTTCGGTTCGGTTCGGTTCGGTGTTCGGTCTTCGGTGAAAAAGTGCCCAGGCTGACTTTTCCGGCCCTGAATGGAAGAAAAAAAAAACCGTGCTCCGGAGGTCGTGAACGAAATGCGATTCACTTCACACTTCGGGCTCTATATATGGTTTTGCCGTGAATCTGCGATAGGGCCACAGTTGATATATATGGTTTAATGGTGCGTGAAGGGATGATTATGAATCTGCCAAGGAGTCTCCACTACCACTAGTCCACTTGGTCCGCGTGTATATATATCGTTGGAGAATGGAGACCGATGCGGTTAGCTGACCGTGACCGTGACCGTGACCCAACTCCTTCAGAATTTTCTTTCGTGGTGCAAAGGCCTCGATCGATCTGGATGCGGAGATGTGCTAGTTTTGCTGGCGCAGTTTCCCTAGAATGATTATAAGATTTTGCTCAACTTCTCATAGCGCGCGTGACGCCAGTGGTGGAAGATATGAACGCTGGGAAACGACGATGTAAATTCAGCGAGAGGACGACAGGGCCTGGCGAGGTATGGATAGGGACAAAAGACGAACTAACGTCCACAATCGCAGAAGCTTCCAAACGATCAGGTCCCCAAAACAGAAAAACTTTGTCTGGGGAAAAACAGGTCCAGCAAAAGCTTCTAGAAACTGATAAGTATACCACTAGTAGCTCCGACTGAGCTAGACTTGGGGTCAGCCGCTGGTGCATACAGCGTGTTCGGTTGCTCGTAAACGATCGTAAATTTTTAATTAGAATAATATTTTTTTCTTACACTAAATCAACCAACAGTAATAATCCACGATCGTTTCAGCCCCAGCCGAACTGATAGCCATTTCAGATTGACATTTGCAAGCGCACCAGTAGAAGTAGGCCATGTTCCTTTAAACTTATCCGCCGTACCTTTTTAGTAAAATAATAATATTTTTTCATAATAAATTAGCATCAACATCGTCGGCCGTTTCGTGCCCCAAGTTGCAAATCGGACCGAACAAAACGTGATCGAACGAAGGCATAACAAAGCTGCCATTGATACTTCACTAATTATACTAGTACAGTACATATCCTACTACTGTTCTTAAGCATTTTTTTTCCCTTCATTTCGTTCCTCTGCTTGATTTGCTATATACATACAACCGTGAGTAGTAGTGGTAGTGGCAGAAGAAGTACGTAGCGTAGTTCTGTTATGTGTGTACGTACATGTACACTCCACTTCAGATTTCAAGGAAGCAGGAGGCCTGCACGTGCCCGGAGAACTCCGGCGGCGCGGCGGCGCGCGTCCAGGACGCGCCTTTCCCGGCCTCCTCGCGGAGCACGTACACGGTCTGATCCCCGCCGTGGCACCCGGCCCCGATGACCACGACGCGGCCGTCCGGGATGGCGGAGACGGTCGCCGCAGTGCGCGCGTCCTCGGGCACCTGCGCCACCGGTCGCCACGCCGACGCCGCTCCCGCGACGCCGTCGCGCGCCACGAGGTGCCCATCGCGACTCAGCATGTACATGCGCTCAGACGACCCTGGCCCTGGCGCGGCGCAGCAGGTCCTCGGGCACACGCCGTCCTCGATCATCAGGTCGACGGGCGCCCAGGTGGACGTCGCCGGGTCGAAGCACTCCGCGGAGCCAACGAACCGGCCCTGCGCCTGCGTCGGGTACCCGCCGACGACGAGGAACCTGCCGCCTCCCCCGGCGGCGATGCAGAGCCCGCGCGGCTCGTCGCGCTCCTCCGCCATGTCCGGGAGCTGCGCCCACGCGTCGGCGTCCGGGTCGTAGGCGATCGCCGACCGCAGGGCGTTCTTCTCGTCGTCGTGGCCGCCGGCTACGTACACGGCGCCGCCGACGGCCGCGCAGGCGAAGAAGGACCGGCGCGGGCCCGGCATGGGCGCGCCGCGCCGCCACGCGCCTGTCAGGAAGTCGTAGACGAACACCGCGTCCGTCGGCGCCCACGTCTCCGGGTGCCAGCCGCCGACCACCACCAGCCGCTTCCTCCCCTGCCCGCCGGCGCTGTCCACGGCGGCCACCTGGCAGAAGAGGGGGAGGCTCTCGCTTGGCCACGGCAGGGGCGGCAGCGGCGCCCACCGTCCCTCCACCGGCTCCAGCAACACCATCCGGTACGAGTTCGCGGGGCCTCCCGAGCCCGCCGCCGTCGAGTGCTTGTCCACCGCCGGACCAGCGTCATCGTCAGCCGCAGGCGCTGCCGGCTGCGCCTGGACCAGCGCGAGCACCGGGCGCGCCAGCCCCTCCGCCCGGCGCTGCCGGTGGTAGTCCGGCGACTCCACCTCGGTCTTCCACTGGGTCGAGATGCGGCGGACCACCGGCAGCTGGTCGAAGCCCACTCGGACGAGGCACTCCCTCGCCACCTCCTCCGGCAACCCGGGGATCAGCTCGCCCATTGCCGATAATGCTAATGCCTTGATCGGTTGCCTGTGGCCGTTTCTGATGTATCGATCGATTGAAGCTTGGTTCGAGCAGGAAACGGGAGGTTCTTGGCTGCTCTGAGAGCTGTGCTTGTGTGTTTGAACGGTGTGTTGATGTGTTTGTGTGAGGCGAGTAGCGGGAGCAGAGTGGGCTACTTATACGGAAGAAAAAAAAACAGAGCAGGGTGCCAGCCAGGGAAGGTTGTGATATTTTCTAGGGTTGTGTGGGTCCAGTTGCTTCCAGAGCTTTTTGTTTATGGCTTCCATCTTCTGGAGCTTTATGGCGGTACTGTGGTGATTATGTTTTTTTTTAGCTTATTCGTTTGTTGGTTTCAGCCAGCTTAAACCCGTCAACCAACATTATTTTTCTCTCGCCGCGAACAAATATGGAATGAAAACATCCATCACTCCTGTCCTTCTGTTACTACCATGGTACCAAATGGCATGCTGATCTGTTTTGGTAGAGGTAAGAATGCCACATCAGACATGTGGTACGATATTGACGTGACAGAAGTCTGCGAAATTGAGAGCCTGAGAAGATTAGGCATTATTGTCTTTGTTAAATTGCGCATTCGCTCAGCTCGCGCTGACCTTTGAAGCCATTTGGTTCTTGACAACACTCCGTTTGTCAAAAAAAAAAAAAAACTGAATTGTCTAGAAACGCAGAGATTGCGAAGCCGGCATGTAAATTGGCATATACTGTGTTGCCTATATGTGTGAGTTTGTTTGCAACTGGTCTATATGCCATTAGCTAATTAAAAGCAATGTGACCTTAAATATGATTTTCTCTACTTTTTCACTCCCTCCATGGCGGATAAAATCCTACTATGTAATGTAACACCTCTTCTAGACAATTGAGGCCATCCCACGGTACATGCTCAAAATACATGGAAAAAAAATACAAGCATCCAGGTCACTGATTGAATGAATGAATTACTGAACATGAGATAAGTCTGTTTGTTTATTATAACAACCAATAAGGCCGTTGATAAACGGCGACAACAAAGAAAGCAACTGCACTAATGGGACCCAAGTATAGCAGTGAGACACCGACACAGTGGACATCTCCGTGGCGGCGGGGATCCAATGCGAAGGCCCCGCGTGTCGTTCCCTCACCCGAGCGCACACATTGACGTGGTTCCCTTGTCCTCACCCGAGCGGATAGATTCCGCGTCCGAATCAACGGCGGCTCACACTCGCACTCTCCGCCGCATAACCGGCCGCCGCCGCCGCCGCTACACGTATGCACAGCACAGCACAGCACTGCAGCTCATGGAATCTCCTCTTCCCTTGGCAATCGCGACGCTACGGGTCTTCGAGTGGTTTCGCAACAGGAATGGATTGGGAGCTCTTCTCGCCTGCCACGGAACGGAATCAGAGACCAATTGCGAGCCCGAAAGCGTGGCGTAACTGTACCAAGGACTCAGGAGTATAGCAGCGTGTGGGCAGCCTCCACGCCGCCATCCAGATGCTGCGGGCACACGCGTCGCAGCCGCCGGAGTCGGAATCGGCCGGCAGTCATGGCCATACCTGCCTCGCGCGAATTTTCCGATCGGGATCGGCGCTCCCTCCGCACGGCAGGGGGACTCGTGGCTACCGGAGGCAACCCGCTAATAACCCAAGTGTACAACGGAAGAAAGAAGCTACCATAACGATCCACTGTGTTACTCCACACTCCAGCGTTAGCACGAGCCGGGTGCTGCAAAGTCAAAAGAAAATCCGCGCCGCGGCCAGGGTGGAGAATCCGGCAACAAACGAACGGATAGGCACGAACGAGAATTTAAGACAGCCGGGTCCGGTCCTTGCCGGCACGACCAGCGAATATCGCGGTGATGCCGTGGCGTGGATAGGATCGCCATCGCGAGCCCGCGTGTACTAATAGTCTAGTCAGTGGACGGTGATCTGCAGTCCTATCATCTCTTTGCTCTGCGCCTCTGCCGGGCCCCGCCGTCTCCTCACGCACTGCGTTTCCCCGTTTCGGCTGATCGTCTGATCCTCACGCGCGCGCTCCGCGCCGCCGCTGCCTCCCTCAGCCTTATCCGCTGCTCCCGACCACAACAGCGGCGCAGGTCGCGGGTACGGGAAAGTGGAAAGTGGAAAATCTACGCCGTCGCTGTCGAGGGTGGCGCCTTGGCCTTGGGCGGTTGGCGGTCGAGCAAGTGGGCTCCAGCGGCAGCGGCAAGTTGATGAGGAAGTAATGGTCACCGTCAGTGGATGAGCCGTGCTGTGTGGGCGGTGGCCGCGGGGAACGGATGCTGGCTGCATGCAGCATTGCTGATTCTCTGCCCCCACGTCCCGATGCAAAAAACGTAAAATAATATGATCCGTGGGTAAAATCCGAAACCAAACCTGATAATTGGATCCAAGTGGACATTAGAAATCCGGATAAAAAATTTTTGATGTGTTTTATTATATTATAGGTAAGTGTGTTAAAATCTACTAGAATTTTACCATGCTTGGGTGATATTCTAGGATTTTGGGATTTTCCTTATCGGAATTTTTGAATCGTATGATAACCAAACGCTACAAATTTAGGGTCTCTAAACCCAAACTCTGATAGAAAGGGGAGGGGATTGCACTCGCACTCACGGGACCTAAAGCCCACGAGGCCTCAACTCGAAGTCGTCCCACTGCCATCCCTACTTGCCATCTCCCATTCCTCGTTCTTATCTACTCAACTACAGGTGCTTGGAGTAGAGATCCCGCGTTTGGTGGGGTCATCGCGAGGAGCGGTTGTAGGGGGTCTGACCCAGGTACCCACGGCAGGCTATATGGGCTGCACCGCAAGGAACAGTCCAGCCCACAAGATAATGACTGCGGCTCACGACATAGCTCGGCGCACGCCGCAAGACACCTCGGCGACATCCTGAAGATAGCATAGAATCTGTTAGGATATGCCGAATGTAATATTTTATGTAAATCTTATTTATTATCCGATTAGTTGTAGACATGATCGACATGTAACCCTACCCTAGGCTATATAAGGCGGGTAGGGGACCCCCTCAAAACACACGCAACCATATACGATAGCCAATACAAACCGATGGGACACATGATTAGGGTATTACGTCACGTTGACGGCCTGAACCTGTCTAAATCTTGTGTCTTGTCACCATCTCGCTCCTGATCTCGCTCACATCTACGACAAATCTACCATCGTAGGATACCCTCGGTGGACTACCAAGCATTTTTGTCGATAGTTGACGTGCCAAGTAGGGGTGTGCACTTGATCCATGGCAGGCTAGATGGTACGTCTTTCGAGCTCTCCGTTCGCTCCCAAGCCCAGCTAGTCCTTCACGGTCGGGTCCATCACTTGGGTCGTCAACGCCAATGGCGACGGAGAGATCGTCTAGCCGGTGCAGGACAACCATGCGTCGATCACTCCGTCGTCCCCGCCAACAGATCTGATCTCAGGACCTCCCCCGGGGTCGCCTTCCTCTCCGACAGCTCGCACAACGGCACCACGCCGGTAGAGGAAGCCCATCCAGCAGGACGATTTGATCTCTGTTATAGATCGGGTCGATGAGAAGCTCGCCGAGTGCTTGTCGCTCGTGGAATCGGCCATGCATCGGCCGCCTCACAATGACGAGTTCCCTCCATTCCAGGTGGTTCGCCCCAGGCGCTCCGCCTGATCACACCGTTCAAGGTGGTAAGATGCATATCTAACCATCACGGCAACTCCACAAGGGCGCACAGTGCAGCACCGACCACTCTCCAGATCCAACCAGCCTAGGGCTGGTCGCCAAGCCCCTGTGTGGGGCTCCATAGTGGCTTAGCCCTATGGGCTGGTCAATGCAGCCGCTTCCTATTAGGAGGCCCTGCAAGGTCTCTACGCCGATCAAATAGGCGACATCCACCCGCTCGCCGAGTTCGCCTTGCCAAGCGCTGGTCAATCTACTCCAACCGTCAACATGGTGCAGATCCATCAGCTCGACAACAATTCTCTGCCCTCGATCCTAGAGGGAAATCCGAGGGCAGAATCGGAGGGCTCCACCGAAACCATCGCCGAAACCATCACCGACCTCATCCCGAGCAGTATAACTCCATCCAAGGGGTTCTTCGGTGGAATCTTCATGATCAGCAATGACAGTGCGACACGTGATGGGGAGACCAACTCCCAGCGCAATGCTCGGGAGGCCCAAAATGTCAATCACGCCCGACGTCATAGAGAAGCAAATGCTACCGCGAACTCCAGAGCCGCTGCCAGTGATGCTGTCGCTGGCGTGCCCGACCAGTAGGGCAGGAATCACGTTGTCTGCGACCTCAATGACGCCTTCCTCCAAGTCGACGGCCATGAGGTTCAGCCAACGCCGAGCACCAACCTCACTGTCGCCATAAACGAGCTGAGCAGGCTCCTGGCAACCCAAAGGTTGCCAAGGCCACCGCCGCACTCAAAGCGACGATGGTCCAAGTCATCGAGAACTATGAAAATCAGGCTCCGTCCCACTCCACCAGCTCCAACCGATCTATAGGGCCACTAAGGGCTCGATACCAGCGACCCGACACAAGTCGTTTCTAGGACAGTGCCCCCTATCTTCAAAGGGGGTCAAGAGGCAACTACGTCGTCAATCCTAGGGAACAACTACGGTATGCCAACCCTAATGCCAATCAAGAGGTGGAGCAACTTGGTGGCGATCTACGCCAACACCTCAGTGCTCGCGCCGACGTTCGCCATCATCTCGAGCATCGGCACAATTCACGCCATGCGCTAGAGTTCCACTGCCGACAGCTGTACAATCAAGAATGGAGCAATCCCAACGTGGCATTTGAGCTGATTGAGCCGACTAACTCCGGAAACACCACTCGACCCGCCAGCAACGCCGTTCGGCCAGCCATTGGCCCCACTGCCCCAGCTGTCGGTGTTGCTGTTGAACCAACCGCTGGTGATGTCACCATCATCGGCGACGTCGATGGTCCACGAGCATTCACCGCAAGGCTTTAGGCCATACAGTGCCCCCCACTTCAAGATTTTCGGTGTTGAGCCTTACAATGGTCACACCATCCCCGAGCAGTGGCTCACTAGCTACGCTACCGCCATAAAAGTCAGAGGTAGCAACACCGATGTCATGGCAAACTATTTGCCAGTCATGCTCGAGCTCTCTGCCATGAACTGGCTCACGAATGTCCATCGAAAACTATGAGCCGATATCATTGATTCATGGGATGACCTCAGGCGAATGTTCATTGAAAACTATAAGGCTACATGCGAGCGACCAGCGACGAAGCACGACTTGGCCAAAGTCTATCAGAAGCCTAGCGACCTCCTTTGGAGTTACATCAGGCATTTTTCCGAGGTCAGGAATCATATTCCTAACATTCTGCAATCCGAGGTCATCATCGCCTTCATCAACGGCCTCTACCATCATGATGAGCTCCGTAGGAAGTTCAATAGGAAGTCGCCAGCATCAATTGGCGAGATGTTTACCACCACCAACTAGTACGCCGATGCCGAGGAGACCGACCTATGCCATCATGAAGATATCACCCGAGTTCCCTGGCCCGATCGCCCACCACGCCGTAATGACGAATGCCATGACGAATGGTGCACTGATGATCGTGATCACCGTTACGACGACCACGACCATCATGACCGCCACGATGCGTAGGAGACCTCAAAGGCAGGACAGCTCTGATGTCACCAACTTGAGAACTTCATAGCCTTAGTCGAGCAACCTCGCGCTAAGCACAATTACAGCGCACGGTTCGACAAAGCTCCTCGACGGCCCGTGCCCACTTCATAAGGGCGCAAAGCACACCATGTGGGACTGCATGGGTCTAGCAAATGCCTTTCAAGAGCAGGCGAAGAAGAAGCATGCAGAAGATAACAACGATAGCAAGGACCGCGGGCCTCCCGGCGCGGGAGGTGCTTTCCAAGATGCTAGCAAGACTGTCCATACTATCTTTTGAGGTTTGGCTGCCTCCGAGAACAGATGTGACCAGAAGTTCACCTCTCGATGAGTCCTAGCCATTAGAAGCATCAACACCATCACCGATACTAGATACCTCCCCTAGTCAGAGCAGCCCATTACCTTCAGCAAGGCCGACCAGTGGGCAGAGATCTCGTACACAAGGCATTTTCCCCTCATACTAGACACTATCATCCGCTCGGTGTGCTTCACCAAGGTCCTTATCGATGATGGCAGCACCCTCAATATCCTCTTCTCCAGCGCACTGAAAGAGCTGGGCATGCCAGCCCCTGGGTGAGATTACATTGCCGGTGTAGTACGACACCATCGACATGTTCCGCATCGAGCACATCAGCTTCTTGGTGGCTGATTTTGACACTACCTACCATGCCATCCTTGGTCTCCCGGCCCTAACCAAGTTCATGGCCATACCGCACTATCCTTATATGGTGCTCAAGATGCCCATGCCCAGAGGAGTCCTCACCGTGCAGGCAAACCTAGCCATCACCTACGCCTACGAGAAGGAAAGCCTCGCCCTTGCTGAGGTAGTCGACTTCTCTGCCCGCATGGATGCCTGCCTCACCGAGTCAAAGAAGGTGCCCAAAGCCAAGTAGGAGATCCTAATGATGGAAGCACCACACCAAGCCACCAAGGCCAAGGAAACCAAGGAGGTGGGCCTTGGCCTCCTGACCCATCCAAGACCATGAAGATTAGGGCCCACTTGGACCCCAAATAGGAAGACACGCTCATCAGCTTCCTGCGTACCAATGCAGATGTGTTTGCATGGAAACCTGTGGACATGCCTAGGGTACCAAGGGAGCTAATCGAGCACTCCTTACACGTCTCGCCGACCGCCAAGCCGATCAAGCAAAAGCTCTTATGATTTGCGCCAGACAAGAAGGAGGCTATTAGGGTAGAGTTAGACTAGCTATTAGCAGCTGGATTTATTAAAGAGGTGTATCATTCCGAGTGGCAGACAAACCTAGTTCTCGTTCAAAAGAAAAATAAAGAATGGAGAATGTGCGTTGATTATACCGATCTCAACAAACACCGCCCTAATTCCCCTTCGGTCTCCCTCGCATCGATGAGGTCATTGACTCCACCGCTAGTTGCGAATTGCTCTTTTTCCTAAACTGTTACTCTAGTTATCACCAGATCTCTTTGAAGGAGGACCAGAACAAAACATCCTTCATCACACCCTTCGGCGCCTATTGTTACACCACCATGTCCTTTGGACTCAAGAATGCCGGTGCGACGTATCAGAGGGCTATTCAACGTTGCCTTAAGGAAAAGATAGGGCACAACGACAAGGCCTACATCTATGATGTAGTTGTTAAGTCCAAAACTGCCAACAAGCTCATCGCCGACCTCGAGCAAACATTCAAGGCCCTCAAGGAATTCCGGTGGAAATTGAATCCCACTAAGTGTATATTCGGTGTTCCATCTGGTATCCTCCTAGGGTACATCATCAGCGCTCGGGGTATTGAGGCAAACCCCAAAAAAGTCTCGGCCATCACCCGCATGAAGTGGCCAACCTAAGTGAAAGACGTCCAGAACCTTACGGGATGCATGGTGGCTCTCAGCCACTTCATATCATGCCTCAGAGAGAAAGGTCTCCCCTTCTTCAAGCTACTTAAAGCTAGCGAACATTTTGAGTGGATAGAGGAAGTTGGTGAAGCTTTTGCCAAGCTCAAACAGTTCTTGACTTCGCCTCCAATTATGACTACACCACAACCCGGTGAAACTTTATTGATCTACATCGTTGTGACTTCCTGGGTTGCTAGCACGGCTATTGTCATCGAGCACGAGGAGGCTGGGCACGCGTACAAGGTCCAGCGACCAATCTATTTCATCAGTGAAGTCTTAAATGAGTCCAAGACTCAATATCCTCAGGTTCAAAAGCTACTATATGCGGTCCTGATCACATTCCGCAAGCTCCACCATTACTTCAACAACTACAAGATTGTCGTGGTCTCCGAATTCCCACTCAGGGATATCCTCCACAATAAAGAAGCCAATGGCCATATCATCAAGTGGGTGGATGAGCTAGGCACATACTCCATTGAGTTTAGGAGCTAACCAACCATTAAGTCACAAGTTTTGGTCGATTTCATCGCTGAATGGACGGAGATCCAAGAATGTATCCCGACAGATCGCCCTGAACATTGGAAGATGTATTTCGATGGCACGCTCAACATTGATGGTGTTGGGGCAGGTGTCCTGCTCGTAACTCACTCCAAGGATGAGCTCTGATATGTACTCCAGATTCATTTCTAGCCTCCAACAATGCATATGAGTATGAAGCATGTCTCCATGGCCTTCGCATCACTATTGAGCTCGGTGTCAAGCGCCTCATGGTATACGGCGATTCCGCCATGGTCATCAACCATCTCAACAAGGACTAGTCCTACACTAGTGAAAAGATGAACGCTTACTGTGCGCAGATTAGAAAACTTGAAGGAAAGTTCTATGGTATCGATTATCGTCACATTCCCCGTGACGCCAATCAAGCGGTCGATCGCCTATCAAAGCTAGGGTCTTCCAGGGCTGAAGTTCTAGCAGGGGTATTTGTTCAGGACCTCATGACCCCATTGGTACAAGAAGTGCAGCTAGTCAATGAGATGCCTCCTATCGATCAGTTAGTCATGGCGGTACTCGCTCCTGTTCCCGATTGGTAATTCATCAAGTACCTCACCTCGGCCGAGGTTCTAAGCGATAAGACAGAGATGGAATGACTCATTCGTCATAGTAAGCATTATGTATTAGTTGATGGCAAACTAATGAGGAAGAACGCCAGAGAAGAGCTGCTGTAGAAATGCATTACTCAAGAAGAGGGAGAGAAACTGTTGCTTGAGATCCATGTCGGGTCATGTGGTAATCATGCCGCGTCTAGGAATTTTGTCGGCAAAGCTCTCCAAGCTAGATTTTATTGGCCCTTCTGATGAGGACATGACCTCCATATATATGACCATGCTTGGAGAACCATATGGGGACCAAGGAGATCAGCGTGGGTCTCCTAAGCATGAAGGAGGCCCGAAGCTCATCCGGTTCGAGTCTCCACCAATTGACGCTATCATACCTTTCGGAAGATCGGGCCTAGTCTACATCAAGTGGTATCAGAGACCTTGTTGCCCGTTAGGTATAACTTTGTTTTTCCCTTTAGATTGTTACTATTTTTGCATTACCTATAGTCCACAAAAAGTCAATAAAAAATATACATCGTCACATATTCCTTGTTCTATAGCCTCATTGTGCCGTGCAATTTCGTCTCGGTTTCGCGTTGTTGAGTTTGTGCCCTAGGTCAAGTTCTGGTTGCTGGTTTTAGATCGTTTTTTTGAGTCCAGTTTGTGTTTTCCCCTTTGTTTTTTATCATAATCCGTGAACATCTCCAAGTCTTGTTGAGTTTCCTTTGTATCCATCACACCCTAGTCCACGCCATCTAATTTTCTACACTTGTCTTCACTGTTTCTATCAAATCATTGCTGCCATGACCAATTTTGCACGCATTGTTCCTGTTTTTCCTCTAATTCAGAGTGCGTTCGTAAAACTGGTCTAGTTTTCGCATATGAACTCAGATTTTGACGTTTCATATATCAAAATCGATCAGAAAAAAATTTCGGATCCGTCCATCTCCCGCTTTGTCATAAGGTTTTTATTTTGGTCAAAAAGTGGTCACAAGATCCTCTTTTCGTGGTCATAAGGTTTTTGTCGATTTCGAGCACGTCTTCTGGAAATTCCACAGGCCACGTCTTTCACTTGTTTAAGCTCATATTTTCTGTGGTTACTTCTTTTGTGCTCCTAAGTGAAGAAAAAATATCAAAAAAATAAAAAAAGAGTCAAAAATTCTCAAAAAAACAACGACAACCCAAAAATAGAAAAAAGAGGGGCAAAAGTGGAACAATATCTAGAGGAGCACATAGAGAGCGCCATTTGAACTGTGTTTGCATGTGCTGATTTCTGCCTTGTTCCTAATCATATTCTTGCTGTTTACATCACTTGATACATCTGGTACTTGGAACGTGAGTAGGCCAGCAACTAAGACAAGTACTTGGGATACTTATTCAGCTTTGCTATTCAGTTGCGAATTTTGCTATTCCTTGCTACTATATTGTGCCTGTCCAAGCTCCACTTTCTTCTAACCAAGTACAGGTTTGCCTTGCAACTGTTACACTCAAGCTACAATGGTATTATAGTCACCGACCGATTGCACCGCCTGTTGCTTTGGTAAGAACACTTGTAAGACCGTGGTAAGATGCTTGAGAGTTGAGTGCCTTATTTTTCCTTGTCGACAACCTAAGTAGTTGGTAGGGATAATACTTTTGTGTTGTCTTTTGCTGTCTTCTAACAATGATAGGTTGTTCGTATCCACCGACTTATGATGGTATAGGTGCTGATGAGTACATGGCGTGGAAAATTGCCATCGATAACATATTTGCTACTCGCTTTATGTGTCCAAGGAGGAAGGTAAAAATGCAGTTAGTGTTTTGCAACATTCTGCTTTATCTTGGTGGGAGTCTTTAGATCCTTCTGATAAGCCTCAAACTTGGAATGATATAAAACTTCTTATGCAAGAAACCTTTGTTAATCCACCTTCTATTTTGACTTCATATGATGAGGTGCACCATTTAGAGAAAGAGTCTGTTGTTATTACTCCTGCTATGTCTAACCTTTTGTAGGACAATATAGAAAAGAGCGAGGATGACGTGATAGAAAATGAGAAGCTCACAGCCTCATGTGAAAATTAAAAACCATCAACTATTACCCCTGTTGAATATGAGAGCAAAGATAATGCACATGATGCTAAACTCACAGCAGGTGAGAGTTCTCTTTGTTGAACATGAGAGCAAATGTAATGCACATGATGCTAAACTCATAGTAGGTGAGAGTTCTCTTGATGTGCTGAATTTTTCCACCAATCATGCTATGATAGAGAAAATTTTAGTAGAGCATTCGTTTGATTTACCTTTGTCATAAGATGATTTGCTTGATGTTTCTTGTGATGAAGATGACTTGCATGATGATATTTATGTTATACCCATGCAATTATGTGTGTGCTGAAAATAAGAACTTGTACTGAAAATAGACTTATTATTCATAATGCTAGTGAAGTTGATGAGCTGAAATTGTTGTCTTCTTTAAATACTTTGGGTTACATTGAATTTGATGTTCCGTGTAATCTTAGTTCTTTAGAGGAGAAACTTTATGCATATGCTGATTTGCCATGGTTCTCTAGACATACATATCATGTTTTTGGTAAATATAACAACCAAGGGCAATATTTGATACAACGAGTTTACATTTGTACAAATCTGAATTCTCCTTTTGTTGTGCAAATTAATGATCAACTAGAGGACAGTAAAATCAACACTGTTGTTATGCCATATTCCTCTAGTTTTGCTTTTCGAACACAAGTGGAATCCAAAGAAAGAGAGCATATATTTCTTGTTAGTACTAATCTTTTGCAGGATAGTATTGGCAAAGATCGTGTGTATTTCAATCGAGCAGACTACATGTCTGTAGGACAAGACATGCTATAAACCTGGACATGTGGTCATATTCTTTCTCACAACATTGTCCATTCTCATTATTTTGAAAACCTTGTTTGTCCTCATGTTGTGCAGGATCGACTTTAAATAAAATCGACACCGAGGACGGCTTTTTTGTCAAGAAAGGGAGGATGATGAGGACATGACCCCTATACATATGACCATGCTTGGAGAACCATATGGAGACCAAGGAGATCAGCGTGGGTGTCCTAAGCATGAAGGAGGCCAAAAGCTCATCCAGTTCGAGTCTTCACCAATCGATGCTATCATACCTTTTGAAAGATCGAGCCTAGTCTACATCTCCTTCACCATAACAGATGTCGAGGCACTAGTCCGAAGTTGCGAGGGTTGCCAATTTTTTGCCAAGCAGATACATGTGCCAGCTCAAGCTCTTCAAACCATCCCCGCACCTTGGCCCTTCGCATGCTAGGGATTGGACATGATTGGGCCGTTCAAGCCAGCTCCCGAAGGCTTTAAGTACGTGTATGTCGCCATCGACAAGTTTTCCAAGTGGATTGAATAAAAACCCCTCGTCACAGCAACCGCAAAGAAGGCAGCCGATCTGATTGAGGAAATCGTGCATCGATTCATTCTGGCAAATAGTATTATAACTGATCTGGGTTTCACATTCACCGGCAATGATTTTTGGGATTTTTGTGAAGAATGGTGCATATCTGTCAAGTATGTCTCAGTTGCCCTTTCCAGAGCCAATGGCCAGGTCGAGCGGGCAAACGGCATGATCTTAGACGCCCTTACAAAAATATTGTTTCGGAAAGATGAGAAGCATCCAGGCAGTTGGCTAAAAGAATTGCCAGCGGTAGTCTTGGGACTCCGGACCTAGACCAGTCGCAACACAGGCGTCTCTCCATATTATTTGGTATATGGCTTAGAGGTCGTTTTGCCAGCCGACATCGCCTTCCGAGCGCCAAGAGTTGAGAACTTCAATGAAGAGCAGTCAACTCTAGCCCGTGCAGTAGATGTTGATCGCCTTGAAGAAGAGCGCTTAGTCACTTGCATGCGCACGGCGAAATATCTTGAAGGCCTACGGAGATAGCACACCGTAACATCTAGGAGCGACCCTTTGCTATCATCGCACTAGGAGGGTCCCTTCATCATCAAGGAGGTTACCTGGCTAGGCTCCTACAGACTACGCGACTCCGAGGAGATAGACTCTCCCAACTCCTAGCACATCGAGCACCTTAGGCATTTCTATCCTTGAAACATCCCAAAGATATGTATCTCTCAATATTTGATTCAATAAAGTTAGTGCCGATTTCTTCAATTGTGTTCTCCATTATTTTCGCCATTACGCATCTCCGATTACGTTCTCCAATATTACGCCGAATGCTTTCTCCGTGTTTTCTCCAATCTTTTAGCCATATTTCTCCAAACACCAATTCACCGACCACTCTCCATAACTTAAAACATCTCTACGTCGCGTTACTCGCCAACACTCCATGTGTATTATCTCTAACCCGCGTCCCTCTCCGCATGCTGACCAGCCATATTTTTTACCCATGCCATTCAAAAGCGACCCCGGTCTCGACTTCCTCCTATGCGTGCATGAGCCACACTCTGCGCTATGGACAGTCGGCAGGGGCTCTCTAGTGACGCTTTCTTCTCTTACGCACACACAGTGCCCGACACTCCGTGCAGGGGCGGACACAGCGGTGGGGCGGGGGGGCTCAAGCCCCCCTACCCATATCACAGCAGTGGAACCCATATGAATTTTTAGGCAAAGTTCTATAGTATAGGGAGGCTGAGACTTAAGATCGAACAGCAGTGTTGTTCAGCCCCTCCTGAAATATTTTCTGGGTCCACCGCTGCCTCTGTGCTATAGACCTTGGAGGCTTGCTAGGGCTGGTGACGTGGTAGAAAACTAACTGGAAAGCAATCAACTCATATTTAACATATGACTTAAACAAACTCCAAATATAAACACCATGTTTATATTTATAACTTCAACTAGCAAAAGCTCAGCATCTTATGCTACGTTTCCTCCTAATTGTTTTGATTTTGCTGCTTGTCACCAAAGATATCTAGGTCATCAACAGGCTTGATAGCCGACTCTTTAGCCTCCTCCATGAGCTGATCGGCCTCCTCGTCATTTATGTCTTCAGGAAACCTGGCATCAATGATCTTCAGATCCACTGCCGGATACAGGGACCGGACGACTGACAGGGCATGCCTAATGGCGGTACATGACATGCTCTGCACATACACCTTGAACTTCGCCCATGACGCCCTGCACCTTTCTACGAAAGGATCTGGCGGGAGTGGATTTTCGTCGAGATCTCCAACCGGTGGCGGTGGCGGGTTTCCATCAATGAAATCTAGCATCGATGTTACTCCAGTGATGATGGCCTTCATCTTGGCACGCACAGCTTGTAGTTCCAATTCGTAAGATCGGTACAGCGTCTATGAATTCTCTCGCATCACTACAAGTGCCAAAGGGTCACGGCAAGGCTCACAAGAACATCAATCAGAATCTGCATCGGCTTTCACTTACGTTCGAGTTCATCGATGGTCTTCTTGTGCGCCTCCCGCACGTTGTTCACCTCCTTCTCCGCTCACTTCATGGCCTCTTCGGCCAGCAGCAGCCACGTCACCAGATCTGAAACAAGAAATTTAAAGACACTGCAAATGAAAAGTTTAGGAACACAAGAATGCGGTACAAGTTCGGAAACAACGGCAAGACAGGTTGCGGTCTCGTCGAGCTGCTCCTGGGAAGCGGCAAGCTCATCTCAAGCTATGTCGTGCTCAATGGCCAAGTCCTTCTCCAACTGCACTTGGTACAACCGCGCCTGCAGTCTGCTGAGCTCTTCTTTGAGCCTGACTATTTCATCTTCGGGCGCCTTCACCTCCATGTGCAGTTGCTTGTTCTCCTTGAAAGTGGGCTCGACTTTCTCAAGCTGTTGTCGTCGGTGCTCTGCGGTTTTTATCACCTCCTGTCAAACAACTTTCAGAACTTCACCAAGATGACATGTGAACATCAAAGACAATTTAACTTATCTGCAGTTCGCCGTTAACCACTGGAATATGGTTCTTCAGTGATTCTATCTGAGGATCGACGACCTCTTCTTCTACTATGTCGACGCGATCGCCATGGTGCAACCAGGTACGCGACACGCGTGCAGGGGCATCCCACGAATGAAGCGGCACCCGTGGGATGTCTTCCACCTCGGGAGCTCCTGCTGCACACTCCGTAGCCTGCACCCATTCCTGACGACGAAGCCTGGGGACTGGTCGCTTGTTCCGTCGCCGACATGGAGGCCCGGATGTTAGATTGATCTTAAACTTAACTGGACCCAACGGTTTAGTTGGGCCTTTGATTTGCGCCCTAATTAGGGGCGTCCAGCCCACCATGGCTGGAGGGCCTTTGATTTGCGCCCTAATTAGGGGCGTCCAGCCTACCATGGCTGGAGGGCCCCTATCACCCTGCGCTATAAAAAGAGGTGGGGGCCGGCGGCTCTAATCACGAGGTTGACCTGAGCCGACCTCCCCACCGACAAACCCTAAACCCGATCTAAGTGAGGAGCGCAGCCAGTGACGAGAAGTACCTCCGCCACAGCACTACGCCACTGTCATCTTCACCGCTGGCACCGCATCTTCCACACGTCTTCATCGATCGTCGCTGCCTTAGCGCAGACGTCGACCCCATAGCGGACATAAGTGGATCGTCTTCCACTATGGTCTCAGGTCTGATACGACCGTCTTCTACCTCTCCCTTCTCTCTAGTTCTACATGCATTAGGAAGTTCTACGTCTCTTATACCATATAGAATCACCCTATGGCTAGATCTATGATCCCTTTGATCCTACAGAAATAACATTGGTATCAGAGACATCGGTTTCCAGGATCTTAGATCATGGTAGCTCGAGAAATTGGCCTTAAAGAGAAGCGGATGTATGCACCCACTCCGATGATTCATGAGCCATTTTTCTCGAGCTACCATGTGTTATAGTTGACAACAAAAGTGTCAAACTCTTTTGGCAAGGAAGCAAAAACCAGATGGATAAGGAACTCATCCTTGAGAGCCAAATCTATTGGTTTTAGCTTGGATGCCAAATGGCTCATCTTTAGTATGTGCTCTCTTATGCCACCAGAGCCTGAGTATCTCTCTATCACAAGCTGCTTTATCAGCTAGGTAGCATGTCTTTGAAGAGCTAGTGAACTGACTCTTTATTCTTTCGAGATACTTAGTGATGGTGTCACACTCTGGGATTGAGCCCACAATTACAGGCTCAATCGTGTTCTTTATCATAGCCAAACACTTCTTGTTGGCAGTGACCCATTTCCTATGTTCAAGATCATATGACATTCTTTGAGATACAAAATCCCTCTCTTCGGGTCCCATGCTGCATCAGCCTCAGCAAAATAAGTTCACAGTAGAGAAAGATCAATGTCTCCACTACAAGAAGATGGTACATTATAAGAAAGATTGTCTCGATTACCTAAAGATGATCATGGCAAAGAAAGGTGAGACCATTATTACGTTCATAAATGAATCCTTGTATGTACAATATTCAAAATCTACTTGGTGGATTGACTCGGGTGCAACTGTTTATGTTGCTAATTCTTTACAGGGATTCCGTTTGACGAGGACTACACAAAGAAGCGAAAGACACGTTAAAGTCACAAATAGAGTCCGAGCAGAAGTTGAAGCTATTGGCGATCTTTCTCTAGAGCTTGTTGATGGTTTCAAACTTATACTTAGAGATGTCCTTTATATTCCCTCCCTACAGAGGAATTTGATTAGTGTTTCATATTTGGACAACGATGGTTATGATTGCCATTTTAGAAATGGCAAATGTAAGATAACATTTAATGATGTATGTGTTGGTCTTGCTATCTTACAGAATGAGCTTTATTTGTTATCACTACGTGATGATGTGAATGTTATATGCGATGATGGGAACGTTGCATGTGACAATGTGAATGTATCCTCGTCTGCGGATGTAAACAGAAAACGAAAGAGAACTCACGATGCGTTGTCGAAATTATGGCACTGTCGTTTAGGCTATATTTTAAGGGGGAGAATAGAAAGAATAGTTAAGAATGATATTCTTCCTCTATTAGAGCTCTTAGATTTAGAACAATGCAGAGATTGCATAAAAGGAAAATATGTAAAGAAAATTAAGAAAGATGCCAAACGAAGCACAGGAATTCTACAGATTATTCACACAGACATTTGTGGTCCATTTCCAGTAAAGAGTGTGGATGGTTATGATTCGTTCATAACATTCACAGATGATTACTCCCATTATGGCTATATTTATCCAATCAAAGAAAGAACAAAAGCATTGGATAAATTTAAGATATTTAAGGCAGAAGTTAAAAACCAACACGACTTAAAAATTAAGATAGTCAGGTCCAACCGTGGAGGGGAGTGCTATGGTCGGCATACCCCATATGACCAAGTTCCTAGATCTTTTGTAAGGTTTTTATAGGAGAATGGCATAGTTGCCCAGTATTCAACACCGAGCGAACCTCAACAGAATGGAGTAGCTGAAAGACGCAATCGTACCCTGATCGATATGGTACGCAGTATGATAAGTTACTCCACCTTACCTTTGAGTCTATGGATAGAGGCATTAAAAACCGCCATTCATATTCTCAATAGAGTACCAAGTAAGTCGGTGCCCAAAATACCGTATGAGTTGTGGACAGGGAGAGTACCCTCACTAAACCACTTGCGTGTGTGGGGGAGCCCTGCTGAGGCTAAAGTATTTAACCCAAACATTGGAAAGCTAGATCCTAAAACAGTAAGTTGTCATTTCATTGGCTACCTAGAAAAGTTAAAAGGTTTTCGTTTCTACTGTCCAGATAGACATACAAAGTTTGTGGAAATGAGACACACAGTCTTCCTAGAGGATAAAATGATGAGGGGGAGCATGGTAGCTCAAGAAATTGACCTTGAAGAGAAGCGGGTGTATGCACCCACTCCGATGATTCATGAGCCATTTTTCTCACTACCTGCTGTCGCTGCACTAACAGTGCAAGACATTGTGGTGCCAGCACCTGTTGCTATCCCGCCTGTGGCAACAATGAATAATGATGAGGAACCTATTCCTCAGGATCCTATAGAATCTATTATCACAAATGAGGGGGAGCAACAACAACCTCAACACAGAAGCTGTGCCAAATGTGGAGGCCCCTAGAAGGTCTCAAAGAGTTAGAAAATCAGCTATTCCTACTGATTATGAAGTGTACAACACTGAGAAATTTCAAATGGAGGATGATCCCACCTCATTTGAAGAAGCCATGAGAAGTGATCATTCATCAAAGTGGCTTGAGGCCATGGAAGATGAAATGAAATCTATGAATGCCAATAAAATTTAGGATTTAGATATAATTCCTAAAGGAGCCAAAACAATAGGCTGTAAATGGGTCTATAAAACAAAACTTGACTCTCAAGGGAATATAGAGAGATATAAAGCACGACTTGTGGTAAAAGGCTTTACGCAAAGAGAAGGGATTGATTACAATGAGACCTTTTCTCCAGTCTCATGTAAGGATTCCTTCTGAATCATAATGGCATTAGTGGCACATTATGATTTAGAATTACATCAGATTGATGTAAAGACGACATTTCTCAACGGAGACTTGGAGGAAAATATTTATATGGCACAACCGAAAGGTTTTGTCATGGAAGGAAAAGAACGAATGGGATGCCACCTAAAGAAATCCATTTATGGATTAAAACAAGCTTCAAGACAGTGGTACTTGGAGTTTGATCAGACAATAAAGAATTTTGGGTTTAAAGAGAATGTAGAGGACAATTGTGTCTATACAAAGTTTAAGAATGGAAAGTTTATCTTTCTTGTCCTGTATGTGGATGATATCTTACTTGCTAGTAGTGATGTCAGTCTACTACTGGAGACAAAGATGTTTTTGTCCTCAAAATTTGATATGAAAGATCTTGGTGAAGCTTCGTTCATTCTAGGGATCGAGATTCACCGAGATAGAAGTAAAGGGGTATTAGGACTGTCACAAAAGGCATATATTGAAAAGATCTTAAAGAAATTTAGTATGCACAAATATAGTCCCTCACCTGCTCCTATAGTCAAGGACGACAGATATGGGGATTTTCAATGCCCTAGGAACCAATATGAGATCGATCAAATGAAAGTGGTTCTATATGCTTCAGCTGTCGAAAGCTTACAATATGCTCAAGTATGTACGTGCCCTGACTTGGCATTTGTTACTGGGTTACTTGGTAGATTCTAGAGCAATCTTGGAATAGAACACTGGAAATTGGTAAAGAAAGTCTTGCGCTATTTGCAAGGAACGAAAGGCCTCATGATGATGTATAGAAGATCTGATTCACTCCATATAGTGAGATATTCAGATTCTGATTATGCGGGAGATGATAGAAAATCCACATCTGGATATGTATTCACTCTCGCAGGGGAGCTCTTTCATGGAAAAGCTCAAAATAAACCGTCACTACATCGTCCACAATGTATGCCGAGTTTGTAGCGTGTTATGAGGCAACGGGGCAGGTGAACTGGCTAAAGAAGTTCATACCCGGTTTAAAGGTGGTTGACGACATCTATAGACCACTAAAGTTATACTGCGATAATAATCCGGCAGTACAGTATGCTCACAATAATAAGTCAAGTGGTGCTGCCAAACACATTGACATAAAGTATTATGTTGTGAAAGATAAAGTCTGGGATCAAGTCATAAATCTTGAGCATATAAGTACAGTAAAGATGCTCGCGGATCTGCTTACAAAAGGCTTACCACCCAACGTGTTCAGAGAATATGTAGCCGGCATGGGTTTAAGAGAAACATATAATTCTTGGACAAAAGAAGGCCCAAAGATAAGTATCTATTTCAGAACAGAGTAGTGTGTTGTAGCTGTTAAATCTATCGGCAATGGACCGTGATGATGAGACATGCTCTATGCGCTAATCTATAATGGAATAAACAAAAGTGAAGAATATGAAAGTGAAAGATGGAAAGAGATCAAGGGGGAGATTGTTAGATTGATCTCAAACCTAACTGGACCCAATGGCCTAGTTGGACCTTTGATTTGCGCCCTGATCGGGGGCACCCAGCCCACCATGGCTAGAGGGCCCCTGCACCCTGCGCTATAAAAAGAGATGGAGGACGGCGGCTCTAATCACGAAGTCGACCTAAGCCAACCTCCCCACCGATAAACCCTAAACCCGATCTAAGTGAGGGGCGCAGCCAGTGATGAGAAGTACCTCCGCCACAGCACTGCACCGCTGTCATCTTCACCGCCAGCACCGCATCTTCCACACGTCTTCATCGACCGTCGTTGCCTTAGCGCAGACGTCGACCTCATGGTGGACACAAGCGGATCTTCTTCCACTGTAGTCTCAGGTCTAACACGACCATCTTCTACCTTTCCCTTCTCTCTAGTTCTACATGCATTAGGAAGTTCTACGTCTCTTATACCATATAGAATCAACCTATGGCTGGATCTATGATCCCTTTGATCCTACAGAAATAACACCGAAGACTCGGTGCCTGTTGTGCATCCATGTCGGGCGCCTTAACATCTCCGGCTGGCTCCGCGACCCGTGCACTTCCAGTGCCATCGCCTGAGGGTGCTTTGTCTGCTCCGAATTGTGTGGCCACCCCTCCTCCGTTCATACCTTTAGCGCCAACATGGGTAGCAGGCGGCATCATGCTGCGAGATCCTTCTCCAATCTTGACTGGCCACAAGGGAGCGGTCGACGGTTTGCTGCTCCACAGCATATATTCATCAAGCATCCTAAAGTTTACATTAAAGTAGTAAAAACGTTACAGCACGACATGGCTTACTTACTGGACCGGCGAATTGTACATCTGATCCTATGCAATCTGCTGGGGCCGTCCATCCCAATGGTTGGCATCGCCATCTTCTTAAAGCCTGGTGGTACCAAACTCACCTCCATGGCTATCTTGCCGGCAGATGCGTCGCTTTTGGCATGAGTTCCTCACCCAGGCTCTGGGACTCGACCTCTAGCCTGGTCGGTGGCATCGTGCGTCTGCTGGTCAGAGCTAGGAACTCCCATCTCCAGTTTGGATGGTGACGTCGCGTGCCTCCCAGCCAGGGCCACTCCACTACTCGGTGTCCCTCACCGAGCTGGTCCCCTTGCCTGCATCTAGGGGGCAGATAGTTGCTGCCCTGTGAGCTATCCACGCAGCAAGCGTTTCGAAATCCTTCTCGTTGCCCTCGTTACCAATGTTGCCATCGGCTTCATCTTTACTTTCTGACCTGTGCACATACCTTCAGCGCTAGCGGGGCAGGGAGTCCCTAATGCTAATCCCGTGTTCACGGCAGGGTGGCGTCGCTGCTTTTCTCTTCTTCTTCCCCACTAGTGCATCATGAATTGGCTCCTTGCCACTATGCAGGACGCGCTGACCAGGGCTTGGGGTAGCTTCTTGCTTGTCCGATGAGCTGCTCAGCATCCTCCTATGCATTGCCGCCGCAATCTCGGCCTCGGTCCATCTAGGACGTTAGAGATGTACACCATCCGATTCTGCATGGCAAATCATCAAACAGGTATCAGTCAAGAAACAAGCACCAAAAATATAAGATAGTACTACTCCAAATTACTTACCTCCAAAGGCGGATTCATCAAACCGAAGGCCCTCTGAGGGTGTCTCTTGTCCGTGGTCTTCTTTAGGGTAAAGAACTTTGCCACTCGACGGTCAATGTTATCATTGTCCAACATCTTGGGCGCTTCCCGTATGAAATCTTCCTACCAAGACTCATAGGCAGGATGGGACCTTTCCTTGCATGACTGGATTCGATGGCTGATGAAGTTCTAAGTGCACTCGCCCCATTGATGTTAACATGGGCCAGAAGATCAAGAAGCTCCTCCACTTGCACCATTTCATAATCGCTTGGTTTCGCCGACCAGTTTGGATTTCTTTTTGGTTCAGAATCAATATCTCCAGAAAGCCCAAGAACTATATTCTCGGTGTAGAACCACTTCACCTTCCACCCCTTGTTTGATGTACTCAGTGGAACTGGTTTATATTCTGCCGCCTTCCCGTCCCATAGCACAAGATATGTCACACCAACAACTTTGGCTCTAGAAAAGGATTTGAGGTGGAAGAGGTACCGATAAAGATTGAAATGATGCTCAATGCCTAGATACGCTTCGCACAAATTGATAAAGATGGAGAGATGGAGTATGCTATTTGGGTTGAGATGGATGAGAGATATGCCATAGTACACAAGAAGTTTGTGGAAGAAAGGGTGCATCGGCGAAAGCTCTAGTTTGATTTTGGTGAATTGATGAAACCCTAAGTGCTAACCTAGTTTATCAAGTGGTCATGAGATAGGTAGCACATTTTCAAGTGGTGAAGCAATTGAAGATCATGACATGATGATGGTGATGCCATGGTGATGATCAAGTTCTTGGACTTGAAAAGAAGAAAGAGAAAAACAAAAGGCTCAAGGCAAAGGTATAAATGGTAGGAGCTATTTTGTTTTGGTGATCAAGACACTTAGAGAGTGTGATCACATTTAGGTTCGATAGCCATACTATTAAGAGGGGTGAAACTCATATTGGAACGCGGTTATAAAAGTGCCACTAGATGCTCTAACTCATTGCATATACATTTAGGATCTAGTGAAGTGCTAACACCCTTGAAAATGTTTGTGAAAATATGCTAACACATGTGCACAAAGTGATACACTTGGTGGTTGGCACATTTGAGCAAGGGTTAGGAACTTCACCAGCGGAGTGTCCATCCATAGAGTGCGGACAATCCGACGGTGCCACCAGCACCCTAGACAGAAAAGATGGAGGTCACTGTAAGTGATCAGACGCGGGTCTCTGAAGGACCAGCGCGTCCGGTCAGTAGCAACAGAAAAAGCACAGCGTCGGTCATCGACCGAACGCTGGCGCTGAAATGACCAGACACTGGCTGGCTGCATCTGGTCACACTGACATGGTCACGCACAAAGGAGTCGCCGAGTGACCGGATGCTGGGTGTGTCTGGTCGAGCATGACCGGACGTCCGGTCATGAAAAATCATTTCTGGTTGCTTACTAGAAACGACCGGACGCTGAGGTCCAATGTCTGGTCACTTTGAGCTGCTGCTTCTGATCATCACTTGACCATTGAGATCGGGCGATCAACATTTGAAGAGAGGGGACATGTGGCACGCATCGTGTGATCGGGCGCTGAGGTCCAGCGTCCGGTCGATATGACCAGAGCGTCCGGTCACCCCGTGTTGTGCCCAGTGAAGGGGTACAATGGCTCTATTTTGTGGGGGCTTCTATTTAAGCCCCATGGCCAACTCAAGCTCACTCTCTTGGCTATTTACAATTGACATAGCAACCTTGTGAGCTTAGCCAAAGCCCTCCCACTCATCTCCATCATAGATTCAATATCTTTGTGAGATTAGAAGAGAATCCAAGTGCATTGCTTGAGTGTTTGCATCTAGAGGCACTTGGTGTTTGTGTTTTGCTGTGGGATTCACTTGTTACTCTTGTTGGTTGCCGCTACCTAGACGCCTTGGAGCAGCGAGGATCATCAAACGAAGGTTGGTGATTGTCTCCGGCTCCGATCATGGTGATTGTGAGGGGTTCTTGACCTTTTCCCGGTGGAGAGCCAAAAGGTACTCTAGTGGATTGCTCGTGGCTTGTGTGATTCTCATCTTGTGTTGGTTGTGTGGCACCCTATTGAGAGTTTGGCGTGTGATGCCAATTAGCTCATGAACCTCCAAGTGAGTGAATCGCCACAACGAGGAGTAGCTTGCCGGTAAGCAAGTAAACCTCGATAAAAAAATCATTGTGTTCATCATTTGATTCTGAGGTGATTGGTCTTCATTGGTATTTATTCTTATGATTGATTGGCTCCTTCCTCGATACGGCTGTATAAACAAATTGCTCACTCTCTTTACTTTACCGCAAACTAGTTGTCAAGCTCTTTAGTGTAGCTAGTTGTGAGAGCTTGTTAGTTTGGTTAGTGTGGCTCTTTAGTTAGCCTTTGAGAGCATATTAACTTAGTGTAGTGTCATAGCTATTGTGTGGATAGAAACTATATAGACTAGAATTATGGTAGGTGGCTTGCTTTTTTAGTAGGCTAGTGCCACACTTGCTTTGCCTCATAATTGTCTAACCGGATTGTTAAGTGTTGTTGTAGAATTTTTAATAGGCTATTCACCCCCCTCTAGCCATTAGGACCTTACAAGTGGTATCAGAGCCGAGGTCACCGTGATTTGATGCTTAACAACCTTCGGTGTAAAAATGGCTCAAATCAACAACATCAAGAAGCCACCCCAATTTGATGGCACAAATTATCCATATTGGAAATCAAAGATGACCACACATATCAAGTCAATCAATAGAAAAGTGTGGAAGGTGGTAGAAACCAAAATTGAGATTGGTGATCCAGAGAATCCCACCGTGGCCGAAGAAGTGCTTCTCCAAAACAATGACATTACTCTAAGTGTCATTCATGATGCAATTGATGAGAGAACTTTTGAGCAGATCAAGAATATTGAGATGGCTCATGAGGCTTGGAAGAAGTTGGAAGAATCATTTGAGGGTACTCAAGCCATGAAGGGTGCAAAGGCATATATTCTCAAAGAGAAGTTTGCAAGCTTCAAGATGAAGGAGGATGAGAGTGTGCTAGAGATGTTCCATAGGCTTCAAGTGCTTGTCAATGATCTCAAAGCACTTGGAGAAGAGGTGAAGGACAAGGAATTCTCCCATAAGTTCTTGAGATGTTTACCTTCAAGATTTGGCATATTGGTCACTATTCTAGTGAGAAGTGGTTTGGACACCATGACACCAAACCAAGTGTTGGGAGATATAATGACCAATGATACATATAGAGATGATGATGAGAAGGAAAAAAAGTAGGAGAAGAAAGATGAGAAGAAGAAGAGTGTGGCATTCAAGGCCACATCATCTAAGGGCAAGGCTAAGCAAGAAACATCAAGTGAAGATGATGGCTCATGTGATGATGATGATGATGATGATGATGATGATGATGATGATGATGATGATGATGATGATGAGAAGATGGCTCTCTTTGTAAAGAAATTTGGCAAGTTCATAATGAAGAAAGGGTGCCATGCTAGAAGAAAGAAGTCTTTATCCAAGAACAAGGGAGAGTCAAGAAGGTGCTTCAAATGTGGAAGCAAAGATCATCTTGTTGCTTAATGTCCATAAAATAGCGACAATGATGATGACAACAAGAAGAACAAGAAGGACAAGATGACCTTCAAGAAGAAGAAGGGTGGTTCATATGTGGTCACTTGGGATAGTGATGCTTCCTCAAGTGATGATGATGATAGTGATGATGACAAGACCACCAAGAGGAAGGCACTTGCAAGTATTGCTATCAATAAGAAGCCTTCTCTCTTCGACACCCCATCATGCTTCATGGCTAAGGCCACTAAGGTACAAACTTGTGATGATGATGGAAGTAATTATGAACATGATAATGAAAATGATAGTGATAGTGATGATGATGAACCTACCAAAGATGAATTATTTGACATGCTAGAAGATGCCAAAGAACACTTTGATATTAAGAGAAGGGAATGCAAGAGCTTGAATAAGGAGGTAAAAGTCCTTAAGCAAGCCCTTGATGAGCTCAAAGCAACTCATGAGAGGCTAGAGGAAGCTCATGAGAAGCTTGGCAAGGCTCACAAAAAGCTTGAAAAGGCTCATTCCTCCTTGCTTAATGAGCAAGATAAAAAGAAGCATGTTAAGACTTGTGATGTAGGTTTAACTTGTGATATAATTGATGAATCATTATCTATGTCTATCATTGTTGCTCCCACTAATCCTTCTTGTAGTACTTCTACTTCCACCTCATCTAGTAGTAATGGTTTCACTTGTGATGCCTCACTAATGATTGAGAATGAGAACCTCAAGAAGGAGGTCAACAAACTCACTCACACCTTAGCTAAGGCCTATGGTGGTGAGGACTGCTTGCTTATGTGCTTGGGTATCCAAAGAGCTTCTCTCTACAAAGAGGGATTGAGCTATACCCCCAAGAAAGGCAAGGCGGCCTTTGCTCTTCACAAGACTAATTTTGTGAAGAACAATGGTCAGTTTTGCACTAGTTGCAAGCAAGTTGGTCATAAAGAGCATGAATAAACAAGGGCAAAAATGCTAATGTATCCTTAATTAAGCTTGATTCTTTTTATATGCTTACAAAGGGTGCAAATGGTGTAAAGGCTAAATTCATTGGTAAACCATGGATGGGCTCAAAGAAGAAAGTTATTTGGGTACCAAAGAGCTTAGTTACTAACCTTTAAGGATCCAAGCAAGTTTGGGTACCTAAAAAGAATTGATCTTCTTTTGTAGGTCAATTACAAAGCTGAAGGAAGGCATTAGGTTCTTGATAGTGGGTGCACTCAACACATGACCGATGATGCAAGAATGTTTAACTCAATCAACACCAATGGCAATGATGGTTATGATAGTATCACATTTGGTGACAATGGCAAAGGCAAGGTCAAAGGGCTTGGTAAGATTGCAATATCCAATGACATGAGCATATCCAATGTGTAGAGAGCTTGAACTTCAATTTGCTATCCGTGGCTCAATTGTGTGATCTTGGATTTAAATGCATATTTGGGGTAGATGATGTAAAGATCATAAGTGTAGATGGCTCTAACTTGATCTTTAAAGGCTTTAGATATGAGAATCTATACTTGGTTGATTTCAATGCTAGTGAAGCTAAATTATCCACATGTTTGTTCACTAAGTCTAGCATGGGTTGGTTATGGCATAGAAGACTTGATCATGTTGGAATAAAACAATTGAATAGATTGGTGAAGCATGACTTGGTTAGAGGCTTGAAAGATGTTGTGTGAGAAGGATAAGCTTCGTAGCTCTTGTCAAGCTGGTAAACAAGTTGGAAACACCCATCCTAAGAAAAGCATGATGAGCACTAGTAAAGCATTTGAATTATTACACATGGATTTGTTTAGGCCAACACAATACACTAGCATTGATAGTAACAAATATGACTTTGTGATAGTGGATGATTACACTAGATACACATGGGTATTCTTTCTAGTAGATAAAAGTGATGTGTCTACAACATTCAAATCATTTATCAAGGGCATTCACAATGAGTTTGAAACAACCATCAAGAGAGTTAGAAGTAATAATGGTAGTGAGTTCAAGAACACTAGAATTGATGAGTTATGTGATGAATTTGGAATTAGACATCAATTCTCGGCCAAGTACACTCCACAATCAAATAGCCTTGTTGAGAGGAAGAATAGGACACTCATTGATATGGCAAGGTCTATGCTTAGTGAGTACAATGTGAGTCAATCTTTCTGTGCCGAAGCTATCAACATGGCTTGCTATTGTAGCAACCGCCTCTATTGTCACCCATTGAAAGAGAAGACACCATATGAGCTCTTGAATGGTAGAAAGCCCAACATTGCAAATTTTTGGGTCTTTGGTTGCAAATGCTATATCTTGAAGAAAGGCACTAGATTGGGCAAGTTTGACAAGAAATGTGATGAAGGATTCCTACTTGGTTATTCCACTACAAGCAAAGCATATAGAGTTTGGAATTTGGATAGTGGTACTCTTAAGGAAGTTCATGATGTTGAATTTGATAAAACCAAGGGTTCACAAGTAGAGAATGAGAACTTGAAAGATGTAAGAGGCATTCAACTTTCAAATGCCATGAAGAACATAGATGTTGGTGAATTGAGGCCTAGGCAAGTGAATGATGATGAAGATGATCAAGTGTAAGTGCTCTCTAACTCAAATGTGCAAGATGATACAAATCAAGCTAGTACAAGTGGCTCTCATGAAAATGAACAAGATCAAGTGGCTAGTACATCATCTCTACCCAATGATCAAGCAAGTGAAAGCAATCAAGTTCTAATCCTCCAACCAACCAATATTGCAAGGGATCATCTATTGGACACTATCATTGGTGATATTTCTAGAGGTGTACAAACAAGATTAAGAATGGCTTCATTTTGTGAGCATTTCTCATTTGTGTCATCTATTGAACTAAAGAAGATAGATGAAGCATTGAAGGATGTTGATTGGGTGAATGCTATGCATGAAGAGTTAAATAACTTCACAAGAAATCAAGTATGGGAATTAGTAGAGAGACCAAAGGGACACAATGTGATTGGAACCAAATGGGTCTTTAGAAACAAGCAAGATCAAGATGGGATAGTAGTAAGGAACAAAGCAATATTGGTAGCACAAGGCTATACACAAGTTGAAGGTCTTGACTTTAGAGAAACATATGCTCCAGTTGCTAGATTGGAAGCTATTAGAATCTTGCTAGCCTATGCTTGTGCCCACAATATCAAGCTCTATCAAATGGATGTCAAGAGTGCATTTCTCAATGATTACATCAATGAAGAAGTATATGTTGAGCAACCTCCCGGTTTTGAAGATGATAAGAAGCCCGACCATGTGTACAAGTTGAAGAAGGCATTGTATGGCTTGAAGCAAACACCTAGAGCATGGTATGAGAGATTGAGGGACTTCCTACTTTCTAAAGGGTTTATAATGGGCAAGGTTGACACCACTCTTTTCGTCAAGAAGATTGGAAAAGACTTGTTTGTGTTGCAAATCTATGTTGATGATATCATATTTGGATCAACCAATCAAGATTTTTATGATGAGTTTGGAAAGATGATGGCTAATGAGTTTAAAATGTCCATGATTGGAGAGTTGAGTTACTTCCTTGGTCTTCAAATCAAGCAATTGAAGAATGGTACATTTGTGAGTCAAGACAAGTATATTAAGGACATGATCAAGAAGTTTGACATGAGTGATAGTAAAGCCATTAGCACACCAATGGGAACAAATGGCAACTTGGATAGTGATGCAAGTGGAAATACAGTGGATCAAAAATTGTATCGGTCTATGATTGGAAGCCTACTCTATGTGACCGCATCAAGGCCAGATGTCATGTTTAGTGTATGCATGTGTGCAAGATTTCAAGCCTCACCAAGAGAAAGTCATTTAAAGGCTACAAAGAGGATATTGAGGTACTTGAAGCTTACATCAAATGTTGGTTTATGGTATCTCAAAGGAGCAAAGTTTGAGCTAGTTGGTTACTCCGACTCAGATTATGCCGGATGCAAGGTTGAAAGGAAGAGCACCTCAGGCACATATCAATTGTTGGGAAGATCACTTATTTCATGATCATCAAAGAAGCAAAATAGTGTTGCATTATCAACCGCCGAAGCCGAATATATATCCGCCGGTAGTTGTTGTGTACAAATACTTTGGATGAAGGCCACTTTGAGTGACTTTGGAATCAAGTTCGAGAAAGTGCCATTGCTATGTGACAATGAGAGTGCAATCAAGTTGACCAACAATCCGGTTCAACATGCAAGAACAAAGCACATAGATGTCCACCACCATTTCATAAGAGATCACCAACAAAAAGGGGACATTTGCATTGAGAGTGTAGGCACCGAAGATCAACTTGCCGATATATTCACCAAGCCATTGGATGAGAAAAGGTTTTGCAAGCTAAGGAATGAGTTGAACATATTGGATTTCTCAAATATGTATTAATGCACCCTCCACTTATATGACATGCCTCTCCTTCGAGCAATCCAAGGTAAAAGTTGATTGGCATGGCATACATCCTTACTAAGGACATGTTTAGTGCATCTAGACATCTTTCACATTTAATAGGCTCATTCATGAAAATCAAATGAATTTGACAATTATATGGTACCACTATTGCTTCTATGCTTATTTTGATCTAGTGGTAGCATATGACATGTTTATGGGCTTGTAAACCTAGTGTTTAATCTATAAAATGAGCTATAAGTGTTTAACTCAACATGGTACAAGATAACCCTTATTTGGAGGTGTGAAGAAGCTTGTCCTTGGATCAAACCGAGTTAAATATCTTTGGCAAATGATCTAGATTGGACCAAATTTAGGAAAATGATCCTCACTCCATTGATTGACATTGATAATCTCAACCTATCTACATTTTAAACCTTTGTGGTCATTGATGACAAAGGGGGAGAAATAGTGTATAAAGATAGTAAAAAAGACAACAAAGGGGAGATTTGACATAGGAGGAGAAATATGACAAAGGAAAGAGATAAATTAAAACTTTGAGCACACAAGTAGGGGGAGCAAGCTCATGAACTTGGATGGTGCATTTGAAGGTGCATTTCATATGTCTGCTTGCATGGCACAAGTTTTAAATTTCAATATCCATGCTTGTGTGGTGTATGCTAGTTGTATGTTTGAATGATGAAATGAAAATCTAGCATGCATAAGTTTATCTAGTAATTTCATTTCCAAGTGTTTCCAAGTGGTATAGAGCTAACCATGATGCTAAGGATGGTATATTGGTGCACTCCGATTGGTATCACGCTTCAAAGGTTCATCTTTTATACCTTAGCATCATTTGGTAGACATTGTCTCCTATATTTCCTATCTAAGCATATGTGCAAGCTATAATCCAAACTCTTAGCACATATGTAGGGGGAGCAATTGCTACCATTTGGAGTTCATGAAACTTGTCCATATCCTTTTACACATGGAAAATATGCTTGGGCAAGCAACATGGATTTAATTGAATTTCAATTCATATCTTTGTGAAAGGGTTGTCATCAATCACCAAAAAGGGAGAGATTGAAAGCTCTAGTTTGGTTTTGGTGAATTGATAAAACCCTAAGTGCTAACCTAGTTTATCAAGTGATCATGAGATAGGTAGCACATTCCAAGTGGTGAAGCAATTGAAGACCATGACATGATGATGGTGACGCCATGGTGATGATCAAGTGCTTGGACTTGAAAAGAAGAAAGAGAAAAACAAAAGGCTCAAGACAAAGGTATAAATGGTAGGAGCTATTTTGTTTTGGTGATCAAGACACTTAGAGAGTGTGATCACATTTAGGTTCGATAGCCATACTATTAAGAGGGGTGAAACTCGTATCGGAATGCGGTTATAAAAGTGCCACTAGATGCTCTAACTCATTGCATATGTATTTAGGATCTAGTGGAGTGCTAACACCCTTGAAAATGTTTGTGAAAATATGCTAACACATGTGCACAAGGTGATACACTTGGTGGTTGGTATATTTGAGCAAGGGTTAGGAACTTCACTGGCAGAGTGTCCGCCTGTAGAGTGCAAATAGTCCGACGGTGCCACTGGCGCCCTAGACAAAAAAGATGAAGGTCACTGTAAGTGACCGAACGCTGGTCTCTGAATGACCGGCGCGTCCGGTCCGTAGCAGCAGAAAAAGCACAGCATCGGTCATCGACTGGACGCTGGCGCTGAAATGATCAGACGCTGACTGGCTACGTCTGATCACACTGACATGGTCACGCATAGAGGAGTCGCCGAGTGACCGGACGCTGGGTGTGTCCGGTCGAGCAGGACTGGACGCGTCCGGTCGTGAAAAATCATTTCTGGATGCTTACTGGAAACGATCGGACGCTGAGGTCTAGCGACTGGTCACTTTGAGCTGCTGTGTCCGGTCGTCACTTGACCATTGAGATCGAGCGATCAACATTTGAAGAGAGGGGACACGTGGCACGCATCGCGTGACCGGACGCTGAGGTCCAGCGTCCGGTCGATATGACCGGAGCGTTCGGTCACCCCGTGTTGTGCCTAGTGAAGGGGTACAACGGCTCTATTTCGTGGGGGGCTTCTATTTAAGCCCCATAGCCGGCTCAAGCTCACTCTCTTGGCTATTTACAATTGACATAGCAACCTTGTGAGCTTAGCCAAAGCCCTCCCACTCATCTCCATCATAGATTCAATATCTTTGTGGGATTGGGAGAGAATCTAAGTGCATTACTTGAGTGTTTGCATCTAGAGGCACTTGGTGTTCGTGTTTCACTGTGGGTTTCACTTGTTACTCTTGGTGGTTGCCGCCACCTAGACGGCTTGGAGCAGCGAGGATCATCGAGCGGAGGTTGGTGATTGTCTCCGGCTCCGATCATGGTGATTGTGAGGGGTTCTTGATCTTTCTCCGGCAGAGAGCCAAAAGGTACTCTAGTGGATTGCTCATGGCTTGTGTGATTCTCATCTTGTGTTGGTTGTGCGGCACCCTATTGAGGGTTTGGCATGTGATGCCAATTAGCTCTTGAACCTCCAAGTGAGTGAATCGCCACAACGAGGAGTAGCTTGCCGGTAAGCAAGTGAACCTCGGTAAAAAAATCATTTTGTTCATCATTTGATTTTGAGGTTATTGGTCTTCATTGGTATTCATTCTTGTGATTGATTGGCTCCTTCCTTGACATGGCGGTATAAACAAATTGCTCACTCTCTTTACTTTACCATAAACTAGTTGTCAAGCTCTTTAGTGTAGCTAGTTGTGAGAGCTTGTTAGTTCGGTTAGTGTGGCTCTTTAGTTAGCCTTTGAGAGCACATTAACTTAGTGTAGTATCATAGCTATTGTGTGGATAGAAACTATATAAACTAGAATTGTGGTAGGTGGCTTGCTTTTTTAGTAGGCTAGCACAACACTTGCTTCGCCTCATAATTGTCTAACCAGATTGTTAAGTGTTGTTGTTGAATTTTTAATAGGCTATTCACCCCCCTCTAGCCATTAGGACCTTACAGCTGGCAAACCAAATCTGTGGTGATAGAAATCTTTGAAGACTACAAGCTCGTCGTCATTAGGGGTTGGATAGCGCTCACCTGCGGTGGGCCGCCATGTGACTGTCGCTTGGTCAGGTAGGACTCCATCAAACACCAACTCCTACCGATCCTCCTAGGTGCTGGTGGATGCCACCCACTCCTTGCTGTAGGTGGTCATCTTCCATGACTTCTTGGATGGCGCCATTGTTTTGGATCTAGATCTGGGGACTTGCCGCGCTCGCTTTGATCTTGTGGTGAGCTATGGCACCCAAGGTCGGATGCGGGCGGTGGTGGAGGATGCAGCACTAGTGGCGGCAGCGTGATTCTGGGTTGCTCGAGGAAGAAGAAGAAGAAGGCGGTGTGTGTAACTGCTCCTGTGAAATGGAGTGCACCGCGGGTGGAGTGGGGTTTATAACATTTTGCCCCCATCTCTTCATCTCTAGGGTTTCTAGGAAACCATGTCACGCCACGCGTGCGGTTCCTGCATTCACCGTGCCACGCGCACGCATCTGCTTGTAGTTACTGCGCGATGCTCTGAATTCTCCGCAGACACTTTTTAATGGGCCATCTTTTGGGCTGTCGCGTTTTCACTCGCCTGGACGACACAACGGGCAGCTCAGTTTTACACGCCGCCCCGATAATTAATGCGTTATTGTGGCCTAGCAATTTTCTACTTGTTACTCCGTGCAAGAATCTTCTCTGATTTGGTGCCATAATTTCAAGCCTTATTCTTTGACCCTGCTACAAGATTCATCGTTCATTTTACAATAGGCTCGGGGACTAAGTGTGTACACTTCACCTCGCGGTGAATGTACTGATTTTTTTATCACTGAATTCTTCGGCAACACCGGGGACTGGTTTCTTTCTTAGCTACGTAAGGGACTACATATTTTTATTTGATCCTGCTACAAGATTTATTCTTCATCTTCCAGCAGGCTTGGGACTACATTGTGTACAATGCACCTTGCGGTGCACGTATTGCTTCTTCTTCATGGTGTTGTGACTGTGTCAAGCCTATCACTTATTGCCTTTGCCCAACTCAGATGACCACATCATCCGAGCCATCGCAATTGGCAATTAAGAGTGTACACTTCATCGATCAAGATTTCTCAATTTTTTTCTGTTGAACTCCTTACATCCTATTGGTGAGCCTCGCTCGGCGGAGTCCGAGATCTGTTGGTTGGTCACTGTAACACCCTTGGTGTTACACCATAAATCATTTACTAAAACATATCATGAGCATCATGTTTATGTGTTAATGCAAGTGATAAAGTGTGTAGATCAATTTCTGTAACTCGAAACGATCAACTAAAATGCGAAGCGAAAGTTGATTCGATAGTCATGTTATATCACTTAGGGTTTAAAAGAAATTTTTATTGAGAAAAAATGTTATAGAACATGTGTGTGATACTTAAATAAAGTTTGGAGTACAAACTTTGTAGATGACAATGAAATACTTGCGGTCAAAAAATGATATTACTAGCTAATATTTCCACTAGCTTAGAAATGCAATTTCAAATAAAACTCAGCTCAAAAACTTAGAAATTTTCAAGTCTGCCGACAGTTAGACACTGCCATGTTGAGCAATTTATTGTGAGAGATTGGATTAAGGAGTGGTAAGGTATTATAGCTCGATTTGGTAGTCTCATGTGCCATCTTGAGTATGGTGAAGACGATTTAGGTTTAGGAGCAACCGTTTGGTAGTGTTGAGCGCTTTAAAATTCGTGCGTGTCACGGTTTCGGGCTGGTTGGCCGCGTGGCCGCGATCACCACGCTCGGGCGCTCGGCGTGGCCGCATTGATCACGTGTGTACATGCGCACACTGCCATGTGCGGTCGGCCGTGGCCGCCTCTGGCCTGGGCAGGTCTCGGCTGCCGTAGGCCCCACTGTGTGGAACCGCTGCTGCTGCCGCCGACTGCCCCACACGCGTCGCGATAGAGCCGCTATCGGTGCCATCAACTCGCCGTCATGTCTACACTGTCGATTTGCCTCACGTCGTTACACTACCGCTACCGATGTCACTGCGACGCTGTGCTACTGCCGCTTGCCTTGTCCTAGTTCGCACGTGGGCTGCCCCGCGCCGTCATCACACCTTAATGGCGCTGCGGCCGCGCCTGCCGCGCCCCCACCTACCTTCGTGTGTGCGCACATGGTTTGGTTGCATTGTCGTGTAGTTGGTGCACAGACATCGCCTTAAGTCTGGTCGACCGCGTCCCGCCAAGGTGTGGATGGGCCGAACCCACTGCCAGGCCCCATCTCTCTCTCTCCCTCTGTTTTCCGCCGCCGTCGGGTTGCGTCACGGTAAAGCCAGAGAGTGAGCACCTCTCATCAATTCCTCATGCTCATGTCTCTGCCTTCATGTCCCCTCTCTAGCCGACCCACCCCGCCTTGACTCGCATCACGCCGAGCTCCAATTTTGGAGCTTTGCCGTCACCTTGCCGTTAAGGCTCATCGCTGCCCGCGTCGTGGCTAGTCTCCACCACTTCATCCCATGCCAATTCCTCTACACCACTAGCTAGCCTTGGCTCCCTCTTTGTCATGCGCACGCTAATCGTAGCTCTACTGTCGCCTCCACGCTACGGTCCGCCGTTTACCTCACAGCGCGCGTGTGGCCAGCCTCGCTTTGGTCATCTACGGCCGAGCCGGCTTCTTGGTAAGGTCATAGTTGAGTGGTCGTTGCTCACCCGCTACCCCTACCACCTTGTTGTTGCTACGGCTCACCTAAACACTGTTGCCATTACCGCAGGGTGCCCACCATTGTAGAGAGGTCCCTCTACGGTGTCTCGGCTCATGCAACCACCGCCCATCATCTCGCGTCAAACCCTAGGCGAGCGTCGGCCTTGTAGATATGTCAGCGGGGGCCCCGTGTGGCCGACGTAAGCGCCAATGCCATCGCTCACCACGCCAGAGCACGCGGGGATGACCGAGGACCTTGCTGTTGTAAAGAGGAGAAAGATCCAAGGGTTCCGTTGCAAAGTCATTGTCTATAGAAATAGTAACATGGATTGCGGGTTGTTTTGCTCATAGTCCAGGGGCGTTTTTGCAAGAGTGCCGGCACGCGCGGGCTTCCTCGCCATGGGCTGCCTCCGCTCGTGGGCCTTGCCTCGCCTATGGGCCGCCGCACACTCATGCGCGCGCGTTGCGCCACATGGGCCGCGTTGGGCCGAATTGAGTTTATCTTTTTCGTGGAGAATAGAAATAGCTTTTTATTTTAATTCTGAGCTGGACTTTGGTAAATCATATGAAATCATGTAGGTATCCAAAAATTATGAAACTAATTTTGTTAGTTCCTAAAATTATGCGCTATCTGTTGTGTATTTAGTTCATATATATATTTGTTAATACCAGGAACTATTAAATCATTTGAGAGTGCTTAATATTATTAGGTTAAATATTGTAGGAATTTTTGTGGCAATATGGTGATATGTATAGCTTTGAAAATTTTATAGTAGCATCATGATATTATTATGTGCTCACTGTAATTTTTATTGCTTTAGAATAGACTTAACATAAGGGTAGTTAAATGCTCTTTGTTTCAAATATACCCTTCAAAGATATATCCTTCATTTGTAAAGCTAGGTGTTTGTTAGTTGAACCCAACACTTTACTTGATGAAGATGATAGTGAGCTTAGTATCTTAGTCATTAGGGCTAGCTTAGTAGTTTACCATGTGTATTCTTAAATTAGGAGCTGTTGTTGCTAAAATATTAAGTGTTGCATCATCATCGCATGCATGTAGAGAATGAGTTGGCGGAGATCATGACCATCGGAAACAATGAGTTCGAGGAGGTGATCGAGGAGTACGAGGAGGAGATCCTTGTGTAGGAGGTCCCGGAGCCACCCCTGACTGACTGAGCTGACACCGCGCCTGCCCAAGGCGCTCCGGTGCATAACCCTTATTTTGAATAATTACTTGATATATATATATATATATATATATATATATATATATGTGTGTGTGTGTGTGTGTGTGTGTGATGTGCATTTATGTTACATGATTTATATTAAAACTGCAAGCATAGATAACCTATCTATGAGTCCTACTAGCATAGGTCGAGTAGCTATTATGCTTAGGCTATTAGTAGCGTGAGTAACCTACCATTACTCACAATAGGTGATTATTATTTTCACTCTCATGATAAGATGGTGAAAGGAAATGGAGACCGGGTAGGGATATGGTACGGGTATTGGTGGGTGTAATAGGTTGTGTCCCGCGGCCAATGGGGCATAGCTTGGTTACACTGTTTTCTCCATCCATGTCGGTTAAGGACCGGCCATTGCATTGGATTCTAGTCAGGTTACAGACTTATTATCATGAGCACATACTTGCTTATGGAGAGCGGGAAGGCTCGTTGCTCTCTTGTCGTGGGTTTTGGCTCTTTTCGGACCGACTGATTGGAAGCAGGGATGGGGGAGGTCTAAGCACCACACTGAGTCCAGGACTTAGGTGTGGGGGCTTGGAGTCCAAGTTTGGACGAGAACCTGGACCCCTTGATAGAAGAGTGGTGGGTTGGTCTTGCTTGTGCCTGGGGTACAAACGGGGCGTGTGTTTTGGGGTACCCAGCTGGGCTACATTGGTTCGCAAATCACCGTGTAATATGGTATGACTTGTCTATGATCTAGCACCGTAGTAAGAACTGAAAGATGAAAGATGGTGAAATGAATCTGATTACTCAACTCTTGCTTGAAAGTAGAATAGGTGCTTACATAGAATGGTTAGCTAATGAACTAATCATGACTGCTAATAAAACATACATAAGGATTCACTACTAGTAATGCTTTTTACAAAAAAGAAACCCAGCAAACCATAAAGCCTATCATATCCTTTGGAGTCAGAAAAGTATTCTCACTAGCCGGGTAAGTCTTACGAGTACATTGTGTACTCAGGGTTTATTTACCCCTGTTGCAGGTGTAGCTTGAGGAATGGCTATTGTGTGAAGGATTCTTCTGGTTGGCACAGATGGATCCTTGTATCTTATCGTTAGATGTTTATTTTAATTCCGCTATTAAATTCCACACTCTGAACTTGGTATTGTAATAATGTATTTCTAAGAACTTTTGTTGTATGAAATAAACTAAGTATTGCAAACTCGTTCTCACTATTGGATCCTGGAGGAAAAACATGGATTATTTGAGTTCTTCCTTGGGGTGTGCTCGACGGAACCAACTGATGTAGCTTACTTTCGGGGTGCTTAGTGTCTGGTGGAAGACAAGCACCTCCATAGGTGTGTTATTTCGGGCGGTTCTACCACAGTTACACTAGTCGGTAGCCACCCTTACAGGTCGGTAGGCTAGTTAAACTGGTCGACATGCTTTTTCACCGCCCAAGTCACCAGTTAAACCTGGTTGGCTTCCTTTTCACCGCTCGGATCATCGGTGGAGCTGATCGGCTTCATGGCAAGCTGCTCGGACTCGATCAATATGGTGTCACCAAGCGGATACAAGGCACTTGAGGACTAGCTATGGGGGGTCTGACCCCAAGTACCCACGGCAGACTACATGGGTCGCACCACAAGGGACGGTTGTTAGTGTTTGTTAACGCAAACAGAGAAATCCGCAAGCGTACGGATACCGTTGTAGCTTTTACCCAGGAGTATTCCAGGGTATCGTATTTATCCTCAGGGAAGCAAAGGTTAAATAAGTTTGTATTTGACCATCATGTATCGACTAACTAGTATACTAACTAGACTAATATGGGGGTAAATGATAAAAGATAGGAGTTTCATATAAGTGACACATATAGGAGAACTTCATGATAAGATAGAAGAGTAGACAAACTAAGCTGGGAGGACAACGGGTGAGTTCATGGTTCCTATTTACTTCTCCATTATTGTGGTTATGTTCTAGAGCGGACCAAAGAGATTAACTAAGCAGAGGTCAAACATAGCGATCACACCAAGACACTTTGGAGCAACAGTACCTTTTGATTCTCAAAAAGACTAGAAAGGGGTGATCGGGGTCAGGCTGCCAAAAAGCTCTACTAAAACACCAATTTGAACGTGGTGGAATACAAAGGTCTGGTCGGAGCTGTCATCTCCGGGGCTACCACAACTATCCGTGGGGTTGGGCGTAAACTCAGGTAACCTATAGTCTAGACACCATGTCTACACTATCGATTACTACTCTAGTTTCACGTAAAACTAGAGCATTCGGTCGAACGGAGATCCCATGCCAAGGTATAAACCGCTATACTAACCATCATTATAGATAACCACTAAGGTAAGAACTAGATAACCATAATAGGTATTTTAAGTAAATAGAGAAGATGAATATATGAAATAACTGAGTCTTACAAAGGAGCGATACAAGATTATACCACACCTCTGAGGACTCCTTCGGAACCTTGGCATCTCTCTCTAACTCCCAACTAGCTAGTACTACTACTACATCTTGAAAAGAGAATGGAATTGCTCTTTGAGGTGTGTTCTGAGAGGGGGGGGTTGCCCCTCTATTTATACAAGGCTTAAGGCGGTGTTGGAGGCTAAATTTGGTGCGAGCACCATTCTCCACCACCTCTGCATGCCCTCAAGCCACCGCCTAATGAAGGGGCAGCAGAGAGGCACCGGCAAGGGGTCAGCCACCCCTAGGGGTCGGCCGTCCCCTGACCTGGCCCCCTCGACACTGCCTTTGCGTTGTTGGTCGGTGCTCGGTCCTGGGCTGCTCCTCCGTCGGTGGTTGGCCCAAGTTCTTCGGTGGAGTGGGCCTTTCATCTTATTCCTTGGACCAAATCTGCTTTACGCTTTGTCTCTTTTGCACATTTTGCATGTGTTTTTCTTGATAATCAAACATGTGTCCTTGAAAACATATAAACATCAAAAATTGTGGAATTAGTTAGTTATAAACCCTATACTAAGTTCGGTGTTTCGAATAAATGGATTTTATGCGGGGTTTTGGCGGTTAAAATTATGCATTAAGGACCGCCAACAACGGTCCAGCCCACAAGATGATGACTTGCGGCTCATAGCATAGCTCGGCGCACGCCGCAAGACACCTCGGCGGCATCATGAAGATAGCATAGAATCTGTTAGGATATGCCGAATGTAATATTCCATGTAAATCTTATTTGTTACACGATTAGTTGTAGACCTGATCGGCATGTAACCCTACCCTCAGGCTATATAAGGCGGGTAGGGGATCCCCTCAAAACACGCGCAATCATATACGATAGCCAATACAAACCGATGGGACACAGAATTAGGGTATTACGTCACGCTGACGGCCTGAACCTGTCTAAATCTCGTGTCTTGTCACCATCTCGCTCCTGATCTCACTCACCTCTAGGACAAATCTACCATCGTGGGATAACCCTCGGTGGGCTACCGAGCATCTTTTGTCGACGGCGGTCAAGAACGTCGTGGAGTCAGGGAGGAGTGGCCGGGGACCTCTTAGAGAATACACGAGCCACACCAAGATCTCACGAGAGGAGAGACGCCACGCGATCAAGGTCTCCAGGTCACCGAGAGGGGTGTTTGGGACCTCGTCGAGAAGAGAAGAACCGTGTGGCTAGAGGAGCTCGCTAGAGGAAGGAGCCACGTGGCTAGGGTTGCCGGGAGGAGCAGCCAGGGGACCATGCTTGGGAGGAGAGGAGCAACCAGCGGACCATGCTGGGAGGAGAGGTGTTGCGCAGCCATGGGAGATCTATCGGGGGAGCAAGATGTCGCCCAGGAGGAGAGGGGGCGAGCAGGTAGCAATTAGTTCCAACGGCCAAGGACCAAACGGAGCGTGCCTACGAATGAGAGGACCGACGGTGGGGGGGAGGGGGAGGTTGATTTCAGTGCCTTTCATGGCACTGTTGGACCTACATTTTTTCGCTTGAGTCCATTTTTCAGTTTAGGGGGTTGTTTAAGAGCCAATGAACCATCTGCTGGTGTAAACGGAAATTAGGGTCGAACATAAACTAGTCTACCATTTTCGTTGTCTAACATCCCACAAGTATCATTTTAAGGTGTTTGATTTAAGGATCTTCCGAATTATATGTATCCACGAGATTAATTTTTGGTTTCCATGTGCAAAAGCAAACCATTTCGTTCTTTGGACCAACCAACCGAAAAGATGGGTTAGTCCATCATGTTCTCACTTCTCAATTTTTTGTTTGGTTTGTAGAATAAATGGGCTGATGCATCATCACCTCCTCACAAGCAAATAATTAATACTACTGTGAGAATAGAGTCAATCCACCAAATTCGAGAAATTGATTTATAATGTCAAACCTTTATTTAGAATTGTTTGCCTTATCTAGAATGGTTTCCTTGAACTAAACCCGCTATTCAGTCTCCAATTAAACAAACGCCGCTTCTCACTGATCGCAAGCATGAACTGCCAACGCCATCCTTTGACGGCTAAGCAAACGTAACCAAGTGCCAAGAACAGGGCACCGCTCGTTCATGGAAAATATCAACTCCCTCCACGTGGCCATTTTTTTTTCCATCCTTCAAGCGAAGCAGATAAGCCAACGGCATCGGTTTATCATATATCCAAAAGATGGACAGGGCATGCTGTTCAGCAAAACGGCAGTGACTTAAAGCCGAAAACGAAAAGTTCCCAAAAAAAAAATCCGAAAACGAAAGCGCGTACCTTCGCCGCGGCCGGCCCTGCGTCAAGCCCCCGGGACATTGGTAGGCCTTGCAGAAGAGTTTCTTGTGACATTTGCCATAGTATATTCATATAATATCTGAGCACGTCAGTTGTACACTTGTTCTAAAACACGCCTTCAAATCTGCTGGCCAAACCATGGTTTCCGTATCCAGTTATTATTACACTACTCACATCAAATTACATGTAATACAAAGCTCTGCCCAGTGACAAACGCTTCTAGAGCATTTAGCCGAGTCACTCCTGGTACCATGGCCGGAATATTCTAGCGGAAAACAGGGGAACCATACTGGAGACAGAAGAGCAGGCAACAGACCTAGATTCTCATGTGCCCTTTCGAGAAAATGGAACCACTTCAGTTAGTTTATGAAGAAACAGTAACTGTTGGTTCTGTGGGCATCACATTTCTGTTTTGTAGATTATTATTGCACTACCAATAAGAAAACTGATGTTCAAATAGTGGCAGGGCCATGGAAAGTTTACACACTCAACTCAGCCTCAGCAACTAATGGCTCAAAAACTGATTCAACCTCGCCCATATCTACTTCTTCCAGAGTGGCTGGATTCCACTTCGGATTCTGCAGAGTGACAGAAAAATTCAATGAGAAGTCAACTCCTTTTCACTTGATCATCTTGGTTAATAAATGCAACCGACCACTATATTTGCATAACATAAACTATCAAGTTAGTTATGGAGATAAAACAAATGTCAATCCGAGTTGCACCATGGTTAATCTAATTATCCGTTTTGCCACCAATTGCACCCAGTTTGCAAGACAGGAGTGAATAGTACGGCTAGCCCTGTACATGGACTGGGTTTCCCGGCTTATGGCTAGTTTGCAAGTTGCAACTAGCACGGAGGACAGGCTGGGTTGGTCTCCGCTAGTTTCAGAGCAGATTTGATTTGCCGCTGGGTTGGACTAGTCCTAGTGGTTTCAACAGGTTCAGGATGGGTTTCACGACCCCACTGCCCTGGACTGAGCGACACCAAGGAAATACCAGTTCCTGTCTCATGGCCAAGGTCGCCATAGATGTCAGCAACGCAGACGATGCCGTGGAGCTTGCCTAGAGGCGTTTGACCAGGGTCAAGTGGAGCTGTAGCCTAGGGGCGCATCCGGCCACACATGCTCCATCTCCGTCGTTCATCAAAGCATCTGGTCAGGAGATATCAAGCATGTGTGGCAGTCATGGGTGGGGTTAAGGGTGTTGGAAAGATCTCATACTTGTTGGAACTCAGAAGACTTCATGAGTGGCCAGGAAGAGGAAGATCCAAGAAGAATTAGGAAGGGACATCTAAGAGGATGCAATGGAGGAACCTAGACTCAGGAAGAGGACAGGTTACTTGGGTAGAACAAAAACGGATGGAAACAGACGAGAAAACCGCTTAACCATTTCCGTTTCCGTATTCGATCACCATAAACGGGAATGGGACCAGGATAGCCAGGAATGAGATACACTGGAATATGGAAACGAACAAATACAAATGGGAACCAAAAACTACTTCCAAAGATCATGACATGGCTCGATGTGCCTAATCGGCATGTTAGGAGACTTGTTAAAGTGCCTCACAGGCTTCTTGATGCCCCTCAAGACGACTTTCTAAATTCTTGAACTAATATTTGTTGTGAAGACCAAACGTTCAAAGGTTGCTACAATAACAACTGCTAAAGCTTATCCTGGATTTCGTAAATACAGGTCTATCCGCCTAAAAGTGGGATCCTGCAAAAACGGACAGGAAACACCTCATCCCACTTCCTGTCCAGTTCCCATATTTTTTCGCAAATACAGAAACAGACAAGATAAATGTAGAAAACAGAATGGGACGGGATGGGATTTATCCTTCTTGGATTAAACAATTTAAGGAAAGAAAATTAGATAACTTGCCTGGTCCTTGTCAACTAAAACAGCACGTACACCTTCAACAAAATCATTTCTAACCGATGACCTCAAGGCAATGCGATATTCCAATTTCATAACACCAGCCAGCTGAAACCTCACCAAACACCAGAATTAGCAATACCGATAAGTGGTCCATGAACAATTGAAAATGTTCAGCCCTAGAGGATACTAGATTCATAAAAAAAGGGCGTACCTAGTGCAGAGAGCTCCCGCTCTGTGCGGGGTCTGGGGAAGAGTGTCAGTGGCAAGCCTTACCCTCGCCTGTGCAATGCGAGGAGACCGCAACTCGAACCCGGGACCTTCCGGTCACAGGCGGTAAGACTCTACCGCTTGCACCAGGCCCGCTCTTCAGGATACTAGATTCATACCTTAGATAAATAGTGTTCACTAGTCCCATACGCTGATGCAACTTGAGAGAAATGCTTCTGTGTTAAACAAATAGAAAATGGAGCGCCTTTCTCAATTCCTGCTAAAGCTTCATTGGCCCATTCTGCCACTGCAGCCACCAGAGAAACAATTAAGTGCATAAATACAGATATCCCTTCTTAAACCACCATTGGATTAAATTCTTACATACTCCCTTTGTCCTAGAAAAAGTGTCAGCTATGGGATTTGTGCTAGTCAAACTTTCTTAACTTTGATTAGGTTTATAGAAAATATTAGCAACATTTATATCTCTAAATAAATTTATTATGAAAATATATTCCGCGATTCATCTAATGATACTAATTATGCACCATAAATATTAATATTTTAATATATATTTGGTCAAAGTTGATAATGTTTGACTTCTTGAAAAGTGAGGATGACACTTTATGGGGCGGAGGGAGTAGCACAGAGAAAGTAGGGGCATTTTTTAACAATCAAAACAGTTGGCATGTAAGTGTTTAATACATCAGTTTTGCCAAGGTGCACTAAAAGGGGTAAAAGGGAAAGCTTCATAGCAGGTACCTGCAGCATCACCACTTTGACTACATTTCTTTAGCTCTTCCACAGATTCAGCTACTGATTTATCACGACTGAAAGAAGAAATAATATATGGCAAAAGCTTTTCTAGTTGTGATTCAGACTCTGGTTCTTTCTTGTATCCTGTCAGAACCGACTCAACGTCTCTATGAGGATCATTGGTGCTGCAAAATAAGATCCGATACCATCAAAAGCTACAGATGTGCCAGCAAGCGTGATGAGGAACAAGGAAACAGAAAAAAAAAACGGAGAAGTTACTGATACCATATATTGATTTTGAAAGTATTTAGTTTTTGTCAGCAAGTACAGATAAGGAACATACAAGTTAGCACTCAGGAGGGATTCCTTGAGTGAACCCAAATTTGCAGAAGGTACATAATGAGTACCAAGGCCTATAAACATAGCATCAGCAGGTGATGATATCCTTTTTCCAGTAATCCCAAGGTAAGCTCCTGAAAAAAAACAAGGGTGATCATGAAAAGGAAAATATGTGTAAATATATTACACATACAGGCGAGGTGTACCCGATTGGGAACAGCTAGCTTCTTAAATATTTTGGAATAGTAGGGAAGGCCACAACAATGTCACGACTCAAGACTCATTATTGGTAGGACGATCAATCAGAACAAAATAATGATGATGGCTTAATAACATATTAAGATGATTAAGAACAGATAATTAAGTCTTATAAGCAATAGCAAAGATAGTAGAGAGCAAACAAAGCGAAACGGTCAAAATACCAAGAACTAAATAGTATGTGCTTTATGATATTATATATATTGGAAAAGAATATCCTAATGAGGAAATAAATAGCATTAGGCCTTACTTTATGAATTGATACAAGAAGGGGGAAATTACAAGGAGCATACCAACTGCACCCCCTCCTGGGGCTTTTGCACCAATGTAAGCAAAGCCAACATCTGGGAACAGGCCAATAGCATTCTCAGGCATGGCTAGTAGTGTCCTCTGCAATAATGATACACCAAGCAAGATGAGTATTCAGAATTTATATAATGAAATTACAAAACAAACATAAATTGGAGTTAAAAATTGCCTCAGTAATAATGTGGTAGTGGCCATGCCCTGATAGCCCAATTCCAAATCCCATTGTCACTCCATCCATCAAGCATATATAAGGTTTTGCATACTCATGTATCTTACAAATCAAGGAGTACTCTGCTGTGAAGACCTGAAAAGCATTAGGGTACTTTTTAGTGATCTATGTGATATAAATATTTAAAACAAAGGAATGCAAACTACTTTCAACCATCATTGCAAAACATCTACCCAGTAACATAAAATGGTAACATCATGCCAAAGTTTAAGATCCCAGTAGTGGAGGTGGCCTCTGGAGCAGAAATTGTTTCAAACCCTCCTAAATTGTTCCACCTAACTAATTGACCCCAACAGTCAACAGGGGCCTGGATTCATATGTTTGTACATGGTACAACTAATTGCTCAAATTCAATTATAAATTAAAAATCAATTTGATATTCAATTTTAAATTAAAACACAGTATCCATGAATAAAAACATAACATCAAATTACTCCAATGATTGCACACATACAATAATATTTCATTTCTTGAAAGGGTTGTGAAATTCAAATTATATACTTCCTTTGTTCCTAAATATAGTTCACTTTGGTTTTGTCCTAGCTCCTAAATCAAACTTCTCTAACTTTGAATCTTTGACCAAGTTCATAGGAAAATGCAACAACACCTACAACATCAAATCAGTTTCGTTAACTGCTCCATGGAATGTGCTTTGAACTTTTGGTAGTGCATTTGTTTGAACGTCTATAACAGTATAACCTAATATATTTTTCTGAAAACTTCATCGAAGTTGGAAAAGTTTGACTTAGGACAAAATCGAAGTGAACTATAATTTGGAATAGAGGGACTTCCAATTTGTCCATTCGAACAGGAGTTACAATTTCAATACCAACATTCTACAGTCAAAATTTTGAGAAGGTAGCAAAAGTGACCATATCACCAATTCATTTTAAATTTCACAAGGGCATGCTATGTCCAGGAATGCATTATCATGCTATAGTTAGACCTCTATTATATCTGGCATGGTGCAATCATTAGCAAGTCTCTTCACATCCCCACCTGCAGTTTACACTAAGCACTAGTCACTGTGTGTATAAGTTTCAGTAAAGCTACAACAAATAACATCATGATATAAACTATTGAACAAAAAGAAGAGATAAAATAGCCATGATAGCAAAATCAGATTAAAATGGAAGCAGTAAAGACCTTTTGCACAAGTGGTGTGTTTTTGTCTTTTTGTATTTCCGCGGCCACCCCCTTAATATCCATCCCTGCATTGGCCATGAATCATATTTGAAAGCATTTCCAATGCTCCGGAAATGAAAAGACAGATCACCGTGTTTGACATCGATTGCTTAACATACTCGTAAAAAGATAAAAAGAAAATTAAGAATCACCTGCTGAGAAGGCACGAGAAGAGCTGCTTTCCACAAGAATACACTTGACACTTGGATCTGTTTCCCATTCATCAAGAAGTGCCTTGTATCTAACATCCATTTCTGCAATCATGTTATAGCCGAAATATGTTACTGGAGCTCAAAAGGCTATTAAGCAAAAGTTCCAAGGGAAGAAAGATGTAAAAAGGACATCTAGAGGAGTAACAGAGTAGCAGGACATCTTATCAGAATTTGTATTATCAACTAGTAAAATACAGCTGTGCACATGCTTTGAGTGTAAGCCATCCTCAACATATATCCCAAATCAGAGCAACCCCAAACTTTGTACTGTAGAACATGTCCAGAAAGGGGTTAATCCTCAAGCATTGTTTTTCTGCCAGCATTTTGGCGAGTAGAACAAATGGATAACTAGACACAGGTTCAAACTTCAACAAGAAAATATACAACTTTTTTGTATCTTATACAAATTAATGTTAGTGTACGAAGTTTACACAAATCATCTTGCGTCAGGGTTAGGTTTACACAAAAGGGGTTGAATAAAAAAGTAGTGATGTTATTGAAACACTCAAAATGATGTCTCTTTTCTTTGTTAGGGTTTTATGCAGTAAACAATATTACAACTATACATAAAAAGGGCGTACCCAGTGCAAAGAGCTCCCGCTCTGTGCGGGGTCTGGGGAATGGTGTTAGTGGCAAGCCTTACCCTTGCCTGTGCAATGCGAGGAGACCGCGACTCGAACCCGGGACCTTCCGGTCACAGGCGGTAAACAACATTACAACTATACATAGTTGTATAAAAAGTGCACCTTGAGGCTTGAGCACCCAATTTAAGGATGCATGAAATGCAAGGGTTTTGCAGATCATAACAAAATCCAACAATCATAACAAGGACTTCAGATAATGTCAGCCTCAAATTTCATGTCGAATCAAGTGTCGATTTTCAGATTTTAACATCTATTAGCACATGGTCACAATACAGATTCTCCATAACATGAATTAATTTAGGAACACGATTGGATGATAGATTTGAAATGAGTCACCCCAGCCAAAAACTTTCCTTAGCTCTACGGTATTTTTAGCAGCAAAAAAATCGAACCGCTGCCTGATCCCGAAGCACTAGCACGAGTATATAAACTGAGCTAAACATCCGCGCACTACACCAGTTCGGTACGAGCTTCAAATATTTATTCAACAGCTGCGTAACATCTATTGCTCCGCAGCTTAACAAGCTAGTATAGATCGCAAAAAACAGTACCCGACTTATAGAAATCCCTGCCCAACCTATCGCTACTCAAATCACGCCTTGAGGGTCCCCCGAGGTCAAATAAGAGCAGGGAGGGCGATCCTCACCGAGGTTCATGGCGTTGAGGGCCTTGGGGCGGTCGAGCGTGATGACGGCGACGCCGTTGGGGAAGACGCGGCCCTTCACGAACTCGTCCGCGGCGGTGGCGGCCATGGCCGCGAAGCAGCGGACGAGACGGAGCGGGACGAAGGTGGGGCTCGGGGCTAGGGTCTTGGAGGCGGCGGTTGAGGAGGCGTGGAGGAAGGATGCGGTGGAGATGACCGCGGGCGGGTGGATCCGGAGGAGAGCTCGCATAGCGACGTGAGCTGACTGATGGCAACACGAGACTGCAACTTTTGGGAATTCGTGGGCTCGTTATTCTTTTTTTATATGGTTAATCGGAGGGGAGTTGAACGTCCGGGTATGGCTCGGTTCATCTACCATCATAAGCCGCCTTATAAGTTTAGTAAAGTATTTTCTCTCTTAACAAATTAATCGTATAAATCAGTATAAATGGTTTATAGACTAGACGAATAGAGCCTACAATGATTAGGAGCAACAATACAAAGTTGCAGTTGCAGATTACAAAAGGGATACAAGCAGCTCCTTAGGGCTTCCCCATAGCTCTAAGTTAGCGTGCTACCTCAATCACTATGGTCATGTTCGGCTTATCCATATTCGGCTTGTTCGGCTTCTTTTTTCAGCCGGAACAGTGTTTTTCAGCCAGTTTCAGCCAAGTTTCAGACCAGCCAACTGAGCCTATATCAGCACTGGATGTCTAGATCACAGCGCTGGGTGATTTCGCAGGTTGGTCAGAATAGCCTGCAGAAGAACCATAGGCCTCATCGGAAAAAAAGTTAGAAGCATCAATTAAAGACTTAAAGTTTGCGTTGTAGAGAAGAGGGACACCAATACTTAGCTTGAGACCACATCAAGTTGAGAATGAAGAAAGCTATGATGGGAAAAGACTCATTTACCTGAGTGCCCGTGTTGCGAGATTGGTGTCTCAAATCACCCTCGTCTATGTGTCCCATGCTTTTTGACTGATTGCAGGTGCTCTTAGGCAACAGCTCCTTAACTTAAGACGAGTACGTTAGTGTTGTTTTAGATAAGTCTTACAGTGTGGCAATTGTGGAAGACACTTTTCCCTCTCTCTCCAATACATCAAACCAATATCCCTCTATCTAATTTAGATGCAGGAAATCCATCAATTAATGCCTATGTTGGTGTGTGATGGGCCAAAACTATTTTGTGATGTCTCTGTGCTCACAACCATTTCCAGGTTGCCATATTTGGAACATTGGACGCCTTGGAGTCTAAAGCCCAGGCTCTCTTGCTTGGTGCCAAACTTCCTGCTGCCTTGAATTTGCAGGTGGCCAACATGCTCACTATTTGCCAGCTGCTTGCCTCGTCAGTGCAGTAAGATTCTCTTTGCGCCAGAATCTAGGTCATTGGTCTTTAAGGCCAATCGTCGCAGAATTTACTGAGACATCAAGAGGAAGACAGTTCTCAATGATAAAAATCAAAAGAGAAGCAAATAAGACTGCTGATGAACTTGCAAAGTGAGCAAGGCAGGCTCTTCCAAGTTCATGACTTTTTTTCTTGTCAGGTTTTAGACCACTCTTCTCATTGTAATGCGAGATTAGCACTTCAAAACTTCTTTTGGGGGATATTCCTCCCAATCTTTGTTCTCTGCTTATGATGAAATGAATATAATGTTTTCCCTTTCAAAAAATATACAATTTTGTGATAAAATATAAGATACAACTACAAGATACATGCATACTTCGATTTTTAATACTAGCCGCGCAACTTGCCAACCGGCAACTGATAGTTTTGCTTAAGAAAACAAATTCAAGCATGCAACACATATAGATTGTAATGCAGGTGACATATGCTTGCTGTCGACGGAACGCACACGATCAACCGAAGGCATGCATGATGCATGTGGCAGAATTTCTCTCCAAGACAAGACGAGTATCGACGGTAACTCAACCGGAGAAATGCACGTACACAGCCAGGCAACTAGCTGGACGCAATTGACAGAACGGGTGCGCTGGCTGCCGTCCTAGAGACGAGTAGACGAGGGAACATTTGGCACGCACGAGGACAGGGACGACACCACCGATCGGTGATCGGCAGCCTCCCTCCAAGGAGAAGGAGACGTCTCTCCACTTCGCCAAACGATGACGCAGGTAGCTGTGGAACTGACGCGTACCCTGACGTTTCGTGGGTATGGCTGATTGGCTGAACGCAGCTACAGCTGATGGTTTTTGTATCATATATATAATATCCATATATGGACCGAGCGGGCAACATCGCTGTGAATCGTGGCGTTTTCCCGTTTGTTCTCTTCTGATGAAATCGTCCTACGACCAGAAAGCATCAAAGCAGGCAGGATCGATATACATCCAAGGCACGTGCATCAACGATTAGTCCGCGACCGGCTACCGCAGCATCTACTCGGGCACGGGCTCGTGCTTGCTTGGCTACTTGTGGCGGAGCTCGGGCCACGCAGATGACAGACCGACAGACGCGGGCGCGCTAGCTAGTGAGAGTCGGAGATGTCGTCGCCGCGGCAACACTTCCTCGTGCTCACCTTCCCGTTGCAGGGCCACATCGCCCCGGCTCTCCGCCTCGCCAGGCGGCTGCACGCGGCCGCGCCCGACGCCCTCGTTACCTTCTCCACCACCGAGGTCGCGCACAGGCGCATGTTCCCGGCCAAGCCCGACGACTCCGATGAAGACGACGGACGCCTCGAGTTCCTCCCGTTCTCCGACGGCACGGAGGCCGGGTACGTCCGGAGCCCCGACCCGGGCTCCTTCAACGCCTACATGGCGTCCTTCCACGCCGCGGGCGCGCGCAGCTTCGGGCAGCTCGTGGACGCGCTCGCGGCGCGGGGCCGCCCGGTCTCCCGCGTCGTGTACACGCTCATGCTCCCGTGGGCCGCCGACGTCGCGCGGGAGCGCGGGATCCCGTCCGCGCTCTACTGGATCCAGCCGGTCGCCGTGTTCGCCATCTACCACCACTACTTCCACGGCCACGCGGGCGTCGTCGCCGAGCACCGGCACGACCCGTCCTTCGTCGTGGAGCTGCCGGGCCTGGCCCCGCAGACGGTCGCCGACCTGCCGTCCTTCCTCACCGACTCCACCGACCCTTCCGACTTCTTCCACAGCATCTTCACCACGATCCGCGACCTGATCGAGACGCTTGACAAGGAAAGCCCCAAGTCCACCGTCCTCGTCAACACGTGCCAAGAGCTCGAGGTGGGCGCGCTCGCCGCCGTGGGGACACAGGCACACGACGTGCTCCCCGTCGGCCCGGTGCTCCCGCCTGGGGATGACGACGCCAGCATCTTCGAGCAGGACGACGACGCCAGGTACATGGAGTGGCTCGATGCCAAGCCGGCGAATTCCGTGGTGTACGTCTCCTTCGGCAGCCTGGCCACGATGGCGAGGGAGCATCTCGACGAGCTGCTCCGGGGCCTTGAGGAGAGCGGCAGGCCGTACCTCTGCGTCGTCAGGAAGGACAACAAGGCCGCACTACTCGCGGACGCCGAGACAAAGGTTGACGAGGAGCTCAAGAACGGCGTCGCGGTGGAGTGGTGCGACCAGGTGCGGGTGCTGTCGCACGCGGCGATCGGGTGCTTCGTCACGCACTGCGGCTGGAACTCGGTGCTGGAGAGCGTGGTGGCGGGGGTGCCCATGGTGTGCGTGCCCCGGATGTCGGACCAGCGCACCAACGCTCAGCTCGTCGTGCGCGAGTGGCGCGTCGGCGTGCGCGCGAAGGTGGACGACGGTGGCGTGCTGCGAGCGGCGGAAGTGCGGCGGTGCATGGATGAGGTGATGGGGAATCTGGAGGCCGCCGCGGAGGTGCGGCGCATGGCGGAGGAGTGGAAGCAGGTAGTGACAAAGGCCATGGGAAAAGGAGGGTCGTCGGATCGTAATCTCATGGCGTTCGTGGATGGCGCGAGGAGCGCCGTCTGAAGATTGGCCTGTGTTCTTTCTTTCAGTGACAAAGGACATGTTGACTGCGGATATTGCGGGCCTGCTTGGATTCGTTGCCGAAGATTGCATCAGGGCCAGGCGCCTTGCCAAGAAGAGAAGTAGGAAATGATATTTGATCTCTCCACCGCTTAGCTCAGAGATGACGGCAACTAGTAGTAGCATAAAAAAACTGTCGCTGTCGTCTACCATACTCTGTCCATATATGATTTGGATTTATGGTCACGGATATGCAACGTCATTTTATGTTTTGAGATTTTGTTGTAATTCTTTTGCTAAAGCCATCTTGGAAGCAGCTTCGACAATTCCATGACCATACACATGCTTGACACAGCTACCGGCTACCGCTAGCTCAAGCTAAGCCTCAGTCAGACGGGCGAGGCTCCGAGATGTCATCACCGCGGCCGCACTTCCTAGTGCTCGCGTACCCGCTCCAGGGCCACATCGCCCCGGCGCTGCGCCTCGCCAGGCGGCTGCTCGCCGTCGCGCCCGACGTGCTCGTCACGTTCTCCACCACCATTGCGGCGCACAGCCGCATGTCCCCCGCGGCCAAGTCGACGGACGATGGCGAATGCGGCGCCCCCGAGGAAGACGGCCGCCTCGAGTTCCACCCGTTCTCCGACGGCACCGAGCGCGGGTACGCTGGCGGGAGCGACGACGTTGCGGAGTTCAACGCCTACATGGTGAGCGGGAGGCCGTACCTCTTGGTGGTCCGCAAGGACAACAGAGCGATGCTCGCGGAAGAAGCCGACACGGAGCTGGAGCTGGGTGAGCGTGCCAAGAACGGCATGGTGGTGGAGTGGTGTGACCAGGCGCACGTGCTGTCGCACCCGGCGGTCGGGTGCTTCGTCACGCACTGTGGATGGAACTCGGTGCTAGAGAGCGTGGCGAGCGGCGTGCCCATGGTAGGCGTGCCCAAGGTCTCGGAGCAGAGCACCAACGCGCGGCTCGTCGAGCGCGAGTGGCGCGTCGGCGTGCGCGCGCAGGTGGACGGTGGTGGCGTGCTGCGCGCGGCCGAGCTGCGGCGGTGCGTCGAGGATGTTATGGGGGATGAGACGGAGGTGAGGCGCATGGCAGCGGAATGGAATCGCGTTGTTGCGGAGGCTATGGGAAAAGGAGGCTCGTCGTACTGTAATCTCATGGCATTTGTTGACGGTGCAAGGAGCCGCTCTTGAAGGGTGACACGTGCCTCGGCCGTCCGTCGGAATTCAGTCGGTGGAGTCATGAACTGTTTGTCATGTGCTGTCAGCAGCACTCGAAGAGTGACATGACAAATGACGAACTGTGATCGAGCAAAGCTGTCATGGTCCCGGGAATGTACTCACTGTACTCAGAAAAGCTGTCATGGTCGAGCAACTGCCCAAGTGATTGTTCCCAAGTTCAAGGATCACTGGATCTGCGGTGCTCGCACTGAACTCACTTGCAGCTCCATCGAAAGCCTGAAACAGGCAAACGGCTGTCCTCCGTATTGCAGGGGAGCGGTGCGAGTGAAGAAGAGGAAAATGCTTTTATGAATTTATTAAGGAAGCACAGATAGATGGACCAAACACGCATTTTATTTTTATTGACAAGTTTCTTCTGCACGAACAGTGGAAATGTCCAAGCATCGTATGCACAAATGTTGCAGCAATCTCGTGCCCCGACGTGGCTGGTCGATCAGGCATCGCCCCCAGCCGTACCCAACGCGAACGCTCGGAGATTCCTCTCCGACGTCCCGCCGCGGACCACCGCCTCACGCGTCACTTCTCTCCAACAATCAGACTGCGCCCGGATGGCCGCCGCGGCCTCACCGTCGCCCATGACCATCTCCACGCACCGCTGCAGCTCACCTCGCTCGACCACCCCTTCGCCGTCCGCGCGCGCGCGCACGCCGGCGCCCATGCACGCGTCCACCAGCCACGCCACCGTAGGCTGGTCCGTCCACTGCGGCACGGCCACCATCGGCACGCCCCGCGTCACGCTCTCCAGCGTCGAGTTCCACCCGCAGTGCGTCACGAAGCACCCCACCGCCGGGTGCGACAGCACGCGCACCTGGTCGCACCAGTCAACCACCATCCCCTGCGCGCCGTCACCGTCGGCCGCGCTGCTGCTGTCCGCGCTCGCACCACCGGCGCCGGCCTTTCGGGCCACCCACAGGTACGGACGGCCGGTCGCCTCCAGGCCTTTCCTCATCTCCTCCTCCTGCCGCCTGCTTACCGGGAGGATGCTCCCGAACGACACGTACACCACGGACCGCGCCGGCCTCGTCTCCAGCCACTCCATGTACGGCTTCGGGTCGTGGCAGTGTAACAGGTCCGCGCGTGATGACGTAGACACGTCGTCCGGCGGCACCACGGGACCGACGGCGTCGACCTCGAACTGCGGCACCGCGCGGAGCGCGTCAGGCTCCAGCGCGTCCAACGTGTTGACGAGCACCCTGGGCTTGTGCTCGTCGAGAGACAGGAAGAGCTCACGCACCATGTCGAGCAGCATGTGGTGTCTGTGCTCCGGCGAGGTGATGGACACGACCGACGGCAGCGCGTTGGGCTTGAGCGGCGGTAGACCTGGCAGGGCGACTGTGGCGTCCGGATCGAGGCCGTTCGCGCACGCGGCGAGGGCCGCGTCGTGGCCGTGGAAGTAGTGGTAGTACACGGCGAACACGGCGGCCGGCTGGATCCAGAAGAGCGCCGCGGGCACGCCGTGCGCGCGCGCGACGTCGGGCACCCACGGCACAAGGAAAGTGTACACCATGCACGTCACGGGCCGTCCCCGCGCGGCTAGGCGCGCCACGACGGCGGACAGCGTCTCGCGCCCCGCGGCGCTGGCGCGGGCCCTGTACTTGCCGGCGTCGTGCACCGCTGGGTTGAACCCGTCGTCGAAGCCGTCGGAGTAGGGAGCGTGCAGCACGCCCGCGGCGTCCACGGCCTCCTCGTCGGGGGAGGCCAGCGACGGGAAGATGCGGCGGTGCCCGGAGACGGCGGTGCAGAAGGTGACCCGCGCGTCCGGGTTGGACGCCATCACGAGGGCGGCGAAGCGGCGCGTCGGGTTGATGTGGCCCTGCATCGGGTTAGTCACGAACAGGAAATGCTGCTGCTGAGGGGGAGGTGGGTTCTCCATTGACATTCGACTGGTGCAGAGGAAGAGGAACTGGTAAAAGTGATCTATGGCTGGTCTAAACTGCAGGCTGCAGCGGTTATACTATCAATAAATAAATAAAGATCACTTGAGTATGGTTTCAGCTTGGCGAGCAAGGCACCCACTTATTATCAGAAATACTATACAATACACATGTATTCTAGAAAAAAAAACACATAGATTTTTTCTCTCTCTCTCCCTCTCTCCCTCTCGTTTTTTTCCACCGGGCTGTCCTGCTGCTGCTGTCCGATCTCGTGATCCGACGGCACGTACGCACGCCGTGCGGTTGTTTTCGCGGCGTCATCGATCAGCGGGTGCACGCTGGATCAATGGTGACACCGGAGTCGCAACAAAGGCTGCAGATTAATAGATGTCATCGACGGCACGTGATCGTGGCCACGGAAGGACCGTGGCGAGCCGGCCGTCCCGTCCAGTGAGAGGTGCCGATCATCAGCAGCTAGCCAACGCAAGTTTTTCTCCCCTCCCTGATTAATGCGGCAGAGCTCATTGATTAATGATAGCCAATTTGTTCTTTTATCCTTGCATAGAAAAAAATTATTTCTTGTAATCTGTGGATTTATGATCTTGTGATTTGTGATTGTCTGGAGGTAGAAGAAGGTCGAAGGTAGAAGAAGACTAAAAGTAGAAGAAGGATAGAGGCTGTTGGATCTTAATTCTATGATAAAAAAAATTTATGTGTTAAAACTGCATAAAATACATGGTTGTTAGTGGTGGCGATAGTCAAATCCAGCTTGGCAACCACGACACCCACCTATTTGAGCGGCGATAGTCAAATCCATGATTGGTGGCCCAAGTAATCCGTACAATGTAGTGGAGAGGCCCAGCAAGGCTTTGGTGGTGTGCACCACCGCTATGGTCCAGCAAGGCGTGGTGGTGCCCGCATGTCGGCGAGCAGGGAAGGTTGTAGATGTAGTGCCATGGAGGGTGAATCCAGTGGCGGACCCAGGATTTAAAACAGTGGTGCCCGCACGCCGGACAGGGACTAGTGTCCAGACGTATGAACGCTAGCCACACGGATTCATATATCTTGCTACAACATGAGTAATGTTCTTGTGACAACTCTATTCGCTAGGATTGGGAAGATAACAATTCCAAATCCTTATTATAAGCATTCCTAGACCAATTTTCCTCAACAAGATAACTTGTGGCTTAGTTCAAACTTAAGTCAAGTCTCCAAAATGTCTAAGACATAACTGCTCTTCCAAACACAACATAAGAGGTATACATGAACTAGAACAAAAAACCTAGATGTTGCAATTTTAATTCAACAACAGATTACTTTCGAGAGAGAACAAAAATACACTGGTCATCATACAACTTTGCCCTCAATGCAACACAATTTGCTGCATCTCCTCCCTGTAGAACAGAAACTACGAGATGTTACCAATATCTCACAGCCTCATACTAGGTATCGCTCATAATAATTCATGTAGAAGTCTCCTAATTTCATCAGAGTGCATTAACGTTATCCTGGTCAACCTCACAACAGATCTGTCCAATTGAAGTTACAAATCGGAACAGGTTCAAGAATCAAGCTTACTCCTTATGGTCTCTGCCCTTCTTTCTCTTCCATTTGAGATATATTTGGATAGAGAGGCCTAAGAAGACCATCACAACACTACCCCATTGCTTCAAAGATAATGGATTGCCACTGATGACGGATGAAACCACAATGCTCATGAATTTACGGGTGGTAGTGATTGTTGTGTTAGTAAGAGAGCCAAACCGGCTGATGGTTAAAAAGATGAAGTTCTGCCCCACGGCTGCCACATAGGCAGAACAAGGAAAATGTCCCAAGGCCACCTCTGGGTTCTCCTGGCAAAATCTCAATGCCTCAAACCCATTTGCATATGGCCAGTTACTGAATAGTAATGGCGCAACAAACATAATTACAGCATTATATATGGTCCCCCAGAGGTTCATGCCAAGCATTATATCCCATGGGTTTGTCTTTGGGTACCTACAACAAACATTTCTTTTATTTAGAATAATTATCACATGTTTCATGATAGCTTGGTATGAAATAGAGAGGATATAAGTACCTTGACTTTATTAAATCTTGGGTCGAGTTAGTATACCCATCAAAAGCTAAGTTGAGGAAGCACAATGTATAGCCAAGAGGTGCATTAGGGTTGGCAAGCTTCTTAATTGTCTTGGAGCTTGTCTGATAAGTAGCAGAAAACAGATTTTAGAAGTTCAGCACTTGCACAGAGCAGTATAGTTAAAACGCTACAGGTTTAATAAAAGTAATAGTGATCTAATTGAAATAATGGTATGGCACAAATTTAGATAGTTTTCCTTCAGGTGGTGCCATAACCAAACACCACAGAGTTCTTGATCTAACGTTTTGATCAGCCTTGCAAGTCTTATTCCATAAAGTTAAAGGACACCGAATAAACAAAATATGGAGAAAATATTTTCTATGTTTAATTCTGGAATGAAAATTTACACCCAAATTTTTCATCTTTAAAATAAAATATGTCAGTATAAATTTCATCTTTGGACTTATTCCAGTATCATCAAGATTATGAAAAGGTGCAAACTAGATGAGTTAGAAGGCTATCAGATGCACCAGAAAAACATTAGTTCATTAGTATGGCAGTTGATGAATCAACAAATTGAAGATCATCTTACCTTAAGCAACGCAAAGGATGACACACCGCCAGCAACAAGAAAGGTGCAAAAATACTCTGGAAGTGTGTACTTCACACCATAGAGAAGAGTTCCCATCAACATTACTGTATAAATTGAATTGCTAGTCAGAGGAGAATCATCAAATATGCAGCATGCAATGTTGAGGAAGAATACATTTCTTTCAGGAAAAAAAATTCTTAGATACATACAAACAATTACTAATCCAACTCATAGAATAGTTTCATTAATGTACTTATCAGTCTGGCTTATCAGCCATGGTAAAGTATTTTTCTCTCATAACAAATCAGTGAACAGTACTTTTCAGCCTGGCCTTTAAGCGAAGCGAACAGGGCCGGTAAGCAATGCACATAAGATCCAACAACTCATGGTATATTGGCGAGTTAAACAGTTAAAACATGTAGGCAAATAAGATAGAATGCCCATGAGTTTAGTTGTCAAAGGAGGTTTACCTTAATTAGTATTCACCCTGTGATGATTTTGTAAACTAAAAGAAGGTAAACCACAAACATATTCATTTTCTTAGAACCGTATGGGCTTAGATGTCAGGGGCAATATAATACCTTATGATCCCTAATAAAACACATTAAGCCAATGGATATCAATAAAAATATCCCCACCCTTGTTCCTGCTAATGCAAAATTATGCTCGTACTATTGTTGAGCAGGGTGTGCCTCAACTCAAAAGAAAAAGGCATTATCTTTCGTTGCCCTTTCATTCTGCTCTCTGAAGTTTTCTTTACTCAGCGAAATAAATTAAATTGGACTGTCCAAGAAGAAAAGAACAAGTGACCCTGAGATGCAATGTGCACTGCCAATACTTTTATGTAGGTATACACATACATTGGGCAGTGTGTATAAGTAAACGTAGACTTACCAGGAATCATCTTAGAAGATTTTGCCAACACCTGTTCACACCAACAGTAAATCAGTCAGGATTCATATTCGTTTACTGGAGATCGTTATACAAGCACATGAAAAGAAACTAATTGTGATTCCTCTTTCCAAGTATTGCTCTAGCTAAATTAGAAAAGTTGATTCCACACAAGGGGACACATTAAAGAACTTGGTATTCAGAAAGGAAATATAGCTTTATTCCTTTGTTTCCAGTAAATCTGAGGACACGTGATATCAAAAAATGACTGCAACTGTATGTGTTTCAAAGCCCTGCTATCAGCAAGCATGATTGGAAGCATACTTGTAATTCTACTGACATAACAGAACATTCAGTCATCTAAATATTAATAGCATATATGAGTTGCATACTTAGTACAAGAACATCATACAAATAATTCATATACCATCATGAAGTAGAAATCCATAACACACGCCCTTCATATTAATATGTTCAAAGGATTTTAAAGAGTCATCTAACTTGATTTGTGGCCAAGTTCACATGAACAAAGGAGCTTGTCATTCTTGTTGAATGGTGACAAAATCCAATCGAGGTTGAACTGAAACTCCCAACTTGGCAACCTGCACTACAATATCAAATGCAGAAACCACATGTGCCGAACCCATGGCTCAACAAAAATCATATACCAGCTGACCACTAACGCCAGCATTTACATTTCCATCTTCCAAGCAATGCATTGTTCTTCCTATGTTCCTTAAATTAGCATTCACAAGCCGTACCCTGTACCGTTACATTTTGCTTTCTAAAAAGCAGAGTTTATTCTCGTTTTAAAAAAGAAGCAACGCGGTGTTCTCCCTTTCACTTAAGGAAGCACTTCCACAGAGCTCCCTATCGTTAATTAACTCTATCATAACATCTCAATCCATAAGTGCTAGGAACTATATTACCGGAACCTATTATTAACATAACACAATGTCCGGGACGGTGCATAAAACAACCAAGGAAGGTGAGACAGCAAAAGCAGGTGGAACCATACCTGAGCTGGATAGCTGATGTACTTGAGCGCCTCGATCCCCATGGTCGGCCCGATGGTATTGGTGACGCTGACGCCCCAGTATTTCCATAGCGGCGCACGGCCATCAGAGCTACTCCCGCCCGACCACAGCTTAATCACTTGAAAAGCAAGACAAAGTCAGAAACCCTCGTGTGCGGTCGCCACCCACACTGCGACGGAATCGATCACCACGAGCCCACGACGCTGCACGAAATGCAATTAGGCAACCACGCGGAGCGAGAGGAAAGGAAGAGGGCGCTCACTTATGAAGGACCAGACGAAGCAGACGACGTTCTGCGCGAAGTTGAGGAACGCGAGGTGCTCGAACCGCCGCGCCTCCGGCCCGAACCGCTTCGTGGATCTGAACCACCGGCGAGCAAACTCACCAAATTGATCCCAGCTTCTCTAATTGTGTGTCGGAGTTCGGACAGCATTAGAGAGAGAGAGAGAGAGAGAGAGAGGGCTTACAGAGTCTCCTGGAGGACGCCCTGGTAGATGTAGGCGGACCAGATCCCGGCGACACAGAAGGCGAGGACGGACACGCGCCCCGCCATGCTTCCGCCGCCGCCGCCGACGCCGCGGTCGCGGGGGCGGGGACGGACGACGCCGTTGGCACCGTCGCCGCCGCCCCGGCGCGCGGCGGCCATGGTATCGATTCGCCGGCCGGCGACGGCGAGGGATCAGCAGAATCGGCACTGGTGGGGGTTCGATGCGCGGTGGACCGGTGCTCGCCGAGTGGAAGCGGGAGCGCGTGTTATAGGAGGAGCCCAACGCCACCGTGGGGAGGAGGGAAGGGCGAAGGGCGCGTAAGAGTGGTGACGTGGCGTAGAGCCGATTGGACGGAGCATGCCAGGACAGACGCCCGATTGGCTGGATGGCGTGGAAGGTACGGCCTGAGCGTGCGTCTGCGGTCAGATCTTGGGCTGTTGGACCGTGGGTTGGGCCGGAAACGATGGTTCTGGCACCACAGAAAACAGAGTTAAGAGAGTTGAATTTTTTTTTTTTTGAGTTGAAAGTAAACCTGATCAAAGAAAGCTCGTGGCGCCTTGACACATAGATTGGCTGAAAAAAATTGTCGCACCGCATCGGGGATGCGGCGAGTTTGGGGTTGCTACAGGGAGGCAAGATGATGGTTGAGCTCCGAGCTGGCGGCGGAGGAAATGCAGAACGAAGCAGGTGAGGGTGGCCACTGGCCATGGCGGCGAGGACGCCATCTGGGACGAGTAGAGTAGGGCGTGAAGCGAGCGCAAGGAATGAGTGAAGAAGACGATGAACATAAGATGTGATGAAGAGTTGAAGACTATGCGATGCAACGAACTTACATAGAAAAACTATCGTGCTATGTATTTTTTTAAAACAAATGTAGGAGCTCTGCCGCCCGAATGAATTTTATGTACCAGAAGAGTAGCCAAACATGATGTCAAAACACGCCACACGAAGGGCTGACCCACCCACGTGACGTGGAAGGGAAACAAAACTACCATGAGTCATCGTTGCCGAGTGTGGTTGCAAAGCAGCCAGCGGCTCTGACTTCCCATGACAGGCCTAGATGAACCTAATGAAGACAAACATGCGGCCTGAAGCGAGAGGCCACAATAGGTCATCGACTCATCGTTGCCAAGCTCAAAACAAAAAGCAGCTCCAACTTCCTAGTTCGATCCTCCGGGCCACCCCCGGCGTTTGCAAGATCTTGAAGCCTCCCAGTAGACGAAGAAGGGGGTGGTTCGCCTCGTGTCATCGTTGTCGAGCCGTATCCCCTGATGCAGCAACTCTGACTTCACGCTACAAGTTCCCCTCCACACGCAGACCAGGCGTCGAGAAGCTACGAGCATCAACTGAAGGCGACATCATGGCTGAGACAAGGTCCAATCAGCGACGCCTTCAAAAAGGGCATGATGTCGATAACGCCACCGTCACTCATCCAAAATGGACTGGGCTTTCACCCGTGGAAGGTAGTGCCGGGGAACATGACACCCTCAGCAGGGGATGCGCCGCCCACAGGTGTCGTGGTCGCCAAGGCTTTCGCCCAGAGGGTTCCCCGACACAGACGTCCAGCTAAGACCACGGACGCTTGCTATCGCCGCCGTCGTCACAACCCAGCCATCCTACCGAAACCTCCCAGAGGAGCATCGACGCGCCAACTGCACGTAGCAGCCGCATAGCTGCGTCGGACGCCACCCCCTCCGACCAGACAATGTGGAATCGGGCTTACCCTGCCACGCGCATCACCTGCTGCACATCGAAGACGTTGCCGATCGTCGTTGCCGGTTGTCGTCGTCGGCTATAGCACCCGTAGCGATGCTGCCGGCCACCGCGGGGCGCCACCAGATGCGAGTGCCCCACCACTGTGGGCGCCGCCCCTAACCCAAGGGCGCCAGATCCGGCCGCTAGGGTAGAGAATCCGGTGCCCCAAGCCGGCGCCGCTGCCACCACCATGGCCGCCACCACTGGCACCGCACCGCGCCCTGGGGGCACCGGATCCGACCCTAGCGGATTGGATCTGGCCGCCTAGGCCTAGGAGCAGCCTAGCGCGGCGCTGCCATGCGAGGAGGAAGGGGACAACGAAGGGGAAGAAGAAGAAGAACCCGTCGCCACCACCACCGAGCGCCTGCCCCGGGCTCCGACCAGCACTACCGTAGCCACGGCCAAGCCGCTCCGTCGAGCTCCACGCAGCTTAGACGATGTTGCGCCCAGCCGACTCGCTGCAGCCCGTGCTGCCGCACTGCCGAGACGCGAGGAGAGGCCCCGCCACTGCCATCACGGCGAGCCACACGGCCCTGTTGGCGGCCTGCTCCGGCGGCGGTGCAGCGAGGGAGGGGAGAGGAGGGGAGGGAAGGGGCGGCGCTGTGCTCGGGCCGCCCGAGTCGCCCGCGTGGGAGGCAACGCCGAGGGCGAGGCGAAGGGCTGTCACTACACACCTCGTATTCTGGACTGTGAATCTGTGATGCTTGTAGATTTGTCAGATTTGTCTCGTTTCGTGAACTACAATGCCTCTAAAGTTGCTAGATTTGCAAGTTCTGAAATTTCATTGAATTTCCCATCCCTCATCAATTGATTGTCAAAAATAGTATCAGATAAGACCACTGCAGATGCCCCTGCTTCCATATACCCTTGATTGAACCAATTTTAATTCCTTGAGAAGCAACCATTGGTATGAGAGGAAATGGAAAAAGTCTACTTAACCCCCCATCTTTCATACTTGGTCTACTTCACCCCCTCAACTATGAAACCGTCTGTTTTACCCCCCTTGAACTTTCTAAAACCGTCTATTTTACCCCCTGGGCGGTTTTTAGCGAAGGTTTTGCTACAGTAACAGTGTGTCTGCTACAGTAACGGTGGGTTTGCTACAGCACCGATGGTTTTGAATTTTCTTTTTCCTATTTATTTTCGGTGATTTTTTGAAAAATCATAGTAAATCATAGAAAAATCATAAAATGAAAAATCTAATTTTATTGGACTCCACATGAGTAGATCTACACAGTGAATATATAATACGATATGTTTTAGTACAAAATTTTTACTGTAGCCTTAGATTAATTGAAAAATCTAATTTTGTCTGTAATTAATTGAAATAATTCATAGCTGCAGCTTCTATGGTCTAATTGTGGTGAAATTTTTATGGTACGCTAATTATTGTATGCTTGAACTATAGTAAAAATTTCGTACTCCTTGGATTATGTATAACTTAGTTATAGATAAATTCTAATTAATTACAGATAAAATTGGATTTTCCAATTAATCTAAAGCTACAAAAAAAATTTGTACTAAATCATACCGTATTATATATTCACTGTGTGGATCTACTCATGTGGAGTCCAATAAAATTAGATTTTTTATTTTATGATTTTTCTATGATTTACTATGATTTTTCAAAAATTCACCGAAAGTAAATAAAAAAAGAAAATTCAAAACACAGGCACTGTAGCAAACCAGCCGTTACTGTAGCAGACCCGTTGTTACTGCAGCAAACGTGCCGCTGAAAACCGCCCAGGGATAAAATAGATGGTTTTAAAAAGTTCAGGGGGTAAAATAGACGGTTTCATAATTGAAGGGGTGAAGTAGACCAAATATGAAAGATGAGGGGGTTAAGTAGACTTTTTCCGAGAGGAAATGGTTTCTTCAGAGCTGACATGCACGTCTCTCCACCCATCACTGAAACTGGGTACACCTTGTCAACTTTTGCACCAGCACTGCAAGCACATAAAACTTCACTTGTCAAACTCCTGGACGAGATCTAAGGGCGTATTTAGATCCGAAAATTTTTGGGTTTTGAGTATTATAGCACTTTCGTTTGTATTTGTTAATTAATGTCTAATTATGGACTAATTAGGTTCAAAAGTTTCATCTCGCGATTTCTCATCTAACTATACAATTAGTTTTTTTTCGTCTACATTTAGTACTCTATGCACTGCGCAAAAAATTTTGGATTTTGGAAGAACTAAACGGGGCCTAAATTCTGGACGAGCAGCTGCCACGCCTCGAGATCCGGGACGAGCTGCACGAACGCCTGCGTGTCGTGCTCGGCGTCTCTGGCGAGGCGGCGCATGCCGTCGGCGCCGCTGGAGAACTCGGCCTCGACGAACTTGACCCCAGAGGAGACGGCGGCGGGGGAGAAGTCGAGGACGACGTCGCCGGAGGTGGGGCGGAAGGCTAGATTGCCGGCGAGGGGGAGGAAGACTGCGAGAGTGGCGGCGAGGGAAGACCGTAGCGCGCTCACGGCCGACGGGAGGTCGGGGCCGTCGAAGAAGAACAGCCGCTGGATTGTCTTGGAGATCTGCAGCAGGTCCAAGAAGGACAGCTTGTGCTCGCCGTGGCACGGCGGCGACAGGCCGTCGGTTTGCACGGGATGGACATGGCTGGTGTTGAGAACACACACCTGAGAGCTCACGGCGGAAACTAGCATTAGGATACTAGTATTACTTAGCCAAACAAGTTCGGTGACGATGAGGTGTGAGCTCACCAATTAATATGGGATCCAGCGTTGGGCCGCCTCCTCACCTTCTCGGCTCGTCTTGTGCCGACAGGAAGCTGAAAAGCTGAGAGCCGCCACCACCATTCCACCAAGCTCCAACGCCTTCCACTTCCATGCCTCCCTAGTCCCTCCCACACCACCCAAAAAAAAAAAAAAAAGTTAGGCAGCGCCAGCCTAACCGCGAAAAATAGATTTGTCCTCTCCCGTCTCCGGCCGTTACCGTTGCTGTTTCTCTAGCCCGTGGTGCGATTTCTCGTAGCTGTTTCCATAGCGCGCACAAGGTGTTCGACGGAATGCCGTGGACACATTGCGGCCACCTTTGCAGAGTTTGCTGCGTGGAGCCGCGTACCAGTAGCGTGTGGTTCAGGTGATGATGCAAGAAAGGTCCTTGGAGAGAAGATCTGCCCTGGGAAGTGGTTTGATTCCTCTCTCAGGATTTGTTGCTCCAATCATCACAAGCCCAGAGAATAAGAGGAAATGATTAGTCTAATAAGCTGGGCCTCGGTTTATAACATTCCAAAATATCGACAGGTATAACTGAATTGCTCTTTTATATTGGCACTATGCTTCAGATATTTCTTGGGGTGTCATCCACATGTATTACACATAGTCACTATCCTTCTTATTTATTAAAATTAACAAACTAGATTTAACTAACAAGATAATATCAGTGCGAAATGAAATTTCGTCTGCATAAATCAGAATTCAGAAAGATTGACTTGGCTTTATGAATTACACATAGATTTGTTCAATGTGCTTGCTCCTGTGTTCTTTCTGCTACCTGACTTTCGAATGTGCCTTCATTGTTTCTTAATGGTTAGAGTTTTTCTTTGATTTTATGAAGTTCTTTTACAACATCCCGCATTTGCATCCGCTCTGCAGGTAGTTGTTTTGAACAGATGAGGCCAATCCTCAGAATGGAAGCAAGGCATGAGAGTGTTGCTTCCTTGTTAAGGAGTGAGTTTGGGTCCCTCTCCGTGTCTTCACTTGATGGAATGAGATTGTGGTCAGCTACAACCTCAACATGATTAGGAAATGTTGCCGCAACAAAACTATGAAGGTTGAATTCTGCCTGAAAATTTTCTTCAGTAGGACTTCTTCCAGTTAACATCTCTAGTAAAAGTATTCCATAACTGTAGACATCTCCACAGGTGGTAACTTCATTGCCAATTCCATATTCTGCGAGTATGTGATTGCATGAAAGTCAAAAGTCAGTGTGTTAATACCAAAGCAGATGACATAAAATTTTAGATATCACTGATGTTAACGCCAATTGCCAAAACAGATAATGGATAATGCACAAGTTATGCAAATGGAAAAATGTCACAACAGATCAAACTGTAAATTATCTCAAATGATTTATATATTCCACAAAGTTTCAATGTACTTTAGGGTGTAAAATATTTTGCTTTCCAAACAGAAGGGTAAAAAAGGGTGAAGTGCAATTGTGGAACCATTTTCAATTGAATACAACTAATCATTTTATTGTATACAAGTGAACATAAGTGGTGAAATGTTTGATATCAATATGGCATGTGATAAATTTGGAGCGGCATATCCAAAGGTCCCCCTAAATGCGGTCCATCCTGATGACTGAAATTGATTTCTATTTTGTTGATTTATAAACCTTGCTAGACCAAAATCGCCAACATGAGCCACCACGTCACTGTCCAGAAGGATATTGCTTGGCTTAAGATCACAGTGGACAACTGGCTTTGGCTTGAAATCATGAAGATACTCCACTGCAGATCCTACATCGATGACAATGCTTAGCCTTTGACAAAGGTTCAGAGCTTGTTGACCACCATGCTCGCCCTTGTTAACATGCAGCCATTTGTCCAGATTGCCATTTGGTAGATATTCAAAAACTAAAGCTTTAAAATCATATTGTCTTGGATCTATAGTTGAGCAGGCTGTTAAGATCTTCACAAGATTCCGATGCCGAAGATATCTTAGGGTTTCACATTCTGCAAGAAAACTATGGGATGCTCCCCTCTCCTGGAGCTTGAGTATCTTCACTGCAACAATACTATGTTCGCCGAGGCTCATATTTCCCCTGTACACTGAACCAAATCTTCCTTCACCAATAAGATTTGCTGTGGAGAACCCATCTGTTGCTCTTGACAGATCAGCATAAGAAACTCTTGGTAGTTGGCTGCTAGAAGCTATTGGATCTAATTGTTTTTTTATTAGATTTATGTTTCCCATATTGAAATATGAGAAAAGATATGAAGATGAGAGATAAAATTGTTGACACTGACACCACTACTGGTAACCTTGGAAAATTTTTCTTTTTCGTTGATTGCTTCAAGCATGGTGGCAAACCTAATGCCGGGATACCACCACACAGACCATCGTTTCCAACAATTGAGAATGCTGTTGCATTATGAAATATCCCAGCATCTGGAACTTCACCTATCAATTTGTTGAAGGAGAGGTTCAGATATGTGAGACCAGCAAAGCTGCTAAAAAACTCTGGAATGGTCCCAGATAGGTTGTTGCTTGAAAGGTCCAGCTCCTGAAGGCCTGTTAACTTTTTCATTGTAGAAGGAATTGAACCATGAAGGAGATTCTGTCTAACATAAAGATACTGCAAGCTTTGACAGCCTCCGATGGAGACAGGAATTTCACCGGTTAACATGTTACCCATGAAATCAACAACTACCATGTTCCTCAACAAACCAAGCTCTGAAGGTATTGGGCCTACTAGCATGTTGTTCTGGAAGCTTAAATCTATTATTGTGTCGGCTAAGAAAACCTCATTTGGTATTTTGCCGGTAAGATTGTTATTACCAAGGCTTAATATACCCAATGAGCATTTTCCAAGAGATGGAGGAATTTGCCCGGTAAGTTCATTGCCAGTTAGATAGAATTCAATCAACTGAGTGAGGTTTCCAAGTGTCGGTGGGATCTCTCCTGATAGTCTGTTTTCAACTAGAGACATCACATTCAATTTTGAAAGCGTACCAAGAGAAGAAGGTATGGGTCCGGTGAGGAGGTTTGGACCCATGTAAAGCGCCATTAAATTGGTGAGTCCTCCAATTCCCTCTGGTATATTTCCCTCTATCTCATTGTTGAGAATCTCAAGGCGTTCCAGACTGGTAGAAAGATTAGAGAGTGAGTTCGGTAGAACACCCCTAAGCCTGTTGAAACTCAATTACAGGACTTGTAGATGGCTGCAATTTGTCAAAGCATCCAAGAAGGCCCAGTCAGCAGCTTGATTTGCCTCTAGCATGTTGTAATCCAGGCGCAGTTTCAACAAAATCTTGAGGTTTCCTACACTTGAAGGAATTGTGTCATAGAACGAGTTATTATCTAATTGAACTATGTTGAGCATTGAACAGTTGAAAAGTGACAAAGGGATGTGGCCATGAAATTTGTTTCCATTCAACGCAAGTCCCCGAAGATGAGGAAACTTCTCTCCAAAATAGTCTGGCAAAATTCCACCTAGCCTGTTATTTTGCATGTCCAACTTCTGAAGAGAGGAAATGTTAAATAATGATGGCGGGATCACCCCCACGAGGTTGTTGAATTGCAAACCAAGATAAACTAGATTAAGAAGATTCCCAAATGATGGAGGAATGGTGCCTGTGAGCATGTTTACTCCTAGAGAGAGATGGTTAAGACCATAAAGATTTCCCAAGGAATGAGGAATCTTACCACTAAAATAATTTCTTGCAAATCTTGTTAGGATTGATCTCGCGCCCTGATCGGAGGCGCCCAACCCTACATGGTTGGTGGGCCCCCGTCGCACAGCGCTATAAAAGAAAGGTGGGGGCCGGGGTTCGCAGTACGAGGTTCACCGCGCCGCTAGTCACCCCACCGACATCGTAACCCTAGACCCGATCGAAAGTAGGGGCGCTGCCAGCGACGGGAAGTACCACCGACGCCGGCAACGCCACACCGACGCACACGCCGCCGCCGAGGATGCCACAGCGCCGACTCCCTCTCCACCGAACGTCGCTGCCGGCGCGCAGATGGCGTCCATCAACGAAACACCGGCCGGAGCTTCAACAACTACGACATTCGATGGTTTGCTACCTATCACCTCTCTCTCTCTCTGTGAAACCCGAACATCTATTACTACCATGCTAAGTATCCCGATCCGATGAATATGCCTAAAACGAAGAGCTAACAATGGTACCGGAGCCACGGTTCGACAAGAAATCAGATGCGGATCGGGAAAGAAAGTAGAAAACCGAACCCTAATTCCCCAAAATCAAAACTGAACAAGGGATTGAAAAAGGGGAAGAAGAAAGAAGAAGGGTCGAACCCTAACCCGAATCGGCAGAACAAACCCTAAACCTAACCCTAGGTTTTTCTCCATTCGGATAAACCCGAAAAGAACAACTCAAAGAAAGAAAGGGGAAAGAAGGGGTAGGGTTAGGGTGCGTCGGATGAACTTTCACCGGCGCGGAAGAAGAAGAGCCGAACCGGTTTTTCGCCGGCGCCGGAGAAGAAGCCGAGTCGGGGCGCGGGCTCGCCGGGCTCGGCCAAGGTTGCGTCGCGGCCAGGCCGCTCGACGGCGGCGTGCTCACCCATTGGGGAGCACGCGCGCCAGCGAGGGGGCCGGCGACGGCGCAAAGGACCGCCCGCTCTGCTTTCCTCGCTCGTGGCTGCTTGGTGGCGGCTGTCCTTGCTGCTACGACTGAGAAAGGAGAAGAGAGAGAGACCGAAAGGAAATGAACTCTAGGGTTTTCGGGGGCGGAGGTCAGCTGCCGTTTTGATCTGGCGAAATCACCGGACAGCCGTCAGATATGACGAACGGTCGAGATGCGGCTGCGCTAGGGTGAAACCCTAGAGCGCGTGCTCTGGGCGAGCTGGGCCGCGCTGGGGCTGCTGGCCAGGCCGCGCGCTCCTGGCGAGCTGTGCCGCGCTGGGGCTGCTGGCGAGGCCGCGCGCTGCTGGCGAGCTGGGCTGCGCTGGGGCTGCTGGCCGGGCCGCGCGCTGCTGGCGAGCTGGGGCTGCTGGCCGGGCCGCGCGCTTGGGAGAGCTGGGCCGCGCTGGGCTGAAATGAAAGAAGGAAGAAAAATGAAATTTTGTTATTATTTTACAGGAGTAATTTAAATGCATATTTTGATGAATTTGAATGATTTTGATGCAATTTTTCTGTGCAAATTTTATCCAACGATATTTTGCTCAGAAAAACAGTAAATTTTAGTGCTTCTGGAAAATAATAATATGAAAATATTATTAATGGTTCCGTTGTGCATGATAATTATTGTTCTCTTTGATTAAATTTGAACCAACGGGATAATTTAATTTTAAGAGAAATGAATTTCTGATTATTTTGATGCGATTATGATATTGTTATTTTCTGACCAACGTTGTTAATAACAATATTATAATTTTTGATCCATGAGAAATTGTGCATTAATTTTACTTCTGCCCAACGGTGATGTAAAATGTTTGCATGGATGAATTATAAGTTTTAATTTGACCAACGTTGAGTTAAAGCATGAAATTTTATGTATAAATGTTTCTTACTTACTCTGGTATGATTTCAGGAGGCAAATGCGTTGTGAACATTGCCAACATCCCGACACTCAACGGAACCAATCACCGTGTGTGGCGGGAGAAATATGAATTGGAACTTGCGTTGGGAGAGGTCGATTTTGCCATCACCTCACCGTGTCCTACTGAGCCAGAGGACCCGGTGAGAGGTGACAATGAATCTGACGCTGATTTCGTTTCTTGAAAGCGTGATCATGCTGAAATAAGAATGAAATATGACCTTGAACATAGGCAATGGACTCTCTCCAACCGTAAGTGCCTGTTGGTAGCCAAAGCCACCATAGAAGAACAGATAAGGGGCTCAATTCCTGAATGTGCTACTGTCAAAGAATATCTTGAGAAAATCAAGAGTCAGTTTACTGGGTCTACCAAGGCCATAGCAAGTTCACTGATTAAGAAGCTTGTGAATGAGAAATTCACTGGTGGTAGCATAAGAGAGCACATTTTGAAGATGAACACTACGGCATCCAAGCTAAAAGAAATAAATTTGAAGGAGGAGGATTTCTTGATTCATTTGATTTTTGCTTCTTTGCCAAAAGAATATGACACCTTTATTGTGAACTATAATATGCAGCCTGAAAGATGGGGCATAGAAAGACTCATCTCAATGTGTGCTCAAGAAGAGAAGAGGATAAAGTCCTCATAAGGTGAATCTGCTCATTTTGTGAAGGATAACAAAAGAAAAAACTTTAATGGTAAGAATTCTAAACCACAAGAGAAACCTAAGTGGGATAAGTCCTCTTCCTCTAGTTCACAGGAAAAGAAACCCTAGGATTCTGAGAATCAGCAGTATGGTGGAGCTGAAAAAGATCAGTGCAAGCACTGCTTCAAGAAGGGACACTACAAGAGGGATTGTCCAGACTTCCTGAAATCTCTGCTAAAGAAAGGTGATGAATTTATTACATTTGTAGATGAATCCCTGTATTTGTGTTATGATACATCCACTTAGTGGGTTGATTCAGGTGCAACTACTCATGTTGCCAATTCCTTACAGGGGTTAAGTGGGACGAGAACCTTGCAAAGAGGAGAAAGAACGATTAAAGTTGCAAATGGAGTGCAAGCCAATGTTGAAGCCATTGGACTTTTTTTCTTTAGAATTGAATAATGGTTTTGTACTTAGACTTAAAGAAGTACTTTATGTTCCCTCTTTGCGTAGAAATTTGATAAGTGTTTCGAAACTTGATGATGATGGAATTGATTGTCATTTTGGTGATGGCAAGTGTAAGATATTGGTTAATAATAAATGTGTTGGTCTTGCCTTCCGACAAGACAAGCTTTATTTATTATCTCTTGCCGAGAATGCGAACAATGTATGTGATGAGAATGTGAATGATTCCCCATCTGCGGATGTAACTAAGAAGCGGAAGAGAATTGATACTGTCTCTTCGAAATTATGGCATTATCGCTTGGCCATATTTCGAGGGGGAGAATGGAACGATTGGTTAAGGAATCAATTCTCCCGCACTTAGAATTTTTAGATTTAGAACAATGTATTGATTGCATCAAAGGAAAGTATGTCAAGAAAATTAAGAAAGATGCCAAACGAAGCACATGAATTTTAGAAATAATCTACACAGACATATGTGGTCCTTTTCCTGTGAAAAGTGTGGATGGTTATGACTTGTTTATAACATTCACAGATGACCACTCTCGTTATGGTAATATTTATCCAATTAAAGAAAGATCGGAAGCATTGGATAAATTCAAAATAGTTAAAGCTGAAGTTGAAAATCAGCACAATAAGAAAATCAAGATAGTACGATCAGACCGAGGTGGAGAGTACTATGGGCGACATACCCCATATGGCCAAATTCCTGGACCATTTGCAAGGTTCCTACAGGAAAATGGCATAGTTGCTCAGTACTCCACACCGGGGGGGCCTCAGCAGAATGGAGTGGCTGAAAGACATAACCGTACCTTAATGGATATGGTAAGAAGCATGATGAGTTACTCCACATTACCGATTAATTTATGGATGGAGGCACTGAAAACCACCATTCATATACTTAATCGAGTACCAAGTAAATCGATGCCTAAAACACCGTATAAATTATGGATAGGAAGGGAAACCTCACTTAACCATTTGCGTGTGTGGGGCTGTTCAGCTAAGGCAAAAGTGTTTAACCCAAACATAGGAAAGTTAGACTCCAAGACAGTCAGCTGTCATTTTATTGGCTATCCAGAAAGATCGAAAGGATATCGCTTCTATTGTCCTGACAGACATACAAAGATTGTAGAAACAAGACACGCTGTGTTCTTGGAGAATAACATGATCAGGGGGAGCATGGTAGCACGAGAAACCAGCCTACAGGAGAAGCGGGTACATGTACCCACTCCGATGGTTGAAGAACCATTCTTCATGCTACCTGTTGCAAGTTCTCCCGTGGTGATAATAAATGAACATGAGGAACCTGTCCTTGAAGAACCTATCCTTGAGGAACCTATAGAACCAAATGTTGCACATGAGGAAGAACAACAACAGCCAAATATGGAACAAATGTCGGAGGCACCTAGAAGGTCTCAAAGAATAAGAAGATCAGCTATTACTGATGACTATGAAGTTTATGAAACAGAAGAATGTCAGATAGGGGATGATCCCACTTCATTTGAAGAAGCCATGAGAAGCGACCACTCATCAAAGTGGCTTAAGGCCATGGAAGATGAATTGAAATCAATGAGTACCAATAAAGTTTGGGACTTAGAAAATATTCCTAAAGGAGCCAAAACAGTAGGCTGTAAATAGGTCTACAAAACGAAATATGACTCCCAAGGGAATATAGAAAGATTTAAAGCGTGACTTGTGGCGAAATGCTTCACGCAAAGAGAAGGGATTGATTACAATAAGACGTTTTCTCCAGTCTCATGTAAAGATTCATTCAGAATTATAATGGCACTTGTAGCCCACTATGATTTGGAGTTACATCAAATGGATGTAAAGACGGCTTTCCTAAACGGGGATTTGGAAGAAAATGTTTATATGGCACAACCGAAAGGTTTTGTCGTAAAAGGAAACAAAAATATGGGATGCCGCCTGAAGAAATCAATCTATGGATTGAAGCAAACTTCAAGACAGTGGTATTTGAAGTTTGATAGAACGATAAAAGGTTTTGGGTTTGAAGAAAATGTTGAGGACAATTGCGTTTATGCAAAGTTCAGGAATGGAAAGTACATATTCCTAATTTTGTATGTGGATGATATCTTGCTTGCTAGCAGTGATATCAATCTACTAATGGAAACGAAGAAATTCTTGTCCTCAAACTTTGATATGAAAGATCTCGGTGAGACCTCGTTCGTTTTGGGAATAGAGATTCACCGAGACAGGAGAAAAGGGGTTCTAGGATTATCGCAAAAGGCATACATAGAAAAGGTCCTGAAGAAATTTAGTATGCATGCGTGTAGTCCTTCACCTGCTCCTATAGTCAAGGGCGGTAGATTTGGGGAACATCAGTGTCCCAAGAACCAATATGAAATTGACCGAATGAAAGCGGTACCGTATGCTTCAGCTGTTGGAAGTTTATAATATGCTCAAGTGTGTACACGCCCTGACTTAGCTTTTGTTATCGGGTTACTTGGCAGATATCAAAAGAATCCAGGAATTGAACATTGGAAATTAGTGAAGAAAGTCCTGCGTTATTTGCAGGGTACGAAAGGCCTCATGCTTACGTATAGAAGATCTGACTCCCTGTAGATAGAGGGGTATTCAGATTCTGATTATGCGGGAGATGAAAGAAAATCCACATCAGGATATGTATTTACTCTCGCAGGAGGGGCTATATCGTGGAAAAGCTCCAAACAAACCGTGACTACATCCTCAACAATGTATGCCGAGTTTGTAGCATGCTATGAGGCAACGGGACAGGTGAATTGGCTGAGGAAATTCATACCTGGATTGAAAGTGATTAATGATATAAATGAACCACTGAGATTGTATTGTGATAACAATCCAGCGGTACAGTACGCTCACAACAATAGGTCAAGTGGTGCTGCCAAACACATTGACATAAAGTACTATGTTGTGAAAGATAAAGTTCGGGATCATATAATAAATCTTGAGCATATAAGTACAGAGAAAATGCTCGTGGATCCGCTCACAAAGGGCTTACCACCCAACATGTTCAGAGAACACGTAGCCAGCATGGGTTTAAGGGAAAGCCTGTGATACCCGAACATACGAAGGGCCCAAAGAAAGTTTACATTTCAAAACGGAGAATTGTATTGTGGCTGTTAGTCTAACGGCACTAATTGTTGTGACGATGGGACAGTTCTATGCACTAATCTGTAATGAAATAGGATGGAAGCAAGAAAAATATGAATTGAAAGTTTTGAGTATGAAATTAAAGAACGAAGAATAGATGAGAGATAGGGGGAGAATGTTAGGATTGATCTCCCACCAGTTAGGCCCAATGGCCTAACTGGGCCTTGTTCTCGCGCCCTGATTGGGGGCGCCCAACCCTACATGGTTGGTGGGCCCCTGTCGCACAGCGCTATAAAGGAAAGGTGGGGGCCGGGGCTCGCAGTACGAGGTTCACCGCGCCGTCAGTCACCCCACCGACATCCTAACCCTAGACCCGATCGAAAGTAGGGGCGTTGCCAGCGACGGGAAGTACCACTGACGCCGGCAACGCCACACCGACGCACACGCCGCCGCTGAGGACGCCACAGCGCCGACTCCCTCTCCACCGAACGTCGCTGCCGGCGCGCAGATGGCGTCCGTCAACGAAACACCGGCCGGAGCTTCAACAACTACGGCATTCGATGGTTTGCTACCTATCACCTCTCTCTCTCTCTCAGTGAAACCCGAACATCTATTACTACCATGCTAAGTATCCCGATCCGATGAATATGCCTAAAACGAAGAGCTAACAAATCTCAGTTCAGTGAGGAAAGAAAGGTTACCTAATGATGGAGGGATGTCCCCAACAAGGTTGTTGCCTGCTAAACTGAAAGTGTTGAGATAAGGAAGGTCACCAAATGATGGTGAGATGGTTCCAGAGAGACTGTTGTTTTCTAGAACCAACCATGACAACGAGGAGAGATTGCTTAAAGAAGCTGGAACAGATCCAGTCAGTTAGTTATAGTCCATGTACTGCAAAGAATGAAGCTTGGCAATTGCTGCTGGGATGGAGCCAGTAAGGCCATTATTGCTCAGATCAAGCAAGTATAATTTTTTTCAAGTTACCTAATTCAGGGGGAATGCTCCCATTTAGGCCATTGTCAAAAAGATTGAGGAGCTCAAGATTTTGCAGTGTACCAATCTCACTCGGTATCTCTCCTTCAAGATAATTAGCAAAAAGTTCAATTGTTCTGAGGACTGAACAGCGGCTTAGGTTGGCTGGAATTGTTCCTTAAAAGTTATTATACCACAGGCTTATGGTCTGGAGCTTTGAGCAGCGAGAAAGATCAACCGGAATCTCTCCCCCAAGAGCGTTGTCACTCAGGTTTAGATGCTTAAGATCACCAAGAAGGCCGAGCTCATGTGGTATGTGCCCACTAAACTGGTTCATTGGCATGTGGAGCCTTCTGAGGTACGTGAGGTTGGAGATGGAAGGAGAGATGGTACCGACCAGACCGAAGGAGCCGAGGTCGAGACCCACAACGCGACCACGACGATGGCCATGCTTCCCGCACGCCGCACCTTGCCATCTACAGAAATGGAGCGACTTGTTGCCCCATGAGGACAGCGCTCCAAAGGGATCCTTTTGTTATGTGAGTGACCTGAACGTGAGGAGCACGGAGTGGTCCGAGAAGTTGGTGGTGGTTGTGGCAGCAGGAGGTGAAGGTTTGGCAATGGAAGAGGCGAAGCGTGAGGTGCTAAGCATCAGAGCAGCTGCAAGCAGCAGGAGGGTTGCTGCTGCCCAATATTTACCTGTCAAAGGTTTTAGCTCCATTGAGCTAAGATGATCAAGAGGTGAACTATGTGAGTAGTATGTATGTGTAATGCATTGCACCTCGAGTCTCAACTAAACCTAGGCCATCTGTCCTAAATACTTTTGTTCGGAATGCAGACTGCTAGTATGGTTGAAGTCATGTGAGGGGGACAGGACTGGCTGCCGCGTACGCCACGGTCCACTGATAGTCTACCCGGCCTGTTAGAAGCTTCGTACGTGTGAGGGGGACAGGACTGGCTGCCGCATGATTTGAGCCTCACTGGGTGACTTAACTGGCACGGCACACGGCACTGGGGAAAGAAAATTGGACACCTTTTCAGTGCTTAGCGTCAAACAAGTCGGGACGGACTGCTTGGCTGATAAGGCTGAAAGGGTTAGACTTTGCGAAAGAAAAATACTGTTTGTTGGCTGAAAAAATATGACTTATAAGCTAAGTGAACATGACGTAGAATAATTCATTTGTTCCTTCTCTCCCCAATCGAGATGCATTTCCTAACTTTCTTCTAGATCATTTGTTTTTCAAGCAACTTATTTAGTTTGAAAGGCTTTGGGACTGCTGTTCTTTTCTTCTAAATATATGACATCGACTCTTTCATTTGGTGGTTCTTGTCGACAGAATCATCTGTTATTTGTTTAACGTTTGATTTTGTTTTACTAGTTATATAACATGGGTCAATATATAGTTTGTTCTCTTGTGTGATACTCTTTGATGCACACAGGAGTGTTCACGCCAATTTCCACCAAAGAGTGCTACGTGTGTTAATTAATACTTATTAGTACTAGTGTTAATTAAGACTTATTAGTACTAGTGTTAATTACACCAGTTTCCCCCGAAGAGTGCTACGTGTCTTAGCTAAGACTCATTAGTACCACTAAACATGTTCGTCTATTGCAGCGAACCTATATATAATTTATTACCACTTAACCACAGGCCCATTCGCTACAACATGCGTTCTTTGCCTGAGCTCTCATCATCCATGGACAGTGCATGGAAATGCATAACGATGCTTATCCTACGCCAGTTTTTGCTTGGCCAAGCAACATAATAGCCAATGAAAGATCTGTTAACGCTGAAAATCAATACACGAGTCATAACTTGTAAGTGCCAAAAATGTGTTATGTTTACCCCCTTCGTTTCACATTGTAAGTTGCTTCAGCTTTTCTATCTAGATACTTTTATTATACAACTAGATAAATATGTATCTAAATACAGTACATAGTAAAAACAGTGCATCTAAAAAAGTCAAAACAACTTACAATTCGGAAGGTATAGTACAATACATAGCAGAAACCAAGGATCAAGTTATCGACAACTGGGGAAACCAAGAGTTTGTTTAGACCAAAAATACAACTTTCACATGCTATGCAAGGCGCAGCCCATGTGTCGGCGAACAAATTCCAACCTTAAAGAATGTTAGTATCTTATCATGTGGTAAACATACAAGGGTAGACAATCTATAACAAACCACAAATCTACAATGCCCACCCAAAAAGAATCAAATTGCAAAATTTGTTATCTAGACCAAATGCTAATTACCATCCAGAATTGTTTCTGTAACCTCAATGCTAGACCACTTACAACGCCTTGTAGAAATGGAGAGGAACTTCTTTTACATGACTATCGAGTCTCAACATGTGGCGACCTACAATTGTGAGAAGAAAGTTTAAACCCACAAATTATACTAGGGAAAATGATGGTCTACCCTGGGACGTGGACAGATATTTTGTTTAACATGCCAAACATGAACAATATTACATACTACTTAGGCCTAGAAAACATTACATACAACATAGATTTATTCAAGGATATGGGAGCACAGTATTCTTTGACCATTTAATTTTTCTCTGACTTGTGCATATACATAATGGTACTTACCTTCTTTACACAAAAACAACTGATCTGCTGGTGCAGAATGTTGTCGTAATATCTCTACTATTGGTCAGAAGTCAGCACTGAAAAGGAAAATCAAAGAGCAAACAGTAAGAAAGACCGTAATTGGGTTATCCATCCATGTCAGACGTTAATTATTGGGTGTCAAAACAGCTTGAGATGATCCACACAAGTTAGATCGACAATTCAAATTGCTGAGTCCAACATAAAAGCATCAAAACAATGACATGATTCGTTGTGTAAATATTAAGCTTCCTAATGGGGTAATTTTTTGTGCATACAGTCTATGAACAGTTCCCTTCTACCAGAAAGTTATACTAAGATTTCAATTACGATAACGGTACAGCCTTTTCCTAAGATCCACTAGATATCTAATATTTGATAGTGAGCCCTGCAGATAAATTAAGCTACGGTCGTAGCCAGTTCTTAACGATGATGTTTATGAATGTTCACATCATGTACTATATCACGTTCCTCTTGTTCCAAAGGATTTCTAACACATACATGCTGGCATTCTAGTGATAACAGGTGAGGGCAAGGGATACAGGATACTACTGTGTGTATAATAGAGACACTAGCACCCACTCACTGGATAGTTAACCTACATATATTTTTTGTTGAGCTTGGGATCAAAAGAGATGACTAAAGATTATTGGACTGTACAGTGTACACTTCCACTACTACTGCTTTATGCTAATGAAAAGTTCCTTCATTGTTCATACCCCAGTGTTCGTCACCATCATTCCCATTCACAAGGACACCGCCATCTGTTGAATCATCGGTTCAACTTCAACAGCATCCTCCTGACTTTCCTCGAGTCCGTCATCCTCAATGACCTGTAGAAATTCATTTGGTGTCAGCATCATGCAGTAACTTAAGAAAGTAGAAAAGCAATAGAAGCAACTGTGGTAAAAATAATATTAAGGCACCAGCAAATATATGCACACGTTTCTGAGCTGATCCCAGCTGTTCCTATGAGTTCAAAAGGGATGATCAAAAGACAGAAACCAATCCAACACATAAATTGTGCTAGTAACCAACCAAAATGTAATACCTCATGAGCAGCATCTCCATTCTCACTTGGTACTCCTTCCACATTCATACTTTTGAAAACTTCCACAAGGCTCTCATTGGACCTCTCCGCATAAGTCATGTACTCCTCAGCAGGTGGGTAGACACCCCTTTTCAGAAGTCAAAAGAAGGTCTTGTCAGGATACAATTTAAAATGAAAGGTATGTTTTTAAGACTACATGTCCCACAACGCGTTTATCCAAATGGTCCCATAATCTTTGTTATATCAGAGAAAATTGCAGCACAGGTAAATTTGCTAGGTGGGTGCATGCATATCATAAAATATATGCATTCCTTAAATGAATAACAGAACTAGTTTAAGGGGTAAGGTCACTCAAGACCTCACACCGTGGCTGATGTTGGCCCTAACTGAGATGCTACATGGATGCGCTCAGTGTCTCAGTTTATCACTCAGAAAAATATTCTCTCATTGCTCCTCCTACCATCTATCTCTCCAGACTCCAGCACTCCAGCAGTAGCCATAGCTTGGTTCACTGCCGCTGCTGTTGGTGCATCACCTTTGTGGACCCTCCCTAGGTAAGTGGCTAAGATGACGTGACCACACTGAAAGCCACCAGGTACAAGGGGACCATGGAGGAAGATGGGGGAGAGGTCACAAGTCAGGTGGGAGTATCCCTCCCCATCTAGTTTCTAGTGACATGGTGATGCAATGTGTGCGTCATTTTGTAGGAGTGAAAAGGACAAACCTAAATCTGTCTTCAATGCACTCTTACAACCAAAGAAGCTTTCACATTGAATTTAATTCTTCAATACAACATCTTTTGCACACACAAAAAAAAAAGATAGCAGCCTACAAAAGATTGGGGGGGGGTACTCCCTCTATCTCAAAAAGATGCAATTTAGAACAGGTGCTATGTTAAAGTATGTCAAGCTTGACCAATGTTATATAAAAAATTACACATTATCGAGCTAAATAGATACCAATTGGATTCATCATGAAAATATATTTCATAATATACTTATTTGGCATAATTAACATCAATATTTTTATCTATATATTTAGTCAAACTTTAGGCACATTTAACCGAGAATGCACCTAGAATTGCATTCTTTTTGGGACGGAGGAAGTATGCTACAGTGTCTGCCATTATTTCAAATACTGCAGTTCAGCGTTAGAATAATCCAGCTAGATGATTTTGTGCCAATGTGTTACCTAACAGCAAAGAAGGCACAAATGCATATGAAATCAAATATCAGAAAAATACAGGGCATGGTAAAATATTTGGTGCAATCGTGAAAACCCTCTTGAAGTACATACCTAGAAGTTTTCAAAATTTTTGAAATGATGCACACATGTAGTGCATCTATAAATGTTCACTGTCACAAAATTTGAGATGCAAAATCGTTTTCTAAAAGTTCACATGAAAATGACCAATTTCAGGTGCATATGTTCTAGAAGACAATCACAGCAATTTTGTCTTCTAGTGCACATACACATGAATTTTGTTATTTTCATATGAATTTTTCTAGATTGAATTTGAATCTCAACTTTTGCAACAATGTACATATATAGATGCACTATGGATATGCATCATTTCAAAAAAAATGAAACCTCAAGGTACGTGTTTCAAGGGGGGTTTTACGATCACACTGAAGGAGTGGTTTGCGCTGAATATTTTCCCAGACAACATTGCTCAAAGATTGCTAGAATACTCTTAAGTTTCTATTGAAACTGCACAATATTGAAGGATTGCCTGTTTAAATCATAGAACGAATGAAGGATACTAAAAGCTTGATAAATTTATTTGAGCTATATAATCCAAGGACTAAAAATACCTCTTGGGAGCAACGGTAGCTTCTACATTGAGAGCAATCTGCCAGTCCTTGAACAGGTTTGGGTACTCAGCAGGATCTGCCAGAGATTCTGCAGCTTTGGAGTTCACCTTAAAAGGCACAAAAAAGGTGATGAAACCAGCACTTCCTAATAGCTTGAATAACAGCAGCAGAGTGTACAACATCGGTACAATAAATAAGTTATGGAAAAACATCGCTGTTTTGTATGATTGAAGTTGGTAGATACAATTCATCAGCCTAAAGAATTCAGTGTTACATGATGAATCTCAACTTGGTACTGATCTATTTGAAGTAGACAAATAAGAATCCTGCATTCTAAGCATTCCAAAAACAATGCAATCCAGCTTCTCTGAAATTCTAAATTTGAACCCAAAGCTGGTTTTCCTTTGATATCTAGAATACTGGTAATCGGTGAACGGTGCTACGTACCATGACATCATGATACATAACAGTATGTAAAGTAAGACATATTGTTTTAAAACCTTAACATCATCGCTTTGTCTTAACAGCTAATCTTACATTCTCCACAACCTCAATGCAACAAGTTGAGAAAATTGGATATTTGGGACTCAACATAAATAAGGTAAACGTTAGCAAGAAATCATCCATTGACAGTTAAAATACTCCACCCATTAGCTTAATTTCCCAATACTCATATTACTGATAGTTCAACAGTGGATAGACAAAAGAAAGGAAGTGCTATAACACCAGTCAGAAGCTCGTAGAACAATACCCTAATGCATAACAATGAGTACCATGGATCTAGCACTGAACGTCTTTTTTTATAAGCCTAGGAGTGAGTGTGGTGGGTGTTGTAAGGGTTTCTCCAAGCCCCTCTTCTTCTTAACATAATGATACATAGTTCTCATGCATGTTAGAGAGAGAGAAAACAAGTACCGTGCAGAAATATGTTCTTAGAAATTGAGGTGACCATTTATGCTTAAGAGAATTAGAAACAGAGCATATTAAGTCTTCACTTTATGTTTTTCAAAAAAGAAAGTCATCACTTTTGGAAAATGTGAAGTGTGATTGGAAGGAAGATTAAGGGCAGAGAAAGAATTCATTAGGAAGATACCTTTTGAAGGTCCTTTTTCCATCTTGAAACAATATCAGAAACTTTGCTTGGAAGGTGAGATCGTGCCATCAATGCTGCTTCTGGAATACGATTACTGTACAGAGAAGGACCAATTGTCAACATATAATGTCCAAAACAAGATGTTACTTAGTAGGGCAAAATGCATTCAATTGCAGAAGCCTACCTATCAACCAACAATTGAAGACATTCTTCCAATTTGCCTAACATAAACAAGCAAAGGAAAGCAACATTGTTCTTTCCTAGTTCTTTAGCCATGGATGCCAGTTTTGTTATCCCTTCAGCATCTCCAAGTGATGAATATAGAAGCAATAACCCACTAAGGTCTGTAGCTTGAAGGAGACATTCTTCTGCCATCTCGAGCTGCGGTTATTGTATATGCAATAAAGTAGCTGTTTATCTCAAATACACAGGAGAGCTGCTTATCATATCACTAAAGTGGAAGGTAAAGTAGGTGTTCAAGTCCAAATGATTGCACTCTAGAGAACCGCAGAGCAAATATATGACAAGGAGGAAGCAGCAAGCTCAATCTGATGGAAAATTATGATAGAAGACTCAAGATTTGTAAAATTGAGAAATGTTATTAAGGCTGCAAGCTAACCATCACAATTACTAAGTACATAGTAACTTTTTTATATCTCTAAGTACATAGTAACTAGTACAACTCAAATGCCAGAGCTAGAGATACCAGTAATTCAGGGAAGGAAAAAAAAACATATCAAGTGAATTACATCTGCGCATGAATGAAATTTGACGCAAATACCTTTCCAGTGGACATAGCAAGTTCCCCCAACTGCTTCCACTTTGATTCACTCCGTGCCTCGATAGCAATTTCCTGCAGAGCAACTAGATCTCAGGGTGCGCTTAAGAAAAGGAGAATTTCTTGGACGATGTGTCCAGTTAAGAGGTAGGTGGTATAATTGCACTATGCCTTTGCAACTTCGAGGCTTCCAAGCTGCACAGCCAGGTCAAATCTGTAATTAGGGTCAGTGGCTATATCAAGGGCTTCCTCCAACATGCCACGTGATTCAAGGAAATGTGCCACACTGCAAGCCAAAAGTAAATCATATAAACACTGGGGCACATAAAGGTTTGAATTAACATCCACTACAAAATTTTCAAACAGTCGAAGAGGATGGCACCTGTTGTGTTGTTCCTTTGGTATGGATGGTAAAACAGTATTTGCACGTTCCAAATCCCCACGCATCACAAGTGTTTTGTACTCAATCAAACTGAGTAGTAAAGTATAACCCACCACACTGCAATAAACAAATTTGTTGTCATAACCCAAAAGCATATCATGAAGGAAGATTAGAAGTAGGTATGCCGCATGTTGCTTACTTAAACTCCTTGTCAATAAGATATACACGGCTTTGGTTAGCGAGATATCCTAATAAATACATAGGATGATCCAAGTGAAACATTGTAGTAACCTGTAACACATCAGATGGTAAATAGACAGCACCTAAAACCAAACACACTCAGGAATAAAACGGATATGCATACAAAATGCTACAGATTATGGTGAACTTAAGTGTTAACCTCTCCTCCAACGCAGTAATTCAGGCGCCATGAAGAATTATTGTATATAAAACAGTCTCCGACCCATAACCCAGTACGGACACGTTCATTTATCTCATGAAGCAATTCAAAGGCATCTTCAACACCTTCCTCACCAACTGATGCCCCTCCATCTAGATGAGAAGAAACTAGATCCCTCTAGATGTTATCAAGTTACAGTTGCGTTAGTAAATAATAAACAGGGCATATCATTGTCAGTTGCAGAATACAAGATGTGCTTAACCAACACAACAAAAAACTGTGATCTATAGTATCTACAATTTGTGATGAAATTAACTCACATTGTACTTCAAAATGTAGAATGACGAATCGCTTGCTATTGTTACCAAATCACCACTGTCAGCCCAATATACATTCTGCAGCAGGCACAAGTAATCAATTCCAGTGGCGTTAAGGCAAAAAAAGACTAAAAACACATGATGGATATCCATTCCTGAAGCAAAAGTAACAACTCACTTTTACGTTCACGTCAATTCGATGTATCAACCTGCACTCTGCCCAGTCATAGAAACAAATGAAATCATTTGTACACATAGCAAGCGATACTCCCCCATATATACGTTCTGCAGAGAATGCTGGTCTTATACTTTTCCTCTCCTGAAATTACAGCTGCTGTTATCGGGAATGCAAATAATAATAAAGTATGTTTATGTATATATGACATTAATAAGCAATATAAGATGTTCCAAACTTACAATCAACTTTTGCTACAGCCGATAAAAATGGATGTAGCTGCTCCTTAAGCGCATAGTTTTCATAAAATAAAACAAGCCACAAACTTTGCTAATTTGAACCTTGGATATATCACTATAAAAAACAACAGCATCTAAATTGTTTCTCTTCAAACATGTAACACATGGCGTTGCAGTCTATGGTATTACTCCCTTGAGGTATAATAAAAATGGAAGCATATAAGGTTCAATAGTTCCAAGACACAATGCCAAGAACATTGGGACACTATTGCTGTATATGAAGCAATATTTAAGTGTTCTAAATTTCAAATAGGGATGAAACTTGACTAATAAAGAATGAAAATAACAACTCAAAAATCATGTCACATAAAGAGCAAACCTGAAAGTTTTTACTGTAGATCTTTATTTTTGATGTGCTTTCCCTTACAGCATACTCTCCTTCAGTTGACCAGACAATTTCAAGAGCAGACCCAAAGGATCTATTTCTCCATGCTAGTGCTGTGTAGATAATGTACTCTCCATCTCCACATACAACAACAAACCTCCCATTTGGATTGTGCCGTAAACTCTGAAAGAACATAAAGGATTAGTTAAAAAAACTATCCTAGCGTAAGTTAGAGCTAAGTTGTCAAAAACCGGTGCTTTCTTCCTTCCATAAAAAGAAAAAAAAAGTTTACACATACAAAGAAAAAATCCAATATTTGTTAGAAGCATAATATAAACAACTCTTAGCCCCGTCAAGCAAAATTTAAAAATTAGCCAATTAACTCTGATTTCCATCATTAATTAATTGAGATAGTTCAGGAAACCAGCAGATACATATACCTTGCTAATGAGAAATGTGTAAGCAACATCCAGCAAAAAGAGAAAAGAAGAGCCTAAACTCAAAAAGAGAAAAGAAGAGCCTAAACACAAAAGATAGAAAGATACTGAAAACGTTCAATGTCACCAAGGCAGTGACACACTTTATTGTGTTATTAGTAGCTTAGCATGCATAGTCCAAGGCAAAACCATGCAGAACTATAGGAAGTGCCTTTATTTGTCTATATATACTGTAACATGAAGCAAAAGAGTGCTATTTAAACAAAGCATCCACTTAATATCAAACATAAACATACTTGTGGGTAAAGGTCGCAACTTCCTAGCTCCTTCACAGCCAATGGCAGACGTTCTCCATCTGCAATCTGACATATGAAGAAAATTAAGAGTATTATAAATCATAATATGGAATAAACCATTATCAACAGGATGGCACGGTTTACAAAAATAACCTCAGCATCCGCACCAACTGCCTTGATATTGACAGTTTGAATTTCGTTATGTTTGGCCCATATGATTTTACCACTGCTATCCATACTAGCAACAGGTTTTTTACGGCCAATCTTAATCATTATTGTTCCTTCATCATATCCAATCACAACTCTGCATGAATTGATACATTCAAGAAAACACTTTGAAATTTGGAGAAATCAAGAAACTAAGTTTTTTTTTAATACCTTCGTGAGCCCTTCATGTAACCTAATGCCCAAACTCGTTCAAGGCCATAGTTAAGTGTATTCTCAAGCCTGCAAGAGAAGAGAACCAACCACAATGTTACTACCAAGTTTCCATGAAAAGAAAAGGTTAAACTCGAAGCCTAAAAAGAGTAAAAGGTTCAAGGTCTGTCCCAAACAGAAGGTTATGCTATTAATGAGTAACTTTGTTATCGAATCACAAGCAACAAGCAACAGCTAATAATTTTGCTAGTATTATGCCTTATGTCAAATAGCATGGAAAATCACAACAGGAGGTCGAAGATCACATAGCGTCACCACGAGACCAGACTATTCATTCCCCAACAAAAATCCTTAAAATACATAGCAAAACCCAAACCCCTCCCTCCCTCCCACATCAACCAAAAAAAAAAGTATGAGCTGGGATGTACTCAGCAAGGTAAGTTGCTTGAGGTACGATTTAGAGGGGAAAAACACATGATCAGGGAAATCTAGAAATCAAAGAAAATCGAACAGTTATATGGGCAGTCATCAGCAGATTGATTACTGTCACCTGTGAATATCTGGGAATTTTGCAAACCGAAAACTTGAAGCCATGTTTGTAACTATAGATCAACTGTTTTCATTTTAAAATACTAAAGTCCACTTCATTTTTTAAATAATCAGTTACAGCTTTCAATTCAGCTGAGAAATTATAATTGCAACCCATGGTCATTACAGGACAGTTTTTTCCCCCTCAGATCACATGCAGTATCGCGCTGGCTTGTTTTTAATGATAGCACTACCATGGGTCTGATCATGAGAGATTTTGGTTGGTGTAATCACTTAATCAGTTTAGCAGAACTTCTGCATAGAAATACATATACAAGAGCACCACATACATCAAGATGTAAACACGAAGACAGAGTGTCATAAAGCCACAAACTAGAACAGAAATAGCATAAGAACCTGTAGGTAGTGGAGTGCCATAGGCGAACAGTTCCATCCTCTGAACCTGTCATTATTATTGGGAGCTCAGGATGGAAGCATACAGCAGAGACATTATGTGCATGTCCTTCAAGTGTTTGAACACAGCTCTTTGTTTGATAATCCCAAACCTAATTCAAGTTAACTGATCAGCAACAATGTCCCAACTGCTCATATGTGCAAATGAACATGTCATACCTTTGCAGTTTGATCATCAGAACCTGTAATTAGATATGGCCGGTCACCGCCAGTGAAGTAATCAACACAATTGACACCTTTTGAATGGCCATCCAATGTGAAGTTAGGATCAGGAGAACCAAGACTCCAAATCTAGAAATTTCAAGTGCAAAAAATTGCTCGTTAAGGCTACGAAAGAGGAAAGTGAGAAATGAGTACATTATCATTTAAACAAAATAAAACATAAATGGGTATACCTTTACAGTACGATCAAGAGAAGCACTAGCAAAAGTATTTGTGTCCTTGGGGTTAAATGTGACTTGCATGACATAGTGAGAGTGGCCCTCAAAAATTTGAGTACACATCCAACCCTTATCCCAGTCCCAAAGCTTTATAAGCATGTCATCTGATGATGACAACACATACGGCAGGGTTGGATGAACAGCCACACACCTGATGTAATCAGTATGAGCTTCGAACAACTTGACCTTATCCATGGTATTATAGTTATACACACGGATGAACATGTCATCGGCACCAGCCACAACCCATTGCTTCCGTGCAATAAATTTAGCCGAACGAACTGCAATTAACATGGTTACATGAGCATAATGGCACAACCACACAAACGCATGCAGAAAAGTGTAAACAGTAATGGTCTTGTTTGAGTCTTCTTAGACTCCTTTTCTTCTCTTAATATAATGATACACACTCTACTGCCTGATTAAGGAAAAAAAAACATGTAAACAGTAGAGTGAGAAAGCAACCTGGTAACTCACTGACTTCAAAAGATTTCACCATTGTCTGGTAACAAAATAACACAGAATTAATCAGATCAAATTTTACATTGGCTGTACAAAACCATATAAATCTTTCAGATTGCCAGCTGTAAGAAAAGACTGGAAATAGACAGTGCCAGTGGGTAACGGAACCCCATTTCCAGTGGACAATGTAACCACAGAAAAAACTATGTACAATGTGGCCTGTTTTCCTTGACAAACCCACCTCTGCTTGGTGGATGGCCTCACCATCACATGTAATCACATAGTATTCTACTTCACAATCCTTTCCACTCTAATTCATCACATCCCTGTCACTCATCAGTAGAGATAGTATGATCACCGCAAAAGGTCAGTGGACATGGCCCAGTCTCTACTGAACTCACAGATGAACCACCTAAGAATTCCCTCAATAGCCATTAGTTGTGGCGAGTTGTACCCTATGTTAACACTAGATTAACAAATTGGCCCATTCGGCATTCATTAAAGCACTAAAACGCTCAAACCAAACATCTCAACTTGATCCTCCTATTCCAGCTGAGTTGGTTTTGTGCACATTTTTCCATCCATGATAACTGATAAGTTGCTACAGAATCGAATATATAACAGATTTTATGTCTCTGTTTCTCTCCTTGATTATTAGTCTTTACCTACTCTTCAGAACTTCCTCACAATCCCCGTGCATGAAATTGGTTATCATCTTAAGGTGAACAATTACTACAGTCATTATACCCACAGATACAGGTGCATTCTTATTAATTAGGCAGTGTACAACATGTAAAATAATTAAAAACTCTGATATGCTTGTATTCAGAATTCCCAACCACAACATGACAATTCATTATTATTGACACATCACAACAAAACTATTCACTTTCATAATATACGTACTCTGCACATATGAAGGGGAAGGGCTGACAATACATTGATCTTAGGTTGTAGCCTAGCATTTACAAGTCATATATCGTATTTTCCATAAACAGGATGTAAATAACAAATATGCACTCATGGAAACTAACAAAAAAATGTCATATTAACTAGTTGGTGAAGAGTTTAGAGTGTTATCTAACTACTCCCTCCATTCCAAATTATAAGTCGTTTTGACTTTTTTGGTGCATCCATTTTGCTATGCATCTAGATATAATAATATGTCCAGATATATAGCAAAATGGATGAACCAAAAAGTCAAAACAACTTATAATTTGGAACGGAGGGAGTAACTCACAAAAGACACTGGCTTCCTACCTGTGTCTGGTAGTTCCAGATGCAAACGCTGCCAGAATAAAGACTTGACATGATCCTGCACCGAACAAAAGCCCATTATTCTGGAAATCCAACACTCGGAACGCTCAAATGCACAGTAAATTTAAATTTGCAGCGATTAGCCAAGACAAAAGGCACCAGCAAATTTACCATGGTTCCGTGGGATGCAGGTCCACAGACTTGACCCTCTCCGACCTCTGCGCGAGCTTCCTCTGATGAAGCAAAATACAAATCACCATTAGAGAAACGACCTCAACATTGACAACAAAAGGCACTGCCAAATTGACCGGATTCAGCCGGGTATTCTCGAAATTACCTTGATCTCTAACCGGAGCGGCTGCATCATCATTCATCCGCGCCAACAACGACCAATAAAAACAAACACACAAAAAAAAAAACAACACAAGTCAGCACACGCGTAGCACGTAACACGTCCGAGCCCCAGATCCACGCACCAACCCATAGGTTCGGCCGCGGATCTCGGCTCGGGTGCCAAGGTCGCATCGGGATCTAGCGTTTTTCGCGAAGCGCACTGCAGGCCGGACCAGACCCCGACCAGCAGGCGCGCGGGTAGCTGGTGGCGAGAGGAAGTTACCATTGCGACGTCGTAGGTTCCAGCGCCGGTGGGGCGTAGTTGGGGGGCAGTGAGCGTGAGTGGCCGCTCGCCTGTCCGAGAGGCGGAAGGAGCGGAGTTGAGGGAAGGAGGGCGCGAGATCGCGAGTGGAGGGAAGAAGACAGTACCAGTGCGGAAGGTAGCGAACGAACCTGCGGGTAAACGGGTCTGTGTGTTTTTGTTTAAGAGCGAAGTAAGCGGGACTTCGCAGTTGATCGGTGGGTCTGCGTTTGACTTTGGGCCACGTTTAGTTCCTTGCAAAGTTGGCGCCGACTGAATTCTGGATCCACTGTAGCGCACTGTAACGTTTTATTTTTATTTAGTAATAATTATCCAATCGTTAACTAATTAGGCTCAAAACGTTCGTCTCGTAAAGTACAACCAAACTGTGCAATTAGTTTTTTATTTCGTCAATATTTAGTACTCCATACATGTACCACAAGTTTGATGTGACGGGGAATCTTCTTTTTGCATAGTGCCAAAGTTTGAAATTGGGGGTAACTAAACACAACCTGGTTGCTAAGCTACGGAAATTACATTTTTATTTAGACCCTAAAAACTGAAATAATAAGTAGAAATAAATAAATTTACTGAACCAACGTGTATATGGGAAGCTCTCAAATTTGTGGACAGAAACAGTTTAAGTCTGGACAATATGACAACAAATATCAGTAAGCAGTAAGGAATACTCCCCTTCTCAAATCTGGGAGTAGAAGTTACTCGGCATTGCCAAGCTCTACTAGTCAATCATTTTAAAATTTTATATCAACATAAATATTTATGTAGTTAAATAAGGTGAGACAAAATTCACTAGATTTATCATGAAAAGTATTTGGAAAATTGTAGTGTTTTTATCTGAGGCCGATGAACGACCGCATTTCTTTAGTGTCTTGTACAAATTTGACAAAAGTTATATAAAAAACATTTATAGTAGAGAATAAGTGCATTAAATTAATTATAAAATATATTTTCGTAATGAATCTGGTTAAAGACATAAATATTATTACTATTCACTATAAAATTGATTAAAGGTAAACTAGATTGACTGATACAAAAATTTCACAGTTACATCATTTTTATACACTGAAGGAGTGTCATCATTATGTTTAGTGCTACAGAAGCATGGACGAAATGTCAACTATTCAAATAAATGTTCGGTAGACCGTTGGTAATAACGCAGGACCAGGTTTGGATTGCCTTCCCACTATCATAAACTTTACATTAGTTTAATAGTTCACAGTTTTCAAACTTATTGTATTTAGAATTTACTCCATCGTTCATATAACGAGAATATGTCTCATTTTTCAAGGAACCCATCAATCTCGTGTTTAATTAAATATGTAAAAATTGATAAAATTTTAATGCGTAAGATATATATAAATATTAATGCTATTTTCTATAAACCTAATCAGTGGAGGCACTGGTCCATCCGATGTACCAACAAAAAGATGGACGATTTTACCCCTATATGGTATTTGAGTTGTGTGCTTTATATACGGACGTTTTTTTTTCTTTTGACAAGTGCCTATATATGGACCCGTCCGGCTCGAACCAAAACAGCTTTAGTTGTGGCTTCATGTATGGAGTAGATTCACTCGGGGAGTTCATGTAGTTTTTTAGACCGTTTAGCGAAACCGATTCACCTTGTAGTCAAATAGATGAAATATACATTGTACCCTTGTTTTTTTTTTCTTTTTTTGTTTTCTTTTCTTTCTAAGGCCCCGTTTAGTTGAAGCCAAAAACCAAAATTTTTTTACATAGTATCCGTCACATCAAATCTTGCGGCACATTTATGGAGTACTAAATGTAGACGAAAAAAAAACTAATTATACAGTTAGCCGAGAAATCGTGAGACGAATCTTTTAAGCCTAATTAGTCCATAATTGAACATTTTTTGTCAAATAAAAACGAAAGTGCTACAGTAGCCAAAAGCCAAAAAAAAAAAAAATTGGAACTAAACGGGCCTAAATCTCAAGGCAACGAGACAGCAACCAGCGGCCACTCTTGCCTTGTGCGGTTGAGCCTTATCTCTATTTCTCTCTCCTCCTTGCTCTATACCTTGTGGTGGCCGCCTGGCTGTTTGAGTTGCGGTGGCCGCCTGGCCGGTGGAATCCGAGCAGCAAGGAAGGCGAGGAGCTGAGCCAGGGTGGCGTCGCGCGTGCCCGCAGCCACGAGGGCCAGCGGCTCGGTGCCGGTCTCCGCTCCACCCCGCGCCGGCCTCTTCGCCTTCGTCCCTTCCCGCGCCGGCGTTGCCTGCGCCGGCTCGGAGGTCCTTCTCCGCGCGACTGCGCGCCCCGGGGCAAACTGGACCATGGATGCATACCGGGTCCACACAAGGTTGAGGAAGACGGGCGAAGCTACAATTTTTCTTTTTTTTTGCTTTTCCCCGTACGTCATTACGAAAGATGCTTTATTCTTCACTAAAAAGCGCATAAACGGTTGTTTAGTCTGTTTAAACACCGTGTAAACGCTATACGGTGGTGCACTGTTTTCGTTTAATCACTCGTTTACCCCGTTTAATTGGCCGTTTAGTCCGTTTAATATGACGTTTTGTTCGAATATTGGCTAAACGGTAGGTGACCGACTGTTTACCGTTTAGCGTTTAGGAAAACACTGCTAAAAAGTTCACACGGACCCCGGTGTCATGACGCTAAACTTTCTTCCTCCACGCCATTCCATTCGTCTTCTGTAGATTTCCACCATTTTGCAGCCCTGACATACGGGCCCGACCAGTGATAATGTTCAGAATACCCTTCTCTCATAACCCTGTCCAGAATACCCTTCTCTCGTACGCGGAGGTGAGCTCCACGGCGGAGGAGCAGAACCCGCAGCCAGCCGTAGAGCAGTTCCTCACCCTCCACGTCGCGCTTTTCGCACGCCACGGTGATCACCGACACCCTCACCAAGTCTGCCATATCTGCAGCCTCGCCAGATTGCTCGACAGCCAGCGACGATGGAACGGTGGGATCCGCTACCTCCTTCTCCATTTCTCTCTTTGGCCCTATCGCTGCTCTCTGTGGCCCTATCGCTGCTCTCTCCCTCTGTCCTGTTTCCTCCTTCTCCATTTCTCTCTTTCTCTCTCACTCTCCTCATTTCCTCGCTCTGTTGACCGCGCGGTGGGGAGATGCGGACGAACAGAAGTCGTGGCATCCAAAGTGAGGGTATTTGAAACTTTTTCCAACGCAGATTGACATCGTTAGATGGAAAAGTGGACGGAATGGCTTGGGAGGTAAAAAAGTAAAGTGTCATGGCATATAGGTGCGTTCGAACTTTTTAGTGACACTTAGGCCGCGATCATCTTTTATAATGGCACACAGGTAAAATGCTCACTTTTTTTTGGCTTCGGTTGTGGAATACAGCTCCTTTCCGTGACTTCTTGGACGGAGCCATTTGCTGGCGCTGCGTTTGGTTGAGCCATAAAACGGCTCTGAAGCCATCCAAGTAGCCCTAGGCAAATTTTACCGAGAACTGAACCAAAAAAACCGGGAACCAAACCGAATTTACCGAGAACTGAAGTCTCGGTTCCCTATTCGGTTCTCATTTCCGAGGAACCGAAATTTGTTCGGTAAAATCGGTTCCCCCCTCGGTTAACCGAACTAACCGAGGAACCGAAAATAGTGTAGTAATGTGCTGTCTTAGTGTCTTGCACTCTTGCTGAATGTTGGTGCCTTGCTTTAAAAGTTAGCACTCTATTTATGTATTTGTTACTCTGTTTGACTGTTATATTTGTCACTGTGGTTTGTATGCAATCCTGCTGTCAAAATTTGCTATTGAACATGCTGTTACATGAATTTTGGGTATTGTTCGGGTTTTTTGTTCTACCCGGAACCGAACCGAAAGAACCGATACCGAACTTGGTCGGTTCCATGTTTTTCGAAGAACCGATCGGTTTGATTCGGTAGAACCGAACGTCGAGGGCTACACCCAAGAATCCATACCCAACGGCCCCTATGTGTCAAGGGCTAGTTAGGCAACTATCCTGGTAAGGTGGTATTTGGTTGCTCCTCTTAAATTTTAGTCGTTATCCTATCGAATGTTTGGACACATGCATGGAGTATTAAATATAGACTAATTATGAAACTAATTGCATAGTTTACGACTAATTTGCGAGACGAATCTTTTAAGCCTAATTAGTCCATGATTTGACAATGTGGTGCTACAGCAAACATGTGCTAATGACGGATTAATTGGGCTTAAAAATTTTGTCTCGTGGAGTACTGACGGATTATGTAATTTATTTATTTTATTAATATCCGAATACCCCATGCAACATCTTCTCGACACCTCCTATATTTTAGTCACTGTATCCGAATACCACCTAAGTGTCCCGTACTCTCGGTGCTAAGAGGAGGCCTCAGTGAAAAAGAGGAGTGACTGTTGTTCTTAAACTTTTTGCTATCTTAACTTTGATTTAGTTAGAAGTGCCTTGACATCTTGATGTAATCTAAGGACCAAATTCGTGCTACACTCCTTCCCATCTCCTAATGTGAAGTTTCTCTCTTTCTGTGATTTTCGGAGCTATTTTTGAGGTTTTTTTCGTTCGTCGGATTTGACTACGTTTGGGCTGAAATTTCTTGGGGCAAATTGGTGCTAGAACTTGTGTGGACAAGGCTAGAGTGTTTCCCTAACAAATCCCTCACCTGAGTACCACGAGTTTGAAGTTCCCCAAATTTGTTCTTCACCTGAGGTTTTCCGATTTTCCAAAATTGATGGTTAAATTTTCAGCCTTGTCGAGGGCTTGCTACTGGGATGGCTTCCAGGTGATATGACGAGACTGTGGTTAAAATATCATTGCAATCCGAATTAATTTGATCTTCTTTGGGAAAATCTTTGTGGTGTTCAGTGCGCGCTGTTTCAGTTCACCAGGATGGTTTTCTCTAGGCTTATTTGGAATCATACTATTATAATTTTTAATGTTCGGAAACACGTCATTACTATTTGTCTATTTTGAAGCATGTCATTATAATTCTTCGTTTTCCACAAATATACCACGGAATACGTATGGACACGGTCTGAACCCAGCTGCAGACGTATATGGAGACGTATACTTCATCGCAGGCTCTCTCTCCCTGTCACTGGCACACGGCCCCACCTGTCATCTTCTTCTTCCTCCTCGCGCTCATCTTCGCTTGCTGAGCGCGTCGATGGCGATGGCGAGCAGCAGCACACGGCCGAGCAACAGCAGCACGCGGCCGAGCTCATCCATTCCGAGATATCCGACGACACGCGGCTACAGCTCAAGCACCAAAGTCCTGTGCGGAACCGACCTACCTTGGCTATAAAAGCCAGCCATGACCGCCGCCGCGGGACGTCCCGTCAAGCTCGGGCACGCGAAGTCGAAGGTGAGGTAGGAGCTTGCCTCTCCCCAGTTGCTCGCCTCTCCCCAGCTGCTCCCGTCAAGCTCGAGGCCGCCGCGAAGTCGAAGGTGCCCTGCCGCCGCCGGCGCACTCCCACCGGTGCTTTGCTCCTCCGCTCTCTCCCCTTGCCCTACTCCGCGTCTCTCTCGCCCTCCCCGTTGTTCTCTCTCTCTTCCTCTCTCCCTCTCTTCTTTCCTCCCCCACTCTGCTACCTCGCCCCTCTACTCCTCTCCGATGAACGCGGGTCGCAGCACCGCCGTCGCGCCAAGGCCGCCGCTGTCCGACCACCCGCCATGCTTGCTGCTCTGCTCCCTTCTCCTCTCCTTTCCTCTCTCTGCCTCCCCTTTCTCTTTCTCTTTCTGTCCGCCAGGAACGGATCGGGACGGACTGACACAGCACCGATGGCATCTCGAAATGTCAATGCGAATTCCCTGTCGGGTGTTACTGCCCCACCCCTGTCCCCGTGGGGGCAAATTTTCTCCGTCCCCGTCCCCGTAAAGGCTCACGGGGAGCACTTCTTCCCCATCCCCGTCCCCGTTCGGGGATTTAATCCCCGCGGGGATCCCCATCCCCGTCCCTAGGCCACGACCTCGTCTCCCTCTCGGAGTTGCTACACCACCCGCAAGCGTAGGACCCGCTACGCCGCCTCGGCCCGTCCCCGTTTGCGGAGCACCTCCTGGACAACTTCTTCCGCCTCGCATCGGCGGCGCGCGCGCTGCGCCGGACCGCCAAGCCCTCATCCCGCCCCGCCCGTTGACCTCCCCGCGGACGCGGCTGTCGTCGTCGTATCGGCCTCCGCGGCAGTGTTCTCCGGGGTGTCCACCCTCTCCGTCGCCGCCACCACGGCGCGCATCGAGGTCGAGGCCACCATGCCGTGCTGGATGCTCTCCCCAGCCAGGTTCAGCAGCGCGCCATCGTCCGCCACGCCGAGACACGTGGTCGTCACCACCAGGACCTCCTCGTCCTCCATGCCGCGCATTTGGTGGGTCGCCGACCTGATGCGATGGATGTCGTGCGCTAAGGTAGGGATTAGGGAGCGGCTCAACGGCAGCGGCGGCTGGGGGGGGACGGGGGAGGGGATTGGAAATTTGGGAGCGAATGGAAACCGGAAAGGATAAGGTTAGGGTTACAAATTGCCTTATATAGTACACAGGAATTGGGCCTTCTCAGATGGGCCTTAAACATTTCGGGTCCCCGCGGTGAACGGGGACGGGGGCATACATACCATCCCCGCCCCCGTCATACCCGATGGGGATGATTTTTCTCCATTTAATTCCCCATGGGGAGAAGATTTGTACCATCCCCGTCCCCTAATGGGTGAATTCCCCGCGAGGAATCGGGGAACGGGGCCCCGTTGACATCTTTAATGGCATCCAAAGCTAGGCCGGCCACGTCGCGTGAGCTAATGGGAGCGCGCCACGTCGTCACTCTGGAAGGAGATGACATGTGGAGCCCGCGCGTCAGTGACAGGAAAGGGACTGCAACGAGATACACGTATTCGTATACGTCTGCAGCTGGACCTAAATCGTCTCCATACGTATTTTGTGACATTCTCGTGAGAAACAAAGAATTATAATGACATGTTTCAAAATAAGCGAATAGTAATGGCGTTTCTCCGAACATCGAAAATTATAATGGTATGAATCTAAATAACCCTTTTCTCTATGGTCAGCAACAACTTGGATTTTCCTCTGCTCGTTCTGGTTGGGACTTCAATGTTTCAGCAGCAGTAGGCTTTTGCTAATTCCATTTTCAGTTGGCAACTTGTTGGCTTCTTTCATTTGCCGCAAGTCTGCAGCAGTGCAGCAGCTGCTCGTCATCTCCTCTGTCTCAGCAAGCAGCAGTTTCATTCAGCAGCAGCAGCATATCAGCTTGACTGCATTGCACCACTAGCTGTGCGGCTGCAATAACAAGGTTGAGCTCCTTGCTGTCCTCTCATCAACGAAGCAGCAGCAGTCCGACAATTGCAGCCAGGTAGTCTATATTCAGTACATGCAAGCTCTGTTCTTTTGCAGCTCCTTTCAGCAGCTAGGCATCGTGTTGTCTGAATTTGCAGCACCTCAGTGCATAGCCTGACTTAGATTTCAGGTGTGCTCTATGCAACTCGATCGAGAGCAGCAGCTTGGCGTGGAGTGTTTTTGTGAAGTGACTTTTTCAAGCTACAATGACGCAACAGTGATTCAGTTTTTCGTGCAATCATTAGCTAATGATTTTAAGCGCCAATTTATTTCCCTTTGCTGAATCGTGAGTGCAGCTTGTGTCCTAGTAGTCGCAAAGAAGTTGCACTTGTTGTTTTGTTTTATTAATAGGCAATAGCTCTTGGATGAAGGGCGGGCCTACCGTCTGTGACCGGAAGGTCCCGGGTTCGAGTCACGGTCTCCTCGCATTGCACAGCTGAGGGTAAGGCTTGCCACTAACACCCTTCCTCAGACCTCGCACAGAGCGAGAGCTCTCTACACTGGGTACGTCCCAATAACTCTTGCATGCTTTTATCTAATGAGCTTGATATTTATTTCACATGCTCATTAGTACTTTTGAGCTCATAATGAGTAGCAACGCATTGTCGCTTTGTTTCCGCACTGTTTTGAGAAATGCCTAATTGTTGCTAGGACCGACACATCACTAGTTGACGTGCGTGATAAGCATGTTAGGTTGTAATCGGGATATAGGCCAAGTTCTTTTCGGCAAAGAATTTTAATCGGCTCCCATTCACCCTCTCTTTGGTCGTAAAATATCTATTGAGAATTTACTGATTCACAGTGCTATTGAAGTATTACTGATTTGAGATTTTTTTTGTGTGTGTGTGGCAGTGGGAATACCCAAGAATATCCTCGCTTCACCACTGTCTTTGCGACTTTACCAGTATGTTGGGCACCAGTTTCGTTGAGTTCAAAGTCGATTACTCAGGCACCATGAACCTGCCCATCGGCGAATACATCGTCGATACCGGTAGCATATTGGCCGGAGGACGCAGCTGGACGATAAGATGCTACCCGCGTGGGTCGTTTGGGGACCTGTCCAACAATGGCGACTACCTCTCTCTCTCTCTACGCATGGACCACAAGCAAATCCAGACGCGGCGTGAAGGCAGTCTTCCAAGCCTTTCCAATGGGAAGAGACGGGGCACCATCGTTGTCCCATGCAAAATGGTCAAGCGAGATCGCTGCTGGTGGCCCCGATCATACACCGGTAATTGGGTGGCACAAGTTCGTGAAGCGCAGCAAGCTCGAGTCGAGTTGTTACCTCGTCGATGGCTGCGTGACATTTGTATGTGGAATCATAGATCTCAACGGCAACGACCGTGTGCCGGTGCCTCCCACGGACTTGGTCGACCATCTCGGACACCTGCTGGAGTGCACCGACGGCTCAGACGTCTCCTTCTCGGTCGGCGGCGAGACGTTCTGCGCACACCGGGCGATCCTCGCCGCCCGCTCTCTGGTCTTCAAGACGCAGCTCTTCGGCTCCATGGCGGACGCCCAGATGGACCGCATCACGCTGCACGACGTCCAGCCAGCAGCTTTCCGGATCCTGCTGCGGTTCCTGTACACCGACGCACTGCCCTCGGACACAGAGCTCGTCAAAGATCTTGAGAGCTCTTCGGCCACAGACTTGCTCCAGCATCTGCTTGCGGCGGCAGACATGTACCAGCTGGACAGGCTGAAGCTCATGTGTGCGCAGAAGCTATGGGACCGTGTGTCGCCGGAGACTGTGGCGGCGATGTTGTTCTGCGCTGAGATGCACAACTGCCCGGAGCTGAAGAAGAGGTGCATCGACTTCTTTGTGGAGGAGAAGAACATCAGGAGTGTGGCGCTGACGGAGGGCTACTTGCGCCTGATGCAGGGCTTCCCGTCAGTTATAGAGGAGATCAGAGCAAGGCTAGTCCAGCCATAGATGAATGATGATGATTCATGAACAAACATCTATCCCTATGTTATTGTTATATTGTTATGACGAAGAAGTGCTCGAATTTCTGTCATCGCCATTATTATGTGAAGTGTATGAAGTATATCTACTTAATTTCAGTGCTCCGTGACGCACAAAATTATAAATCATGCTATGTTATTTTGATATATCTGGAGTTGTCTCTCTTTATTCCCCAAACAGTTTAGTTTTCTATACTGTTTCTTGCATGCCCCTGAATCATAGCATGAAATTAAAAATGCATCTTATATATATTCTGTAAAGCTGTAGAATGACTACGTCAAAATGATGCAAGTTGTGGAAGATTCTTGCATGCTGCTGGAGTGCTGGCAGGCATCCGAATTCTCTACATCTACATTTTGTGAATTCCAAGCGTTTTGAGGCCTCAACATACCAAACTATACACTACAAGAAGATTGTCGCAAACGGGATCCACTTTGCATCGTGTATTAGTCTTTGGATGTGACACTTGTGCGCGTGGGCCGAGCTGGGCCGAAAATCAAACGATTTTTGTGGGCGTTGGCACACAATAGTCTTCCAATCAGAATGAATATTATTGGTGAAAAGGTGCCGGTGATTACTGGATGTAGAACAAATTCAGTTGCAACTTAATGATCTGTGAGATAGTAAAGTGGAAGCAAGACTACAAGGTTGGTCACAAAGTAAGTTCTTTAATCTCTGAATTCCATCGGCTCCAATCAGAACATTAGAAAAGGAATGTAAGTGCCCCAAAAAAAATGGCGTCCACCACCTGTTGAAGTTCTGAAAATGAAGAGGAGTTGATTTTTTTGTTACAATTCAAAAGCAAAAGAAACAGGGAGGAAGATTGGACGCTGTGCACAATGCTGTTTGTGCTGAGGCGATGCATGCAGATTGCAGGGATGGTGTTATGGCAGCATCAGAATAAGGCATCACGCGGTTTCAATCCGTATAACAGGTAAATGCACTGAAGTCTAGCACTTCTGATTACTCTGCTGAAGATATGCTCTTCAGAGTTCAGAGAGATGAAACAGTTCTTCAGAGGTATGCACTGAAAGAGTTCAGATGTAAATGCACTAAGAGGTGAATTCCAAGAGTGCTGAGTCCTCTATCTATGTGTGTGTGTGTGTGTGTGTGTGGATATACATTATAATACATGCATGAATATTTTGTTTCCCCCATCATGATATGACGTCTTTCCGTACATGATCGTGCTGTGCATGCAGCTTGTAAGCGGCTCCAGGGACGGCTCGCCACCGTCGTCGCATGCACGCGCTCCGTTCGTGCTCGTATACCCGCCCGATGACGGCGACATCGCCCTGGATCTGGACTCGGACTACGTGGCGGGCGACGGCCGCGTTAACTTCACGTGCGGCGTCATCGTCCACCTAGATCGACCTCCTACTGGACCGCGCCGCCGGTTGGGAAGTCGCGTTCCCGGTCAGCGCCGAGACGTTCCGCGCGCACCGGGCCGTGGTCACCTCGCCGGTGTTCTGAACGCAGCTCCTCGGCGGTGTTTTTCAAAAAGGGCGTCCGAGAGAGACTCCGAGTTCATCACGCACATGCAACAGGTTCCAACTCCGAAACGTTCACGGGCACTTTGATCCTCAGTAGGACTACCTAATATATACTCTCTCCGTGCAACAAACCCAATGCTGCGTACGCAAATTTTGGCAACAAGATGTTGGGCTCCGGATTTCTCGAGCTCAAGCTCGACTACTCGCAAGCCAAGAACCTCCCCATCGGCGATGTCATCTACTCCCAAAACTTCTCCGCCGGCGGCTACCTCTGGCGGATCAGGTGCTACCCGCGAGGCAATAACAAAGACGACAGGGGCGACTACCTGTCACTGTTCCTGGAGCTCGTCACCCAGTCAGCCACCAACGTGACGGCCGTCTTCGACGCCTTCCTCCTGCGCGGCGACGGCGCGGCGTCGCCGGTGCACCAGAACCGGTGCGTGCGCGCGCACCCGCCGGAGGGCTTCTGCGCGTGGGGGTGGAGCCACTTCGCGCGGTGGAGGGACCTGGAGCTCGAGTCGTCGTCGTCGGCGCCCGACGGCCGTGTGACGTTCGTGTGCGGGGTCATCGTCCTGCACGGCGCCGCGCCCACGCCGCCGCCGCCTGACGTCGCGACCAGCCTCGGCCGCCTGCTTGACTGCGGCGACGGCTCGGACGTCGCGTTCGCTGTCGGCGGCGAGACGTTCCGGGCGCACCGGGCCGTTCTCGCGGCGCGCTCGCCGGTGCTCAGGGCGGGGCTCCTCGGATCCATGGCGGAGGCCACCACGCCCGCCGTCACGATACACGACATCGAGCCGGAGACGTTCGGGGCCATGCTGCGGTTCATGTACACCGACACGCTGCCCGCGGAGCTCGACGGCGAGGGCTCGTCGTCGGAGAACTTTTTCCTGGCGCTGCTCGCGGCGGCGGACCGCTACGCGGTGGACATGCTCAAGGTCGTGTGTGCGCAGAGGCTGCGTGACATGCTGTCGGTGGACAACGTGGGTGCGATCCTGATCTGCGCCGAGGTGCACGGCTGCCCGGAGCTGAAGAACAAGTGCCTCGAGTTCTTCGTCGAGGACAAGAACTTCAAGAAGGTGGTCTTGACGGAAGGGTACGTTCAGCTGATTCAGAGCTTCCCTTCACTTTTTGATGAGATCAAAGCGCGCATCGAGGCGAAGGACGAGCGCGTTTTGCAGGAGAAGGGATCGATGTATTTTGACTTTAGCGTGGTTAAATCCCGCTATTTGGATCCGTTGACAAAACTGTTCGGAGTGTTCGGCTGCACTTAAAAGCTAGTTTATAAGTCGGCTTATAAATCATGGTATAATATTTTTCTCTCTAAAAAAATCAGTCATACAAATCAGCACAAGCGGTTTTACGACTTGCTGCTCTGAAAGAGCAATTGTAATTTGTAACGCAGTGGTCTACTTCTTGAATACACTGTAGAAGGAACTAGATATGCGCCTATATATATATGCATTATTGGTCGATACGTTACATCAAAAGAGAGAACTTTATTTCGTTATCTAAGAATCTCCTGTGTGTTAGTCACTTGGTCGTGTTGGATGAACGATACATCCATTGGGTTGCACAGTAATGTCAGTTTCACAAATCATAAAAGAAAAGAAGAGTTGTTTGGTTGTAGTAGTTGCACTGGTGTTGCCAACGCTGCTGACGACGTGACTCCGTTGTGACGGCATTGTCACGTACGGTTGGTGTGAGTGCCAGATGAAACATGTTCCTGTCGCTACCGATGAAGATCCTTTACAACTTTTACTGTCTTACTTATCGAGCCTGAATTTTATGACTCTTGAGTTGAACTATCTTAGAGTGCGTGTCGGTGAGTTTTATAGAGCTTTATAAACATTAAATATGCAGACATGACGATATATTTATGAAGAGAGAAATGATAAAAGTTTTACGGGACGAAACTCTTGTTAAAGCCCAAGTTCCTGTTGGCTTGAAAGAAAGAGCTCCTGCGGGCGACCCAGCTCCCCGCCGCCGAAACCCACCACGGCAACTGCTCCCCGGCTGTCGCCATCGCTCTTTGGTTAGCGGCGGCGGCGGCCCGCTGCGGCGGCCAACAAGGCTCCCCCCGCAGCAGCTTCCACCCCCCTCCGTCTTCTCCTCCTCTAGCTCCCCCGCATGTCGAGCTCTGGCTTCTAGGCGAGAAGGATGGCCGGCAGTGAGCAAGATGACCGGGGAATAGCGGGATCCGTGTCCTCTAGGTACAGATAAAGCTATCCTCGCCCTGGATTTGACGGGGCGCGCGGCGTCAGTCAGTCTGTGTCCAGCTGCGCGAGCTGCGGGCCTATGCGTCGGAGAAGGAAGTCAAGCTGTGGATCTACGTGGGCGGGGCGCCCGGGTGGTGGCTCTCCTTCTCTAGCTCCACGGGCGTCCGGCTCGGCTAGGCGGTGGTGCCCGACGAGCTACTGCCTTGCACGGAGCGGCACACGTTGGCCTCGACGGAGGCCATCCCGCGCCTGTAGCCCAGCACAGCGCCACCACCCGTGATGGGAACGGTGTGCGCGCGCGGGCCCGTACAGGCTGCGGACACCGACGAGGGCCCATCCGACGGTCCCAGCCCCGTCAGGGCCCGGCGTGCGGCAGGTGGCGGACGCGGTGGTAGGTAGCCGCGCCCTAGTGCGCCCGGTCGTCATGGCCAGGCAGGCTTGGCCCCAGTGTTGGCCTGCAGCGGCAGCGCCCGGCCCGAGTGGGGGTCGAGCAGATCTGGCCCCTAGGAGACGGATCCAATGGCTGCGCTCCGCGGGCTCCTCGACAGCGGCCAGCTTGGGTCTGGGCTGGCCGTGGCTCACGCTGGCCCGCTGGGGCTGGGCAGGGCTCGTGCTAGAATTGCTAGGGGCTCTGCACTTTGTGTCCATTCGCCGCAAAAAAAATCTGGTGCATACCGCATCCATTGAGAGTCCGTGCATACTGAGTCTCAATCGGCGTGTTCGCTGGTTGGTTTCTGGGTTGGTTTGGTCTGACCAATTCTGGTTTATTGTGAGAGAAAAATACTATTGGCTGGTTAAATAAGCCTGGCGAACAGGGTGAATAAGTGACACGTGTACGTGTGTAGCGTTTCAGGAACTCCCCCGCTCGGCTTGCGCTATGACGTCAGCCGATGTACGAGCGCACGACGGCACAACGTGGAGAGACGCTTGGCAACGAACGTAGGATCTGCAGGGTCTCCACGTGTCCACCATTGGAAAGGAGTATGCACTGAGTTTTGGTGGATCCGGTATCCACAGAATAGCACGCGGCGTGGCCAAGTGGTTGTCTTTCTGCGTCGGAAGTGGCGGTCTTTCTTTCAACTACCCTGGGCTGCGGCCCAAAAAGATATATGGGCTCGTCCATTCCGTGGGCGCCAATTCTTTTACCAGAAAAAGACTTCCCATTTTCCGTGGCGGCCAAGTTTTTGAAGCAACCGGCAGCCGCCTGACTCGCTGTCCTGCTCCAATCAACGGTTCGGATGCAACCCAATCCCCTCCCTGAACCTTCCAGAACACACGACACACGAGCTCGGTCCAGGAACCTTCTCGACCGCCATTGCACCCTCTATATATTCCTCCACGGCCCCATTCCGTCCACAGTCTCATCAACACCGTGCTCGAGATCATAAGCACAAGGAGGTCGGAGTAGAGACAGAAGCAACGATGCCGACGGGTAGGCTGAGCGGCAACATCACCCAGGACTGGGAGCCGGTGGTTCTGCGCCGGACGAAACCGAAGGCGTCCGACCTCAAGTCGGCGAAGGCGGTGAACCAGGCGCTGCGGTCGGGCGCGGCCGTGGAGACGGTGCGCAAGTCGGCGGCGGGCACGAACAAGCACTCCGCGCCCGCGGTGGCGCCCGCGCGTAAGCTGGACGAGACGACGGAGCCGGCGGCGGTGGAGCGGGTGGCGGCCGAGGTGCGCGCGGCGATCCAGAAGGCGCGCGTGGCCAAAGGGTGGAGCCAGGCGGAGCTGGCGAAGCGCATCAACGAGCGCGCGCAGGTGGTGCAGGAGTACGAGAGCGGCAAGGCGGCGCCGGCCCAGGCCGTGCTCGCCAAGATGGAGCGCGCCCTCGTGGTCAAGCTCCGCGGGAAGGGCGTCGGCGCGCCCCTGCAGGCGGCCGGCGGCAAGTGATGTGATGTGAATGTGATGGCCTTGTGCAGATTACACCGTCGATAGCTTGACATCTGCTTTGAATTGGCGGTGAATCGGATGTGCAGTTTCTGTTTGTAGGATCGTGATTGGGTGATCTCTTGATTGGTAAATGACAGCGGGCAAGTGGTTTCAATTTGGCCCCGTGGTTTTACCTGGTCTCTTTGCTCCCAATATTACGGTTTTTACGAGTGATCTTGTGAATGAATCTCTGCTTCCTCTGTTTTTTTCCCAAAATTTTATTAGAGCTCCCTGCTTCCTCTGTTCTCATGCGAACTGCGAACAGGTGATGATTTCCATAGAGACGACATCACGCCAGAGCAGTTAAATTCTTGAGAATTGATTTCCTACTGCAGCGTCCTTCCTCCAGTTAACTGTTAACAGCAGGACTGCGATTTCTCTGTAAAAGGTATTAAGGTAATCTACAAAGAACATCTTAGGTGATCAGAGTATCAGATATACAATCCCCTACTGCACCATCCTAAGCCTTGCTGTTGCTGTGGCAGCAGCAGCAGCACGGCCACAGCAAGGCTTACCGAACAGTGGCGCATACGAGAAATTATATAGCCATGGAAATCACGACAGCCCTTTGTTTGTTACTTAAGATCGAATGATTAAAGATTAGAAGTCGCCTGTGAGCCAGTATCTAAGATTGGTGGGTAACTGGGTATATATGGAAAGGATATCATTCTAGTTTGATACGTGAGGGCAGTGGTTTCGCTCGGTTATTTTTATGAAAATGCTCTGAGCCGAGCGTTCGATTTTTTTCTAGAGTACCGGACGGACGCGGAGCCACATCAACTTTGATTCTCGTGTACCCATTTGACACCACCGCCGTTTACTCTTATCGTCCCACTCCAATAATACAACATGAGGGATGGATGACGTGAATGCATGACATAAGCAGCCTGTTCGTTTTGTCATGTTTGGCTTATAAGTTAGTATTTTTTCAGTCAGCGAATAATATTTTTCTCTCACACCAAATTATCTAATAGTATTTTCAATCATAACTTATCAACCAAACAAGCCAAAATGAATAGGGCGAAGATCAACGCCTTACTTGAGCGGACGTCACAACATACGGTTAGCACCTGGTGTCAGTGGCGAAGTCATTGCTCGGCTAGCCGGCAGGGCTTCTCGGAAAAAAAAAATTCTTTATATCAAAGAAAAATACTATAATATGCTAGCTAAATATTTTTTAAAATATGATAATGATACCTATAGGGCGTCCGTCGGTCCGGACGGACCCTGCACACGCTGCGCGCCGCCCGCACCTCCCACCTGCGCTACGTGCCGCGCACCCCTGCCCGCGCCTCGTGGGCCCTGCCCGCAGGGGTTAAAGTTGAGCTACATAGACTAATAGACAGCGATGGTGACGTAAGACTAGAAAATGACACAGATTCACCGTGTCTTCCGCCGCAGCCGCGCTCCATTCACTTGTCGAGGTCTGTGTCACCGATGAGCTCCGTACCCGCGACCTCCATGCCACTTCGGCGCATCGAGCTTCGTGTGTTTCATGCGTTTTAGATGTATGTTTCATATATTTTATTTGGATGTTGCATGCGTTGAATTTGGATGTTGCAAAAGTAGATATGGTGTTGCATATGTTGCAATAGCTATAAATGTATGTTGCAAGTGTATGTTTCAAATGTTTTAGTTGTTTCAGACGTATGTTGCAAGTGTTATCTGGACATTGCATATGTTGCAGTAGCTATAGACATATGTTGCAAGCGTATGTTCCAAATATTTCACCTGTTCAAATTTATGTTGCAAGTATTTTATGTGGATATTGCATATGTTGCGGTGGCTACACATATGTTGCAAGCGTATGCTTCAAATGTTTAACTTTGTTTCAGAGATATGTTGCAGCAAATGCTTCAACAGCAGACGTAGGCACACAACACAATACGAAGTACTCCAACGAGCAGCAGAGGGAGAGGGAGCGAGTAGCAGGCGCACAACATGCGAAGTAGTATGCAGCAAGCTAGCCGCAAAGTCTTCTCGTCTTATCGGCTCGTGAGGATCCGCTGCCACCACCGTCTTCGCATCTAGACCCGTGCCCGTGGCGATCGTCAGCCACATGTGCTTCGGTCTGAGCAGCCGTCGCAGGATCGCGGCACCAGCCAGCCGATGGGCAGAAAATCTCTGCATTGCGTCATGTCCCTGAGAACCACAATGAATCAACCGTCGCCTTCATCACTTCGCTCTTTCCGTATGAATCCCACCCCTCCCGTCTCTGCTTCTCCACTTCCCCTCGCTCGATTCGATCTTGGCACGCGCGAGCGTCCGGACGGGTCCTAGTGTACGAACGTCCAGGCGCTACCCACGCCCTTATTTTTATGGACAAAGTTATCCCGCGACCCTTGTCTTCCTCCCCGTGCGTGCTTCCTCCCCACCCCACCCTGCCTCCCCCTGCCAGCCGGTGCCTCGTGACGGCCGTGCGCAGGCTGCGGCATCCTCGAGAGGCTGAAGAACGCCGAGATGAGAAGCGCGAGGTAGCTGATTGAGATGGGTAGTAGCCCCTCCATGTCCATGGGCTGAGACCCTGCAAAGGAACTACTCCTAGTCCTAGCTGGTGGTGTGTTCAGAGCTGCAAGCTGTAGGTAAAGAAAACTGTGACGTACGCGGTGGGCAACAGGGGGTGGCACCGCGAGGTGAATCTATTGAGAGCAGGCGCTGTAGTTAGTGGCCGTCTGGCTCTCAAGCCACCTCGCTCGTTTGATTCCTGAAGAAGATGCAAACAAAATCGAAATGCATGATGAGCACACTCCACTTAGGCACTTAATTAGGAGTCACGACTCACGAAAGGACTTGAATCGACGACCCACGCGCCGTGGAATCGTGTCGTGGACCATGTAAGTCTAGTGACTAAGTGGGAGTGAAATTGACTCGCTGACCGTGCCAGGGGAAGGTGCTGCTGGTGCATGCGCTCGATCGATCTAGAAGCCGGGCTCTGCCCGTCTGACCAGTGAAATCTAAGAAACTTATATTAGCATCGAGGGAATGAACAAAGATCTAGGTTCGAGAGAGCTCCTTATCCAGCCTAGAACGAAGGAACGAGAAAAACGAACGGTGATGCAGCGTGCATCGCAACACTCTCCCAGTCCCAGCTGAGCCCAGCAGTACCCGTCGATCGGTGTCTCTTTCCCACCAATTTCTATCAGCATCGACTAGTGTGGGTCACATCATCTGTGGCTTCATTATTATCTTTTGACCTCTGCTATTGTAGGTCTACTTACTAGTAGTAACAACGTTGTTGACACAGACTGAAGCGATCACAGGCAGCACGGCCAAGCAGTCACATCCATGGCGAGGCCCGCAGCGGGGTGACGACGGACTTGAGGGCGAGGTACTTATCGAGCGCGTGCATGCCCTCGTCCTTGCCGAAGCCGCTCATCTTGCGGCCGCCGAAGGGGCAGTCGCTGCCCATGGCGAAGTAGCAGTTGACCCACACCACCCCGGCGCGCACCGCCCTCACCACCCGGTTCACCACGTCCAGGTCCCGGGTCACCACCCCCGCGCCCAGCCCGTACCGAGTGTCGTTCGCCCGAGCGATCGCCTCCTCCACCGTCCTGCGCAGCAAATTAAACGCACTCCAATCAGATTTCGTTTGGAGTGTTACTAAGAGTCGGTTTGTTACGCACTTGAACTTCATCAGGCACATGACAGGTCCGAAGATCTCCTCCTTTGCTATGATCATGTCCTCCTTGACGTTGGTGAAAACTGTGGGCTCAATGTAGTAACCTTTCTCTTTCTGGCCACAGGGTCTCCCTCCGGTCAGAAGAGTGGCCCCTTCTCGCTTGCCATGGTCGATGTAGCTGAGCACCCTCTCATACTGAACCTTGTCCACCTGCACAACATTAGCAATATCGATCAACCTTATGGTTCCGGGCTTCTTCTGGCTTAACTTAAAATTAAAAAAAAAAAACACCACCGCATAAAATAAATTACGAAAAGTAGCAAAAAACTGCCGATTGGTTAGAGGGCATGATGATGATGCGTCAGAGGTTTACTGACCTGAGGGCCCTGGTTGGCACGAGGATCACTGAAAGGGTCTCCCACGACCCAGCTCTTCATCCTCTCTGCCAATTTCTCCTCGAATCTGCTGTAGATGCGTTCCTGCACGTACACACGGCTCGCAGAGACGCAGGCTTCTCCCTGATGACAGCGCGGATGCATGATCGATGTGCGCACGTTTGATCAGTTATTGCTCGAGCTCACTGGCCACGTACGTATGGCTATAAACACTGAAATAAAAACGAAGTGCATCATGCATGTTCGTCCACCTTGTTGAAGAAGTTGGCGCTGACGGCGAGCTCGACGGCCATGTCGAGGTCCGCGTCGTCGAAGATGATGAGCGGGGACTTGCCGCCGAGCTCGAGGTAAACAGGCTTCAGGTTGCTCTCCGCGGAGGCCTTCATTATGAGGCGCCCAACCTCTGTGGATCCAGTGAAAGTCACCTGAAACATGCAGGAACGAACGCCATCAAACTTTTGTACTAAGATGCTGTGCCGCAGCAGCAACGAGATTGCTCGCCCGCTGTTGTCAGTGTAAGTACCATGTCAACGTCCATGTGAGACGCGAGTGCAGCTCCCGCCGTTGAACCGAAGCCAGGCACGACATTGATGACGCCATCCGGGATCCCCGCCTGCTTGGCGAGGTGGGCAAAGTAGAGGGCGCTGAGCGGCGTCTGCTCGGCGGGCTTGACGACCATGGCGCAGCCGGCGGCCAACGCGGGGGCGACCTTGATGGCGAACATGGTGGAGGGAAAGTTCCACGGGATGATGATCCCGGCGACGCCGAGCGGCTCGCGCAGGGTGTACCCCTGGAACTGCGCCTGCATCTTGAGCGTCTCGCCGTGGATCTTGTCGGCCGCGCCGGCGAAGTACCGCAGGCTTCCCGCGGCGTTCCCGAAGTCGACGGCCTTGGTGATGGCCGGGTGCTTCCCGGCGTCCAGGCTCTCGAGCGCCGCCAGCTCGTCCGCGTGCTGCTCCACCAGGTCGGCGAACCTCGCTATGATCCGCCCCCGTTCCTGCATGCCAATGTTGTTGCATTGCCCTCGTTGCTAATCATCGACGATGACGAGTTGACGACTACCAAGGGTGTGGAAAATAAATGCAGTTGTGTGTGCGTGCAAAGGTCGAGAATGTCGTACGGATCCAGACATGCGTGGCCACTCGCCATGATCGAAGGCGTCCCTGGCTGCCCTCACTGCCGAGTCCACGTCCACTTTGTCAGCCTCGGCGACGGTGGCTATGACGTCGCCTGTGCGCGGGTCCCTGGTCTCAAACGTCCGGCCTGAACAGCATCCAAACAATTACACACAGTTTGGTGTATAGAATAGATACATTGTACAACATTGAGGAATGGTTACGTCCCTGTTTTAGTGGCATATGCCAAGAATATTCTCTAATGGGATACCCTCCATCACACCTGGCTTTAAACCAAATACTACAAAACTGGGATCACCTCATCCATCCCATCCCTGATTGTCTCACCAACCAAACACATAGTATGTTACCTAGTTATTATGCACCAATAATACTAATAAACTTATTTAAAGATACAAATATTACTAATATTTTCTATAAATTTAGTGAAACAAAAAAGTTTGACTCGTATAGAATCCAAAGCGGCGCTTTTTTTAACGGTAGAATATATCCAAAGCGGACGCCCGTGGCTTCAGGTTTCTAGAAGCAGAGAGAGTACTCTCAACACTCAAGCAGTCACGTCATGCAACAGCGCAGCACAGGCCTCGTACGTCGTCGTTTTTACATGCACGCATCGATCAAGTTACACACATGGACACATCGATTAAGTGATTGTTATTTTGAAAAATGTGGGTGGCAATTTTTGTAGAAACTTTTCACGTGAAACTGTTCAGCTCTTCTAGAGTTCGAGTTCGACCAGCATTTCTTCTGGTGCAGAGTGCAGAATAACCTTGTTTGTAGTGTAAAAAAATTTAAGTATGGACCGGAGCGGGAGTGCACTAATCCTCTGTTGCAGAATTAGGCAATTAGCCAAGTGAAAGAAAGCAACCAACGGGATGGAGGAGTACGTTGTACGCACTCTCACATTCTCACGCAAGCACGCTGGTACGGCCCGTTTAGAGGAATTTATAAAAACCTGAATAAATCTATAGGAATTTGTGAGAGAGTAATCAATAAAAATCACGGTGACATCCGGCTGGTTATCACGACAGCCGAACTGCCCCTACGTGAAGGACACGAACCCAGGCACGGATTTCACAGGCGCCGACGAACGGCGGACACGGGAGTACGGGACAGCAGGCAAGGACGTCCCATTCCCAGCACACCTGCATCACATATTCAGAGGGTGTCCCCTGTGGACTGTGGTGTCCACTACGGAGCTTCCCCGTACCTTTGCCACGTTTTCTAATGTCCTGTATAATTCGCTGACTGTGATGAGTAGTACTCGTACGTGTCACTGTCACTGAGCTATACTCCGTCTGTACAGGCCGGTCTGCACAATATACACGCGGACGGACACATAAAATGATGTACTACCCCTCTCCGTAGAGAATACAATTACATGTCACGTAAAGTGGTACATGTTTGACAAATTTTCTAGAAAACAGTATTCACATTTATAACTCTAAATTAATTTATTATAAAAATATATTTTATAATTAATATAATAATATTTATTTAATATTATAAATATTTATATCTTTTATTTATAATTGGTTAAAGTCAATATACTAACACGTGATACTATTCTAAAATTGGATTTTCTACGAACGGAGGGTGTAGAATGCATGTTTTAACTTGTGTGCAGGAAATCGATAGGATTTTAGGTGGCAATAATAATGTCCTGCCCTGAATCTCGAGCGACCTAGGGACGTGAACATGCACGCCGACGAAACGAAACCCAGAGCGTACGTGACCTCCTGTCCTCCTGGTAATACAGTTGTCCCGGGCCCTGCTGCTAATAACTCGCCAGCAAACTGCGTGATCGGCTGGGGCCGGCTGACTGGGCTGGCTGGCTGGCCAGACCCCTTATCGACACTATTTCAGCTAGCAACGATATATAGATACTATTTATATGAACTAGTATTTCTCACCCCTTATAGACACTATTTATATGAACCAGTCAGTAACCAGCAACGATATATGGATACTATTTATATGAATCAGCCAGCAGTATTTCTCTAAACAGCCCACCACGAGACATCGTCGTTTAGTATGTCATTCATTACTCATCACAGAGAGGCAGAGAGGCAGAGAGCTACTTGGATGGCCAGTGGTCATGCATAGCTGTCGGCTCAATCTTTCCAAAACGAAAAAGAAGCACTTATGGGTGTCAGGAATCGGAGCAATCGCAATCAGAGATCCAGATCGGTCTCCATTCGGTACGAATCGGAAGCAAGAAACCATTCTCGTTCCCGACGAGCGGCTGCACAAGCAGCATTGCAGCAACGGGCGAAGCAGGAAGCGAGATACGCACGAGTGGGTGCTGGGGTGAGGTAGTACAGGTACCTGAGGCGGCGTCGACGAAGGATCCGTTGATGAAGAGCTTGGTGAACTTGATCTCCGGCACCTCGAACAGCTCCCCGCGCTTCTTCTTCTTCTCCTCCTCTCCCACCGTCCGGTCCGCGCCGCTGCGATTGCTCTTGCTCCCCATGGCCGCCGCCGCCGCTGCCGCTGCCGCCCTCTTGTCTCTCGCTAGCTACCCGCTCTCTCGGGGCGAAGGAGTGTTCGCTGTGTGTGTGATGAGCCTGTGCGGAGAGGGGGACAGGGGCCGGTCTCCTGGTGCTGGAATTTATAGAAGACCCCCGCCACCAACCTCGCTGTCAATCTGTGCTCTGATCACACATTCACACATCGCACACGGTGCGGAGAAATGGGCCCCAAAGGCATCCAGGCACCGGCTCCGTTCACTTAGCTAAAAAATCAAATCAAAATATTATTCCGACTTATTTGTTGAGAGAAAAAAATATTATTCTAGTTAAAAAAACAAGCTAAAAAAAGACCAATTATAAACGAACAGGGCCACTGCGAGCCGAGCAGCAACGTTGGATTCGAGCCCGAGCTACTACACCACCAGACCTGCAAGACTGGTAGAGCTGGATATCGAGCTGGAGCTGGCTCGGCTCGGTGCAGCTCAGTATAAAAAACGGCTCAGCTCAGCACGTTAACAAAACGAGCTAAAAAGTTAGCTCGCTTGACTCGGTAATTGGCTCGACCCAGCTCGGTAAACTCGTGAGCTAGAAGGAAAAATTTTCACTCAGCAAAGAAATCAACGCTCATGTATCTTTGGTTCAGTATAGCAAATAAGAAAAAAATCTACTTCAACAAAGAAATCAACAAAAAATGGTTCACGTATCCTTGGTTCAGTACCAAAAGCAAGAAGCAAATTAATCCACTTCGAGAGACAATCACAAAGGAAGATCTGTAGAAGCCATCGAAGACCTGACAGCAACGACAGCTCAATCTCAAATCGAAAGCAAGCAGAGCTTTGAGAGAGTGTAGACGGTGGAGCTCATTCAGAACTTCGCGGACCACGGCCATAGATACGGCATTCGGGCATGCGACTGCCATCGCGTGAAGCTTGCAGCACTTGCAGTGAAGTCCTCTATCAGGGGTGAGCTCAGCTCGGATGCTGGCTTACAATAGCGCGCTGGGAGATCAAGAGGGGAGATGACGGGAGCTGGGGAGTCGAGTCGGAGAGAGGGGCGCGGTGCGGCGGTGCCCCGGTCTCGGTCGCATCTCGGCTCTTGCGTGCGGCGGCCAGAGAGATAGGGATGGGAGGACAACTACACGGGGGATCACACAGACATTGGGTTGGGGAGGGCGAATGGGCCGTGGCCTGTGTGGGCCCTAAAGTATAAGCTGATTTTTCTGGTACACTAATACTGTGTTCACCTCGTTTGGCTCGGGATCAGAGGTGGCTTGTTACAGCTAACGAGCTAAACTTGGGCTCATCTTGTTAGAAAATCGCAATGAGCCGAGTCGAGCCGAGCCGAGCTAACCATAAGTCAAGTGAGCTAACGAACTTTGAGTTTTTCATCCAGCCTTACCTGCACGGCTGCACAAGCAAGAGCAGCAGAGTCGTAGGGAGGAGCGGCGCGAACTATTTGTAACCACTAGCCAGGGTTATGTGTCATCCACGTGGAGAGCTACGGGTTGGCCTTACTAGGAAAGGCCGGTTCAGGCCCACACCCACTGGGGTAGTATGTTGCCCATTGTCTCGAGGGGTGTCAGGGTCATAATCCCCGGGTGTCTCAAGGCATCGATTAGTTAGCAGACCACACAGCCCGCAATAGATCAGCTAGCGAAGGCCCGAACGACCGAGGTATGGCTGGGCCGAGGAAACCAGGCCGAACGCTAAGACCAGGGTCGGCCACGACCTTTTCCTCCTGCCTTAGCTACACGGCGTTTGAGAGGCGCACGACCTCACCCCCGTCATGACCCCTGCAAGGGACGGGGAGAGGTCGAGCCCCACCAAGCATGCCTGTTCTGACAAGGACAGGTACACCGCACTAACCTCGCAAGGGCCGATGGGACAACAATCACCTAGGTCCAATCAGACACCAACATTGCACCACGCAGCTCGGACAAGACAATACCGCCCCAGGCGATGACGACGGGTACGATGACCACCGGCCAGATATGGCCCAACAAGACGCATGTACGATCCCACCCACTACGGGATGTGATCCATGATGAAGGCATTGACTTGAAGACCGACGGGGAACCACGACCCCAGCAATCGAGATCGTGGCCCTCAACTCCTCAACACAACCAGGCGATCGATGACCTAGGAGCGACTACCAACTCCTGTACGACGCCCTAGGAAACCAGAAGACGATGACGAAGACCACGGTGGGGACCACGTCGCATAGGACGGCTGGCGAACCACCACCGTGCCTACAGTGCTGCCACGGCCAGCATAATGAGCACCACACCGCACAACGACGTGACGTGGCCACAGGACCGTGACGACAACCACGCCCGGACGTGCACCTCAAGACGGCGTAGCTTGCAAGCCAAGTTAGCTAGGACCCCCTTAGGCTCACGACCCTTCAGTCAGGGGAACCTCCTCCATTGTATGCGCCCTAGCCTCGAACTCTATATAAAGGCAGCCATGGCACCCTTTCTAGAGATTCTGAGTCCCCTACTCATTCACTCACTCTCCATCATAGCAGGGCCCCTGAAGTTTCCCTTCGGGCTGCCCATCTCCTAGCTTTAGCTCTTCTTACTCTTCCACCATTCTTGCACCCCCATTGTAAGAACTTTAGAGTATTCAAGCGAGAAACATGAACTCGATTATCTCTGAGACTGGATGTAGGGCTCCAAACTGAACCAGTATAAATCCTCGTGTCTTTTGGATGCTACCATTGTCTTCCTGGAGCAGTGTTGATGGTCACTAACACCAATTACAATCCGTCAACATAACCTGCATTTATACTTAATTCCATCATCAAACATAGGTATAAGGGTTTAAACTAATAAATTCCATGAGTTTTGGTGAATCTGTGTTTTCAATAGGGTTTATTGAGAAAACCGTCAAGGGGGACCTATTCGTCAAAGGAAATTATGAAATTCCACCACATAAACAACGTGGGAAGGTTCTAGAAGACTCTCCACCGAAGCAGACCCCGAGGGATTGCCATGTGGGGCCAGCTGGCCCCACCTATAGGTCGGCCAGCCTATGGGTCCCACCAGTCAGCCTCCGCTTCGAAAGTCAGTTTTCCACCGCCATTGAGATCCAATCTTTGCCGTTTATTCAAGTCGGTTTGATCCAAGGTGTAGGGTCGAGATGGCAGATTAGAGGGGTGAATAGTTCTTTCTAAGATGAATCACGCCGGCTATCCAAAATAAATACGGAATTAAAACTATCGGTGTAGCCAAGACTACACCCCTCTATCTAAGTTCACAAGCACCTTATAAAGATCGTAATTAGGTAATAAAGTTGCTGGGCTAGCTAGAGCTCACCTAATCAATGCTAGAGCAAGGTCACACATACCTTTGCACTAGTACTTTGGCAACCGGGGAGCTGCTACACATGCTAGTGATGCAAAAACACAAAGCTTCTAAGCTTACTAGCAATGCTCAATAATAAGGCAACAAATGTCAAATTAGAGAGCACAAATTACTTAGCTACACAAACTAAGCAATGTGACTAATAAGGTTACTCAAACCAAATTAGTCACGCAAGGGAGCTACTTCTAAGCTACACAAGCAAGAATGTAACTAGCAAACTACATAAGTCAACTAATTATAAGAGCAACTACACAAGCACAATATATGAAATGCAAATACAAGCTTGTGTAAAGGGGAATGCAAACCAATGGGAAGACAAGGATGACACGATGATTTTTATCTTGAGGTTCACTTGGTTGCCACCAAGCTAGTCCCCGCCGAGACAAGCTCCAAGGTTAACATGCGGTCCTCTTGCTAGTGGTGACCCACAAGTCACTCTTCCACGTGGAGTGCTTACCACAAGCTCTAGCACTTGACCCGGTCAGACCACTTGTCGCCCTTCGCGTCTCGCTCTACTAGTGTTGCTCTTTGCGGCTCCCACGGGGTGAGCACAATCCCCCTCACAACCACTTCTCCAGAGCACCGCACAATCTTCTTTGCGTGCTTTGATGGAGACCACCATCAAGCCATCTAGGAGGTGGTAACCTCCAAGAGTAACAAGCATCACCGGCTTGCAACTCGATCACCTAGTGCCACTTAATGCAATCTCACAATGCAACACACTAGAATCACTCACTCGCAATGGATTCGCACTTCTCACAAGCACAAGTGAGTTAGAGGCTTATCAAACCGAGCACACACAAAGGCAACACATCCCCAATGTGCTTAAGGAGCCACATGCCCGAGCTCTACCTCTATTTATAGCCCCCAAGCCAAATAGAGCCGTTGGAGCAAAGCTGCACTTTCTGTGAGGGCACCAGACATGACGGTGCGGTCACCAGACATGGGGTGGCGATGCCCCCAACGGTCGAATCCAATGGCTAGTTTGACTAGCCGTGGTCACCGGATAGGCGGTGGTGGCACAGGATAGGGGGTGGCGGTGCCACCCCGACCAACACCCCAAAAACCCTTCTCTCTAGAAAAATAGGGCGGTGCACTGCCATCACCATGGCAGTGACCATGGCGGTGACCAGCCCACTTGCCTCACTCTCTGTCGAAAAGTGGTGGTGGCACCGGACAGCACCCGATGGTGCACCGCCCTCAGGATGGCGGTGTACACCATCACTTCCGGTGACCACCTCGACTCCTGCTATGCTAGGCCAAATCTAGGTGGGCACCGCCCTAGGGGTGGCGGTGCCACCAGACAACCAGTGGCAGTGCCCTTAGGGCAACACGTTGCTCTTAGCCTCCCAGCTGGTCACCGCCACAGGGGTGGTGGTGCACCGGACAGGGGGTGGTGGTGCCACCCAGGCAGCACCCCGAGCCTAGTTTTGTCTCCTCTTCTTTACCAAATTCTTCACCTTTGCAAATGTGCTAACACCACCAAGTGATCACCACCTTGTGCACCTGTATTAGCTTTTCACAAACATTTTCGCAAAGGATTAGTTACTCAATTCACCATGCCACTTGATCCTAACACGTATGTAAGGTTAGATTGCTCAAGTGGCACTAGATGATCGATATGCAAACAAATTTACTCCTCTTAATAGTACGGCCATCTATCCTAAACCCGGTCATCAACTTCTCTACACACCTATGACCGGTGAAAGGAAATGCCCTAGGTTATACCTTTGCCTTGCGCATTCCATTCCATCTCCTCCATCATTGATGCAACACATGCACCAACCAATCACGAAATGATATGATCCAATTTATATCATCACGTGACCTTATTGGTTCATCGATCTTGACCTTACTTGCTCTTCACTGTTGCCTTTGTTGATTGGTGCCAAGTCTTGCTCAAGCTTCACTACCACGTAGTCCATCGCTCCAAAGCCTCCAACTTGCCCTTTACGCTTGCAACCGGTCCATCAAGCCAAGTCTTGTCTTGATCTTCTCCATCTTAGTCATATGACTCAATGTCATGTCTCATATGCAATGAGCTCCTTCATCACATGTGTGAGCCTTGCAACAAATCCAAGCCATCTTCACCGTCATGGCATAGTTGCTCACACAAGTGTACCTGTGGACTAATCACCTGTATATCTCACTCAAACACATATTAGTCCACCTAAGGTTGTCACTCAATTACCAAAACTAAACAAGGACCTTTCATAAGGGCTCAGGATTGATGCTTCGACCTATATATATATCAACCCCTATCCCCCTCCCTCAGTAGATTCCTGAAACCCTAATTTATATTCTCCTCGTTAGGATCAGAGCCAGCTATCAAGAGAAGATTAGTCCTCCATAGGATCTAGTCTTATAAATAGAAATAGCGAGATGGAGAGTGAGGGAAGAGTTTGGAGGAGATGCTGGCCTGTCGGTGCTCTCTCTATGGCCTATTCCTTAGCGGATCCAAGTTCTATCTAAGCTTGCCTCTGAGATTTCTCTGGTAATCAATTTCTAATTCAAGTAAGCTTCTTGCTTATATTATTCATCAGATTCACAACTTGTTTGCGTGCTTTATTCTTTATCTAGGAAGAGTAAAGTAGTAATTGTAGTGTAAGCATGGTGCTTAGACTCTAGTTACTTATGGATGCATCCTACATTTTGGATCGGTGGTAGCTCACGAGGGTGACTCTTATAGCCTCGTTGAACTCTCTGTAGTCCACCTCTCATTTGTAGGGCAAGTACGACACGATTACTACGGGAAGCATCTTCTGTTGGTGTCTTTCCTTAAGTGATGTCTCCAGTTGAATAGTAGAAGATATAGCTTACCCAAGTCAGAACTAGAGAACCTTAGTTTTCCTCTCTACGCTCATATTTATCTTAACCTTGTTGCTACCCCTAGTTAAGTTAGATCATAGTTAGTCTCGCACGTTCCCCTGTGGATACGATATATGGAATACTTCTGAGTGAAAGCTACAGCGGTATCCGTGCACTTATGGATTTATCTGTGTATGTTAAATATACCAACATGCTTTCTGGCGCCGTTGCCAGGGAAACGGTTGTTGAATTAACTATGAGCCTAGCTTAATCTCTTATCTTTTATCTTCTTTCTTTTATTATTTTCCTTTTTATCATGGATTCCACTCCTATCTACCTATACGCTGCACCTATGAGCGTGAGCCTAGAGCCACCAAAATCTATAGAGACTATTGTAACACCTCGGGTGTTTAAATATTAAAATCTGACATGTCATCATATGCATTGCAAAGCATTTGGCATTTGGTGAAAACTTTGATATGCATTTATTAAAACAAGTTTACATTTGTGTAATGAGTGTTGAATTGTATTGTTTGACTCAAGTTCAAAGTTTGTCTGGGTTTTGAATTTTTCGAGAAAACCCCGCTTTTCAACATTTAAACCCTACCCTGAAAATCCATTTCAAAATCTGAACATATTTTGGGGTTGGGCCCAAAAGCAAAAGTGTAGAGCTTGTCAAGTTAAGCAAAGTTTATCTTTGGAGTTTTTCAAGTTGTTTAGAAAAATTTTGAGTAATTCAAAAAGGCGTAATTTGTTAAAATTCCCTATTCAAATTCAAAAGTTCATTTCAAAATCTAGACTGAATTAGGGGTTGGTTATAAAAGCAAAGTTGTAGAACTTTTGATTTTGAACAACTTTTGTTTTTGGAGATTTTTGAGTTGTTATGAAAATTTGAGAGTAATTTGTGAAATTTGGCGAATGGCAATTCTGTAATTTCGATGAACAGTGTTCACCGCTTGCGCTACACCGCCGGTGAGCTTCGGCTTGCTTCCAGTCGCGTGCGTGGCCGTCTGGGCATCGCGCTAGCGAGGGAAATGGTTTCACCGTGGCTTCCTTAAGCTTCCTGGCCATCCTTTATAACCAGAGCCGTCGCCGTTTGCCCCCGCCCTTTTCCTCTGTTTTCCGGTCACCGTCGCCGCAGCTCCATCGAGGTTTTGCCGTCGTACCAGCGCCCACGCCATCGCAGCAAAGTGTGTCCCAGCTCCGCTAGTTCCTTGCGCATCCAGCAAACCAGTCCTTGCAGCTTGTCTTCATCGGAAACTCGCGGTGCGCGCTCTTCTTCCTCGCGGCCGGCAACTCCTCCGCTGAGCACGATTCGCCGCGGCCAGAGCTCCATGGTGCATCTCCGTCCCTAGTTTTGGCTGATTCTATTTCGTCTCGATGCTGTAGTACTTAATCCATAGCTGGTTGCTCATTTTGACCACTGCAGCCGCCGGTACACCATCACCGACGACAATCAGCTCCGCCGTGCTTGCTCGGAACGTCGACCCACCTCTCTGTTGCTCCTTCGGCTTTGTGCTTTACTCGGTTGTGTTCAAGGTAAGCTGTTGGTGCTTCCTCGACCTTTAGTTTAATCGCTACCGGCTGTAGCCGTCGGCGTAGCGCTGCCGTGCCACCGTGTCCGCCATGGTCGGCGTAGTGCTCGGTTCGGTCCGTAATTGGTCGCGTTAGTGCCATAGATCGATGCGCTGTGACGTAGTGATCATGTTAGTACTCTTTCCATCACTGTTGGATTCACCGTCGGCGAGAAATCGCTGGTCAGCGCCGTCGCCATCGTGGTCAGCGCGTGAGGTTAGGGATGACAGGTGGGGTCGGTTTGTCAGTGACTCAGCGTTCAAATGGATTTTTCTATTTTCAGATTTGAATGAATAGTGTCTATTTTTATTATTTTTGTGTAGATTTATTTAAAGCTCCAAAAATTATGAAAATTTTTGTGTGACTTCTCTGTGATGTATAGTATTTAAGAAAAATATGAAATAATGTTTTTCAGTACTTTTTGAATGTGATAAAAATTGCTCAATTTATTAACAAATGGATTTCCATGATTTTTCTAGGCTTATTTAATTGTCCAAAAATTATGAAATTTGTTTTGCCACTTACTTATCATGCAATGAACATTTACAAAAATTTTGAGCTCAATTAGAATAAGTTGATTTATTTCATAATTTTGAATTAAATAGTTAATTCATAAAAGTAAATAGTAACCTTTAATGATTTAGGTTTTGTTTGAAATTTTGGATTGAGTGATGACCTTGGGTCATTTGTTGATAATGATCCTTGGCAATTGATGTATGTGTTACGAAAAAGATTTAGTTGTTGACTTGCAACTGTACCGCGAAGGAAAGTTGTATTCAAATTGTTAATTTTTGCATCCATCATCGAGCATCATGTTTCGTATTCCGCATCATGTTAAACATGGCATTGTTATTACGTGTAGTGAACGAAGGTGAACACGTGGTAGTTAATCAAGTTGTTGAGGAGGTTAATCCGTCTGTTGAGGTCGGATGGAATACTTGTGTAACGTCGCAGGAATCGGACTTTTCCGTCAACGAAGGCAAGCCCCGGATGCATACAACCCTACCTTATGTTTTACAAATTAATTTTGCTTTTGCTTTCCGTTACTATATTAAGTGATTAGGAGTTAAGTAAGAGCCTAATTGGTGCATTACCAACCTTGTTATTCCATATTTACCATATTACCAGTTTTAAACTCGTATATGCCTAGTTTTGCTTAGCTATGCGTAGAACGATAAAAGTCGGGTGACTACCTGCCACCTGCAAGTTTTAAATGGAACATTGGTTAACTATGTCAGCATGTGATATGGGAATGTGGAGTAATAAATCTAGACTGGGCGGACTCGGTGAGCGTGAGCCACAAGACATGGAGGTCTTATGAGCGGGATCTTTCCACCTGTGTCGATTAAGGCACGTCCGTTGTTGAATTGCATGAGGTGAGAATTTGTAGTACTAACCACATACTCTGGTAAGCCTTTACTCGGCTATTCTATTATGAGAATGGCTACTCACGCACTAGGAGTGGAGAGATGGCGGGGATAGCGTGTACCCACGTGGCCATTGGCTGGAATGGTGGAGTACTGTATTCTCGGGTGGCGTGGACCTATTCTTGTTTTAGAGGATCCGAGGGTAAGTTGGTATATGTAGGTCAGGGACCTGCATATGTCGTGTGGTCTGGAATCCCCAGCTGGGTTTATAATCGATTCGAATTGTCGTCGCTCCTCGGTTATGGAGACTCAACTCACTGTTCATCATCGTAGTATTAATAACTGGAACTTGAATAAGGCTTGTGAAGGTGTTGGATATGAAGTTTCATGATCTCAGTGCGGATTGTGTTAGCTTTGTATATAATTCTTAAGAAGTTTTCTATAAAAAGGAATGTTGTTAAAAGAGCTTTTACGCAAAAGAACTTTGATCATTGTTAAAGCTATACCTTGAATCCCTGAGCCTGCATTACTGAGTTTATTAGTTAATATTTTGGATAAGTCTTGTTGAGTACTTTTGTACTCAGGGTTCATTGACCCTTGTTGCAGGTGAGCCTCATGAGCAGATCTGTTTTGGATCATGCTGCATGACTATCGTTCGTTCTGACGATGAGAAGTAATTGTGTGATCCTTGGGTAGGATGTTTATTTTGTGTGTTATGTATATGTTAATTATGCCACTCCACTACTACTATGGTTTGTAATAATTATCGAACTTAGTTTGTAAGGTTTGAAACAACTGGTTTGTAAACTATGTTACCATAAGACTTCCGCGGTTTTTACTCTAGTGTCGTTAATTGAATAAATGTTGTAATACTATAATGACTCTGTAACGTGATCCTGCTCGGAAATCGTGGATGATTCGGGGTTCCCTGAGGACACCCGACGGTCTTTTTAAGTTCATGGAAACATATGCATAGATGTCAAAGGTCGTCGGACAGTGACAGGTGCATGTGGGCCCTATAACTTAGGAGGTTCTGCCACAGAATGGTATCAGAGCCTCCGTTACAAGGTTTTTGTTGTATTGTTTTACAAAAACTTCAAAATGATTTGGGATGACTAAATTTAACTTGATAATTTGGTCCAAATTGCTTCTGACTTATCTTATTTCTTTCTCACCATTCCATATTTGATTAAAAAGGTTTTGTGTGGTGGAGTAGTAATATTACTATGCCCTATATAAAAATAAATGTTGTTTATGTGCATTATAAACTTTGATGTTTTTGTTCGTAAGAACGATTCATGCATCATGAATAATTCACTCGTTACTTCCTTCACCTCTTAGTCTGGAGTTGAGTAGTGAGTCTGGTTTGAGGAATGTAATCCATCTTAGCTACTTTTTGGATTTTGATCAAATGGTCTCACTTGAATTAAATTGGCTTCCTACAGTATGGCTCGTGCCAAGATGATGCCCCGTAAGTCCACCGAACCTAAAGGAGTTCCTCGTCACCAACTTGCCCCTAGAAATGATGGTGTTAGCAGTAGCAGTACTAGGCCTGATCCCCAGGCAGAGATACTGAGGGTTTCTATGGAGTTAGCACAATCTACTAGAGATAGGGCTTTGGATGTTATACAAATAGGAGAATTACAGGGTCAATTGAGGCGTCTCACTACCGCACACAGGAACTGCGAAAGCATGTTGGTTCGTACGGTGGAGGGAAGAAATGAAGCTTAGCAGAGGGAAAATGTAGCTAGAGCTAGAACTCATGAGCTAGAATTCTATGTAGAAGATTTAGAAGAACATAATACCTATCTACATGAGGAAGTTCATAGGCTTAGCAATCTACTAAATCTGAATCATGAGCCTCAAGCTGATGCCATGGACCCCGGTGTCATCCTTGCCGATGATGATGAACCATGAGAGGAAGAGGAAGAAGATCCTGAAGAATTAGTAATGATCGATGAAAGTGATGAAGAAGGTGGTAATAATTCTAGAATAGATACCGAGCCTGAAGTTTGAGGAAATTGAGGAAAAGTGTAGAGTTGTATAATAGTAGCTCTAGTTAAGTTATGTAGTTCTGTTTTCGTACTCGTGGGTTTGTTTGTACATTAGTAAACTCTATGTAATGTGTCTAGAGTAAGCTTTGGTACAATTCAATAAAGACATGTGAATAAAGTTTGGTTTATTATGAGCAGATGCGTCGTATGCGGGGTTCATTTATTCCGGGCACTTCACAAGATGAGGACGGTATTCTAGATCCGCCACCAGTTCCAACAAACTTAGCTAATGCTATAACCGTACTTGTCAATGTGATGGCTGAAAATTCTCGTTTGCTTCATGAGATGGCTCAGAGTAATCAGAATCAGATGTACGGAAACCGTGGATGCCACCATAACAGACAGGAGGCTACATATGTTGATTTCACAGACACAAGACCCCCGGTGTTCACCAAGGCAGATGAACCATTGGAGGCTGATGACTGGCTTCGAACCATGGAGCAGAAATTTGACCTTATTCCATGCATGGAGTATCAGAAACCTGCGTTTGCCGCCCAGCAACTTAGAGGAGCAGCAAGTGCTTGGTGGGCAAACTTAGTGGCTATGCAACCAGCTGACATTCCAATAACTTGGGCTAAGTTCTGTACATCCTTCAGAGCCCATTATATCCCTGAAGGAGTGATGGCTATGAAGCTAGATGAATTCCTTGCTTTGAAACAAGGAGATCAAGCCGTGATGCAGTATGTGGGAAGATTTAATCATCTGTCCCAATATGCATCCGAACATGTCAATACTGATGCCAAGAAGAAGATGTGGTTTATGAGAGGCCTGAATACCAAGTTGCAGACTATGATGACCACTTGCACCAATGTTACTTATCATGAGGCAGTAAATATTGCAATTGCTTTAGAGTCCAAGTATCGACAGCATAAGGAGCTCAAAAAGAAAAAGAGTGTGCCGTCTGGATCTTTTGGGGGAAATCAGAAGAGGCAGTGGGTGATTTATCATCCAGTACATCATAATCGTCCTCCTTATCGTCCGCCGCAGTTCCAAGCTGGGCAACAGTCAAATGTCCATCCTGCTATAACCTATCCGAATTCACAGTCAACCAATGCTCCTGGTGGCAATGCTCCAATATCCTAGGGCCACAACTATCCATGTTACAATTATGGAAGGACTAGTCATTTCTCCAGGGAATGTCCATATCCTAGGTAGGCTAATCAAAATTATCAGAAGGCCCCTACCAATCAACAATAGGGTTAGGCACCAAACAAGAACCCCAATCAGAATGCTCAGAAGGGCAAAGATGAGAGGAAGATAGGACGGGTGTTCTATATTCAAGTTGGAGAAATTCCAGAAGGGGAGCCAGTGATGATGGGTATATTTCCTGTTGCCAATCACCCTGCAGTTATACTTTTTGATTCTGGCGCATCGCATTCATTCATCAATAGAACATTTGTCATAAAGTATGAAATTTCAATTGGGGCAACAAAGGAAAGTTTCTTTATACAATCACCCGGGGGACATCTATGTACTAAGGAAGTGGTATACCAGGTACCCATAAACCTGGGTGGGCATATTTTTCCCACTTCCATGATTATCCTTAAGGATCAGGATATAGATGTAATCTTGGGAATGAATTGGATGTATCAACATAAGGCTGTTATAGATGCTTTGAATAGGACATTAAGAGTGAGTTTGCCTGATAGTAATTCTCAACTTCTCATCCAACTTCCAATCCTAAGAAGATCAGTGGGCAAGATTTGTGCAACTGCTGTCAAAGAGATTAGAGATATTCCGGTAGTGTGTGAATTTCCGGATGTGTTTCCTGAAGATTTACCCGGTTTACCACCCGATAGGGATGTACAGTTCAATATGTAGTTACAACCTGGAACAGCTCCGATTTCTCGGAGAGCTTATAGGATGCCACCTAAGGAATTGGCCGAGTTGAAGACTCAGTTACAAGAATTGATTGAGAAAGGGTTTATCCAACCTAGTTCCTCACCTTGGAGATGTCCAGCAATTTTTGTGAAAAAGAAAGATGAGACCCTGAGGTTATGTGTTGACTATCGTCCGTTGAATGAAGTGACCATCAAGAATAAGTATCCATTACCTCGGATAGATTTGCTTTTTGATCAATTGGCCGGAGCCAAAGTTTTCTCCAAGATAGATTTGAGATCAGGGTATCATCAAATTAAGATAAAGCCTGAAGATATTCCCAAAACGTCATTTACCACAAGATATGGATTATATGAATACTTGGTAATGTCTTTTGGTTTGACAAATGCTCCCGCTCATTTCATGTATCTAATGAATTCAGTATTCATACCTGAGCTAGACAAGTTTGTAGTGGTGTTTATTGATGACATTCTAGTATATTCCAAGAATAAGAAAGAACATGCGGAACATCTACGAATTGTTCTGACCCATTTGAGAGAACATCAACTATATGCCAAGTTCAGCAAGTGTGATTTTTGGCTTAAGGAAGTACAATTTCTTGGACATGTCTTGTCAGCCGAAGGAGTTGCAGTTGATCCTAGCAAAGTGAAGGATGTGCTTGATTAGAAACCACCAGCCATAGTTCATCAAGTTCAGAGTTTTCTAGGATTGGCGGGGTATTACCATCGGTTTATTCTAGATTTCTCAAAAATATCAAAGTCCATAACTGAATTGTTGAAGAACCAAGTTAAGTTTGTCTAGGCATCAGATTGTGAGGAGGCTTTCCAAACTTTGAAGAGACTATTAACCACTGCACCAGTATTAGCCCAACCTGATATCGAAAAGCCGTTTAATGTTTATTGTGATGCTTCAGGTATTGGTATTAGATGTGTGTTGATGCAAGAAGGCTGAGTCATTGCTTATGCATCCCGGCAACTTAAGCAACATGAAGAACACTATCCAACTCATGACTTGGAGTTAGCAGCTATGGTTCATGCTCTGAAGATTTGGCGGCATTACCTGCTTGGTAATACGTGTCATATGTATACATACCACAAGAGCTTAAAGTATATCTTCACTCAGTCAGAGTTGAACATGCGACAAAGAAGATGGTTAGAACTGATTAAGGATTATGATTTGGAAGTACATTATCACCCTGGTAAAGCAAATGTAGTTACAGATGCCCTCAGTCGCAAAAGTTATTGCAATTGTCTAACAGTGAGAACAATGGGTTTGAATTTATGCCTAGAAATGGAGAAGTTGAATGTAGAAGTAATTCAACAAGAAAGTTTGACCAACATAATTGTTGAAGCCACTATTCGAGATCAAGTTATTGCTGCTCAGAAGGAAAACAAGGGTATAGCCCATATCAAGGAAAGAGTCAAGAATGGAAAGGCGGAATGCTTTAGCATAGATGGTGAAGATGTGTTATGGTTCAAGGATCGCCTGGTGGTACCAAAAGTTCCTTAGTTGCAGCAGTCAATTCTAGATGAGGCACATGCTACTAGGTTATCAATCCATCCGGGAAGTAACAAGATGTACCATGACTTGAAGCAAAGATTCTGGTGGACTAAAATGAAAATAGAGATTGCTAGATACATAGCAAAGTGTGATACTTGTCAAAAGGTGAAAGCTATACATTTGGGGTCTGCTGGTGAGTTACAACCATTACCTATTCCATCTTAGAAGTGGGAGGACATAAGTATGGACTTTATTGTTGGTCTACCCAAGACATCAAAGGGATTTGACTCAGTATGGGTTATTGTAGATTGACTCACTAAGTCAGCACATTTTATTCCAGTCAAGACAATATATCCTACTATCCAATATGCCAAGATGTATTTAGCAAGAATCATGAGTCTCCATGGAGTACCCAAGACTATTGTGTCAGATAGGGGTACACAGTTTGTCTCCAATTTTTGGAAACAATTGCATTCTTCATTGGGTACCAAACTTCTATATAGTACAGCTTATCATCCGTAGACTAATGGACAGACTAAAAGAGTTAATCAAGTACTTGAAGATATGTTAAGGTGTTGTGTCCTTAACTATTCTACTAAGTGGGACGAATGTTTACCTTTGGCCGAGTTCTCATACAACAATAGTTATCAGGAAAGCATTAGAATGGCTCCATTTGAAGCACTCTATGGTCGTAGATGCAGAACATCACTGAGTTGGTCTGAGCCTAGAGAAAGAAGATTCTTTGGAGTTGACCTTGTGAAAGAAACAGAAGACAAGGTTAAGCAAATACAAAGTAATTTGAAGATAGCTCAATCCCAACAAAAGAGTTATGCGGATAGAAGACGGAGACCATTGGTATTTACCAAAGGAGATTTTGTATATCTGAAAGTATCACCAATAAAGGGAGTTACCCGTTTTGGTGTTAAAGGAAAATTGGCACCCCGATATATTGGACCATATCAAATTTTGGAGAGGTATGGAAAAGTGGCACATCGCTTGAATTTACCTAAACATCTCGCAGCTGTGCATGATGTGTTCTATGTTTCTCAATTGAAGAAGTGTCTCCGAGTGCCTGAACAGAATGTTGAAGTTGAAGGAGTGGAACTAGAACCGGATTTAACTTATTCCGAATATCCTATCCGAGTGTTAGATCGGAAAGATCGTGTTACTCAAAGACAGACAATCAAATTCTATAAAATACAATGGAATCAACATTCAGAAGAGGAAGCTACTTGGGAATCAGAAGATTACTTGTTAGAAAAGTTTCCAGAGTTTCTAGCATCAATATAAATAGAGTAATGTTAGTTGAGCTCGGTTGCTACAAGTTGTGTTTTGTAAAGGAACCTCAGCTGTTTTATAGGCAAGTTTTGGATGTTTTTGGACTGACACATTTCCTTTTCCATTACTTACTCAATGGCTTTGAATCTTGGGGCGAGATTTCTTTTAGGGGGAAGGATTGTAACACCTCGGGTGTTTAAATATTAAAATCTGACATGTCATCATATGCATTGCAAAGCATTTGGCATTTGGTGAAAACTTTGATATGCATTTATTAAAACAAGTTCACATTTGTGTAATGAGTGTTGAATTGTATTGTTTGACTCAAGTTCAAAGTTTGTCTGGGTTTTGAATTTTTCGAGAAAACCCCGCTTTTTAACATTTAAACCCTACCCTGAAAATCCATTTCAAAATCTAAACATATTTTGGGGTTGGGCCCAAAAGCAAAAGTGTAGAGCTTGTCAAGTTAAGCAAAGTTTATCTTTGGAGTTTTTCAAGTTGTTTAGAAAAATTTTGAGTAATTCAAAAAGGCGTAATTCGTTAAAATTCCCTATTCAAATTCAAAAATTCATTTCAAAATCTAGACTGAATTAGGGGTTGGTTATAAAAGCAAAGTTGTAGAACTTTTGATTTTGAACAACTTTTGTTTTTGGAGATTTTTGAGTTATTATGAAAATTTGAGAGTATTTTGTGAAATTTGGCGAATGGCAATTCTGTAATTTCGATGAACAGTGTTCACCGCTTGCGCTACACCGCCGGCGAGCTTCGGCTTGCTTCCAGTCGCGTGCGTGGCCGTTTGGGCATCGCGCTGGCGAGGGAAATGGTTTCACCGTGGCTTCCTTGAGCTTCCTGGCCATCCTTTATAACCAGAGCCATCGCCGTTTGCCCCCGCCCTTTTCCTCTGTTTTCCAGTCACCGTCGCCGCAGCTCCATCGAGGTTTTACCGTCAAACTAGCACCCACGCCATCGCAGCAAAGTGTGTCCCAGCTCCGCTAGTTCCTTGCGCATCCAGCAAACCAGTCCTTGCGGCTTGTCTTCACCGAAAACTCACGGTGCGCGCTCTTCTTCCTCGCAGCCGGCAACTCCTCCGCCGAGCACGATTTGCCGCGGCCAGAGCTCCACGGTGCATCTCCGTTCCTGGTTTTGGCTGATTCTATTTCGTCTTGATGCTGTAGTACTTAATCCATAGCTGGTTGCTCATTTTGACCACTGCAGCCTCCGATACACCATCACCGACGACGATCAGCTCCGCCGTGCTTGCTCGGAACGTCGACCCACCTCTCCGTTGCTCCTTTGGCTTTGTGCTTTACTCGGTTGTGTTCAGGGTAAGCTGCTGGTGCTTCCTCGACCTTTAGTTTAACCGCTACCGGCCTGTAGCCGCCGGCATAGCGCTGCCGTGCCACCGCGTCCGCCATGGTCGGCGTAGTGCTCGGTTCGGTCCATAATTGGTCGCGTTAGTGCCATAGATCGATGCGCTGTGACGTAGTGATCATGTTAGTACTCTTTCCGTCACCGTTGGATTCACCGTCGGCGAGAAATCGCTGGTCAGTGTCGTCGCCGTCGTGGTCAGCGCGCGAGGTTAGGGATGACAGGTGGGGTCGGTTTGTCAGTGACTCAGCGTTCAAATGGATTTTTCTATTTTTAGATTTGAATGAATAGTGTCTGTTTTTGTTATTTTTGTGTAGATTTATTTAAAGCTCCAAAAATTATGAAAATTTTTGTGTGACTTCTCTGTGATGTATAGTATTTAAGAAAAATATGAAATAATGTTTTTCAGTAGTTTTTGAATATGATAAAAATTGCTCAATTTATTAACAAATAGATTTCCATGATTTTTCTAAGCTTATTTAATTGTCCAAAAATTATGAAATTTGTTTTGCCACTTACTTATCATGCAATGAACATTTACAAAAATTTTGAGCTCAATTAGAATAAGTTGATTTATTTCATAATTTTGAATTAAATAGTTAATTCATAAAAGTAAATAGTAACCTTTAATGATTTAGGTTTTGTTTGAAATTTTGGATTGAGTGATGACCTTGGGTCATTTGTTGATAATGATCCTTGGCAATTGATGTATGTGTTACGAAAAAGATTTAGTTGTTGACTTGCAACTGTACCGCGAAGGAAAGTTGTATTCAAATTGTTAATTTTTGCATCCATCATCGAGCATCATGTTTCGTATTCCGCATCGTGTTAAACATGGCATTGTTATTACGTGTAGTGAACGAAGGTGAACACGTGGTAGTTAATCAAGTTGTTGAGGAGGTTAATCCGTCTGTTGAGGTCGGATCGAATACTTGTGTAACGTCGCAGGAATCGGACTTTTCCGTCAACGAAGGCAAGCCCCAGATGCATATAACCCTACCTTGTGTTTTACAAATTAATTTTGCTTTTGCTTTCCATTACTGCATTAAGTGATTAGGAGTTAAGTAAGAGCCTAATTGGTGCATTACCAACCTTGTTATTCCATATTTACCATATTACCAGTTTTAAACTCGTATATGCCTAGTTTTGCTTAGCTATGTGTAGAACGATGAAAGTCGGGTGACTACCTGCCACCTGCAAGTTTTAAATGGAACATTGGTTAACTATGTCAGCATGTGATATGGGAATGTGGAGTAATAAATCTAGACCAGGCGGACTCGGTGAGCGTGAGCCACAAGACATGGAGGTCTTGTGAGCGGGATCTTTCCGCCTGTGTCGATTAAGGCATGTCCGTTGTTGAATTGCATGAGGTGAGAATTTGTAGTACTAACCACATACTCTGGTAAGCCTGTACTCAGCTATTCTATTATGAGAATGGCTACTCGCGCACTAGGAGTGGAGAGATGGCAGGGATAGCGTGTACCCACGTGGCCATGGGCTGGAATGGTGGAGTACTGTATTCTCGGGTGGCACGAACCTGTTCTTGTTTTAGAGGATCCGAGGGTAGGTTGGTATATGTAGGTCGGGGACCTGCATATGTCGTGTGGTCTGGAATCCCCAGCTGGGTTTATAAACGGTTCGAATCATCGTTGCTCCTCGGTTATGGAGACTCAACTCACTATTCATCATCGTAGTATTAATAACTGGAACTTGAATAAGGCTTGTGAAGGTATTGGATATGAAGTTTCATGATCTCAGTGCGGATCGTGTTAGCTTTGTATATAATTCTTAAGAAGTTTTCTATAAAAAGGAATGTTGTTAAAAGAGCTTTTACGCAAAAGAACTTTGATCATTGTTAAAGCTATACCTTGAATCCCTGAGCCTACATTACTGAGTTTATCAGTTAATATTTCGGATAAGTCTTGTTGAGTACTTTTGTACTCAGGGTTCGTTGACCCTTGTTGCAGGTGAGCCTCATGAGTAGATCTGTTTTGGATCGTGCTGCATGACTATCGTTTGTTCTGACGATGAGAAGTAATTGTGTGATCCTTGGGCAGGATGTTTATTTTGTGTGTTATGTATATGTTAATTATGCCACTCCACTACTACTATGGTTTGTAATAATTATCAAACTTAGTTTGTAAGGTTTGAAACAACTGGTTTGTAAACTATGTTACCATAAGACTTCCGCTGTTTTTACTCTGGTGTCATTAATTAAATAAATGTTGTAATACTACAATGACTCTGTAACGTGATCCTGCTCGGAAATCGTGGATGATTCGGGGTTCCCCGAGGACACCCAACAGTCTTTTTAAGTTCATGGAAACATATGCATAGATGTCAATGGTCGTCGGACAGTGACAGGTGCATGTGGACCCTATAACTTAGGAGGTTCTGCCACAACTATCCTTACACCTGGTTATGAGCTGCGCCCGTGTTTTATAAAACTGATTTGGGATCAATCCTTCTTGGGAGAAGGCAACGAAAACCCATACTCACACCTACAAGAGTTTGAACAGACCTGTGCATGCTTGCGTATCATTGGCATGTACGACAAAACCTTAAGATGGAAGTTGTTTTCGTTCTCTTTGATGGGAAGAGCTAAACAATGGTACAGTCTAACCATAGGAAGTATGCAAGGAGATTGGGAAACACTATGCTCTAAATTTTGTTTATGTTTCTTTCCCATCTCTAAAGTGGTTAGCCTTCGAAAAGAGGCTCTAAATTTTAGACAGCTAGAATAAGAATCTCTTGGCATATTGTGGGATCGTTTTAATGACCTCATCATCACTGGCCCGGACCTTGCTATTCTAGACCCAATGCTCCTTCAATATTTTTACCTGGGTCTTAGCAAGGATTCCATGGAATCCCTTGATGCAGCCGCTAGAGGAGTTTTCCTTCATTTGTCTGCTAGTGAAGCAATGTCTATGCTTGATAAGATTAGTGAAAAAACTCCCTACACTAGCAATCATAATAAACTCCTCGAGGAAGAGAAGGAATCATCTCCCAAACAAGAAGAGGAAGTTTTGATAGCCAAATCACAATCACTTCAATCCCAAGGTTTAGCTATCAATCCTGAACCATCTATACCCCAAAATCCAAATCATGCAAAGGAAGAAGAAATTCAACCTTTTGAAATTTCTTGTGAGGATTATCTTTTTGATGATTTTGGGAAAAGCTTAAACTTTTGGTTTCACAAGAGACCTTCGAGTGAATATAATTCAAATCCTTTCAAGAAGGGATCTCTTAGGAAGCATCCTTATTCCCATATAGAATATTGGGAAGAATTCAAGGATGGCATGTCTAGTGAACCCATAGAAGGAGAGCCAAGTCATTTAGAAGTAATTCCTATCTTCTTCCCTTATATGCCCATATTAGATGTCTCATTCAAACCCATCCTTGACCCCGATGATTCCTCTTATGCTCTTTCTCCTGAAACTCATGATGATCCTAGAAATCCACCAAGACACCCAAAGTATAGGAGTCATGAAGGCCACAAGGATGACCAAGAAGAGCAACGATAATGGCTGGAATGTATTAAGAACTTATATGTCGTTGCTAAAGAATGGATGGATAAAGACGAAGCCTTATGGGTAGAATCCAAACTTAGCTTAGATCCAAACAGTGAGCTTAAATCAATCTCTTTAATAAACATGACTCATCCAAGTTTGGAGGAGGCCTTAAACGAGATCAACCTAAGAGCCACCAATCCATGAATGTCATAGGCATGGAATGATGGAGACAATGTTTCTGCCTATAGACATTCATGAAGAAACACCCCTAGAACTTGAAAAGGAAGATGACATCGATGAGCATGGAAGTTATTTCATGAACACCTCATCAAATCCATGCTCACATGAGAAATCTCCTGAATCAATCGGTCTTTCCAACATTGCCACACACGAGATCTTCAACCCCCTCATACTTTTTGTTCATAAAGACTTTGAAAGAGTGGTTGCAGATGCATATGTTTATCATAAATATTGCAAATCTTGTTGGCATGAATATTGAGATAGGCACCCAAAGGTTGGTGTTGGAGGGGAAACCACTTCACCAATTAGAAACGCAGTTCGAAGGTTTCCCAAGGATGAGCTTCTGTTCTAAAACAAGCACTTTCAGAAGATAATATGAGTTTTCACCTTCTGTTGTGATACCCTTGTGAAATGAGCATAGAAACATAATTGTGAAAATATTCCTTTGGGTATTATTGTCACTAACCATTCCAAGTTTGAAGCAAAAAGGATGAACGATGATGACTCAAGGTATGTCCAATCATCGTGCAACATTGAATCACATGCATCCAAACTTGATTTTGCCTTACAAAATTCAACTGTGGGGGTGAACTTCTCTGAAAAATCTCAATTTGCTAAATATCAATCATTCTCTTTCATCTCTATTTGAATAAATCTTTATAATGCTTTCATGCTACCTTTGTTTACTATAGTATGCTTAAGGTTTGGAGTATGATCTTACATCTTCTAAATTAGGCATGGTGCTTAGTTTAAACTATTTTCCTGAATTAAATTAGACATGGTGTATAGTTTAATTCTTGAACCAAAAGGTGTGCTGATTTTACTTCTAAAGACTTTTAAATTAAGCATGTTTCTTAGGTTAAAATGCCTTCCTAAATCAAATTAGACGTGGTGTCTAGGTTGATTTTTGAGCCAATAGTATGCTTTAGTAGGCACTGGATATTTTGTGGACTAACCCCTATAGGAAACTCTCACATCAATATTGGTAAGTCACAAGATGAATTCAAATAAAAAAAGAAGCCAGGCACATGATGAACTCCAATAACATTGTGCAAAGAAGACACAACTCATTCATGATGGATGGAAGAACTGGATGAATGAATAAGAGCTACGCTTGTTCATGGTTTGGTATGAATCTACAAACCTAACCACCACTACAGCTATGGAATAAAGAGGAAGAAGATGAGTGCATAAAACCAAGGGTTAGGCGAAAGGACCAACGAAGTGGCAAGACCAAAGAAGCAAAAAGATGACATGACAAAAGGATGAGAAAGAAAAAGTGCGATCTAGAAAACAAGAAGCTCATGAATAGTTCAAGATACGAGACTAGCTAGGCAAGAAAAACTTCAAGCAAAAGGGAAGAACCATCATGAGTCATCTACCCTTCATCATGTGGTGCCTTTATGCTCTAATGACAAAGGTAACATCCTAAGGTAAATGGTCTTTATTTAAAAAGCTTTTCTTGATTCTGGTAGGCACACAAATAAGAAACAAACATGTTTGGGTTACAACTCCATTACTTGATTCAACCTGATTAACTCAACATGTTAAGCTTATTCCTAGCACCACTTTCTTGATCTCATAGTCTTAACCAAATTAGTTAAAAAGTGCACATCTTATCTCTAGAAGATGATAGTCATAATCATATAAAGATTGATACATTATGTAGAAAAAAGACAATCCTTCAATAGGTTAAGCAATTTAACCCTTTTGGCCAAATGTACTTAAATGCTATATTCATGCTCAATCTTATGATCTTACCACCCATGTTACAATTAAACAAAGCGCATAACATCAACTTCATCTTGTCCCATGTGCCTAAGGTTAGAGAAGAATAAATAAAGTTTTTAGTTCTGTTGGTGTTTTCCCACCAACAGAGCCCATGCACTTGATCTCTACCTTGTCTTATGAGCATGACACACTTCAAGCAAAGTGTAAGGGAAAGATAGTTGACTCCCTAATTTCTACAAGTGAAGGTCCTAAACCTGTCAAACCAAAATAAAAACTCAAAACCAAAATGGGTTTGGCGGAAGAAGGTGACATCACCATTAGAGGCACCACCTCAAGAATTCTCATCTTCAGAGAAAACCAAGGTACTTGATCAATAAACTTCACAAGGAGAAGTCCGGTTTGAAGGACTTACAATACTAAACCCTCATCGAAAGAGCTAGCTTGGGGGAGAAGCACCTCCATGTATCAAGGTAAGTATTCTTCCCCCTTTTTGTTTTTAATTTTAGTTTCTTTTTAATAGATAAAAAATGATGAATGAAAAACAAAATAAAAATTTATCTTTACATTAGTCATCTAAAGTAATACTGTGTGATCTAGTAAAATTAAAAACAAAATAAAAAGTGTGTCTAGTTTGCTTTAATTTATTTTTAATAGTTGAATAAAATAAAGAGAACTCAGAATAGTCTCTTAAAATAGAAATGATGAATAGTTGCTCTATTGTAATTCCTTTCAAGTACCTAGTTTTCAGCCTTGAATTCTCCTACATTTTGGATAAGATTGTTTTGATATAAAGATTTACTCTGAACTTGAAACTAATGGGTAGCATATAATTGATCTAAGTCTAGGTAATTGACAGATATGATATGAGAAGGTCTGAGCTACTGTTTATCTTGTTCCAAGTGACACTAAAGTTCTGGAGATTTATCTTTTAAAAAACACAAAAAATCTACATGATGAGTTTCTTATATGACAAAGCTTGAATTTCTACCAGAGCCATATATGATATGTAGATTAAGGAAAACTTCCACTCATATATGTTGCTTGCTTTGCATTGAGTTTAGTCAAGCTTTGTTGACCCTTATGAGAGGTTTGTCATGCTCTTAAAATCAAGATCACGTACACACCACATATACCTACTGCTCCTACACTGGGAGTACCGAAAAACATGCCTTCCATCTAGATCCATCCAAAAATATTCTACTACTACACTAGGAGTGAACCTAAAAACATGCTTGTTAGGTTTTCCATCCACCAAATAAATGCTCCAGGTTCTTATTGATATCTCTCTCAAAGTTTTGTTGTAGAAAAGAGACATGGGGCTATGCAAAAGTTATTCAAAAGTAAAAAAGAAAGAAAAGAAAAGAAAAATGAGAGATTGAGAAAAAAATGGACAAGTGTCCGAGATATCTAAAACAATGGGTACCTAAGATGCCTGTCTAAAAAAAGATGAATAAGATAGCCCCTGCTCTCTAGCAAATATTTCCAAGTTTCAAAAGAGAGATATGTTTTCAAGGTGCAAAGTAGAATTAGGTTAGCCACCATTTATATCCACCATATATCCACATACATGCACATATTGATTTGATTGTATGACTCAACTCTCTTTGGATCCATTGTTTGACTTTATAATATATGCATTGCATGTATGCTCTAGCTTTCTCCCTACCTATGAATTCCACATAAACCTTAGTAGTAGGAAGAGAAAAGGCATAACATCTTTATTGTCTTGGTGAGGATCCGTAAATACCACATATATTGAGAGACTTGAGAGTGTCATACAATGGAATCTCTGAGTTTTATTTTGAAAACATAAAAACTCTAGAATAATGGTGAAACAAAGAACTTGAGACATAGTGCTTGACTTGATCATTCTATCTTTCAATTGTTCAATACCCAAGTGAAGGTTAAGAAGCCCCATGGTTGAAGGTAATATGGGTAAGTTTGAAAGTCAGATCAGTTTATTCTAATCCAAAGGAGAATTTTTGATTGAACGTATGTGTACTTTTGAGGCATGAAAGCATTGTAGAAACTACTAATCCATTGCTGAGTTTAGCTTTGCTTAGGGACTGACAAAGGTTAAACTTAGGGGGCTTGTTGACGGTCACTAACACCAATTATAAACCATCAACATAACCTACATTTATACTTAATTCCATCATCAAACATAGGTAGAGGTGTTTAAACTAATAAATTCCACAAGTTTTGGTGAATCTATGTTTTCAGCAGGGTTTATCTAGAAAACCATCAAGGGGGACCTATTCGTCAAAGGAAATTATGAAATTCTACCGCGTAAACAGTGTGGGAAGATTCTAGAAGAATCTAGGAGGCTCTCCACCGAAGCAAACCCCGAGGGGTTGCCATGTGGGGGTGATCGGCCCCACTACAGGCCGACTGGCCTGTGGGTCTCACCAGTCAGCCTCCGCTTTGAAAGTCGGTTTCCCACCGCTATTGAGATCCAATCTTCGCTGTTTATTCAAGTCGGTTTGATCCAATGGCTCTAGATTGATGCTCTGGCCTATATATATATCAGCCCCTACTCCCCTCCCTCAGCAGATTCCTAAAACCCTAATTCATATTCTTCTCGTCAGGATCAGAGCCAGCTACCAAGAGAAGATTAGTCCTCCATAGGATCTAGTCTTATAAATAGAAATAGTGAGATGGAGAGTGAGGGAAGAGTTTGGAGGAGGCTGGCCTGTCGGTGCTCTGTCCAGAAAACTATCAAGGTGGACCTACATGTCACATTTAATCATGTTTATCCGCAGCGAAACGGACACCAGAAGGTTCTAGAAGACTCGAGAGTACTCTACACCGAAGTGGAGGGCGAGATGCCCCCCACTTGTAGGCTGGCCAGCCCATGGGGCCTACCTATCAACCCTTCATTGTTATGCCAGTTCTCCACCACCTCCTAGGTTGCATCTATGCTATCCTTTAAGTCAGTTTGATCTAAGGGCTCACGTTGGATGCTCCGACCTATATATACCAGCCCCTGCCAGCCCCCGTAAGACATATATTGCATAAGTCATTTGAGAAGACAGAAACCCTAATCATCCTCAGAGCTCCACCATATTCTAGGGCATAGCTAGTAAGGCTAGGTCTAGAGGGAGGCAAGCAGGCTTCGCTTGGATTCTCGATCTTGTCAAGAGCATGGTTTGGTATAATCTTTGTACCCTCTCTCTTTTGTACCTCCATTATTTTTATATGCTAGTTACAATTATTATGACAATATTAGTATTCATCTTATTCATGTTCTTCGTTATAATGTTCAACATCTACTTTGATTATATACTTAGTATAACTAGTTTATCATTATGTTTATGCATAAGTTCATATAGCGCTCACTCTAAAGTACACGGGGTGGGTGGTCGACATTGTGTAAGCATGATGCTTATACGTTGTTTACCTATAGATACACCCTATATTCTAGGTCATGTGGTAGATCATGGATGTGACACTCCCATTGAGTCCTTTGTAGTCCACTCCCTGAATATAGGTGCAAGTAGGGTCCAGTTACGAAGGAGGAACAAGCTCTGTTCCTAATCTTCCTTAGTAATATCCCTTATGTGTAGATATAAAGATAACCTTAGCCATGACTACTAGGTGTAATTGCACTAATTAATGTATTCTTTGACTTGTAATTAAGAATGACTTAGGAATTATTCCTCTAATATTCTACCTGACCATGCTAATGCCATAGAAAGGAGTACTCTGAGTGATTTATCATTATTGATGATCAATACTTATCATATATATATATATATATATATATATATATATATATATATATATATATATCTTATCCTATGACTTACCCCTGTTAAGAGTAGAATATTGGTTATGGTTTACTTCTCCATCAATAGTATAAGTTATCAATACATGTCCTTGCTAGACCTTCCCTGTGGTAAAATTATAAATAATGATACCTGGAATACTCTCGGGTGAAGTGCTACAATGGTATAATTATCTATGCGCTTGCAGATTCCTTTCATATATATATATATTCATATCTATTCTTCCTAGTCACATAAATTAATAAGAACTACTTAGTATTATTCTAGTAGTAATGCTATGTAGTACCAACAAGCATCTTTGGCATCATCACTAGGGATGACAACCTAGTAAAGTAATGTTAGGAGATATAGGTTTATAATAGGTGGCTACTAAACATGTGAGAAGTTAATAAATACCAATAAGCATTTCTGGCGCCGTTGCCGGGGAAGGTAGCTAGGCAAAGGAAGTATTGATAAACTTATACTTATTGATGTAATCAAAGATAACCATTGACCTCTACTCAAATAGGCTTGCCCTTGTTTTGTCTTCTTGTGTATCTTATGCAGGGTAATGTATGACCGGTTTTGACCTTCTGACAAACTACGCTGAAGATCCAGAAGCATTAATCAGGAGGACTAGAGCTAAACTCAAGAAAGTTCCATCTTTAAAGTCAGAAGACAACCATATAAGGTGAAGCTTAACACCTGAATTTGAAGCCATGGCTAACAGGACTCTCCGTGAATTCTCTGCTCCAACTACGGCCAACATCCATACTAGACCAACAGTCAATGTCGGAGATAATGGATTAGAGCTCTAGCTAGCCCTCATCAACATGGTGCAAGCAAGCCAGTTTTGTGGAAAGGCACATGGAGATGTGAGTGCACATCTCCAACACTTTCTAGAAATTTGTAGCACTTTCACCAATCAAAGGAGGGACCCAAGATGCCATACTACTTCGCCTCTGCCCATTTTCACTCTTGGGGAAGGCAAAGCAATGGTTCTACGCCAACAAAGATTGAAAAACTATATGGAATAACTGCTCTACTGCCTTTCTAGTAAAGTTCTTTCCCACAGGCAAGACCAATGCTCTGCGTGGGAGAATTTCAAGCTTTTAGCAAAAACATGATAAATCTGTCCCTGAGGCATGGGAACACTTTCAAGATTACATTACGGAATATCCTCATCATGGGATGGATAATTGGCTACTCATGCAGACTTTCTACCATGGGTTGACCAACAGTACCCGTGAGACTATGGATGCTGTTGCTAGAGGTGCATTCCTGTCACTCACCATACTAGCTGCAACATCTCTTGTGGAGAAGATGGCCTCCAACCAAGGTTGGAATGAAGAACGTCTTTAGACCCACAAGAGAGGTGGAGGTAGACATGTTGTCTACCATGATGGACCTACTGATGAAGAAGCTTGAAGATTGAGACAATGAGAAGCAAGAAATCACGCACATTCATGATTCTCGCATGACATGTGAAGCATGGAAATACTAGTCATTCAGAGAACATCTATCCTGAAACCCAAGAGGATGTGAACTTTGTCAATAACAGCAACTACTTTTGTCCTTAATAGAATCAAGGATGAAACTAGCAACAGAGACCGAACTACTAAGGTAATTACCAAGGTAACTATCAACGTAATAATTTTAATAATTTCAATTAGCCACCCTTGAGAGAATTAATTGTTGGCTAATCCAAACTTATGGAGGGATTATCTAGAAAGGTAGCTACCAATGATAAAATTCAAGAGAACATAAATAATAGAATGGATAGCTTTGCTTCTGCCATTAAGAACCAGCATAGCTTTAATAAAACGATAGAATCACAGATAGCTCAGCTGGCAGCTGCTGTTCCTCCATCTGATAAAGGTAAGATTCTAGGGTAACCGGAAGATCTAGAAACTATAAATCTTGTCGATATTCATAATGCAACATATTATTGTATACAACCATCGACAAGAAAGTGTATAGATTATGCCTTGCCAAAAAAGAAGAGCGATCCAGGGAGACCTGTCATCCCCATCACCATTGGACCTCACATTTTTCAAGAAGCTATTTGTGACTTTGGAGCAAGTATCAACATCATGCCTAAGGTAATTTGTGATCAAATTAATGGAGATGCTTTGTTGTACACAAATATGCGTTTGTAGTTTGCAGATCAGTCACTCTGTTGCCCCAAGGGAGTTTTTGAAGATGCCATTGTTCAAGTGGGACAATCATATGTTCCCATAGACTTTGTGGTTCTAAAAATAGGTGGAGATATAAGGGCACCCATTATTTTGGACCGACCTTTCCTAAGCATTGTAAAAGCCATCATCTACGCGGATAGTGTCAAGATCTACTTCACAATCAAGGATAGGAAGGAGAAGTTTTCTTTCATTAACCGCATCCTGCAATCTCCTGGACATCCATAGACACCATACCTGCATGAAGAGACAACAGTGACCAAGAAGAAGAACAACAGGAGAAGGAGGAAGAACGAGGCTAGATAGCCTCAAGAAGAATCAATTAACATGATCAACACACTTTGATTTGACTATGACCACCTCCTCGCTTCACCATTCCATGCTAAGAAGGATGACCTAGCCATACCCATGATCAAGTGTACCATTGGACAAAGAATTTTTCACAAGACCTTCTGCGACATTGGGTTGGGTGTCAATATAATGTCGAAGGTAACGTATGAATACTTATTCGGTGATGAACATTTGTTCCCTACATATATGCAATTACAGATGGTGGACCAATCAATCTGATTTCTGGAAGGAATAACAAAAGATGTCATGGTAAGAATACATGATCAGCTTGTCCCTACTGACTTCATGGTTCTAGACATGGGTGAAGAAGAAGATGATACACCTATTATATTGGGAAGACCGTTCCTCAACACAACCAACGCAATCATCTATGTCGGATCTAGATAAGTCCACTTCTAATTCCCTAGAGAAAAGGTACGCTATTATTTCAATAGTTATACCACTTATGAATAGCCCAAGAAGACCCGCTCTAGGAGGAGACATCGATCATCCCAATGCTGGAAGAATCAACCTCCAAAGAATGAATGGAAAGAAGATGAAGAACCTGAAGAAGTTGTGAAAGATGAACCTACTCCGCCTAAGTCAATCCCATAGACCAAGAAGGTATGGAAAGAGAAGGTGACATCACCATCAGAGACACCATCACAAGATGTGTAGCCATTTGGGTCTCCATCGTTGAGACCGGATGATGCACCCGAAGAGTGAAGAACTTTTCTCTAGCCAAGTCCTATCCGGAGGACTTAAAAATCCGAACCCTGGCCATGAGGTAACATAGGTAGTTATCCATATTTACTTTTTATTATTGCATGAATTACTTTGCACTTTAGCATATTCATTTTTCTGCATTAGCATTGCATTTAGAAAAGGAAGATAAGAAGTTTCATGATTGCATTACATCATTGCATCATAAAGCCTAAGCCCCATGTGAAAAATTTTCTCGATGTGTAAAAGGTCAAGGGAGTATTCACTATGGTGGCATAAAAAAATAATAATATATATCATGCATGCATATTTTCTTTCTGCATTATATAAATAAGAAAATCCAAAAAAATATTAAATAGACATCGTGCTAGAACTTTTCCTATTAGGAAATCTATCTAAATCCCAAGGACAACAAATCTCTGAATGGCTAATCGCTAACTCCTTATCCTAATCTATGCCATGAGTTTTGGTGTTCTTGTTGGAGTATTTTGTAGGATGATCAAGAGTAAAGCCATCCATCCAAAGTACATTTTTTCGAACTGTCGCTACACTCGCTACACGAGGAATACAACTTCTAGACTGATGAGAAAGACTTCTGCTGGTAGACTCACTCTAAGAAAGACCATGACAACATCTAGTTTGGGGGAGGAGCATTCCCATGTATCTAGCTCAGTATTTCTTTCCCTTTTGGTTTTACTATTTTTAAGTTTGCTTCATATTTGCTAAAGAAATAAAAAGATGCATAACAATCTAAAAGCAAAATAAAAATTTATCTTAGCTCGTTATATATATATATTAAGGTGTTATCTTAAATTTTAAAAACAAAATAAAAGGTGTGTTAAGTTTTCTTTAAGTTTGATTTTTAAGAGCTAAATAAAAGGACTCTGAGAATAATCTCTTGCAATGGAAATGATGAATAATTGCTCTGTCATAATTCCTTTCAAGTACCTAGTTTTCAGCCTTGAATTCTCCTGAGTTTTGGATACGACTATTTTGATATAAGAATTTACTCTGAACTTGAAACTCGTGGGTAGCATTTGCTTAATCGAAGTATAGGTAATTGACGGATATCATATGAGAAGGTCTGAGCTACTGTTTATCTTGTTCTAAGTGACACTAAAGTTTTGGAGATTTATCTTTTAAAAAACATAAAAATCCTACATGATGAGCTCCTGAATGACAAAGCTTGAATTCCTACCAGAGCAATATATGATATTTAGATTAAGAAAACTTCCACTCATATTGTTGCTTGCATTACATTGTGTTTAGTCAAGCTTTGTTGACCCTTATGAGAGCTTTGTCATGCTCTTCAAATCAAGATCACGCACACACCACCCAAATATGCACTATTACTACACTTGGGGTTGTGGCAGAACCGCCTAATCTAATGCCTCCTAGGAGTACTTGTCTTCCATTAGACACTAAGTACTCAAGGGAGGACACTAAATTACGTGGTTCTGTGGAGCACACCCCAAGGGAGAACCCAAAAATCCACATTTTTCCATCAGGATCACAAATGAGAGAATAAAGCTTACAATATTCTTAAGTCATTTCTTACATCACTTTCCATGCAACATCAAAGTATAATATTTATTGATTATAACAATGGAATATACCCATGTTATCAGAGTTTCAGTGGAAATAAAATCATTTAATGACAAGTTAAACATTAACATGATGATTCGTTATATACATCATAACAGGTTATAAGTTTTGCATTGTAAAACATTTTGGGTGGATGTTTCAAATAACTCTATGTCCGCAACATTAAGGAAATCCTCGCTGAGCCCACAAGGAGGTTTCCACACACAAGTGTCAGCTCCACATGTTCTTGTCACCTGTAATAGGGTAGAACAAACCCTGAGTACTCAGTTATACTCCGCAAGACTTACCCGTTAGGAGGAAAGAAAAGACTCCAGGATATGCAAGGCTATCTGGCTTGTGGATTTATTGCATATGTGGGGGCATTACTAAACATGCGTCCTTATATTCAATTTATTAGCAGTCATCATTAGTTCATTAACTAACCATTCTATATAAGCACCTGTGCGACTTTCAAGCATGTGGTAAGGAATCAGGACCAGTTTTCCATCTCTCATATTCCAGTTCTTACTATGATGCTAGATTGTAGACAAGTCATACCGGATTACCCGGTGATTCGCGAATCAATGTGCCCAGCATTCCATCTTCGTGACATGATCCATAGCACCATCTTTCTAGCTACCCAGTTGGTTCCATGACCCATCATTGTTCCTATTTTGATATGTAAAGATGCAATGCATGCTTCGGTCCAACAAGCATACATACAAGCATTTACAAATGCTAAAAGACAAGCAACACGTCGTCGAGTGACTAGGGTAACTAATCGTCATCAAGCAACTTTGTATTTTTATATATTAAAACACACAAGTACAAGCCAATTCAACCTACTAAACACACATCCATAACTAAACATAGCTACTATGTGAATATCATAATTTTTGAACGAGCAATTTAATTACTACAACATAATCAAGATCTAATTGCAATTAAGCATATGATACATGATAAATCAATAACTCAGTAATTAGGCATCCATTAAACACAAAACTTTTACCATAGCACAAGCACATCCACACTACTCTACCATAAAAATTTCACTACATTTGGACTAATACAACATGCTTTATTAAATAAACATAAAGGCTAGATTACACCTACATGAAAAACTTCATACTAAAGCACATGACATAATATATCTACTACATAGAGCTAGTCACAAGGATTCCAAAACATATTTATTTTCCTTTTATGATTTTTCTACTAATTACTATGATTTTCCAAAGGTTCAACCGATTTAATCATAAAAGAAAAACAAAAAAACCTAATAGGACAAACACTTTGCGCTAAAGCCCCTGGGATTTCACTAAACCAACCTACAGTACAACACACACTATGCATCACTATTCATATGAGTCATAGATTTGCATTGGGAACCCTGGACTTGTTTCTATTCTCACCCGAGGTCCTTCTCTTGAATCAGAGCAGAGCAGCGAGCAGGGGAGGTAGTGCACCGGCCGATTCTTGGTCGAAGGTAGGATATGGCTCACCTAGAGGTGGTCCGCGGTGGCATGGCCGCACGCACGCAAAGCAGAGGCGGTGGTGGCCCGATGCCGGGGCGGCTCCGATGATCTTCAACTCAGCCATGGTGCGCCAAGCGGAGAGGAGGAATAGGCAGAGGCGGTGGTGGTGGCGGCTTGGCCGGGCGTAGCCGGCAGTGGCCCGGCCACACGCGCGGTGGTTGATAAGTATAGGCCCGATCTTCCGAGAGGTAGCCGATAAGTTCGATTTTGTGGAGATCTCGACGTTGGCGATCCGGCTTCAAATTAGACGCGATTCAAACCCTACAACCGTTACACCACAGCTCCGTTGGTTATCAACCAAGCAAAACTTGATTGACCTCGCCAAGAAGGCTTTTCCTGCAAGCGAATCGAGGAGCACAAGCAAGAAGGTAAAACACGCAATCTAAAATTACAATTATGAATGACGCGAATATCAATAGAGGATTCAAGAACTCGGTTCCAAAGGACCCATCGACACAGTGAAGGAGATCAAGAACGGGGGCCCTGGATCACTGTAAAAGGATTTGTCACCACAGTTACAATGAACGATTCAGTTTCTCAATGGAAAACTAAACTCTAAACAAAAACCCAATTGTGTAGCAGTGGCGGCGGCTGTGTTTATAGTCTAAGACTCGACCTAGGGTTGGGGACGGCTAGGGGTTGGGCGCCCACAACTTGGGCTTAAGGCCCGACACGATACATGGCCAAGTTGGCCCAAATAGGTGACACAACACCTTGCCATGGTCACATAGAATGATCCATGGACCTTCTAGAGCTGGGACCAGATCCAAAACGATGGTGTCGTCGTCCCCTTTCCAACGCATCCAAGAACGGCCCATTTCGATGTCGTATGAGAAAGTTATGACCAAAACAGTGACGACGTGTCTGCTGAATTCGAGGGCGACGTGGTAGCTGAGTTGGGAACGAATTGCAACTTGGGGAAGACCATGGCGTCGGTGTGTCCAGCGTGGCGATGTCCTCATCATCCTCCCCTTCTCGAATTGGAGTCGTCCTCGACTCCATCTTGGCGATGTCCTCATCATCCCCTCCTTCTAGAATTGGAGTCATCCTCGACTCCATCCCATCATCAGCAAACTCCTGCAAAAGGTTAGTGACAGCAGGCAATGCACCAGACATAAAAGCTTGACAAAACATAGTATAACATGGTGCATCAGGATTATCACATAACTCAGCAGTAGCAGAAGTTGTAGCAAGAAAAGCACCTCCTTTTAACTTAATCCCATTATTTTTAGCAATGTCTGTTGGAGGTTTATTTGTGATCTCATTAGCATGTTTAATAATATCCATAGGAGACAAAGGCAGCAATGTAATTTTCTTGTCCTTATGTATGATAGTGTATGTATTAGTTCTACCATGGTGTAAAGCATCATTATCAAATTCCCATGGGCGACCTAACAAAATGGAGCAAGCTTGCATAGGGACAACATCAAAATCAGCAGTATCATGATAAGAGCCTGTGAAAAAGCTAATGCGTGCTGATTTAGTTACCTTAGTCCTACCACTATTATTGAACCATTGAAGTTTATATGGATACGAATATTGTCGTGTGGTCAAGCCAAGCTTGTCAACCAAATCTGAACTCACCAAGTTGTTGCAACTCCCGCTATCAATGATAGTGAGAACACAACAACCCTGCACAATGAGATACATGTGGAACAAATTGTGGCGTTGGATCTTCATCTCTTCTTCATGTCCCACATGTGTACTCAACACACGCTGCACAAGAAGGCTAGGGTAGTCCGCGGCAGCAGCCACAGAGTCAATGGTGATGGCCTCCTTATCTTGGTCACCCTCAGTGGGATCTGCATCAATGTTAGCAGCAAGGGCTAAATCATCTTCAACATCACTAGCACTTACATATCCATCCTCGGTAGCAATAAAAGCGCGACGACTGGGGCAATCCTTCATGACATGTCCCATGCCTTTGCATCGGTGGCAAATGATTTTAGAGCTGGACGAGAAGGAGCTAGTAGAAGCACCCAGAGTGCCACCTTTCTTCAGCTGTGGAAACTGCACATTAGACAATTTACTTACCCCAGAAGAAAATGGAGGTGTAGATGGCTGTGGTGCAACAGGAAGCTTGGGCGTCTCCGGCTCAGAACGCTACTGAAAATTCCTCCCATTGTTAGACCTGAAAGGCTGGTGTTGTTTGTGTCCCTGTACTTCTCGTTCTGCCTTAATAGCAAGATGATACAATTGGGAAAAATTATGCCATTCTTTGTAATCAAGTATGTTCTGTATATCATGGTTTAAACCACCAAAAAATCTAGCACTAGCATCATGATCATCTTCATTTATACCACAACGTGCTAAACCAATAAGCAATTCTTGATAGTATGCTTCTACTTCTTTATCACCTTATTTTAAAGTTTGTAGTTTCAAACGTAAATCCCGTTGGTAATAAGGAGGAACAAAACGAGATTTCATACATTGCTTTAAAACATTCCAAGTTTGAGGCACAGCAGCAGCATTATTGGCATTGCAAAGATCACTCCACCAGAACAAAGCAAAATTAGTAAACTCACTAGTAGCAAGTCTAACTCTATGCTCAGCAGGAACATTATGAGAAACAAATTTTTGTTGAATAGCAAGCTCCCAATCTAAATATGCCTCTAGATCAACATTACCAGCAAAAGGAGGTAGACTAAATTTAATTTTAGCAAAAGGATCATTATTTCCATGATTATTACCTTCCATACCACAATGATTGAAGTTGAGGCGGCGACAGGCACCACCGTCAGCATATGCATCTTCATCACCAAAAGCATCCATATCTTCATCATCAGCACGATAAGGTGGAGGGCGTTGCTCAAGCTGTTCAATGCGGGTGACTAGATTGTTCACATTGCGCGTCAGCTCGGTCATAAGATTGCGTTGTTTAGTCATGAATGTTGTAAGCTCGCCCTTGGACACGCACTCATTGAAGTCCGTCGGAGTTCCTGCCATGGTTAGAAGATAGAAAAAGACAACACCAAAGTATTATCCCTATCAACTAAAAGGAAACAAGTGGTGGTGGTGGTGATGGTGGTGAAAGTGGAATGCAAAATCACAAGCGGCTTACCACCGTCTTGCCTGTATTCTTACCAACGCCAAACAGGAGCAAAACCAAAGTGGCGAAGCAATCTGTTGTTGAGCATGGGTAATAGTTGCAAGATGAACCTGTGCTGATAGAAGAATATGTGGAGCTATGGGTAGGCACACAATATGATAGCAAGGATTAGCAATTAACGAGTGCAGAGTAACGATTGTTCAATCCAGATCCAAAGTACAAATCACAGGTACTCTAGGTAATGAACAAATATGAATCTAAGGCAAACGAGATTATACCTCGTAGTAAACCTGAAAGCTCTGATACTAATTGATAAGTACAGGCCTGATCTTCCGAGAGGTAGCCGATAAGTTCGATTTTGTGGAGATCTTGACGTTGGCGATCTGGCTTCAAATTAGACGCGATTCGAACCCTGCAACCGTTACACCACTGCTCCATTGGTTATCAACCAAGCACAACTTGATTGACCTTGCCAAGAAGGCTTTTCCTGCAAGCGAATCGAAGAGCACAAGCAAGAAGGTAAAATACACAATCTGAAATTGCAATTATGAATGACGCGAATATCAATAGAGGATTCAAGAACTCGGTTCCAAAGGACTAATCGACATAGTGGAGGAGATCAAGAACGGGGGCCCTAGATCACTGTAAAAGGATTTGTCACCATAGTTACAATGAACGATTCAGTTTCTCGATGGAAAACTAAACTCTAAACAAAAACCCAATTATGTAGCAGCGGCGGTGGCTGTGTTTATAGTCTAAGACTCGACCTAGGGTTGGGGACGGCCAGGGGTTGGGCGCCCACAACTTGGGCTTAAGGCCCGACACGATACATGGCCAAGTTGGCCCAAATAGGTGACGCAGCACCTTGCCGTGGTCACATAGAATGTTCCACAGACCTTCTGGAGCTGGGACCAGATCCAAAACGACGGCGTCGTCGTCCCCTTTCCAACGCATCCAAGAATGGCCCATTTCGATGTCGTATGAGAAAGTTATGACCGAAACAGTGACAACGTGTCTGCTGAATCCGAGGGCGACGTGGTAGCTGAGTTGGGAACGAATTGCAACTTGGGGAAGACCATGGCGTCGGTGTGTCCAGCGTGGCAATGTCCTCATCAGTGGTCGTGGGAGCTTCCCTGGCCATGGTGGCTTTGGCGCGCGACAAGAACAAGGGGGGGGGGTGGGAGTGCAGGAGCTCAGCAGGTTGGGAGGGAAGCAGCGCAAGGCTCGACTCCATGGCCATGCCATGCTTATGAGCAGCAGACCAAGGGAGAGACCCAAGAGAGGGAGAGCGAGGGCGAGGTAGAGAGGGAAGTAAGGAGCAATGGTTTGGTCCTCTCTCGCGTGTCGGACAGGGGCGAGGTAGGTGAGATGAGTGGCGGTTAGCGAGTGCTTCAGTGATCAAATGGCAACGGACAAGGGCACCTCCCTGTACACGTGCACAGATGGCATTACGGTCGACAGCAGCTCATGCCCGACGGAGAGTTGCTACGACCACGCCAGGCCTAGTGGCAGCGGTGGCCGAGGGGAGTGCTGAGGCCATCGGCTAGCAGTTGGCACCGCGGCCAAGGCTAGCCAAGGCACAACTACATCGTGGCCTGACCGAGGGTAGCTCCCACCAGCCTATGGCCATGCGCACGTGCCAATGCTGTGGCCGTGCACTCCTGGCCGAATGGTCCGACATGGAGCTATGCATGAGTTTTAAAGCGAATGAAAAACTATCAACAATCATGTTTGAGGCCCAATCAACTCTCCTATCCCTAGGCCCGTAGTACCAACATTCCAAAAAAATGATCGGCACATGAAGAGGATAACCAGAAGGGGAGATAGAAGCATGCCAATCTAGGTTCGTCGTGCTGAACGGTGGTTCCTAAACGAGCACCAGATTATAATTCATAGCGTGTTCTTAGCAAAGTTCGAACAATTTTTGCGAGAGTATCGCAACACCTAACACGACTATAACCTACACTATGCTCAAGTGCTCACCCTGTAGCAACCAATAGCGCTCCAACATATAAAAATTGCTTAATCATTTTTGTTGGAATTTAAATGTCAAAATGGCATCGTCGATTATCGTTACAGACCTAGAAAGGACGAGAGTCCTGCTTGAACTAAACAACCATTAACACCTTTGATTGAATTTTTAAAAGGTCGAAACTTCGTCAATTTCAACTAGACAGCATGTTATGACCTAGTCCATACTTCGTACTAACTCATGGGAACAAAATATTAAAGCACTATTTAAGTATTTTGCACACTATAATTCTTCAAAAATGGCACTTTGTAATTTTAAGCTATGTCACATTTTCATTTATAGAAACTATTTTGCATGCCGAACATCTAAAACAACTTATCCTATTTTTCTTATTAGAATTTCATAAACATGTTTACACATTAATTGAACTAACTCGCAATATCCCGTTCGCTTCTCTTCTCATAAAATGAGACCTACAATTTAATTATCCTTTCTTGTGAGTTTTAAAATTTTTAACACCTAAAAACTTGTTTTGTTAATTTCTTTTAGGCCTTAATCTAAGCACTAAGCAAGATTGTAATACCAGAGGTGTTACAACCAACACCCCTAAAAAGAATCTCGTCCCAAGATTTGGAGCAAGAACCAAAAAGGGAACAACACGATTACACTTCGTAGATTAGAAACTACATGAAAGATTACATGACGCCGAATGCTAAACCACACAGGGATTTAGAGATACATAGTTAAGAGCAACCTATTACAACCAAGGCTTAATCTAGAAGTCGAGATAGTCGAGGGTAATGGAGAAACAACAAGAAAATGATTATCCAAAACATGGCGTATGTCTAGCAGATCTAGAAACAGGAGACTAAGAAGTCACACATCATGAACCCTAAGACCAAACTAACCAATGGTAGACTTGAACTTCTTTGAAAACCATATCTCTTCTTCTTCTTAGATTACACAATCACCTCTGACTGACAAACCTAGTTCCACAACGATGACTGGATCTCGTAGCTCTACTTCGGATTCAAGGGGATGGGCATGAAGAAGAAGAGCAAGGACCAAGGGCATCTTATAGCAGCGAACGGAGGTGGGGAGTAGCACACTAGAAGTGGAGGCAGCGTGGAAGGGAAACACTGATGGTTCACGCTGTGGGAATAAAGTCAGCCATGGTGCGCTCCTTGCGCGTGCGAGCGAAGGGAGGATAAGGGAGAGGGGAGGGGATTCGCTCGGTGGGGAAGGCGTGCGGGCGACCGTATTCCCAAAAGAAGAAAAAGGAGAGAGAGAGAGGGGGGTCCGGTACGGGGACAAGGGCGTGGGATCGAGAGCCGATAGGAGGGAAAGCGCACAGTACACGAGGACAGCGAGTGCGGCACTATGTCGCGGCCACGTGAGAACAGGGTGCTAATGGGCCTGTTTACACCAAAATTTGGAGAAGAATGTGGGAACTTGAAGCTTCTAGAATTGTGTCAATTAAGGACTCGATTGCATGAAGGAACGATATCATCTAATTTAGAGGAGCCACTGGAATCGGCTCTCTTTGAATGACGTCAGCAGATAACAATGATTGTCTACGGTTAGCATCGGGAAATACATGTCGGACTCTACAAAAAGGGAAAGATTAGGGTCCATGTTCTCTTAAGTTAGGAATGTTCTCTTTTATACCAAAGATTGTAATGAAGTCATACCAGAGTAGGATTCATGTTCAAGCTCCGGGTATAAATATTGGACCCCGACTATTGTAAAGGACACACAATCCATCAAATACAAGTTACTTACTTTTTTGGCTCCAGCCACCCCTTAGGAGTAGGAGTAGAGTAGATCTCGATGAGTTCTTTAGCGAGCAGGGCTACATCAGTCCGGCCGACCTCCAGCTTGTCTGTATGTACCATCATGGTTTATACTTCTATTCGTACGGCTGCATCGATCCGGTTGACCTCCACTATGACTCTGGTATAAGCTAGTTATCGACTCTTGTCTAGTTCAAGTATGGCTACATCGATCTGGTCGACCTCCACTGCTCAAACTAGATTAAGGTCAAGTTATCGGCTCTATCTAAGGGTGGCGTCCTTCGGGTAGATTCATTAAGTTCCCAATCTTGCTGATGTTTTCATTATTATTAGTTTACAGCAACATCAATTCACCCAGTCAAGATCGAATTAGATCGGCCTCATATCCTTTAGATCCGTCATTCGTTTGTTACAACACGATATTATCTAAATAGCCGATCGCCTGTGCGTTAACGCCTACAACATGTTTACATGATTTCATTAAGCGTGAGTAGATCTGTGTACTTTAAGGGTTTGATTCATTGTCTTTTTCATGGCTGCATCGATCCGGTCGAACCCCACTGTTAGAGATAGCGGGTTGAGTTTGAGGAGTCCATAGGTTCACGTGAAACAGTTGATTGTTCACACGCTGTAGTTCTCTTCACCTGAATTGGCTATTTTAGCCAATTCATCCGAGCCTTCACGTATAGCATGTCTTTCAAAAAGTCTATCGAAGTGTAGATGGTTTTATGGATTCTTCGGTTTTAGTTTGTTTTTATCATCATAGCTGCCATCGATCTGGTCAAACCTCTCTGTTGATGGTAATAGATTAGATTCAGAGCGTCTGTAGATCCGTTCATATTAGATAGTCGATTTGTTCATGTGCTATATCCTTTATCGTCAGATTCATCGGCTTAATAATTCATATTGATAATATCCACCTAGCTGATGATCTCATTTACATATACCTATACTGTACCTGTCAACATAAAATCAATCGCTAGCCACGAGCTTTACTATCCATAACAACCGATTTTTGTGCAGATTAGCTATTCAGTCACTTTTTCCCATATGGCTACTCCTAAAGCGGCACACTTGGAACTGTCTGGGCACAGACCGGCACGTTCCACCTTAAATTACTGATAAACTTTCTCTCCTTGTTAATTATAGGGTCAAATTAACTGGCACGTCTCGGGAGGAGTATGCAGGATTGATCATCCCTACGTTGAAGCTAGGCGGATCTCTAGCTCTATCGTGCAGACCCTTCCAGCTTGCTCGTGTGCCCGGCACGATTGACACATTTTCGTGTCGACACATGTTCTGGCACGTCCGGTGGGACACCACAATCATCATGACAGCTTACAATGACAATGTCATCCTTATGGTACCTTATGAAGACCTACCTGATGGAGATAAAGATATCATCAACAAAGCTATAGAAGAATTTTAGAACAAGTGTTTGTTGTCCTACACCAAGACACATGATAATACAATTATTCAGAAATATCCACTACCAAGAGTTCTATTGCATGGGCAGACAGATGCAGATGAAGCTGAAGATAGGCATTTCTTCATGGAAGCTATAAACAAATCTGTTCATGATGCCATATCAAACCATAATGAAGTTTTATTGAACACATTCCACAACACTATGAAAGAGGTGTTTCATGGGTTTCCAGTTGATTAGGTTGGACTGGCTTATTACAACATTCCACATCCGTCGACTCAAGGGACCAATCAAACTGGTACCAGCCATCAAGAAGCAACACCAACCAGTAATGATGATGTCTAGGTAGTTCAAAGTTCATCTAAGAAGTTCAAGGTGCTACTATGAATTAGATACAGTATAATCCTAGATCATCAATGCAGCATGTGCAATAGCTAGCGGGGCAAGGTTAGAACCAGATGATTAATTTTGGCACATCAAGCCACATACTGTCGTCGGCTCAAAAAATAGCACCATCAATTCAAAGGATCCATAGAGATATAGATCCTATCGTATATAACCAGAGACTTCAAGCAGCAAACCAGTAAAGAACCCAATAGATAGAGATTCCACAAGGATATCATTATGGCATAGATTACAACACCCTTCACATGATTCTGAATCTAGGGTATCAAGGTACACAGGATTTCAATCCACAGATGGGTCAGCAGGTGCAGAGAAATCCAAATTCAAATGCTGACGAGTTGTTGCTGAGAGTGACCAAGATGATGAAGAATCAGTTTGGTTTAAAGCCAAAAGGGCAGACCTCGTACAAATGGCCATATATAGAATGGTATGATTTGGTCGCTCTTCATACAAATTATAGGCTCCTAGAGTTTGCTAAGTTCACTGGCCAAGACAGCACAAGCACAATAGAATATGTCAGTCGGTATCTTACACAATTGAGTGAAGTATCCGTTGAAGAGGCCCATCGAGTTTGTTTCTTCTCCCTATCATTGTTAGGGCTAGCCTTCACATGGTTTTCATCACTGCCAGTCAATTCCATTGTCAATTGGGCTAACCTAGAGAAGAAGTTTCATATATATTTTTATACTAGGACAGGAGAAAAGAAGATTACTGATTTGACAACTATAGGACATAGAACTAATGAATCGGGCACTGAGTTTCTTCAGAGGTTCTGAGAGACTAGAAATCTGTGTTTCTCACAAAACTTGACTGATGATCAGCTAGCTGCTTTGGCCATTCAGGGAATATTGCCAACATGGAGAGAGAAGCTGTTGGGGCAAGAGTTTGATAACTTAGGTCAATTGGCTCAACGAGTGGCAGCGTTCAATAGCCAGTTCCAGAATATGCGCAGAGATACCTGATTCCAGAAAAGTACCACAATGGTCGAAGCCTATAATCCATATTTAGTCGATGATGGCTATGAAGACATTGAAGAAGAGGTTGCCGTGGCCAGATGGAATTGGGGTAAGAAGACAGTAATGGTGCCAAATCCTTGGGGAAGAGGAGTCGAGGAGAGCTATGACTTTGATGTCACAAAATTGGGCAAGCTCTTCGATTTCTTGCTTGAGAAGGGGCACGTCAAGTTGCCCGATAATCATGTTATGTTGCCCCTGATCAGTTAAAGAATAAGAAGTTCTGCAAGTTCCATAATGCTACTTCTCATTCCACTAATGAATGCAGAGTTTTATGACAACATATACAAAGGGCTATTCAACAAGGAAGGCTCAAATTCGATACGCCTCGGAAAATAAAAGTTGATGATAATCCTTTCCTAGGAGATCAGAACATGGTCGATGCTAGGCTGCTCAAAGGGAAGACTAATGTCCTGACATCAACCAGATCAAGAGAAACTAGAACAGTCGATCCTGAGATGCAAATATTGGCTGATGAATACAGAGAAATTAGAAGACATCGCAACAAGCAAAAGAGCCAATATGAGTAGGGAGAAACATCAAAAGATAGGGTGACAAAGTTGCGTGTTACATCTCGAATTTTGTTGAATAAATGACAGCGGTAGAAGGAAAAGGATTATCAACATTGGCTAGAAGAGCAAGAGTACCAGCATCAACAGGAAAAGAAGTGGTATGAAAGAAAACAAGCCGAATCACATTAGAATTGTCCCTTCTTTAGACATTGCTGGAACGAAGGTTTGAAGTTGCCTACCAGAAATAACTATCCAGAGTGCAGCGAACAATATTGGGAGTTTAGGCAATCTCAAGCCAACCGCCGGTCTATCCATGCTCAAGATGTGTATCGTCATAATAACATGGATCGGCGCTTAAAAAATAAAAGTGTTCATGATCGGCTTGGAAAGCGAGTTGTTGATCAAAATTGGGTTGATTATGAAGAAGAAGGTAATGAGGAAGAATATATTTGGTAGGAAGGCCAATGGTGTCCAGGAGGTTTGATAAGAAGCCAGAAAAGAAGAGTGCAACGCCTAAGGAATAGAGAACTAGAATAGGCTCAAGCATCTGGTAGACCTCAAGTGTGGCATGCTAAGCAAATAGTCGATAAAAGGCAACCATCGGCTAATATTCAAATGACTTTTCTGTTGCCGTCAGAATTTAGAGCTCCAGCAGATCAAGAAGTTTATTCAGATTTTGATGAATTAGAGTATGAAGAAATAGTTGCTAAGTTGATAGTTATACAGTAGACTATATTTGATAAACCAATCAAGCATCGTCACTTAAAGGCTTTATATGTAAAAGGTTTTATTGATGGGAAGCCAATGAATAAGATGTTGGTGGATGGAGGTGCTTCTATCAATCTTATGCCTTACACCACTTTTCGTAAACTTGGCAAGGGACCAGGAGATCTAATTGAGACCGACATGATGCTTAAGGACTTAGGGGGTAATGCGTCTAAGACTCGGGGGGCAATGAACGTCAAACTGACAATCGGGAGTAAGACTCTGCTCACCACATTCTTCGTCATCAATAGAAAAGGGTCATATAGTTTACTCCTTGGTCATGATTGGATTCATGCAAACTATTGTGTGCCATCAACCATACATCAATGTTTGATTCAATGGCATGGAGATGATGTTGAGCTGGTTAGCACTGATGAATCCATGAGTATCGCAATAGTCAATCTAGTGTATTGAGAGCTAGAAGACTTTGAGTGTTTTTCTAGCAAGCTATGGGAAGGAGGCTTCATTAAGATCAGTAATGAAGGCCAATAGTCGATCCAAGCAATTGACTCCGATAGTTTGTTTTAGTGAATAGTCATGGCTTCGCATCGGCCGTTGGATTAAGGAAAAATAAGCATTGGTCCTAGAGATAGGCTTAGGCTGACGTATGTAAGCACTAAGTCAAATCCTAAGTACAATTCAGAGTTGATAGATCTATTAAAGGAAGTTTTGTTTCGCTTGATGAGGTGCTTGGCCTGGATCGATCGATCGTTTAACCTTTGGTCTAAAAATTTCTGGTGCAACCTATCAATAGCGATTGATGGAAAATATTTGAGGGGATATTATCCTAGCGTTTGATCAACACCTGATAGTCGATTCATTCAATCATCGTCTCTAATAGCCAGTACCAGAAAGGTATCGCCTCTAGTTCAAAAAATAGAAAATCTTTGAAGATATAAAAGCCGATACGATATGTATCGCCTCCAGAGCAAAAGTAAAAACAAAGACAATCATGACATATAAAAGGACATCACACTAGGACACGGTCATGGAACAACAAAGATTTTGTTCATTAGTTCACCCTAAGTACAAACTAATCAAAGACCTTGTTCACCACATCCTGAGTAGATGTGATGTCCACAATGGCCTCAGCCGCGTCAATGAATTCTTCGATCAGATCTTCATGCTCCTCGGGGCCGTCGCCCATCGGGAAGCTAGTCTCCATGGCATGGAGTTCGTACTCGATTTGGACTTGCACCGTGGCTAGCGCCACCGATGTGCCATGATGGACACTATGGAGAGTGATCTCCTAGACGTGGGCTAGGACATCATGGAAACAGGCATTGATGAGGGGGCCCTGGGCGTTGACGACATCCACGACCGCATTCGCCACCAGTTGAAGGGACTCCAATTGCACCGTCAGGGCTGGCGATCATAGAAATAGGAGAGCTATCAATATAAAGGCAATGGAAATTAGAATAGAGGCATTCCTAGAATTCATCTTACCCGCCACCATGGCGTCGGACTTGGCTAGCCGTGCCTGAACGGCACTAGCCTCCTCTTTGGTGGCATGAAGGGCAACCTAAGAGACCTCGAGGCAGATCTCAAGTTGGCCATTTTCCTGAGTCACCTTAGAACAACAGTTCTGAGCTACCCTCCACTCTTGGAGGAAACACCGGGCGTCATCGCTGTTGTACGAGTCAGAGGAATCCGACGACGAGGCCGGCACAGAAGATGCAACGTTAGAGGGCTCGCTGGCCCTGGGAAGAGGACAAAGACTATCATTCAAAATGAATCTATAAACAAATTAGAATAGTTCATCATTACAAATAGAAGGTATCAATCTCACCTCATGCGTCGTAGGTGCTGGTTCACCGGCATGGCTTCCTCCAAAATCTCCTCCACCGCACATTTACCATGGTTGTCCTCACCGGCCATGGGGTTGGTTTAGGTCTACAAGAAGAGGGGAGAAAAGCGCTATAGAGTCTGCGAGGGTAGAGAAGTGCAAAGAAATTGGAGTGGTTGCAAGTGTAGATGTGTTTGAGGCCAGAGCCCTCGGCTGGTATTTGAAGCCACGGAGTGAAGAGGTGGATGCCTTGGGACATGCAAAAGACAACCACAATTAATAGAAGGCGAAGCACCACCTCACTAATACCGAAGAGAATACGGCGCTGGGTGACTAAGGACAGAAGATCAAGGGGTTCTCTTAATAAAGGCCATGATTTTTAGACTTAATTGGATTAAGATTGGAAGTCTAGAATTGCTATTTTCAAATTGGTTCTTTAGCCGAAAACAAGAAGTACAATTAGGCGACAGAAAGTATGGCTACCATTGATCCTACACAAGACATATGATACACGAATTCCAAGTCTAGAACATCCTGGATTGCTTTCAACACTTCTAGCTAGATAGCATCAACTTCTGTGATTTGTTGCTTATCTTCTTCAACTGACCCAGGAATGTTCTTGAGGCTACTTCAGATGGCTCTGCCTTCTCTGACTTTGGCCAGCAGTTTCTGTTTCTTTTGTTTAATGGCATCGGGTATTTGAGCTAGGGTAGTCTTATGATGTTCAATGGCAGCCTTCATGTTTTCTAGCTCCTTCTCAAGTTCTTCACGCCTGACTTCCAGTTGAGACAACTCTAGGTCGATACTAAGGGATGAGTTCTTCAAATGATCAATCAACTATGTCAGCTCTTTGGCCTCTTGCCTATTGGAGTTCCCCTTGGCCAATAAAGTTTCACGGTTGGATAGATTCCTCTGAGCCTTTTTCACCTTTAGGGCCTGATCTTCAAAAATAGATAAAGGTGACAGGACTCTAGAGAGAACTAGGGATGGATTACCCTTAATAGCTAAGAAGACTCTCTGCATTGAATCCGTGTCTTGGACCAAATCGGCTATATTCTTCTCAAACATTGACAATATGTCTCTTAGCTGATTTCTAGTCTCTTCTGACAAAGCTTCCTTAGAGGAGGTGGCTGACGAGCAGATTTCATCTTCATCAAGATACTCCTTAAGATTGAAAGAGTAGCTCAGGGCTAGTAGATTGAGCGCCTGTGTATAAGGAAATCTTGGTTAGGAGATTTGAATCTGTTTATAACAAAATGGATGGTGAAGAGGATACAATACCTTTTCTATAGTAGCCTCTATCTGAAGAGGAGGAACAACTGATGATGCACCAGTAATATCTGGTTGAATCGGTTCTGAACTCTCAAGATTGACATCTGCAAACATCAGAGAAAAATTTTAGTTCATGTTTATTGTAGAGAAATAAATTGTGCATGTGACTTTCCTACCATTAGTTGTGTGCTGGATTGGGGAATCAACAGTTTGAATATCAACGACAGCAGGATCATTTTCAATGAGGGGACTGTTAGGTTCTTGCTCTTGCGTTGGTGTTTCCTCAGGAAGTATCTGGCGTGGTAAGAAGTCAGATGAAGAATAAAAGTTGAATAGAATCAAGAATTTTTGAGGAAATACTTCATCAGCATCAAGGATAAGATGGGAGGACTCACATCTTCTGATCGGTTGATGAAGGTCTAGTTGATGCTGAATGAAACGCCTTGGACAACAGCTCCGCACCCAGAACTGATTGGGATGCAATGGTTGATAACTATGAAGAAAGTGGATCAAAAGTTGAATGTCATTTTTAGAAGGAAATGAATTGTTTACCTGAGCAGCTGATGGTCTCGTTCTATGGAGTCTCTTCCTAGTAGTGGTTTTCTGGGTTGTCCCTTGAGCCACCTTGCGCTTTGAAGGTTGATATGTTATGATGGTGGAGGCAACATGAGTTTTCATCAATTTCTTCAGTGAAGGCGCAGCTAATCCTATTCTTGAAACTGAGCATGGTGGCTGGTAATCTATAGGATGCCCCTTCCTATCCAAGCTCGGAGGATCAAATTTAGTGTCCTAAAAAGGTCAGTTAGAACAGTTGGTGGAGGAATTCATCGGGCAGTTTTCTTGAAAAGAAATGGCAAGTTACCTCTCTGTTAGAAGCAAATTCCCCATCCAGAGCTATACACAAAGGGTGGACCAACCCACAGAAAAGATGAGGGTGTCATTCTTGCCACCAAGAGTCAAAGAGAGTGGAAGAAAAGATGACTCTGATCCAATCATGCAAGCAAAGGGAAGGAAGATCTGATCCTAGTTGGAAAACTCTAGAGACTTCTAGTACTTCACTAATATCTTCTCTTGGCCTCAGTATATCCTTGAAGAAAAGTTGAGGAGGCAATTGACCAAGACCAAACTAACGAGCTATAAAAGAGGGGTTATAAAACTCATAGGTTGGAAGGTTGCTTGGGAGGAAGGAGCCTATAGCCATTTTGTCACAACCATGACAAAATTCTGCTAGAAGGACGCAGGGCTTGATAAAGGAATTGAAGATTGCAGCCGCTGTCTCATCCGAACAACTTGATTCAAATTGAAATTTGAATGGGAAGATCAGCTCATTGTTTTCATCCTCATCATATGGTAGCCAAGTCAGGATGTCTGCATCAAACCCTCTATAAATTTTTTTGAAGAGATGGCCATTGTCGATATCAATTGTTATGGCCGATGCATCCTCGCCGTAGCTCTTGCACTGATGGTTCTTCCCTCTTCGCCTCTATATTCCTCATCAAAGTTGGGGGAAGGGAAACTCAGATTTCTAAGATCAGGTCTTATAATCTTTTGCATATACAGGTTAAGCCACAGTTGTATCAACCACCAAGGGCCACCGATAGTATGCACCGGTTCATTCTTCTGTAATTGGGCAACTACCTGGTACATCATTTGATAAGTAGCTCCTAGTAGATACTTTCCAAGAGGGATATCCTTGCCTATTGCTAGATGCTCGGCCATGAGTTTATGATTGTAAGTCGGACCATAAGATGACACACAAAAGATGAATCTCTCCAACCACATGTTCAGAAAGGCTACATATTCCCTTTCACTGACATTTGATTCGTCTCCAATATGGTTTAGAATGTAACTGGCCCATCCTGTGCAGTTTGATATCTTGGCTAATTTCTTGGATCCAGCACTTAAGAAGTCATAAGGTTGCATCGATCCTGTTATCGTAAGGCTGGTCAGCATATAAACATTGGCCAAAGTGATAGTAATTGGACCATGACCAAAAACAAAGGCATTTAGGGTGTTGGACTAGAAATAAGATGTAGAAATCAAGAGCAGATCCTTCCTCTCCATTCCAGACAACAAGAGTGTCAAACATTGACTCAGATCATAAAGCTCCCAATCTCCGCCCTTTTTCTCAAATACCCTATGAAACCAATTTCTCCATCCCTTAGGTATTTTGGGCCAATTTCTGAAGAGAGTTTTGGTGTTCTAGGAGGATGGATCCACTACAGATTGTTTGAAGGGGATTTGATTGGTTTCTTGATGGATAAAATTAGATGGATCCGAATCACCCATAGGCCCAAGAAAATAAACGTTGGAAGCAACAGCTAATGGAATCAAGATTTCGTTCCTCATCTCCTAGAAATCAGGTGAAATAATTTTGAGAACAGAGGAGCTGCTGGGGAGTGACCGATACTTTTAGATTGGGAACTTGAAAACATACCTCAGGAATGTGGTCGTTGATCGCCATTGTAGCCAAAGCAGATTTGAATCTAAGGAGAGCCGCTTGAATAAAATTCGATAGGGCCAAAAGCTTGCTAGGGTTAAGACTTTAGCGATGGCGGCATCGGCTGTTAAGATTTGCTTGAAAAAGAAAGGGAAAGCAAGAGGGCCGTGTAAGTTGGAAGAGATACTATTGGGATATTATATAAGACTCAGGTCGGGAAGTCAGGAATCACGCGTATATCTTGGAACAAAATGATTACGGCATGATAAACGGATAGATAAGAATTTTGGAATAAAATCATTTTTACCCCAATATTGGTGGGCATGTGTTTACACCAAAATTTGGAGAAGAACGTGGGAACTCGAAGCTTCCAGAATTGTGTCGATCAAGGACTCGATTGCATGAAGGATCGATATCAGCCGATTTAGAGGAGGCACTGGAATCAACTCTCTTTGAATGACATCAGCAGATAACAATGATGGGATATGGTTGGCGTCGGGAAATACATGTCGGACTCTACAAAAAGGGAAAGATTAGGGTCCAAGTTATCTTAAGTTAGGAATGTTCTCTTTTATACCAAAGATTGTAATGAAGTCGTACTTAAGTAGGATTCATGTTTAAGCTCTGGGTATAAATATTGGACCCCGGCTATTGTAAAGGACACACAATGAATCAAATACAAGTTACTTACTTTTTTGGCTCCAGCCACCCCTTTGGAGTAGGAGTAGAGTAGATCTCAGTGAGTTCTTTAGCGAGAAGGGCTGCATTGGTCTGACAGACCTCCAGTTTGTCTTTAAGTACAATCATGGCTTATACTTCTATTCGTACGGCTGCATCGATCCGGTCGACATGCACTGCGACTCTAGTATAAGCTAGTTATCGACTCTTGTCTAGTTCAAGTATGGCTGCATCGATCCGGTCGACCTCCATTGCTCGAACTAGATTAAGGTCAAGTTATCGGCTGTATCTAAGGGTGGCGTCCTTCGGGTAGATTCATTAAGTTACCAATCTTGCTGATGTTTTCATTGTTATTAGTTTACAGCAACATCAATTCACCCGGTCGAGATTGAATTAGATCGGCCTCATATCCTTTAGATCCATCGTTCGTTTGTTACAACATGATATTATCTAAATAGCCGATCTCCTGTGCGTTAACGCCTACAACATGTTTACATGATTCCGTTAAGCATGAGTAGATCTATGTACTTTAAGGGTTTGATTCATTGTCTTTTTCATGGCTGCATTGATCCGGTCGAACCCCACTGTTAGAGATAGCGAGTTGAGTCTGAGGAGTCCATAGGTTTGTTCACGTGAAATAGTTGATTGTTCACACGCTGTAGTTCTCTTCACCTGAATCGGCTATTTTAGCCGATTCATCCGAGCCTTCACGTATAGCATGTCTTTCGAAAAGTCTGTCAAAGTGTAGATGGTTTTATGGATTCTTTGGTTTTAGTTTGTTATTATCATCACAACTGCCATCGATCCGGTCGAACCTCTCTGTTGATGGTAACAAATTCGATTCAGAGCGTCTATAGATTCATTCATATTAGATAGTCGATTTGTTCACGTGCTATATCCTTTATCATCAGATTCATCGACTCAATAATTCATATTGATAATATCCACCTAGCTAATGATCTCATTTACATATACATGTATTGTACCTATCAACATAAAATCAATCGCTACCCACGAGCTTTATAGTCCGTAATAGCCGATTTATGTGTGGATCAGCTATTCAGTTGCTTTTTCCTATATGGCTACTCCTGAAGATACACACTTGGAACTATCTAGGCACAGACTAACACGTTCCACCTTAAATTACTGATAAACTTTCTCTCCTTGTCAATTGCTAGGTCAAATTGACTAGCACGTCTCAGGAGGAGTACGCAGGATTGATCATCCCTGTGTTGAAGCTAGGCGGATCTTTAGCTCCATCGAGCAGACCCTTTCAGCTTGCTCGTGTGCCCGGTATGATTGACATGTTTTTGTGTCGACAGGGCCCGAGACAGATGGCGTTCGTGGGGCACATGGTGACAGTGACCCAGCGAGCGTAGCGTGGGCGAGCTAGGCACAGTGCTTGGGACTTGACATCCACTCAGACTTTTCCAAGCACTCCCTACTACCTGAGGCTAACTTTTTCCTTGTTGCTCTTCTTTTTCCTTCCCTTCCTTGTTCACCATATGCGCCAACCTTTTGTGTGAACTAAGACCGCGATATACGTGCTTCCTCCAAAACCACATTCTATTGTTTACTTTGAGAGAATACTATTGCATCAACCCATTGTGGATTTCTTATTTGGAACACCCAATTTTTTTCAAGAAGAATATTTTATAGCAAGAGTGGTACAGTGGTGTAACCTAGCAAAGGTACTGGTCAACAACCTCAATACCAGCATGTGCCAAGCAGCGTCACCCTATGGTAGTGTTCTACAGGGGCCCTCTATTTCGTCGCAGCACCATCAGCTATTAACCTGGCAACTACTACCAACTTACACTCAATGAAGGCGGTGGGGTCATAGATCACAGAATCAGAGGGGTATTGCAAGGGAATATTCAAACAACAAGGGTTCCTTTCACAACAAGGGATAAGGAATTTAAATCCAACAATGGATTTGATTTAAAATGATTCTAGTGTTCTGCTGGGACATCCACAATTAACCGATATAGTGTCCTAGGTCATCCAATCGTGGCTGGTCTGCTGGCATCTGAATGGTAACTTCTCTTGTAACCCACTTAACATCATCTTTGAAAACCCTAAGCATGTCTAACGAGACTTAAGGGTAGATAGATGTAATAAGCATAGCAAAATAAATAAAATGCACATTCCGAACATCCTTATGCTGGTACAACATACAGGCACTCACTCTCCCATTCTCGACACATAATTCACCTTCCCTATGATCGGGCGACCTCAGCAACTGCGGTGAAATACAATGGAAGGATTACAATACTAGAGGACAACAACGAAAGACACTACTAACTAGGGGTACATCTCCCCAAGGCAACTAATCTACTTTGTTGGACCACACATCCCCATTCCCGGGCTCGACAGATTCTTCTACCGCCCTGGCTATGGATCTGCCTCCTCTCTTGGCAGTGGCTAAGTGAGGGGAAGCAAAGCTCTACTTCTGACACTTCCAAGGGTGGAGGTGCTGGCGGTACTACAACACCAGTTCTCCTTCTTTCTGGGTGGTGGACAGGGATTCCCTCCATGATCAAGGGATTCTGCCATTCAGCAGCCAGCGTCCTCCACTTTGTCCTGGTGACAAGGTAGGCCTCTCCCAACTGATGGGCATGCTGATCTTCAGCCTCCTTTAGGGCTTCTGACATGGCAGTCTCATGACTCTCTACAGTTGCCACACTGGCATGCACCTCGGCAAGATGCACCTGGAGCATCCTGGAAAAGATCTCGGCTTTCTTGGCTCACCGGAGGCACCTCCTCAGTTCCAAGGCTTGCCGGTCATACTGCTCATCCAGAGCAAGCATGTATGTGGTCAAGTGCACCACAGTTGGACTATCTTCTTATGCATCCCGCCCTTACAAAGCCTCCATGCGAACCCTCCATGCCCGTTGATTCTTTTCCAAAGGTGGAAAGAACCTCATGGGGGTACGAGCAATGGGCTCTTCATAGATCTGGCAATGGTACCGCAAGGCTTTGTGGGCCACAACCTGATAGGTGTTGATGAAGCGAAACCTAGTTGCGGTCACATTCTAGGCTTTAGTGATGTCGAGGAATGCTTCACTCTTCCCAATGTAGATGGTAACCTCACACCGCTTAGTGCCATGCTTTTCATACTCACGGCCCTCATACTTAGGACGATCTTTGACTCCGAGCTTTTGTAGGGTGGCATACAGGAAAACCCTCAGTGTTCAGGCAGTAACTACTAACCTAGGCTCCTGCCATCCGTGGCGGTGGTTGCAAGGAAGGACTGAGCGAAAAGCTTACTCAAAAGAAAAAGCTAGATGAGCTAAAGTTCACCGAGTGGTGGTACCAATAGCTAAGCTAGGCCCTACTTATAATGGCAGAGCGGTCAATGGTCCTGGCATGGTCCACCAAGGTTCCTACGTGGCCACTTCAAACGAATCGACTAAATTTTTCCGCGCATCTGAGGCGAGCAATGTTCGAGGTTGTTAATGACTAGTACGACTATAGGGCAAGGGTCCGATAAGAGCGTAGGAAAGAGTATGGGGAGACATGGGTCACGGCAGGCGTGAACCATAGGCAAACGCGGAGCATGAAGTCACAATGCAGTAATAACTCTGGAACAAGGATGGGTCAGTCGTGCACAATACGACACGCGTGACACCTATGGATGGCATATCTGTAAGCAATACGGGCGCTACAATGCACAAACAGGATATGCATGAATGCATGTCCTATACGTCCTTCTACTATTGCTAATATATAGGGCAACCATTCTTAGATTTCGTTCTCTCCCTGTAGCTAGTCAATACTATCAAACTATGCTCGGGGTCAGTGTACCTACAGAAAACTTGATTACACCTACCTAAGTTAGCAGAGTGCCATCTATCCTAGATACATAACCATAGTAATAGGGCTACTTATATAACTTCGCATGCAACATCGTAACTTTCTAAAAAAGATTTGTTGTCAAGTTTTAATTTAGAAATAGATTTTGAAGCTTTATTTCCTCATTTATGCTCTGATACCACCTATGGCCGAACAACCTGATCTAATGCCTCCCAAGAGTACTTGTCTTCCATTAGACACTAAGTACTCAAGGTAGGACACTAAATTACACGGTTCCGTGGAGCACACCCTAAGGGAGAACCAAAAAATCCATATTTTTCCATCAGGATCACAAATAAGAGAATAAAGCTTACAACATTCTTAAGTAATTTCTTACATCACTTTCCATGCAACATCAGAGTATAATATTTATTGATTATAATAGTGGAATATACCCATGTAATCAGAGTTTCAGCGGAAATAAAATCATTTAATGACAAGTTAAACATTAACATGATGATCCGTTATATACATCATAACAGGTTATAAGTTTTCCATTGCAAAACATTTTGGGTGGATATTTCAAATAACTCTATGTCCGCAACATTAAGGAAATCCTTGCTGAGCCCACCAGGAGGTTTCCACACACAAGTGTCAGCTCCACATGTTCTTGTCACCAGCAACAGGGTAGAACAAACCCTGAGTACTCAATTGTACTCCACAAGACTTACCCGTCAGGAGGAAAGAAAAGACTCTAGGATATGCGAGGCTATCTGGCTTGTGGATTTATTGCATCTGCGGGGGGCATTACTAAACGTGCGTCCTTATATTCAATTTTATTAGCAATCATCATTAGTTCATTAACTAACCATTCTATATAAGCACCTGTGCGACTTTCAAGCAGGTGGTAAGCAATCAGGACCAATTTTCCATCTCTCATATTCCAGTTCTTACTACGATGCTAGATTATAGATAAGTCGTACTAGATTACTCGGTGATTCACGAATCAATGTGCCCAGCTAGGTACCCCAAAACACACGCCCTACTTGTACCCTAGGCACAAGCAAGACCAACTCACCACTCTCTTGTCAAGGGTCCAGGTCCCCGTCCAAACTTAGACTCTAAGCCCCCACTCCTAAGTCCTGGACTCAGTGTGGCGCTTAGACCTCCACCATCCCCGCCTCCAATCAATCGGTCTAGAAAGAGCCAAAACCTACGACAAGAGAGCAACAAGCCTTTCCTACTCCCATAAACAAGTATGTGCTCAGGATAATAAGTCTGTGACCTGACTAGAATCCAATGCAACGGCCGGTCCTTAACCGACATAGGCGGAACAAGTGCAATTCGAGTCTAGCTCAAATGCCAAATGAAGTCTAGATCCAAAGTACCATTCCGCCCAGTCCCCAATTATCATTCATATATATATTTTCTAGGTGATAATAATATAATCACAATAATAATATCTTTCCTATCTCTCACGAGTGACAGGCAATCACTCGACTTCTACCGAAGTCCTATAGCATCTACATGATCCTGTCATACTAGTAAAACTCATAGGATAATGATATATATATATATGCAAGTGGGTTTCATTTAACTCCTTAAACTTAATGCACAAGCATAAATTAAAGTGCAGAATAATAGGGGTTATGCACTAGGGCTTGCATGGGTAAGATATAATTGAAAGTTAGCATTCCATCTTCATGACATGATCCATAGCACCATCTTTCTAGCTACCCAGTTGGTTCCATGACCCATCATTGTTCCTATTTTGATATGTAAAGATGCAATGCATGCTTCGGTCCAACAAGCATACATACAAGCATTTACAAATGCTAAAAGACAAGCAACACGTCGTCGAGTGACTAGGGTAACTAATCGTCATCAAGCAACTTCATATTTTTATATATTAAAACACACAAGTACAGGCCAATTCAACCTACTAAACACACATCCATAACTAAACATAGCTACTGTGTGAATATCATAATTTTCGAACGAGCAATTTAATTACTACAACATAATCAAGATCTAATTGCAATTAAGCTTATGACAGATGATAAATCAATAACTCAGTAATTAGGCATCCACTAAACATGAAACTTTTACCATAGCACAAACACATCCACACTAGTCTACCATAAAAATTTCACTTCATTTGGACTAATACAACGTGCTTTATTAAATAAACATAAAGGCTAGATTACACCTACATGAAAAACTTCATACTAAAGCACATGACATAATATATCTACTGCTTAGAGCTAGTCACAAGGATTCCAAAACATATTTTTTTCCTTTTTATAAATTTTCTAATAATTACTATGATTTTCCAAAATTTTAGCCGATTTCATCATAAAAGAAAAAGAAAAAAACCTAATAGGACAAACACTTTGCGCTAAAGTCCTTGGGATTTCACTAAACCAACCCGCAGTTCAACACACACTATGCATCACTATTCATATGAGTCACGGATTTACATTGGGAACCCTGGACTTGTTTCGATTCTCACCCGAGGTGCTTCTCTTGAATCAGAGCAGAGCAGCGAGCAGGGGAGGCAGTGCGCCGACCGAAGGGGCGGCTCGCCAATGGGTGGTGTTGTCACGGGGGCCACGACAGCCACCCGCGTGAGCCCAGGTAGGATGTGGCTCTCCTGGAGGCAGCCCATGGTGGCGCTGCCACATGCACGCAAAGCAGAGGCGGCGGCGGCCCGACGCTGGGGTGGCTCCGGCGATCTTTGACTCGGCCAAGGTGCGCCAAATGGATAGGAGGAATAGGCAGAGGCGGTGGTGGTGGTGGTGGCTTGGCTAGGCATAGCTGGCAGTGGCTTGGCCACACACACGGTGGCCGCGGGAGCTTCCCTAGCCATGGCGGCCTTGGCACGTGGCAAGAACGAGGGGGGGGGGTGGGAGTGCAGGAGCTCGACAGGTTGGGAGGGGAGCAGCACAAGGCTCGACACCATGGCCATGCCGTGCTTATGAGCAGCAGAGCAAGGGAGAGACCCAGGAGAGGGAGAGCAAGGGCAAGGTAGAGAGGGAAGTAGGTAGCAGCGGTTCGGTCCTCTCACACACGTCGGACAGGGGTGAGGTAGGTGAGATGAGTGGTAGAGAGCGAGCGCTATAGTGACTGAATGACAATGGACAAGGGCACCTCCCTGTACGCGTGCATAGACGACATTACGGTCAACAGTAGCTCATGCCCGGAGGAGAGTTGCTACGAGCACGCCAGGCCCGGTGGCAGCGACGATCGAGGGGAGTGCCGAGGCCATCAGCCAGCAGCAGGCACTGCAACCAAGGCTAGCCAAGGCATGACTACACCATGGCTAGATCGAGGGTAGCTCCTGCCAGCCTATGGCCACATGCACACGCCAACGCAGTGACCGCGCACTCTTGGCCGAATGGTCTGATAGGGAGCTACGCACGAGTTTTAAAGCAAACAAAAAACTATCAACGATCATGTTTGAGGCCCAATCAACTCTCCTATCCCTAGGCCCGTAGTACCAACATTCCAAAGAAATAATCGGCATGTGAAGAGGATAGCCAGAAGGGGAGATAGAAGCATGCCAATCTGGGTTCGTCGCGCTGAACGCTGGTTCATGAACGAGCACCAGATTATAATTCGTAGTGCGTTCTTAGCAAAGTTCGAACAATTTTTGCGAGAGTATCGCAACACCTAACATGACTATAACCTACACTATGCTCAAGTGCTCACCCTAGAGAAACCAATAGTGCTCCAACATATAAAAATTGCTTAATCATTTTTGTGGGAATTTAAATGTCGAAATGGCATCGTTGATTATCGTTAGAGACCTAGAAGGACGAGAGTCCTGCTTGAACAAAACAACCATTAACACCTTTGATTGAATTTGTAAAAGGTCAGAACTTCATCAATTTCAACTAGATAATATGTCATGACCTAGTCCATACTTTGTACTAACTCATGGGAACAAAATATTAAAGCACTATTTAAGTATTTTGCACACTATAATTCTTCAAAAATGGCACTTTCTAATTATAAGCTATGTCACATTTTTCATTTACAGAAACCGTTTTGCATGCCGAACATCTAAAACAACTTATCCTATTTTTCTTATTAGAATTTCATAAACATGTTTACACATTAATTGAACTAACTCACAATATCCTGTTCGCTTCTCTTCTCATAAAATGAGACCTACAATTTAATTATCCTTTCTTATGAGTTTTAAAATTTTTGACACCCAAAAACTTGTTTTGTTAATTTCTTTTAGGCCTTAATCTAAGCAATAAGCAAGATCATAACACCTTCTTTTAGGCCTTAATCTAAGAAATAAGCAAGATCATAACACCAGAGGTGTTACAGGGGTGTTGATGGTCATGAACATCAATTATAAACCATCAACATAACCTATATATATACTTAATGTCATCACCAAACATAGTTATAGGGTTTGATACTAACAAGTTCCATGAGTTTTGGTGCTCTCACTTGTCTCACAGGATATTTATTTTTTCATAGAACAAAATTATCTCAAATGATGAATTGGAGTGTACCATTACAAAGAGCTCATCGAGCTGATCGAAATGGATATATTATTTGCTATATTTGGATCTTGAAATGAAAAGATATAAATTTCGCAAAGAAAAGAAAAACTCCACATCTTGAGTTGCGGGATTAATTGGGCCCAATTCAGAATTTGGCTCATAAAGGCCATGCACATTTTAATGAGACATGGTGAAAAGTTTAGTACCAATGAGGCTAATTAAGAGGGGGAGGGTGCTAGGCACCCGCATATATAGCAGCCTCTACCCCCCTCTATAGAGCCATCCTGAAACCCTAATCCATATCTCTCATTCAGATCAACATACACTAGAGGGATTATGTCTAGAGCTCTCCAATGTAGTAGATTAATAGCTTGGAAGTGAGGGTCGAGTTGAGCTCATGCTCAAGTTTCGAATCTAGTCTTGGAGGCTCGATAAAGCCTTGTATTCTCACTTCTACACCTTGTAAGACTTATTATCAATTTATCATATTCTATCTATATGGCTATGATTACTTTGAATATATATCTTGCTTAGTTATGGTTATCATTACTTTTGTGTGCGGGTTCATAGAGCGCTTAGCCTGCTAGTTTACCGGTTAGGCTAAGTAGCCGAGTTTCGTGTAAGCATGGTGCTTATAGGAGCTCTACCTATGAGTGCACCCTATTCTCTAGTTGGGTGGTAGTAGCGGGAGGTGACAGCCCTGCCTATCCTTTGTAGTCCACTCTGAATTGAGCAGGTTCTTAAATTGTAGGACCGTAGTCGCATTAGTAGAGTTGTCTATTGTGGATGCTCTACCGTCTAAGCGGCGTTCTAAAGTGCACAAGAGTAGAGTTAGTCTTAGCTATAGTTGAATGTATATATACTTTGACCATGTGATAAGAATGTCACAGGAATTTACCTCACCCGCTGTTCTCATGAGTTAACTAATTTACATTATCTTAGTGATCTATCCCCTGAGTGTCATTATGATTAACTCCTATCATTACATTTATCCCCTGCTCTAGCTATGTTGGTATGTTAATAGATACTCCTTTGTTACCCAATAAATCTTTAATTGATTGTTTCTCTACGGTAAAATGTAAATAACGATACCTGAAATACTCCTGATGAAATGCTACAATGGTATTCTGTGCGCTTACGGAATCCTTCATATTCTATTTGCATTTATAAATACCAATAAGCATTTTTGGTGCTGTTGCTAGGGAAACAATTGGCGTAAAGATTTAGATCATTAACATAGCACTCGCTTTAGTAGGATTACCCTTATTCTATTGGGTTGTGGAATAAGTCAGGACAACAGATGCCATTTTAACCTTTTGGCAAGCTTCAACAAGAAGATTAGAAACATTGAAGAACCCCAGCGTGCCTGAACATTCAAAGATCCATCAACATTGGAACCCTGCCATCTCACAGGTTTATATAGACATATATGTTATTCTAACCATGTGTAGATTGGAGAAAAGGTCAACGTCATAAGAATTCAAATCACATCTCAAGTGACGAATACAGATGCTGCACTACTCACAAATTCCATCATGTGAGTCATGGTAAGTATGATCGAGGAAGGTGAGATAGTCTTGCTCATGGACTTTAAACTTAATGAGTATTTATCTTTTAATTTATTGCATTCCACTACATGTTTCTTTTAAATAATTCATGCATCCACTCTGTTTAGTTTGAATTCTCTCATATCAAATTCATAGCATATTTAGTTACCTACATATATCCACTTGCATCCTTTATCTTAAAAAAGAAATCACTCACCATGATCATGCTCTTTCATCTCTATTTGAATAAATCTCTATAATGCTTTCATGTTATCTTTATATGCTATAATATGCTTTAGTTTGGGAGTGCTGATCTCATATCCAAAGGCTTTTTAAATTAAGCATGGTGCTTAGGTTAATGTTGATAGAATATCATTGGCAGTCCTCCAAGGGGTATCCCATGAAGGTAGATTGATCGGCAGAGGAGCACGAGATCAAGAACAAGAAGGCAACAGAGACACACGAGTTAGACATGTTTAGGCCGTCAGTATGACGTAATACCCTACTCCTGTGATCTATTGGTTTGTATTAGCTATCGTATGATATGCCATGATTTTAGAGGGGGTCCCTGCCCGCCTTATATAGTCCAGGAGGCAAGGTTACAAGTCGGTTAGATCTGAGAGATAGCCGGAAAGTAATAACTGATTACAGGAATCTTGGGATCATACATATCCTAACCGATCTCGTAGTATCTTCAGGATATCTTCCTGATGTCTTACGGAAGGCACCAAGCAGAGTCGTGCCCCACAAGGCTTCTTCTTATGGGCTAGGCCACCCCTAGGGGCACAGCCCATGTGGTATGCCATGTGTATCCGGGGTCATACACCCCACAGCTAGTCCCCGAGCGCCTTGTACCCATTGTGCAACGTCGTCTTGAGCTTGTCCGAGCAGGTGCGAACAACACCGAGCAGTCAAGCTCATGGTCCAACCACCATGCTGAACTGCTGAGCTGCATGAGCCTACACCGAGCAGTGTGAACCGTTGCCGAGCAGCATAACCTGTCGCCGAGCAGCGTGACCTATCGCCGAGCACTGTGAACCATCGCCGAGCAGCATAACCTGTCACCGAGCACCGTGAACCATTGCCGAGCAGAGTGACCAAAGTACGGCTTGCCATAAGGGTGTAAGGAGCTCAAGTTTAGAATTGAAAATTTCTTTGCAGTGGACCAAGTGTGCCCACTTAGAGTCCGAACAAAGTTGTAGGAGTCAATCTTCCTCTATAGGCATGTAGTCTTCGAGAAAAACCCCGCACACTCACCGCGAGGTGAATTGTGCCCACTTAGTCCCTGAGCCTGATAGCAGATGATGTAGTCATGTGGTGCTAGGGTCAGAAACTTGAAGAATAGTAGAAAACCAGCCGAGCAGGAAGCCAGTCCTCAAGCGTGCCCTAGAAAGAGACAAAGCACATTCACCGCAAGGTGAAGTGTGCCCACTTAGTCCCCGAGCCTGACAGTAGGTGACACAGTCACATGGTGCTAGGGTCAGAAATAGAAAAACAATTAAAGACCAACGGAGCAGGCAGCCAGTCCCCATGCTGCCGGCGGAGTTATCGGAGAAATCAAATCATGGAGAAAAAACTGGAGTAACGGCTGTACAGTGTCAGTTACTTAGCCTTAATAAATGGTAGAGAAGTCGGCGATATTTCAGTGAGGAGCAACAGAAGGCAGAGATAAATAAGTGCCATGGGCTGCGGTTGCGTAGAAGCCCCGGTAACGGCCCATTTGCCGTATCAGAGAAATTAGAGTGGCGCAGATCACGGGAATGGTTTCCAAAAAAAACCCTTGAATGCAGAATGGTGGGGAAACTCCTATATAATAGTGCTGCCGCAGACCCCGTTCCCACCTTTTCCACTTCATCTTCCTCCTCATCTCTCGCGCCGCCGAATCCACAACCACATTTGCCTCCGCCGCCGATACCTAACTAGATCTAAGAGATGGCGTTGAAGAGAGGAGCTACGAAACCGAAGAAGACAAGTCCCAAGAAGGCGGACGCCATGGCCTGACGCGACGAGGAGTGGGTGCCATCACGAACAGGAGAAGCTGAGCTGAACCGATTGGTGGAAGCCGGCGTTCTCCCTGACCCTGCGACCGCCGGATGGTGGCCAGCTCTCAGTGAGTCCTTTCCCATGCCTCACACTGATGAAGCAGTGGTATTTGAAGGCTATTTCTGGCGTGGGTTAGGGTTTCCTGTTCAGCCATTTCTGAGGGATCTGTTGGAGCTCTAGGGGGTTACTCTGTGCAATCTCCACCCCAATACCATTTTGCACATCTCAATCTTCATCCACTTTTGTGAGGCATACCTTAGAATCCTACCCCACTTCAATCTATTCCGCCACCTATTCTAGTTGAAGAAGAGAGGCGACGCTGGTTCCAAGGTGGTCGGCGGGGTGTATCTCCAGCTTCGGGATGGGATGGCGAGTGAATATCTTACCATACCGCTGAATACATCGCTGAAGGGGTGGAACACCAGATGGTTCTATATGAAACAAAGCCACCCAGTGGTTCATTGTAACGACGACCACATCCTAGAAAGCCAGAGGAGTTGGTCGGAGCTACCGAGCAAGGACGACATGGAGCAAGTGAATGAACTCCTCGGCTTGATAAAGGGCATGAAGACCAATGGCGGATTGGTAGCGGCGAGTTTCATAGTGTGCCGCATACAACCCTGTAAAGAGAGGGCACACGTAGGCTTTGAATTCAAAGGAGAGATCGATGGTACTTGAGAGAGGCCAGAAATACTGTCTAGGAGCGATGTCAAAGAGCGAATTGTTGAGCTGTTCGCTCTGCTATCCTCCTTCAGGCTATTAGGGTATACAAAGCCCTTCAATTGCAAGAATCTGCCTCCTCAGGTGAGTGTCCTGACTATATGTTTTTGAGAAGTTTATTTATATTGCCGAGCAATAAACTGATCCTATTCATGTGAAGATCGATTCGTAGGACAGGGCAGTGTATTTCTCGAGCGTGCCAAGAAATGATTGGCTGCTGTCAGTGGATGCACGATGACCTGTTCAAATTGAAGAAAGCTCTATCAGTGTCTCCTCTGAATCTAGAGGAATGGATACTGGTCGGACGGATCCTCCCCCGGTGTCGGCAAAAATCTAGGGGAAGAGGCCGGCAAAAGATGAGCCAGCCCAGAAGAAGAGGAAAATAGTAGCGTCTGCTCTTGGCAAACTAGGCAGGATCTCTCTGGATGATGACCAGACCAATCGAACATGAAGAACCGCGGTGCTTGATTATTCTAACGACGACTAGATTCTTACGAACCCTCCCCCGAGCACGAAAGGGCCTCCACGCAACCCACGCATGGAGGAACAAACTAGGGTTGGCGAAGAAGTCTATGAAGCTCTGACAAGGAGAGTCCCCGAGCAATGAGCAGAGAGAATTTCTGCACAGCAGACGTCGAAAATCCCCACTAGGCGGGCAACGGAGATCCCCGAGCAACAAATGGTAGCGGCCCCGGAGCAGTAGGCAGAACCAAGGCCGACCAAGGAAGAGCCAAGAATTCCCCCGCTGAGCACAGGAGTCGACCCCACGGCTGCACCCAGAGGCTCAGGCCAGCACCGTCGGTTCAAGAAATTGAACCGTCAGACCAAACCATAAGTGTCCTTGTGCTGACGCTACTTTGCTGTATTTCCCTTACTTCTGTTGTGACTGAATAACTGATTTGGTATAGTGCCCAGCCAACAACTGATCTAGCCCCACCCGCTCAGACTGAGCAGCAACCAGAAACTAGCCCTAGAGCGGTGGAGATGCCAGTAGACCACATCCAGGAGTCCCCGAGTGTTTGGGAGCACGCGGGGGAGCCAATTGCTGCCCTTGGTGGACTTGATAGCCACAAGAGACTGCCTACTACGGTGAATGAGTCAGCGACACCACCTTAGGCAATGGTGGAATCAGTAGCAGAAAAGCTTTTAGCGCCGAAGGAGCAAACGGCGGTCCCCAAAACTTCAGAGGGCGTGGTCGGACCTGCTATCTGAGCACCGAGCCCCAAGGTGGTCCCCCCGGCTGTAATGGAGGAGGACGAGGTGGAGGAGATTGTGCGTGATGAACCTCGACCCCAAGCAGTTTGGATCCTCCAAAAGCGCGGTGATGAAATAGTTATTATCGAAGAGGAGGACACCACCAAGGAGTTCAGGAGACTGGAGACTTCCCTTACTGGTGTGATGAAATAGATCAAGGTGAATACTTCATCTGGAAAGGTCCTGATTGTTTATTGGAATTGGTTAATGTTAATGTCATCATGCATTTTAAAGGAAATATCTCGAGTTGCCGAGCAGCGCCGCCAGCTGATAAAGCGAATGGAGCCCCTTGCTGTGGAGAACGAAAAACTCAAAGAGGCCAGGAACCTCTCAGAGAAGAATATCTAGAGGGCCCAACATGAACAAGACCTTGCGGAGTCAAACACGTGGGACCTGGAATACCAGAGCAGCTGGAGAGGAAAAGTGAACAGCTCAACAGTGTTTCCAAGCAGAAAGCAGGTACGGTACATCAACGAATGTACTTTGGTATTGCTGAACAACTACATTTTTGTTAACAACTGTTGTGCTTGTAGAGCAAGACGTTGAACTCGGCCAGATGCGCTAGGCTGTTGATCAACTTCGCTAGGAGAAAGCAAAGGAAGCAGAGTGGGCAGACAAACTTGCTAAAGAGCTGAAAGGTGAATTCCTCCTGGTCAGAATTACTGTTGAAGTAGCTTACTTGTATAATGGATCATTGTAACTCTCGCAGGCTAACGTCATAAAGCCAAAGTGCAGTTTGACATGCTGGTGTAGGAGGCCAAGGTCCAAAAGGAGAACTTCAACGCTGTAATCGCCGCAATTAAGTCGGTGCTTGACTACGTCGATCTAGAACCGGCCGCTCAACACGACGATAGGCGTCAACGTCCCGACACCATAATCTAGAGGTGCAAGGCAGCATGGGAGAACTTCAAGACTTTGAACCACGATGCCATTACGACCGTCGCTACCCATGTCCTCATGGTTGTTCAGTCCCATTACCCTACCATCGACCTTCAGTCGATAGGGGGTGGGTTCACCGAAGGACTAGACGATGCGGGAACACAGCAGCTGGAGGATGAAGTGGAGGATGCAGTGAAGATGCCAGCCAACGATACAGACTTGTTTGGTGAAATGGATGGTAACGGTGAAGCTCAGTAATCAGCTCATAGATTATCATCTATAAAGGCCTGATAGTGTAATTAGAACATGCGAAAGCGTAAGAAACAATTATTCATCGAATAAATGCTATAAGGTGCATGTATACATAATATATGTAGTTTGCTTGTAGTTCGGCAAAATAGTCTTCGCAGTTTCAAACCTGACATGATTATGCGTAGTTCAAATAACATCCGAACAGTTGGTCTGCTACTAATCCCTATGGCCTTGGCCAGCCCATAGTCCATAACGTCGAGCGCAGAGCTCGTGCACGTGTAGGATTAATAGACATGACCCAAGAACTGCAACTGACCACCCATGACGCAGAGCGCAGAGCCCATGGCACGTGTACGGAAAAATCGGTGACTGGGTCTTTTCCATAAAAAACAGCGCAGAATGTGTGCTGCTTGGTAGTTGTTATATGAACTTGGAGATAAAGACAACATAAGCGGCGTCCGAGCAATGTATTCTATGTTGAACTCTCGGCCTTGGCTGACCGATAGTCCATAACATTGAGTGCGGAGCCCATAGACATGTAGGAAAAATAGGTGTGACCAAGGGACCGTAGCCGACCACCCATAACACAGAGCGTGAAGCCCGTAGCACGTGTAGGGAGAGATCGGAGACTGGGTCGTCTTCGAAGAGAACAGAAAAGAAAGGATGTTGCCCTCTGATCAAAAAATGTTTGGCGATTTGGAGAAAACATGCTCGGTGATTTGGAGAAATCATGTTTGGCGATTTGGAGAAATCGTGCTCGGTGATTTTGGAGAAAACATATTTGGCGATTTTGGAGAAAACATATTCGGTGATTTGGAGAAAACATATTCGGCGATTTGGAGAAATCGTGTTCGGTGATTTTGGAGAAAACATATTCGGCGATTTTGGAGAAAACATATTCGGCGATTTGGAGAAAACATATTCGGCGATTTGGAGAAAACATATTCGGCGATTTGGAGAAAACGTGGTCGGTGTAGTTATGACGATTACGTATTGGAGTTCGTCATGAAGTAGCATATAGCTCGGCGACCACAAGTGGATGTTAAACCACAATAGAGACAAAACAGAGACAAGTTATGAAGACCAAAAACTTTACTGAATATAAAATTGTAGAGTACATATCTGGAGTGTTTCAAGGATAGAAATGTATAAGGTGTTCGATGTGCCATGAGTTGGGAACATTGACTCCTTCTAAGTCACCTAGGCGATAAGAACCTGGTCGAGTAACCTCTTTGACGACATAAGGCCCTTCCCAGGGGGAAGAGAGCTTGTGCAACCCTTCAGTTTTTTGTTTTCTACGGAGAACGAGATCGCCGATAGCAAATGAACGACCTTTAACATTTCAGTTGTAGTACCTCTGCAAGCCATCTAGATATTTAGCTATACGGACGCAGGTGATTAGGTGTTCTTCCTCGGCCCTGTCGTCGTCCTCAGACCGAACAACCTCGGCCTGCTCTTCATCATAGTTTTCCACTCTAGGTGCTCGGAAAGTAACTTCCGCTAGTAGTATGGCTTCTGAGCCATAGACCAAAAAGTATGGAGTCACGCCAGTGCTGCGACTAGCTTGAGTACACAGTCCCTGGACTACAGCTGGAAGCTCCTTGAGCCATCTGCCCGGGTGCTTTTCTTCTTTCTGATATAGTCGCTTTTTTAGGGCATCAAGGATCATACCGTTTGCCCGTTCGACCTGACCGTTGGCTCATGGATGAGCAACGGAGAGATATTTGACGGAGATGCAATGGTCTTCGCAAAAGTCCCAGAAGTGATGGCCAGTAAATGTAGTTCTGAGATCGGTGATGATGCTGTTTGGTAGACCAAATCTGTGGATGATATCTTCAAAGAGCTCAACTACCTTCTTTGAGTGGCCGAGACGAGCAGTTTATATTCAATCTACTTGGAGAACTTGTCAATGGTGACATATACGTACTAGAAACCACCTGGTGCTGGCTTGAAAGGCATGATCATGTCCAGTCCCTAGCATGCAAAGGGCCAGGAAGCTAGGATGGTTTGTGGCTCTTGCGCCGGCATGTGCATTTGCTTAGTGAAGAATTGGCATCCTTCACAACATCGGACGAGATCTTCTGCATTAGTGATGGCTATGGGCCAATAAAAACCAGCTCAGAAAGCCTTGCCGACCAATGTTCTCGAGGCCACATGGTTGCCGCAGGAACCAGAGTGAATTTCAAGAAGTAGCTTCACTCCTTCCTCTTGGGTGATGCATTTCTGTAGTATCCCTTCCTTGGCACTTTTCCTCATCAATCTGCCATCCACCAGCTCATAAAGCTTGCTTCGACGAACTAGGCATTCAGTTTTAGTCTTGTCTGCGGGTACCTCGGCGCTGGTGAGGTACTTGATGAATTGCTCCCTCTAATCGGCGACCGGTGAAGGTACCGCAAGTACCAACTACTCAGCAGGGGGAACTTCTTTGACTTCCTTATCTTCTTTGATGGATGGCACTGGGAGATCTTGAACGAAGACCCCTGGCGGGATCATGGCGCGAGAAGAACCCAGCTTGGATAAGTGGTTGGCGAGTTGATTTTGGTCACGTACCACATGGTGATACTTGATGCCATAGAATTTTTCTTCAAGCTTTCTAATTTCAGCGCAGTAAGCATCCATCTTCTCGCTGGAATAGGACTAGTCTTTGTTGAGCTGGTTGATAACCAGTGCAGAGTCCCCGTACACCATGAGGCATTTGACGCCGAGCTCGATGGCTATACGAAGACCATGGAGACATGCTTCATATTCTGCGGCATTGTTGGAGGCCAGGAAGTGTATCTGGAGAATATAACGTAGCTTATCCTTGGTCGGTGTAATGAATAGAATGCCTACACTAGCACCATTGATGTTAAGGGCACTATTGAAGTACATCACCCAGTGTTCAGGGCAAGCAGCGGTGATGGGCTCTTGGATCTCGGTCCATTCAGCGACGAAGTCAGCGAGCGCCTATGACTTAATGGTAGGTCTGCTTCTAAATTCAATGGAATAGGTGCCAAGCTCAATAGCCCATTTAATGATGTGGTCATTGGCCTCTTTGTTGTGGAGAATGTCCCCCAATGGGAACTCACTGACCACGATGATCTTGTAGTATTTGAAGTAGTGTTGGAGTTTGCGCAACGTAATAAGAATGGCATATAACAACTTTTGTACCTGAGGGTAATGAGTTTTGGGCTCGTTAAGTACCTCGCTGATGAAGTAAACCGGACGTTGTACTTTATAAGCATGCCCGACCTCTTCGTGTTCAATGACAACAGCTGTGCTCACGACGCAAGAAGTGGTGGCGATGTATATTAGCAGAGTCTCATCTGGCCTTGGTGCTGTCATGATCGGTGGCTTTGTTAAGAACAACTTGAGCTGCTCGAAAGCTGAGTCTACCTCCTCCGACTAGGAAAAGCGCTCGGAGGCCTTAAGGAGCTTGAAGAAAGGTAGCCCTTTTTTACCGAGGCGTGATATGAAGCGGCTTAAAGTAGCCATGCAACCTGTAAGCTTCTGTATATCCTTGACGCATGTTGGCCATTTCATATTGGTGATGGCGGAGACCTTGTCAGGATTAGGCTTGATGCCTCGAGCACTGATGATGTAGCCCAGCAGTATACCGGATGGAACTCCAAAGATGCACTTTGAAGGGTTTAGCTTCCATCGGTACTTGTTCAAGTTGGCAAAGGTTTCTTTGAGGTTGGTGATAAGGTTGTCAGCTGTCTTGGTCTTGACGACCACATCATTGATGTAGGCTTCGACGTTGTGGCCGATCTGTTGGTCGAGGCACATCTGGATGGCCATTTGATAGGTAGCCCTAGTGTTCTTGAGTCCGAAGGACATAGTTTTGTAGCAGTATGCACCGAAAAGTGTAATGAACAATGTTTTTATCTGGTCTTCTTCCTTGAGGGAGATATGATGATAGCCAGAGTAACAGTCAAGGAAGGAGAGTAGTTCACTACCAGTGGTAGAGTCTACAACCTCGTCTATCCAAGGCAAGCCGAAGGGGTCTTTAGGGCAGTGTTTGTTAAGATCAGTATAATCAACGCATATTCTCCATTCTTTATTCTTTTTTTGAACGAGAATATGGTTTGCTAACCAATCTGGATGATACACTTCTTTTATAAACCCGGCAGCTAAGAGCTGTTTTATTTCTACCCTAATAGCCTCCTTCTTGTCTAGCATGAATCGGTGGAGTTTTTGCTTGATCGGTTTGGCAGTCGGTGAGATATTCAAGGAGTGCTCGATCTTCTCCCGTGGTACCCCCGATATGTCTGCAGGTTTCCAAGTAAACACTTAGCATTGGCACGTAGGAAGGAGATGAGCGCGCTTTCCTATTTGGGGTCAAGGTGAGCCCCAATCTTCACGGTCTTAGAGGCGTCATCGAGGCCAAGGGTGACCTCCTTGATTTCCTTGGACTTGGTGGAGGCGCGGGGAAGCTCTAGCTCTACAATCACCATGTCATCGGCAGGTGCTGTCTTGGCTTCGGCGACCACGCTAGCCATCTAGATAGAGAGGTCGATGGCTTCGGCGAGAGCGAGACTCCCTGTCTTGCAGGCGTAGGCAATGGAGAGGTTGGCTCACAGAGCCAGGACTCCTATAGGCGAAGGCATCTTCAACACTAGATACGCATTGTGTGGTACGACCATGAATTTGGCCAGAGCTGGCCAGCCAAGTATGGCGTGGTAGGCAGTGTCGAAGTCAGCGATGTAGAAGTTGATATGCTCGACGCGGTAGTTACTTGCCGTGCCAAACTGTACTGGTAGGGTGATCTCTCCAAGTGATCTAGATGCCCTTCTAGGTACCACACCCTAGAAGGAGGAGTCTGAGGGTGTGAGATCTAATATCGCGAGGCCCAACTCCCTTAGGGCCCCGACGAAGAGTAGGTTCAAAGCACTACCACCATCGACAAGGACTTTCTGAAGAGCACCTTCTGGATGGTTGCATCAAGGACAAGGGGGAAATGCCCTAAGTAGGGTATGTCTGCCCACTGGTTGGCCCTACTGAAGGTGATGGGGACCTCGGACCATGGGCGATAGCTAGGGTCGATGGTAGTTTCTTCTGAAGCAACGGCGAGCACTCATTAGGCGGCGAGCTTCCATTCCCTTCTACTCTTAGTGGAGGTGAGGCCCCCGAAGATGGTGGCGACCACCTTATCATGGTCTTGAAAGACATTGTTGTTGTTCCTAGGTGGTTGGCGACCTCCGGCTCCATCGTTGGCATCATCATCGAGCCTCTTGTCCTGGAAATCCCTAGCTAGACCAATGCAGTCCTTCATCTTGTGTTTGGCGTTCTTGTGAAGAGGGCACAGGCCATCGAGGATCTTTTGGTACTGCTCATCATAGTTACGCTTAGCGCAAGGTTGACTAACGGCGGCGATGATGTGTTCTAGCCGGTGGCGGCGATTTTGGCCAGGCCTGTGTCCTCCTGTTCGATCACGGCTGCTATCGCGATGGTTGCTGCGGTCGTCGGGGCAGTGGTCGCTGTGACATCGTTCGTCAGGGCGATCGTCGTAGCGATGATGCGAGCGCTGAGTGCTTGCATCCTTGTTGAAGCGCACCTCAGCTTCCTCGGCATTGGCATACTGGTTGGCGGTAGTTATCATTTCACCGATACCGGTGGGCGGCTTGTAGTTGAATTTGGAGCGAAGCTCACGATGGTGGAGTCCCCGGATAAAGGCGGTGACGACTTCAGCTTCCGTGATGTTGGGGATAGAGTTCCTCATCTCGGAGAAACGCTAGATGTAGCTGTGGAGGAGCTCAGATGGCTTCTGGTTGATGTGGCTGAGATCATGCTTCGTGCTGGGTCGAGTACACGTGGCCATATAGTTGTCGGTGAAGACTTTCTTCAACTCTTCCCATCACCCGATGGAGTCCGGCGTGAGGCTAGTAAACCAGCTCATGGCGGGTGGCATGAGCATGATGGGGAGATAATTTGCTATGATGCTGGTGTCTCCTCCCGTAGTGCAGACGGCAGTGGCATAAGCCTACAGCCACTGAGTTGGGTTCATTCTTCCTTCATAGGGCTCGACCCCGGTGATCTTAAAACCACGGGGCCACCGAAGCGTTCAGAGTACCCTTGTGAAAGCCGAAGGCCCCTCAGGGTTGTCGACACCATTGTCTATGGCGTTGTGGTTGGGGATAGGCTCGAGGGCTGAGTCTGGGTTGCTGTACTCCCTTTCGTAATCCTGGCGACGACGCACTTTGTCTTCATGGCGACCAAAGCGACGTTGCTCGATACACTGTCGTGCATCCCGGAGGTTGCTGAGATGTACTCTAGCATCCTATTCGACCTCCTAGTCATGCTAGCGATGGTGTTCGACGTGATGCCCCCTGATCCCCCCTGGAGAGGTAGCGATGGGTCAGCGAAATGGCTTTGACTGGGTCGATGATTGGAACTCGGCGTAGCTGATCGGTGAATTATGCTCATAGAGCACGAAGGTCTCTGATCCTCACGAATCTCATTGACCTGATAGTGAGCCGCTTTAAGCATGGCGGCGATCTTGGTGAGCTCGGGCATTTGAGGGAAACGAGCGAGCTCGTTGGTGGCTACTGCCAAATTGGCGCTTGGAGTCTTGAAGACGTCGTGGCCGTCGACGCGGAGAAATTCTTTGTCGAGGTCGCGGTGGAGCGGGAGCGGTCTTCCTTGAGAATCAAGCTGATTATTCTGAGCAGCCTCGACCCTCGTGATGGCTGCCCCATTTTCTTGTCACTACGCGCGGTTGACGTTCCAGTTCTCCTGAGCAACACACTCCTCCTCGATTTCGCCTTTCTGAGGTGGGCTGTCGATGCTGACGTTGAAGATCGCACCACCTTAGAAGGGTGGAAGGAGAAATTGATCGGAGAAGGTTTCGGCGAGAGTCTCCGTAGAGCCCTGAGACTCGAAGCCCAGAGTTTCTTCCGGGATGGTTTGGAGGTGCGCCCTGGGGCTTCGGCCTAAGTGTAGCGTGTTGACGGCTGGCTGAAGCTGGATGGCGACCAGGTCAGCGAGTTTGCCCCTTAGGGCATGTTAGTAAGTGGTGGCGGCATTGGTGAATCTGAAGGGTAGGGACGTAACCCTTGTAGTTTCCCAAGCAGCCTCCGATAGATCTAGATCGGAGGGTGGTCGACGCTGAACCAGAGTGTCTAGTGCTGATTCAGCGATGGAGAGACAATCGACGAGCTTCACTCCAACCCAGTCGATGGATTCGATCAGATCATCATTGTTGATCGGCCTCTTCTGGTAGCAAGGAAGCGAATGGCGAGTCGTCGCCGAAGGAGACCTCAAAATTGGCTCCGAGATTGGATCTGCAGTTGTAGGTGTGGGGGTGGTCGGCGCAGAGCCGATCTGCCCTGGCTCGAGGAGCTCTCTGACTCCATCAGTGTTGATGACCCACGAGATGGATCCGACCATGAAGATCTGGCTAGGCTGCGGAAGGGACGAAGAGCCTGCAGAAAAAGCCATGTTGTTCGACAAGGAAACAGCACGCACACCCCTACCTGGCGTGCCAACTGTTGATAGAATATCGTCGGTAGTCCTCTGAGGGGTATCCCACGAAGGTAGATTGATCGGCAGAGGAGCGCGAGATTAAGAACAAGAAGGCAATAGAGACACACGAGTTAGACAGGTTCAGGCTGTCAGTATGACGTAATACCCTACTCCTATGATCTGTTGGTTTGTATTAGCTATCGTATGATATGCCGTGATTTTAGAGGGGGTCCCTGCCCACCTTATATAGTCCGGGAGGCAGGGTTACAAGTCAGTTAGATCTAAAAGATAACTAGAAAGTAATAACTGATTATAGGAATCTTGGGATCATACATATCCTAACAGATCTCGTAGTATCTTTAGGATATCTTCCTGATGTCTTGCGGAAGGCGTCGAGTAGAGTCGTGCCCCGCAAGACTTCTTCTTGTGGGCTAGGCCATCCCTAGGGGCACACCCCATAGCTAAAATGCCTTCTTTAATCAAAATTAGACATGGTGTTTTGTTTGGTTATTGAACTAAAACTTGCTATAGTAGATACTGGTTATTTTGTTAGACTAACCCCTCCAGAAAAAACTCTAAAATTCAATCTAGGTAAGTCAAGAGATGAATTCACATCAAAGATGAATCAAGGCATGTGGTGAACTCCAAATAATTTTGCACAAAGAAGACACAACCCATCCTTCATGGAAGAAAGAACTATGAGTATCAAAAGTTTATTCACTTATCTTTTGTTGCAAGTTACCTATGCCTTGAATCATGTTAGAATGCAGCAACCACATAAAATTTGCTACAAGAACAAAATCTATGCTAAAGTAATCCTAAAACCATCCTTTCATTACCATAGAGGAAAACTACAAAAGTTATGGACAACAACCTATATTGCAAATTTGTTGAATTCCCTCGGGTATGTTTCCACTAACATTTTGTAGGAAAGAATGAATATAAGCTATGCCTATCCATGGTTTGGTATTAACTTGCAAACCCAAACCAAACCACCACTTTAGCTATGGAACAAAGAGAAATGAGATGAGTGCCACAAAAAAAAGGGATCTACAATAGAAGCACTCACTTATAGGAAGTGGATGAACAAATCAACAAGCCACAAGTAACGTCGAAGGCAACCTAGCATTGAGCCATTTCAAGACTCAAGCTAGGAGGCCAATGAGAAATAGGGTGCAACTCACCTCATATCAGCCAATCTGATGCATGCTTTCATCATGTTCGAAGACACCATCTCACATGTCATCAACAAGGACAAGACAATGAGATGCCACTACATCATGGTAGACATTCTCATGCTAACAGACATCATCAATCAATGGTTCACTATCGACGATGTCTCGTGGAATCATGAACAACCATGGACACGAAGACATCCCTAAGTCATTGAAGATGAAGCTTTCATGCAAGCATTTTTTGCAAGTTCCTTCCTTGATCGTCAAGACAGCTAGTGTATCGCTAAAAACAAAGAAGAATAATTCTCTACCATGTCGCTAGAAGACAAAGACAATCAAGGAGGAACTTGAGTTTGCATCTCCAATGAGCCCCAACTCATCAATCAAGAATCAACAAAAATCAAGAAAGGTTGATGGAAGAAGAGCATGCAATTGCCCGTATCCTCATTTCTAGGATCAAGGCTTAATACAAGGAAAAGTCCTGCTCAACGAACAATAAGCTCTCACTGACAGGTAAATCAGATAAGCCTCCTTCGGGTATGTTTGTCACTAATCATTTCAATAAAACGAAGGAAAACACAAGGTATATCCAACCAAGAATTATGCAACATAAAATCACATTCACTAGAGAATTCTATCATCCAAACTGGATTCTACATTCTGCAAAATTTAAGTATATGGGATGGAGTTCTTCAAAACATCTTATGTCATGTTGCTAGTTTGTCCTAGTCATCCCTACCTTTATGATGAGCTCAACTTGCTAAATCACTAACAAGTAAAAATTTAAATAATCATGCTCCTTTGGGTCACCATACATAATCTTGTTTCTACTTGAATGAATCTCTTTAGTCTTTTAAGCTTCCTTGTTCTGTTATAAGTATGCTTTAGAATATTATTCGAACATAATCATTAGATCAAAACATACTTGTACAGAATTTAGTTGTACATATGGACTAACCCTTGCAGGAAAGTATTCAAATTTTGTTGGAAATGTTAGGAGATCATTCGTAGAAATAGATCAAGGTTTGAGGTATTTTTCAAAATGATTTTACACATCTTTGCCTTAACCTTGTTGAAAATTTGAAGTAGTGGTGAACAATCAAGGTACATTATTTAAAACATGGGATACAGATGGCCTTTAGCTCTATGACAACACTATCCTTAGTTTGAATCATTTGTATATTCTTTCGGGTATGTGTTGTCCACTAATCCTTTGCAGAGAAGAAACAATGAGTAGAGCAGAAGGTCCAACACAATTCTAGGATCCACAAAAGAAAGGACAAAAAGATGGCATGACAAAAGAATGAGAAAGAAGAAGTGTGACATAGGAGACAAGATACTCATGAATAGCTTAAGCAAGGAAAGCTTCAAGCAAGAGAAGAAAAGACCACCACAAGTCATCTAGCCTTCATCACATGGTGTCATCACGCTCCAATAATGAAGGTAACATCTTAAGGTAAGTGGTGATTATTTTTCTCTTGGTCTTGGTATGCACATAAATGAAGAAACAAACATGTTCGAGTTACAACTTTGCTTGATCCAACCTGATTAACTAAACATGTCTTGTTCCTTAAGTTGTTCATAACACCATTATCTTGATCTCATAGTCTTAACCAAATGAGCTAAAATGTTGCATATCTTACCCTTGGAAGATGATAGTCATAATCATGTAAAGTTTGATACATTATAAAGATGGACAATCCTTCCCTAGGTTAAGCAACTCCACTCTTTTTGTCACAGTCAAAATGCTACATCCTTCTGATCTTATCACCCATGTTATAAGAATAAATAATGCACATAACATTAACTCTATCATGATTTAGTGTGCCTAAGGCTAGAGAAGAGTAAATAAAGTTTTGGTTCTATTGGGGTTTTTCCACCAATAGAGCCTATGCACTTGATCTCTACCCTGTCTTTATGAGCAGAACACACTTCAAGCAAGTGTGGGGGAGTCGATCCCCCAAATTCTACAAGTGAAAGTTCTGAATCGGCAATAACGCTGCACACAAGATGCTACCAGTTTCTAACTACTGATGGTTGATTTTGAAATGCTAAACAATGAGGAGGAACAAGTCAAGAAAGGATGAACCTGTCAAACCTAGAGCAAACTCAAAACTAGAATGAATTTGATAAAATAAGGAGGCACCACCAGTGGAAGCGGCACTACTAGAGGCGCCACCTCAAGAATCCTCATCTTCAAGAGCAAACCGAGGTACTTGATTAATGAACTTCCACAACTACCAAAGGCAAGATTATGAAGCAACGTCAAGTGGGCATCAGGAAGGATGCATGTCTTTCTTTGGCCGAGGGTATCATGTGGCATGCTTCTAGAGGCGTTCGTCTTCCACTAGACACAAAGCGCCCCGAAAGTTGGCTACACCGGACAGTTCCGTCGAGCACACCCCAAGGGAGAACTCGAACAATCCACATTTTTCATCTAGGATCAAATAACGAGAACGAGTTTACAATACTTAGTCCATTTCATACAACAAGAGTTCTCAGAAATACATTATTACAATACCAAGTTTAGAGTGCGGAATTTAAACAGTGGAATTAAAATAAACATCTAACAATAAGATACAAGGATCCATCTATGCCCACCAAAAGAATCCTCCACACAACAGCCACTCCTCAAACTGCACCTGCAATAGGGGTAAATAAACCCTAAGTACACAATGTACTCGCAAGACTTACCCGGCTAGTGGGAATAATTTCTTGACTCCAAAGGATATGATAAACTTTATGGTTTCCTGGGTTTCCTTTTTGTGTAAAGCATTACTAATAGTGAATCCTTATGTATGTTTTTGTTAGCAGTCATGATTAGTTCATTAGCTAACCATTCTATGTAAGCACATATTCTACTTTCAAGCAAGAGTTGAGCAATTAGGTCCATTCATTCCCTTTCATCTTCCAGTTCTTACTATGGTGCTAGATCATAGACAAGTCATACCGTATTACATGGCGATTCGCAAATCAATGTAGCCTAGCTAGGTACCCCAAAACACATGCCCCGCTTGTACCCCAGGCATAAGCAGGACCAACCCACCACTCTCCTATCAAGGGTCTAGGTCCCCATTCAAACTTGGACTCCAAGCCCCCACTCCTAAGTCTCAGACTTAGTGTGGTGCTTAGACCTCCACCATCCCCCTCCAATCAGTCGGTCTAGAAAGAGCCGGAACCCATGACAAGACAGCAACGAGCCTTCCCGCTCCTATAAGCAAGTATGTGCTCAGAATAATAAGTCTATGACTTGACTAGAATTCAATGCAACAGCCGGTCCTTAACTAACACGGACTGGGAAAACAGTGTAACCAAGCTATGTCCCGTTGGCCGCGGGACACAACCTATTACACCCACCAATACCCGTACCATATCCCTGTCCGGTCTCCATTTCCTTTCACCCTTTTATCATGAGAGTAATATTAATAATCATCTATTATGAGTAACGGCAGGTTACTCACGTTACCAAAAAACCTAAGCATAGCAGCTATGTGGCCTAAGCTAGTAGGACTCATAGGTTGATATATCTATGCATGTAGTTTCAACATAAATCCTGAACGTAAATGCACATCTCATATATATATATCCAGTGATCATTCAAAATAAGGGTTATGCAATGGGGCTTGCCTTGAGTAGGTGGGGTGTCAGCTTAGTTAGTCAGTGGCGGCTCTGGGACCTCCTCCTACATGAGGATCTCCTCCTCGTACTCTTCAATCACCTCCTCGAACTCGTGCTCTCCGATGGTCATGATCTTCGCCAACTCGTTCTCTACATCCATGCGATGATGATGCAACACTTAGCATTTTAGCAACAGCAACTCTTAAAATAAAAATACACATGGTAAGCTACTAAGCTAGATCTAATGACTAAGATACTAAGCTAACTATCATTTCCACAAAAATAGGTATGGATTCATCTAACGGATATTAACTTATATTACAACAAGGTGCACCTAACTATGCTAGTACTTAGCCTATTCTAAGGCTACAAAAATTACAACGAGCACATAATAATACAATGAAGCTACTATAAAAATTTCAGGGTTTTTGCTATCACCAATCTACCACAAAAATTCCTACAATAATTAACTTAATAATATTGAGCATTCTCAAATGATTTATTAGCTCCTAGTATCAACAAGCACATATATGAACTAAATACACTAATAGATAGAACACAATTTTAGGAACTTAACAAAATTTGTTTCACAATTTTTGGATACCTACATGATTTTATATTAATTACCAAAGTTTAGCTCAGAATTAAAATCAAAATCTATTTATATTCTCCACGAAAAAGCTAAACTGATTTCGGCCCAACGCGGCCCATGCAAGGTGCGGCCCATGCGTGGAGGTGGCCCACAGCGTGGAGCCCGCGCACGCTGGCAATCTTGCAAAAATGCCCTCATGTTATCAAACAATAGCGTGAACACCACACGTACTATTTCTATAGACAACGACTTTGCAATGAAACCCTTAGATATTTTCACCTTCGCACCAGAGAGGTCCTCGGGATGCCCTGTGCTCGCCAGCGCGGTGGGCCGTGGTACTAGGCGGTATGCCGGCCACCCAAGACCAGTGTTATCCTAAACGCTAAATGGTAAACAGTCGGTCACCTACCATTTAGCCCATTATTCAGGCAAAACGGGTGTTTAAACGGGAAAAACGGTCGTTTAAACGGTCAAAACAATGGATTAAATGGAAACGGTGTACCACCGTGTAGCGTTTAAACAGTGTGTAAACAGGCTAAATGACCATTTAGGCAAACAGTGCCCAAGACCCTTGTAGACCTAGCTAGGGGACCGATGCTCATCTATGGGCCGACGCGTGACGATGGGCGGTGGTTGCACGAATGGGGTCAAGTAGAGCAAGCTCTCCTCGGTGATGGCAACCTGCAATGGCGGCAACCATGTTCTGGTAAGCCACAATGCTAATAGGATGGTAGAGATAGGGGATAAGCACCCGGGGCACACCGTGAATCTAGCCGAAGTGGTGGTTCGGCCGGTGACTACCTGAGCAGTGCTGGCCACGTGCGCATGACGAGCACGGCGACGAGCCACGGTGGACACAGCCACATCAGCGATAGCGGGGAGGCGGTAGTGCTCCCACTGGCATGCGCATGGTAGAGAGGGAGCCAAGGCAAGCTAGTGGTGTAGAGGAATTTGCGTAGGGTAAAGTGGTGGAGGTTGGCCACGACGCGGGTGGGGACAGTACATAACGGCATGCTGGCGGGCAAAGCTCCAAAAATTGGAGCTCAGCCTGGCCGTAATCAAGGCAGGGTGGGGTCAGCTGGAGAGGGGACGTGAAGGCAGAGATGTGAGCATGAGGAATTGATGAGAGGTGCTCCTTCTCTAGATCACCATGACGCGACTCGACGGCGGCGGAAAACAGAGGGAGAAAGAGGGAAAGAGAGAGACGACATGGTAGGTGGGCTCGGCTTGTCCATGCCTTGGCGGGACATGGCTGACTAGACCTAAGGTGGCGTTTGTGCACCCGCTACACAACAATGCGGCCAACCACGTGCACGCGGAGGTAGGTGGGGGCACGACATGCGCGGCCGCAGCGTCATTAAGGCGAGGCGACGGTGCGGGGCAGCTAAGATAGCCCACGTGCATGCTAGGAAAAGGCGAGCGATAGTGCAACACAGTGTCATAGTGGTGTCAGTAGCAGCAGCATCATGATGTGAGAAGGGTCGGTAGTGCACACGTGATGGCAATGCAGACATGACGGCAGTGCAGCATGGTCGCAGTGGCACCCAAGACGGCAGTGCAAGGTAGAGCTGTAGGGCGCGGGGCCAATGGCTCACTGTGGCGGGCCTCGGCCAAGCCTAGG